>NC_090840.1:46648457-47257385 GCF_028021215.1 Eschrichtius robustus | reverse complement strand
TAAAGGTTTACATTTTTACTCTCTCCCCCCACCCACATTTTATTTTTGATGTCACAATTTGTATCTTTTTACCTCGTGTACACATTAATCAATTTTTGTAGTTATAGTTATTTTACTACTTTTGTCTTTTAACCTTCATAATCGATTTATAAGTGATTTGCCCACCACCAGTTACAACACTGGAGTATTCTGAATTTAACTATATATTTACCTTTACCAGTGAGATTTATACTTTCTTAAGTTTTCCTGTCACTAATTAGCATCTTTTAATTTCATCTTGAAGAATTCCCTTCAACACTTCTAGTAAGGCTGGTCTAGTGATGATGAACCCTTTCAGCTTTTGCCTGTCTAGAAACCCTATCTCTCCTTCAATTATGAAGGACAACTTTACCAAGTAGTATAGTCTTGGTTGACAGGTTTTTTTCTTCCCAAAGTTTGAATATATCATGCTGCTCCTTCTGGCTTGTGAAGTTTCTGCTGAAAAATCTGCCTTTAATCTTATTGGGGTTCCCTTGTACACAACAAGCTGGTTTTTTCTTGCTGCTTTTAAGATTATCTCTTTGGCTTTAACTTTTGACAGTGTGATTATAATGTGTCCCAGTGTGGGTCTCTTTAGATTCTTCTTCTACAGAGCAGCTCTCTGGGATTCCTGTAACTGGATGTCTGTTTCTTTCCCCAGGTTAGGGAAGTTTTCAGCCATTATTTGTTTGAATAAGCTTTCCTCCCTTTTCTCTCTTCCTTCTCTTTCTGGAACTGCTATAATGCAAACATTGGTCCTCTTGATAGTGTCCCATAAGCCCCTTAAGCTGTCTTCACTCTTTTTCATTCTTGTTTCTTTTTGCTGCTCTGACTGGATAAATTCCAGTGCCCTGTCTTCAAGTTCACTGATCCCTTTTTCTGCTTGATCTTGTCTGCTATTGAACCCCACATAGAAATTTTTAGTGGAGTTATTGTATTCTTCAGCTCTGTGATTTGTTTGGCATTTTCTTACATTTTCTATCTCTGTAGAAATTCTCACTTTATTCATGCATTGTTCTCCTGACCTCAGTGAGGGTCTTCATGACCATTGTTTTCAACTCTGAATACCACAGAGAGCCAAGAGGGACTAAGGGAAGACAAAAGGTAGATGGGAATCATGAGGGGACTGAGACTGGGCACCATAAGAAGAGAGGAAAAACCAAATAAAGGATGGTAAAATTAGACAAATAACTATGCAGCCATTAAACACTATATTTTGATGAATATTTAATGACACAAGAAAACGGTTAAAACATGTTTCAAAAGTGTGCATATACTCTAACCCCAACAGTATATATGCAAACTTACGCAGCAAAAAATGACTCAAAAAATAGATGAAAAGGTAAAAGTTTTTTATCCTCTGAACCTGAATATAAAGTGTAAGCTTTAATATTGCCTTATTCCCCTCTTTTTTCCACTTCTTTCTCCCAATATACCTTTCTAAATTGTCTTAAACTGATTAACAATGATGAGTTGAGCAGAGAGATTTTTCAAAGGATTAGATTATGCTGCTGAGTTTTGAGGAATTAATGGGTGTTCCTCCATTCATTTTACATAGTTTCAATTAATAATCTGGCTTAAGAAATTGGGAAATTCAACTTTTCTTTCAAAGAGAGAATATATTTTGAGTAAACTAGGAGAGCTAGGGCAGGGACAAGAAGCATTACCAAGGACTTAGCATTCACACAAAATTCCACAAAAACAGGCTGAATTCTTGTCAAATGTCATGAAGAAAATAGGTGATGATATGGAATAAGTCCCTTTAAGGCAGAAGGGTGGGAGTGAAGGGCTGAAGAGCAGCTCGAGTATAATATTTAGTTGATGTAAAATACTTTCATCTGGTACTTTGAAGTAGACAGATTTTTTTTTTTTTTTACCACGAAGTATAAACAGGACATTAGTAAAATGGCATTTTATAAACATCTGGATAATGTGTTCCTAAGGCCTAGGCCTGAAGATTCAGGAATCAGCCGGCAATAATTCCAAATCTATCACTGATTAAAACACTTTTCAAACATCAAATCTCTGGTACTTGCTATGGTTTCAGACTGCACTGGAACATTCCATATATTTTAATCAATTTCATAAACACTACATTGAGGTATGTAGCCTTAAATTTATAGTTTTAATTTTAAAGGTAAGGGTAACTAAAACCATTGAAAAGCAGATGGAAGTTATTCTAAAAAAATTAGTAATCAAACAGAAACATTATTTCTACTTTTAGAACTATAATTAAACTTCTATGAGAAATTAATATCTATTAGTCTTTTAAATCATAAAAAAGTCATCAAATAGCTAATACATTTCCCATAATCTTCCCTCTTTTCATGTAACTTCTGCTGTTAAATAAAAAGATAGACGTAATTTTTAAAGTTGTTTTCCTAGTTGTCTTACAAGAATATTATATAACCTAATAGGTCTCATTTGCTGGGAAATTTTCCTAAGCAACCTGGTGTAATGTCTTAAAACCACCAACAGATTTGCTGAGCTTGTAACAGCCTTCTGCTTTTATTAAAAATAAATCATTCACCAAACCTGTGACTAAGCACAATCATTAATTACCAGAATTTAAACATTTGGCTACCAGGTTGACTTTGGCAACCAAAATTTTCCAACTCACTAAAGGGAGTAAAAAGAGCTCATAGGTTAAATTAACTCATTCTGGCCACTTGATCACGTAATTAGAATTATTAATAATTATTAATAATTATTAATAATATAACATTGTATTATAATAATACAATATGAGAAATATTATTAGTAAGTCATTTCACAAAACGTCTTGGGTACTCAGCTAAGCCAAATTCTGTGCTAAGGCAATAGAGATAGGATACAACTGGATTCATGTCCTCTAAAGAAAAAAAAAATTTCACATTTTTGCAGAAGATCGTTGAGCATTTATTTCCCAGACTAACCTGAATGCCACCCTCAGGCTCTCTACTTCACCCTCTAGGACAGGCATTGTTTATATATTTATCTCTATATGTCTAGCATTTAGTATGCACTGCAATGCACAGTAGGCTTTTAATAAATGTTTGATGGATAAATGAATGAAAAAATATACATTATTATATCCATGATTATGTCCCTTACTAGGGGATGATGAGTTTACTACTGACAACTTGAGTTTAGGAAAAACTTAACCTCTCCTCATCTGTACTCTAACTGTTCTCAAACCCCATGGGTCTATTTAAAATCAGTATCATCTGAACTTCTAACTAAGCCTGACAAAGAATCAGTCACACAGCAACTCTAGAGAAAGTGCAGCTTAAGAGGCAAGGGCATGTTGCAACCCCTCAAGAGTCAAATGAACTGAAGTTGAGTGGAATAGGAATTCAATAAATGGCCACCCTCCACAGGGCAGCATATCGACCACACACCTGCTGGCTCCTCTCAGAGGCACTTGTTAAGGAAAGGGATACCTGGGTATCTCAGCACATCACCCATGTGCTGCTCAAAGCTAAGTCAGATCTAGCAGAGCCTCCTTCTCTGCTCCTTTCCCCAAAGATAGACCTAGCTTGCCACGGTGGCTTACTCTCAACACCTGCTCCGGACAGACTCACAGCGTTTTGCTGAGTGAGACAGCGAGCATTTTGAAGCATTCGAACTGGATAGAGCTCAGCTGTCATTCAGGGAACTGTTGATTCCATGTTGAATCCTGGAGAGGCAGGGTCAACGTATGAACCAGAGCAACCAGAGTCAAATCCAGCTTTGACACTAACTAACGGTATGACCTAGAGTAGCTTTCACAAGCAGGTTCAGGCTCAGATTTCTCATCTGTGAAATGGAGGTAATATCTAGCTCAGAGTGTTAGTGAGTCTTCAGAATAGCTATACAAAATTCCTGGCCCACTGTAATGTAAAATGGCAGCCATCATTATCATTCTACTTTTTGGAGCCACTTGCCTTTCTACATATCCAGAGGCCCAAAGCCCGTACATTCCACATAAGCTTTGCACTCATGCCTTCCTCCATGGATCCTACTCCTTGGCAGTGCTCCGATTGTTAGTACTTTATTGCATTGCTGTTAGCATCAACAATAACATCTAACATTTGCACTGTCATTTAGAATTTACTAAGCAGGAAGCAGGTCCTCATAATTTTTTTTTACTTTTCACAACAATCATATAAGGTAGGTATTGTTACTCCAATTTTTTTAAATGGAGAAACTCTGGCTCAGAGTTCAGTAATTTGCTCAATATCACACAACTAGTAGTTAAAGGAAGTGAAATTTGAACCACGATTTTGCCAATACCTATATTTATATGAGGAAGACACGCTACCTCTCACTCCCCATTCTATGCCTCATCCCTCACCCTGTCGCTCCAGTTAGCTATTGGTGCTCATTTCCTTATGTTTGAAAATACAGAGAGGACAGGTAGATCTAGGATGCAGTTTTAAATATTTCTGAAATAAGAATATTTACCCAAAATTCATTTAACAAATACTTATTGAGGCACTCCTCTGGGTTTAGATGATAAAACAGCAAATGTGATATTTTGTTATCAAAAAACCCTTTTGGGTTTCTTACGGTTCATAACTCTGCATTGTTTCATCTTTCAAATCATGGAACACTAGCTGTTTTGGATACTGCTGCTCAGACCAAAACTCTGTCCCACGATTCCTGTAACCTTTACACACACAGACCTGCGCCTTTAGAGTCCTGATGAGGGCAGATAATCAAATTTCTGAAGTTTCTGTGGTCTGCAGCCTCCTTCTCTCCTGCTGAGAGGAAAAAAAAAGCTTTGGGCGGGGTCATACATAAAGTCTCAAAGAACTTTCAGGAAATCAGGGAACCACAGATGGCAATATCTTCCATCTTCTCCAACTGAGAGAATATGGTTGGCCCTGGAACATGGAGTCTAGTGCAGGTAGACCCACTAGGTCCTTTGGTGGGCTTGACTGGGGGCAAGGCACTCTGGGCCTCCAGCTCTAGAACAAGTTGGTTAAGAAATAGGAGGGAGGGGCTTCCCTGGTGGCGCAGTGGTTGAGAATCTGCCTGCCAATGCAGGGGACACGGGTTCGAGCCCTGGTCTGGGAAGATTCCACATGCCGCGGAACGACTAGGCCCATGAGCCACAATTGCTGAGCCTGCGCGTCTGGAGCCTGTGCTCCGCAACAAGAGAGGCCGCGATAGTGAGAGGCCCGCGCACCGCGATGAAGAGTGGCCCCCACTTGCCGCAACTAGAGAAAGCCCTCGCACAGAAACGAAGACCCAACACAGAAATAAATAAATAAATAAATAAATAAATAAATAAATAAATAAATAAAAAGAAATAGGAGGGGAAAGGTACCCACCTCCTCCAACGCTTTCTCTTGGCACAAGCCATCCTTTCCCTCACATTTCTCAATATTATCCCTCTTGCAGCTATCCCCACAAATGCCTGGTGTGTGTCCAGGCAAAAGTAATACTGGCTACTACCAGTTACAGCCAGTTACTATATGACCTGTTATCGTGAAGACCGATAACAATTATGCATACGATTACGATGTGTAAAATACAATTTGTTATTCATTTTATTTGATGCCAACACTAAAAACATTCATGAGTTCTCAGCGTTCAAGGTTTGTTGCTTAAGCAGCATGATCATCTGCTCACTACTTTAAAAGCCATTAAGTAACTTTCCAACCAAGACCATCCATCCTCCATGGAATTCCTTAGCAATTCTGTCAGTGAGACATTTTGGTATGCAGCTGCTCACCTGAGAAGAGCCTACCGAAGCTGTAAGCAAGTATTAAAAGCAGAAAACAACTCCATGGGCTGGAATGAAAGGCCTCTCTGAAACATTCAACAAAATAGCATTTTATTCATTTACAAATAAACACATATAATCAGTACCTTCTTGACTATGAGAAACCGGGGAATTCCTTTTCCTCTCCCACATTTCCTGCTATGTACAAAAGAAATAAACTTCACCATCCAGTCTCAATTCTTCTTCCTTTAACCCTCAACCATCAATATGCATCTCCTTCTACCTAACTTTCCTATCTCTGTTGCCTCTGCCACCCCCCGCCCCATGAACAGAGACCTCGTCCAGTGTCAGCCTTCAGTTTTTTGCACTCATTTTACACTCTTTCTACATTCTTCTTCCTTGGAAATTTCATCCCCTCCCATATATTCAATTATCAGAGCTATTTAGAGGCCTGATTCCCACTTCAAGTCTATATCTCCAACTCTGACCACTCTTCCAGGCTCCTAACATTGGTTTCTAATCATCTGACATCTCCGTCTGGATTGGACCCTAAACCAAAAGCATCATCCTTCCCCTGTTCCAAACATGTTTCCTTTATATTCCTATAACTGCCATTGGCTTGAACTCCTAGAAAGTAAACGCCTATTCATTTTCCCCTCCATCTCTAAGTTGGCTAGGATTAGATTCTACTGTAAGTAACAGAATCTCAAATTTTCAGCGGCTTCAATAAGACAGTTTAATCCTCTCTCATGTGGAAGTCTGGTGGAATTAGTCTAGGGCTGATATGACAATTGTGGCCTGTGAAGTCTGCTGGGACTCAGACTCCTTCTAGTTTACCTCTCCACTATTCCTAGGATCCAAATGAGCATCTAGACCTACCAAGATGGCAGATGATCTAAGTAGCAGAATAGAAGAAGCAATGGAAAAAAAGGATGTGTGCCAGCCATCTTTTAGGCATACTACTGCATGATACTTCTGGCCAGAACATAGTCACACAGCCCCACCTAGCCACAAGGAAAGATGGGAAAGATATAGTCTTTGTTTTAGATGGCCATGTTTACAGCTAAAAACTGAAAGGGGAAAGAACAGATAACTCAGGTGTGACTAGTAGGGTCTGACACCATTCTCCATGACTAATTGTGCTAAGCTTTCACATCTTATCTCTGCAATGAAGCCAGCATCAGCACTGCTATCAGAATAAAATTTCCAATTCTAAACTTTAATCATATCACCTAGTCAAAAATTTTCAATGGCTCTCCAATGTTTGCTACCATTTATTGAGAGCCAAAGATTTACATAGATTAGGACCAATCTTCACCAAAAAAAAAAACTCAAACACACACAGAAAACCAAAAAACCGATATTACTGTCCTCATTTTAAAGATGAGGGAACTGAGACTCAGAAAGGTTAAGTAACATGAGCATAGTCCCATATTTATGAGCAGAAGGGATCTGAAGACATGTGTGACCCCAAAGTACACTGTTTCTCTGCATCCTCCATCCCTACCCCCCACCCCATAACACACCAATAGTCATCATACAAGCTCTACTTCTAAAGCTTTGTTCCGCTGTTACTTCACACCTAATGTCCATATCCTCCAGCCCTGTTGAGAGCTATCACATATTGACATTTAAACCATCTTCCATGAGAGGTTAAAATACTCTCTCCTTCATGAAAACTTCTCTGATTTTTTTGCCTTCCTCTCTCTACTCAATTACCTAACAACCAGAAGTACTTTTCCCCTGAATACTCACAATATTTTGCTCGTATTTCCTTTAAAGTCTTAATCATATCCTATCTTATATCATGGTGGGCTATATCCCAGCCTGCCCTCCCTCGAGGCTTCTTAGTCTCAGAGTGCTGGACCAGAGTGTTTGTCATGTACATCCCCAGTGTGGGTAGCACTGGGTGCCAGGCATTCTGGGTAATCATCTAATTTTTGTAAAGTAAATACATCTGAATTTAAACATATCAAATTTTCTTAAGAATAAGCACACCTGTTTAAGATGTATCTCCATACACTGTTGAGCACGTTCTCTGCAACAACTCTGATGCCAGGATTAGCAAAGGGAAGTGAGACTGTGAAGAATTTACCACACCCCAGTGATATCCTTGTCACGCCCTTATGTCTTCAGGGTCACAATATACTAATTGGGAAGTAGAAGATCTTGTAAGCTTAGTGACCTAAACAACCTTCCTCAATCCCTGTTGTTTTTCCTCCTTCTGTTCAAATTTTGTCCTCTCAGCTCTGTCCCCACTCCGTTAACTTCTTGCCCTTTTATTGTTCTTCTCAGTTTTCTGCTTAGTGTTAGTCATAAGATTCTGAATTACTGGTAGAAAGCAGAGCACTTTCTTAGACAACTGGCTGTGCAATTTTGATCCCAAATGGAGTATTTGTTTGGTTTCTATTTTCTACACTCTAAGATGCTCATGCTGGCTTAGAATTCAATCTAGGCAAGTTTTATGACACAGCACCAACAAAAGTATCACAGCCTTATTCATTTGTCTATCACTAATGCAAAGCCCAATGTCTAATGGATAGGTGGATTTTAATAACTGCTTAACCAAGAGTGAATAAATGAATGAGTCTAGAAAAGACACTGCTTTATTTCTGACCCCTTCCCCACTATATTTCAAAGAATTAAAATGACATCACGAAATCAAAATCCAAATTTTTTAAATTCAAAATAACCCAGCGTGTATTACCAGGAAATCTCACGTTGAAAATCCATTTGCTAGTTTTGAAAATAAGCACTACAGCTTATTTCAGTACAATAGAGAGTCTATGAATGCCGCCTAAAGCTAAGCTACTGCAAAGGAAAAAAGGAATAAGGAATTTTCCTTTAGAATTTTAGGTTAAGTGTCCAGAGCCCTGAGACTTATCCCTACCTCCTAGCTATTCAGCCAAGAGCTTAATTCTACCCTGGAGTGAAAGGAGACCCAAGATAACTATCCCAGCAGATCTACCCTATGAACTGGAGGAGCTCCTACAGGCTGAACACATTTGCGCACCCCACGTTTACTGGCTCCAACCCTTCCCACTGCTCAATACCAATAAATGCCTAGAAAAAGCTACCTTCACACCCTCTGTGCCCTGGCAAGAAAAGGAACTGCTACTGGGCCAAGGAGCGTTAGGGAATCTGAAAAGGTATTCAAATGCACTGAGTGAACCATCCAAAGGATTGATTTTACAGCAAGCACATGAAAAAATCACTGATATGAATAAAGAGCAGTCCCCACAGCTTTGAAGCAGTGGCCAGTATCCTCTCCGTGCAGTAATAGCTAAGCCTTCCACCTGGGGAATTGCCTGTATCAGAAATATGCTATTCTTGGTGATGTTTTTTTCTGCTGACTGTCTCCTCAGTGTTGGTATCACTCCCCTGGTGTCTTAGAGAATATGCTGAACTATTGTAATCCACTGCATGATCATCTAACACACTGTAAAAGTTCTGAATGTGCCCTCAGGAGAGCATCAGGGTCAGAGTGGCAGCGGCAACATATGTAGGTCCTCAGTGTGCTCAGTGTCTCTGAAAGAGTTAACAGGCCTCTCCATGTTCCTAGGGGAACTATTTGGTACTAGATCAGATGCAGACCTAAAAAGTATTGATCTAGTTGACAGAAAGCTTCTGAGAATCTAATTTAAATTGTTTTGGAGAACAATTTGGTAATCTCTATCAAAATTAAAAATCCATATTTTTCAATCCAGAATTTCCAGATATTAGTAATTGCCATACACAAATAAGTACACAAAGATGCATGTACTTTAGTTTTAATTGCAAGACGGTAACAATGAAAAACTAGAAATAATAAGCATGTCCATAAACAGGGAGATGGTTAAATAAACTATAGAAGATAGTATATCATGCAATGAAATAATCTGTAGGAGTTAAAAACAAGGAGGGAGAAATTCTACTTCTGGGTATAATGAGTTATTCATAGCAAGCCACGTTTCCCACTATAAACAATAAGAAAAATCAAATAAATTACAAAAATCATATATTTAAAGATATTAGAGCATTACTGAAGCAAAGAGAACTGAAAAAGTAAAATTCCAGAAAGAAAGAAAGGTTTCAGAGGTGACCTCAGTTTAAGCAGCTACCCATGGGGGTCATTTGCCACTCCTGAGCTGGCTCACTCTAGAGGGTCTAGAGGATAGACTCAGGGTAGGCCCAAGCAGAGGACAGCTACTAGGACAGAGAAACCATCAGATCCTCTGGCAGTCATTTGGACTTCAGTGACAAAACTGGAGATGTGAGGGGCCTTGACCACAGAGTTGGTCTCCCCATCAAGTTATTTGTCAAATTCTGAATTTGCACAGGGCATAAAAGTAGCCAGTTAAGCCAAAATATCTCAAATGCATACCAGAAATTCTGCATTCTCTCAGAGCTAAGGAGTCAAAGGTCTACCAGTGTTTTGATTGAAAGCCCTAGGGGGCCATGCTTAAAAACAGAGAGAACCGGAAGTAGTCTGAGTCTTAACAAAATTGCAATCTATCCTGATGAAACTTAGTCTGTGGTTGAATTAAGGAGATCAGTCCCTCAGCTTGATCTGTCAAGCAGAGGAAAGGTAAATCTATGAAGCCTCTATAGCTTTTTATAAAAACGTCTGGCATTCATACAAAAATTATTAGGCATACAAAGAGAAAAACATAAATGACAAGAGAAAAGAAAGCAAAAATAAAAGCAATAAAGTAGTACTACATGTATTGATATAAAAATATTTCTAGGGACTTGCCTGGTGGTGCAGTGGTTAAGAATCCACCTGCCAATGCAGGGGACACGGCTTCAAGCCCTGGCCCGGGAAGATCCCGCATGCCACGGAGCAACTAAGCCCGTGTGCCACAACTATTGAGCCTGCGCCCTAGAGCCCGTGAACCACAACTGCTGAGCCCGCGTGCCACAACTACTGAAGCCCGTGCACCTAGAGCCCGTGTTCCACAACAAGAGAAGCCACCGCAATGAGAAGCCCACGCACTGCAACGGAGAGCAGCCCCCACTGGCCACAACTAGAGAAAGCCCGCACGCAGCAATGAAGACCCAGTGCAGCCAAAAATAAACAAATAAATAAATAAATTTATTAAAAAAACAAACAAACAAAGAAAAAAAACTGATGCCCCAGAGGACAGATAGTGTGTCAGGTGGATCTCAGTATCCTGCCTCACTTCTAGCAGAGTGTCCATACATGGTCGGTTCTCTACACTTGTTTATGATCTAAACCAAAATGAAGAGACCTCTGATCGTAGCGCTTTGCAAGAAAACATTCACTCCACGGGGCACCATTCACTGAAACCATCAAACCATTAATTATGAATTGAGTATCTACTGTCTGCTTAGCATTATGCTAAGTTCACACTCCCACAGCATAAGAATTGCCACGACTCACCTCTTCCCAGTCTGCTTTCCGATCAGCTTTGCTTTCCCTTTCCTCCTAAAGATACTAAATGGGTCAGTGATCTGGAGTTATGAAAAACACAGGCACAGCAAGAGTAACAAGGAGGCAAAGTGTGAGGAATGCTTCCCAGTGGAGGACGAGTATACAGGAAGCATGAGTAAATATTTATCGACTACCTGACAAACAAAAAGTCTGTTCTGGCTAAAATGAATTCAGTAGTTTGTAAATGGACAAGTGAAAAATGCTGTGCTACCAAAGTATTCCATGCTTATTACTCCAGTCAGGGAAGATTTTTCATTTTTCGTTTAGATAGCTGACCAATAACCCAGTGAAAATTTTCCCCTGATTGTGCATCCTTATCTGAGGGAAATGATTGCTAAAGGGCAAACAAAGCTCATTCGAAAATCTTCTGTTCAAAGCAGATGCCATAGAGGAAATGACTTCATAAGAGGATGTCTAAGTGTATTCCTTTAATAGAGGAAGTGGAGGTGTTTTCTTTGCTTTTTAATAAACATGCAGATGCTCCTCAGATCCCTTTGGGCACTATTTTCTGGCACTCCATGTTTACTGGCCTAAGTGTATTCCCCTTACAGATTTAATTCTTCCCTACTGACCTTGAGGCACTACCTTCTGCTAAATTTGCAGCAAGGCTGTGTGTGGCTGCACGAGTCCATAGGTGGACTGCCCATGCCTAGTAACAACCAAAGCCAGGGGAGCAGTTAATATAAATATACAGGCCTGTCCAGGAAGAGATCCACAGGTCTAAGTGTTGCTGACCTACATGAGAAAGGAGAGGCTTGGCCACTTTCCTTAGCTGGTCACATTGCACAGATAACAAAACAGGTACCTAAGGCACACCAGGAACCAAGCATGGGTTCCAGGCATGACTTGTATTTCCTAGGGACATATTATCTGCTTAGCACTATACAAAGAATATAAGACCTAGACCTCGCTTTCATGGAAGTTACGATCTAGTGAACATATGGAGAACAACAAAAAAACTAAAGAAGATGTGTTTCCTTAACCACCCTATTTATCCTTTTTTCAACACAGCACTTATCAAAATCTGAAACAACTTGGTTTACATGTTTGTTATCTATCTCTTCCACCAGAATGCAGGCTACATGTCTGTAGAGGTCATTTCTTTCTTGTTCTCCTTTGTACTTCAGCCTAAAGACAGGCCTGGTCCATACAAAATATTCAATCAATATTTATACATGCACACATTCAAGGCATCAGGCACTGTTCTAGATGCTGAGGGTAAGGCAATTCCTTAGTATCTGATAAGATAAGTGAGGTTCCTTCTTTCACTGTATCTATAGCCTGGTGGGAGGAGAAAAACAGCAAAGAAGTATACAAATAAATAAACAAGATAATTTCAAATTAAAATAAATGCCATTAAGAAACTAAAACCTAACATTCACCTGTGAATCCCTTATTTTCTTCACCTCCCACATCCAATCCATCAGCAAGCCCTGAAGACTCTGCCTACTTAATAGCCAAATCGGACCACAGCCCAACATCTCCACTGCCATTACCATAATCCAGGTATCATAATGTCTCACCTGGACACTTGCAACAGCTTCCTAAATGTCTGGTCTTCTTACTTCCATTCCTGCTCCCCACAATCCATGTCCCACCCAGAGGTCAGTGATTTGCTAAAGCATAATCAGATTATACTACTCTTCTAGTAAAAACCCATTTCCATTAGGGTAAAATGCAAGCTCCAAACCAAGGCCTCTATGACCTTTTATGAAGATGTGGCACTGCCGACCTCTCTGGAGCCACTTCCTACCTCTCTCCCCCTTGCTCCCTCTGTTGCAGGCACATCAGCTTCTGTTCAGTGTCTAGAACAGGTCAAATGATTCTCCCTGTTGTGCTTTCACACTAGTTATTACCTCTGCCCAAGAGTCTCTTCCCCCAGGTTTCTGAATGGACAGTTTCTTCTCATCACTCAAATCCAAGCTGAATGTGATCTTCTAGAAAGGTCTTCCCTGGCCAGTATAGCTAATGTAACCACCACTGTGCCCAAGTCTACACTCTACTGCATCAACCTATTTTATTTGTTACTGCATTTAACACTATCAGAAATTACATTCTTTATCTGTTCATTTGTTTCTATCTGGGCCCATTAGTGTATAAGATGCACAAGGGCAGGGTCCTTGTCTGTTACCCACAGTCATTGTTGAATCCCCAGTGCCTTTCACAGTGTAGGCCCTCAATAAATTTTTGTGAATGAATAAATGAGAGCAGCTGAAAGGACTACTTTAGACAGTGTCTAGGGACAGCCCCCCAAGGAAGTAATATATGAATTGAGGCTGGAATTTAAAAACAAAGAATGAATGAATGAATGAATTACATAATTTAGAAGCTAATCTACCTATTTCCCAGAACCAAGCATTCTCCTATCAGGGCTGGATTTACTGTCTTTGCCCTGGACTATTGGGCCCATGACATGATACCATCCATCTCCTTTTCCTGGACCTTCTCAGCAGCCACCTGTTGTCCAGAGATAGGAAGACATCTCCCTATCTCTCTCTCATCAGACATCCCTGATGATGAGAAAGAGGGCTGAGGTGGTCGACTTTATGTGTCAACTTGACTGGGCCATGAGGTGCCAGATATTTGGTCAAACATTATTCTGTGTATTTCTGTGAGGGTGTATCTGGATAAGATTAATATGAGCGGGTCTCACCCAATCAGTTGAAGTTCTAAATAAAATAAAATGACGGACTCTCCCCAAGTGAGAGAGAATTTCTCCTACCTGATTGCCTTCAAACTGGGACATCAGTTTTCTCCTGCCTTCAAACTTAAACTGAAACATTGGCTCCTCCTGGGTCTTGAGCCTGCAGCCTTTGGGCTGGAACTACATCATTGGCTCTCCTGGTTCTTGGCCCTTCAGACGTGACTCCCTGGGTCACCAGCTTGCAGCTCTTGGGACTTATCAGCCTCCATAATTGCATTAGCCAATTCCTTGTACTAAATAAGGTTAGACAGATGACGATAGATGATAGATAGATAGATAGATAGATAGATAGATAGATAGATAGATAGATAGATGATAGATCCTATTAGTTCTGTTTCTTTGGAGAGCCCTGATCCTCTTCCTTTCTTGCTACAACACTTTTACTGGGCCTTCAGTTCCCCTACTCCATTTCTTAAAAAGAAGACACAATACAACTTTTCTGGGTGACTCAATGTTATCCTTATGAATTTCCACTGTTGTAGGTATGGCAATCCAGTTTTGTGGCTACACTTTAGTTTTCTTGTCTCTTCCCTCAATGTCAAAAATGTCCTCTATCATTACTACATCTGTTAATCTGGTATGTCCTTAAAATCCATAAATCTAAACTTGTCAAAAATGAAGTGTTAAGAATAACCAACATAATATTGAAGGAGAACAAAGCTGAAAGACTGACACTACTCAACTTTAAGACTTACTACAAAGCTACAGTAATCAAACAGTGTGGTATTAGTGCAAGAACAGACAAATAGACCAGTGGAACAAAATAGAGAGCCCAGAAATAGCCTCATAAGTATAGTCAACTGATCTTTGACAAAGAAGCAAAGGCAATACAATGGAGCAGATAGCCTCTTCAACAAAAGGAGCTAGAACAACTGGACATCCACACACCAAAAAAATGAATCTAGACACAGACCTTATACCCTTCACAAAAGTTAACTCAAAATGGATCATAGACTTAAATGTAAAATGCAAAACTCTAAAATTCCTAGAAGATAACAAAGGAGAAAACCTACATGACTTTGGTTATAGCTATGGTTTTTAGATGCAACATCAAAGACACGATCCATGAAAGAAATAATTGATAAACTTGACTTCATTAAAATTAAAAATTCTGCTCTGTGAAAGATAATACCAAGAGAATTATAAGACAAGACACAGATTGGGAAAAAAAGACACATCTGATGAAGAATTGTTATCCAAAATATACAAAGAATTCCTAACACTCAACAATAAAAAAAACACAAAAACTCAATTTAAAAATGGGCCAAAGACCTTAACAAACACCTCAGATATACAGGTGGCATATAAATATATGAAAAGATTCTACTCACCATCATATGTCATCAGGGAAATGCAAATTAAAACAACAGTGAGATAACACTATAAACCTATTAGAATGGCCAAAATCTAAAACACTGACAACATCAAATGCTGGCAAGGATATGGAGCAACAAGAACTTTCATTCACTGCTGGTGGAAATGCAAAACGATACAACCACTTCAGAAGGCACTTTGGCAGTTTCTTACAAAACTAAATATACTCTTACCACACAATCCAGCAATCACGCCCCAAGGTATGTACCCAAAAGAGTTGAAAACTTATATCCATACATAAACCTGCACACAGATGTTTATAGCAGTTGTATTCATAACTGCTCAAACTAGGAAGCAACCAAGATCTCTTTCAATAGGTGAATGGATAAACAAACTATGGGACATACAGACAATGAAACATTATTTAGCACTAAAAAGGGATAAGCTATTTAGCCAGGACAAGACATGGGGAAAACTTAAATGCATATTACTAAATGAAAGAAGACAATCTGAAAAGGCTATATACTGTATGATTCCAACTTTATGACATTCAGGAAAAGGCAAAACTATGGGGATACTAGAAAGATCATGGTTGCCAGGGGTAGGGGCAAGGAGAGATGAATAGGCAGAGCACAGAGGATTTTTAGGGCAGTGAAAATATTCTGTATGATATTGTAATGATGGATATCTGCCACTATATATTTGTCCAAACTCACAGAATGTACAATATCAAGAGTGAACCCTAAGGTAAACTCTGGACTTTGAGTGATAATGATGCGTCAATGTAGGCTAATCCTTGGTGAAATTTTTACCATTCTGGGAAGTGACGTCATTCATGGGGTGGGTTATGCATGCATGGGGGCAGTGGGTATATGGGAAATCTCTGTATCTCCTTCTCAATGTTGCTGTAAACCTAAAACTGCTCTTAAAAAATAAAGTCTTTAATAATAATAATAATAATAATAATAATAATGTGCTAAAGTCCCAAAAGCTCTTGGAGAGAAGAGCAGAAGTATAATGTACTATCTTGCCACACGGGGGTTGTGACAGCTAGATGGGGTTGCTCACAGGCCTTTTTCTCCGATTTCCATCTTAAGTTATTAATGAAACTTCAACCTCCAAATAAATATGACATTGCCATCAACTGCCTTTGCCCCAACTATGGGGTTCCTAATACCAAGCAGATATATCATTTAGTGCAAAAATAAATAATAAAGAAAAGTGTGGGTTGTCTACACTATTTGGTACTTTATTTCTTCACTCACAATAAGCCTTTTCTATGAATAAATTTCATCACTGAATTAGCAACAACATCAAACCTCCAAAACATGTAAATTCAGAGCCAAAGCTTACAGGCTGGAAAAAATAAAGGTTCTCATGTGAACCAAATATTGACCACAAAAAAAAAACAAAACTGATGCCCACCATTAAAAACAACTGCTTTGTTTGTGTACTTAAAACATCAACTTGTGCTGCTCTCTCAGAAGGCCTAAGTGACCAGTAACAGCGCAGTGCAAGGTTGAGGGAAAGAATTTCACTGCAAACATAAGCAAACAGCAAATGCCACATGAATTACCAGTGTTCAGAGGAGAAATTCCCCCTGTGTCTACAAAGGTTAATCTCTCTCTTCCTGTTCTCAGGGTATGTTAAGAATTTAACGATTCATAGATTACAGCCTGCCATGGTGCCCTGGCCTTGAATTTTACAATGTTTTACATGGACCAAAAAAAAATCTCACCTTCCACTAAATACCTTCCCATGACAATTATCTCCATAGGTTCCCTGTCTGGCAAGTGAGAGCCAAAAAAAATCAGTCTTACTAGGAGGCAAATGGGGAAGAATATTTAAGAATATTGCTCATATCTTGGCAAGAAGTGCCAAACGTAGCCAGGGTTGGGGATTGCCCAAAATGTCAAAATTGTTGCAGCTCAGATAATAGGCCTGTTTATTAAACAACTAGCAGAGCTCACAACAGAGGCTTCTTCAAATATGTGCCCAAACGGGTCTGGGAAGCATCAGTAATAATAAGCGTATATAATGGGGGGATATAGACTTGTTAGGCTGAGTCACCATCAAACGCTTTTTCTTGGCAACTTCCAAGAACAACTTCATTTGTATTTCAAGGTTTCCATTTGGGTCAACCGTGAACAAGTAATAACAGGGGAGAGAGAGACAGAAAGGCCACCTGGAACGTGAGCTGGGAGCCTGATAAGAGCCATCTTGTGTGTCCTGGCACTTGTCATCCAAATGGCTGTTCTCCTCAACAAATTTAGTTTCCCCCAGACAGTTCAGCTTAAATGAGCTCACACTGTCTATCTGACACTTGTCAAAAGAAGAGTGAAAGATTTCTCTAAGCCCTGATTGAAGAAAGAGGGAGTCAGAGAGAGAGAGAGAAAGCTAGCAGGAGCAAGAAGAGGGAAACGAGAAGGGTTACGTGCAGAGCGGGAGCCCTTTCTTGGAGGGCCAGTGCATTTTTATCTTCACCTATAAATCTCATGCCAGAAGGTGGGAAAAGAAGAAAAAGTACCACTTCCAATCATATTTGTTAAGACTAATATGATTGAACACATGAAATATGAAAACAGTACAAACTACCTTTGTGTCACCTAGTGTCATTTTTTTTTTTTGGTCTGATTGTTGTGTGAGGTGTTTTATTTTTAGTTAAGAAAGGAAGAAACAGCAGTGGAGAAATCTGATCTGCTTTTGATAGCATGGCCAATGCTCTTTTCCATCCCAGCTGGAACAGGATTCAGTAACAGGCAAGGGCAAGTGATTTCATTAACTAAGTCTTGATTTTGAGGTTTGCATATCTACAGATGTGTTTTTTCCTCCCTAGGTCTTGGGGAGCTGCCAATATTATGGGCAAAAGGAGTGATGGTAATGGACTGAAGCGGCCACAGAGCAAATCTCTGGAAGGGGAGATATCATAAACAGTTGCCAGGAGGGTACTGCCTGTGCCTCTCTGCCCTCCAGGCTGGGAAGTAACAGGGAATCTAATTTAGGAACTATTATTTGCCAGAAGGTATTGAATAAAGAGAAGGAGGAAGGGGACAAGAGGAAGAGCAGGAAACAAATGAGCCTCACAGAAATATGACCAACGATGTCTTTAAAAATCCACATTCCAAAGCAAAAGGGCCAGGACTGCAGAGGCCTCTTCACTGTCGTTAATGCTGGTGTTCGTACATTTGTGGGCCATTTTCCTCCTTTCATTCTCTCGACCTGATCTTCTCAACTGGAACACATGGCTTGGTGTCTTCTGCACCTGTACCAAAGTGATCTTACAAAAACCCTTATCTATATATTATTTTCTCTATTTCCAGTTTAGTTACATCAAGAGGGTCAGTTCTTAAGTTGGCAAACAGATGATCAAAGAAACCTTTTTCAAAACGTCCTAGGACACAATCTTGATCAAGTTACTCAAATGTAAAATGAGTCTAAAGCTCCCTGCCTCCCAAGGCTCTCATAAGGGTTCAGCTGAAATTTTATAGATAGATAGATAGATAGATAGATAGATAGATAGATAGATAGATAGATAGATAAAGCACCTAATATTTAAAAGCTGTTGAATATATGTTAGCTCTTTTCTCTTCCCCTCTTTGAATTAAGAGATTCCTAGAACTTATAGCAGAAAAATCCACATCAGTGATGGGCATTATTTGGGCATACATCCATAAACTTAAGTTTTCTCAGGGGAATAAATCCAATTAAAGATAAAAATCGGTATACTTTCACAATGCCTATTTGGGGTATTTATGAGCACCAGAGTCCCTTTTAACAATTATTCCAACGGAGCAGTATTTTAAATTCACCGTGGTGTTATGGATACAGCTGGTGCTAAGCAACATAAGGCGTATAAGCAATGAAGATCTATTTCACAGCTTCTTTCCTTAGCAAGAGAAGAGATGACATTTTGCTGGCCTCGCCTCCCTGGAGATTAAAAACCAAGCCCCAGAGGAAGGCCAGGCAGCTGACATACAGACTCTTTCCCTGCTGAGGAAAGGAAAACACATAGCTCGTGGAAAGCTTACCTCTTCACAAGGTGAGTTTCCATTTCCTGTGACAGTGTTCATGATACAGTGCACTTTGCTGAAGGTCCTATCAAAATGAGCAAAGCAACCCTATTATGTGACCTTTTAGAAGCACACTGAGCATTCTAACTCTTAAAAATATCTATTGGGGTGGGGGGAGGAACCCCACAGAGATTAAATCAATGCATATCTAAATTAATTGACTCTTAATCTTTGGAGGCTGGGTGTAGCTGATAGAGATCTACCCACAAGACTTGCGAGAAAAGAAACATGGTATCAGGAGCTAAAAGACATGTTGTCCCTCCTTGTTCTGCCATTAACTAGCTGAGTGACCTTCAGCCCCAAGGTCCTCATCTGTAAGATGAAGGGGTGGAGTAGATGTTCTTTCAGGTCTCATCCAGCTCTAACATTTTGAAATCTAGGTTCTAAAAGGGAAAGGGAGTAAAATAGGAAGAAGCTGCTTATAAAGAATTCCAAGTGCCAAACCACCAAAAACTGAAAAGGCCACTAAAACTTGTATAGAAATGAAGAGGAGGAGAAGGAGGAAGAAGATGAGGATGGTGTCATCAGCTACATCTGTGGATGCTTTACTAGGAGCCCAGCACTAGTCCATGCACTTTACAGGTTTTAACTCTCTTAATTCACTCTGACTCCATTTCTGTCATAGTTCCCATCATATTGGACAACATCAGAAATGAATCCAGACATTTTCAGGAAGTTGATTGGGGGATATATTACTTTGGGTTTATGGGGATGTATTTATGGGATTCACAGCCATAGTTTCCATCCTGGTACAAGGATGGCTTTGTCATAACACAAAGCGGCAGGGCCAGAGGTCATATTGTGCTGAGAACAGATCCTGCAACACCTGGCAATGAAAGTATGGAGTGAGTGGTAGAGATTCAGAAGCTAGTCACTCAAAAACTTCTTCCAATTATCAGATGTGTAAAATTGCAATTGAAGGATTCCATTCTCACTGGTGCCTATTTAAAATGGAAAGTCTCAACTGTCAAGAATAGATTCAATAATTCAGCATATGCTATTATGAAAGTACCTTCTAATTTTATATTTTCTTTTTCTTTTTTGAGGAAGTCATGCAAATGCAATTTGTCAGAATCCCTGTCTTTGTAGGGCACAAGCCTGTAGTTGTACTACAAACAGTGAGTACACTGATATATGAAGTCACATGTTTTATTTGAGTCAACATACCAAATAGCATGTTAGCATATATAACATAACTGTCCTAACCAGTCTGGCAATACGAGACAAAGGACATACAAAAACCATGATTTAATGAGAGGAAGAGATGTGCTTCAAGTATTCATGATGAATAGTCTCTTAGATTATTTAATAATATAAATAATGAAGAATAAATCACCTTACAAAAAGATTGAAATTTCTTATTGATTTGACACAAAATAGTGACAAATATAAAGGTAACAGAAAGTCAAAATATGCATCCAAAAACCTGTCAATTCATTGTCACTGTACAAGAACATCTGTAATGTCCTGAAGCTCATACATGAAAACAACTTGATAGCAACTTTCCAAAATTTGACAATCGTAAAAATGTATATGATATTACCAACAAAAATCTGTAAAGATGAAGTAAACTTTCCCAAACTATCAATAATAAACACTAAATTTCTATCAAGCATGGTAGAGGAAAAACTGAATTTTC
The DNA here is from genome assembly GCF_028021215.1 of Eschrichtius robustus. Lineage (NCBI taxonomy): Eukaryota > Metazoa > Chordata > Mammalia > Artiodactyla > Eschrichtiidae > Eschrichtius > Eschrichtius robustus. The sequence goes on along the minus strand of NC_090840.1, from coordinate 47,236,514 downwards.
TTTTTATTCTCTCTATAGAAAATGAGCAATCAAAGAGTATGCAAGAGAAAATGCAGAGGAAACACACAAGCTTGACAGGTAGTTATTTAATAAAAACATTATGATATTTTTCTGAATTTTGTAATGTTTGTAGTATTTGGCAGATTTCTTAAATTAGTAATTTGTTATAATTTATTTGCTAGCCTAAGTAAATGTTGATTTTATATCTAAATTTGTATTTGCAACTTCGTATTCTTTTTCTTAAAGAGACCCCAAAATTATATAAGCACCTAGGCCTAAAAAATTTGGGTCCTCCCTGGCCTGGCATATAAAAGACACTTGATAAATGTTTATTGAATGAATAAATTTGGGAAATGTCAAAAATTAAATTCTTGGAGGCAGAGTCAAGATGACGGTGCGGGAAGACGTGGATTCGTATCTCCCCACAACTAGGGCGCCTGCCAGATGCTGGTAGGGGAACCCGATGCCCAAGGAGACGACAAGAACCCCCAAGCGAATGGGTAGGACATGGGGGGACTGAGAGGGGAAGAGAAGTGGAGGCCAAACAGGACTGAAGCCCCAAAGGGGTGGCTGAGGGGGGGAGGGGTTCCCACCCCTGGAGGGACCCTCAGGGGCTCGGATCAGTGGGGAGTACGCCCAGCGTTTCCCCTGTCCAATCAGCTGGGGAAGTCTGCCTGGCTCTCCGGCCGGGTTGTATGCCCTCAGAGGTCCCCTCTGGGCCAGGTTGGTCCTGGGGCCATAAGAGGGAATCCAGGAGAGAACAGGACAGGCAGGTGGGAGGGGCCCTCCAGGACCGGAGGAGCAGAGGATGTTTTCCCTGCCTACTCGAGCCCAGGGAGCATGCTGGGCTCCCAGGTGGGGTCCCCTACCCTCTGAGGCCAGAGGCAGTGTGGGGGGGGGCACTCCTGAGTCCCTTCTCTTCCTTGAGCCTAAGCCCCACCCACACATCTCCCAGGGACTTGTCCAGCCCTGTGGGTCCTAAGCATAGGCCCCACCCACCACCCAAACCTCACCCCTGCTTAGGCCCCACCCTCCACAGCCAAAGCCTTTTCCACCTTTTTTTTTTTTCCTCCTCTTTTTTACTATTGTGGTTCTGCTTTAACTTTTGGTTGTTGTTTCATCTATATTTTTATTTTTATATTTTTTCTAAAATATCTGTTAGTTTCCTAGTCTAATTTTATCTTTTACTTTGTTATAGTTCTCCTTTTTTTTTTTTTTTTTCCTTTTTGCCACCCCACATGGCTTGCGGGATCTTGGTTCACGAGCTGGGGATCAGACCGAAGCCCCTGCAGTGGGAGCTCTGAGTCTGAACCACAGGACTAACAGAGAACCTCGGATGCCAGGGAATATTCATCAAAGTGAGGTCTCCCAGAGGTCCTCATCTCAGTACCAAGACCCAACTCTAGCCAACAGCCTACAAACCCCAGTGTTGGACGTCTCAGGCCAAACAACCAGTAAGACAGGAACACAATACCACTCATTAAAAAAAAGGAAAAAGAAAAAAAAAGAGAGATGGCAAAAAAATATGTCACAGGTGAAGGAGCAAGGTAAAAACCTACAACACCAAATAAATGAAGAGGAAACAGGCAATCTACCTGAAAAAGAATTCAGAGTAATGATAGTAAAGATGATCCAGAATCTTGGAAATATCATGGAGGCATGGATTAAGAAATTAAAAGAAATGTTTAACAAAGATATAGAAGAACAAAAGAACAAACAAAAAGAGATGAACAACACAATAACTGAAATTGAAATGAAAACTACACTAGAAGGAATCAATAACAGAATAACTGAGGCAGAAGAACGAATAAGTAAGCTGGAAGACAAAATGGAAATAACTGCCAAGGAGCAGACTAAAGAAAAAAGAATGAAAAGATTTGAAGACAATCTCAGTGACCTGTGGGACAACAGTAAATGCACCAGTATTCAAAATATTGAGGTCTCAGAAGAAGAAGAGAAAAAGAAAGGGTCTGAGAAAATATTTGAAGGGATTACAGAGGAAAACTTCCCTAACATGGGAAAGGAAATAGTCACCCAAGTCCAGGAAACACAGAGAGTGCCATACAGGATAAACCCTAGGAGAAACATACCAAGACACATATTAATCAAACTAACAAAAATTAAACTCAAAGAAAAATATTAAAAGCAGCAAGGGAAAAACGAAAAATAACATACAAAGGAATCCCCATAAGGTTATCAGCTGATTTCTCAACAGAGACTCTGCAGGCCAGAAGGGAGTGGCAGGATATATTTAAAGTGATGAAAGAGAAAAATCTGGAACCAAGATTACTCTACCCAGCAAGGATCTCATTCAGATTCTACGGAGAAATCAAAAGCTTTACAGATAAGCAAAAGCTAAGAGAAGTTATCACCACCAAACAAGCTTTACAACAAATGTTAAAGAAACTTCTCTAGGCGGGAAGCAGAAAGACACCACAAAAACAAACCAAAAACAATGAAGAAAATGGTAATAGGAACATACATATCAATAATAACATCGAATGTAAATGGATTAAATGCCCCAACCAAAAGACACACACTGGCTGAATGGATACAGAAACAAGACCCATATATATGCTGTCTAGAAGAGACCAACTTCAGACCTAGGGACACACACAGACTGAAAGTGAGGGGATGCAAAAAGATATTCCATGCAAATGGAAATCAAAGAAAGCTGGAGTGGCAATACTCGTATCAGATAAAATAGACTTTAAACTAAAGACTCTTACAAGAGATAAGGAAGGACACTACATAATGATCAAGGGATCAATCCAAGAAGAAGATATAACAATTATAAATGTTAATGCACCCAACATAGGAGCACCTCAATACATAAGGCAAATGCTAACAGCCATGAAAGGGGAAATCAACAGTAACACAATAATAGTAGGGGACTTTCACACCCCACTTACATCAATGGACAAATCATCCAGACAGAAAATAAATAAGGAAACACAAGCTTTAAATGAAACAACAAAACAGATAGATTTAATTGATATTTATAGAACATTTCACCCAAAGTTGGCAGAATACACTATCTTCTCAAGTGCACACAAAACATTCTCTAGGATAAGATCACATCTTGGATCCAAATCAAGCCTCAGAAAATTTAAAAAAACTGAAATCATATCAAGCATCTTTTCTGATCACAACGCTATGAGATTAGAAATAAATTACAGAAAAAAAACGTAAAAACCACAAATACATGGAGGCTAAACAGTGCACTAATAAATTACCAAGAGATCACTGAAGAAATCAAACCAGAAATAAAAAAATACATAGAAACAAATGGCAATGAAAACACAAGGACCCAAAACCTATGGGATGCAGCAAAAGCAGTTCTAAGAGGTAAGTTTACAGCAATTCAATCTCACCTCAAGAAACAAGAAAAATCTCAAATAAACAATCTAACCCTATACCTAAAGCAACTAGAAAAACAAGAACAAAGAAAACAAAAGACCTCCAATGGCCAAAGCAATCTTGAGAAAAGAAAAACGGAGCTGGAGGAATCAGGCTCCCGGATTTCAAACTATACTACAAAGCTACAGTAATCAAGACAGTATGGTACTGGCACAAAAACAGAAATATAGATCAAAGGAACAGGATAGAAAGCCCAGAGATAAACCCACGTACATATGGTCACCTTATTTTTGATAAAGGAGGCAAGAATATACAATGGAGAAAAGACAGCCTCTTCAATAAGTGGTGCTGGGAAAACTGGACAGCTCGTGTAAAACAATGAAATTAGAACAATCCCTAACACTATACACAAAAATAAGCTCAAAATGGATTAAAGACCTAAATGTAAGTCCAGACACTATAAAACTGTTAGAGGAAAACACAGGCAGAACACTCTGTGACATAAATCACAGCAAGATCCTTTATGACCCACCTCGTAGAGAATGGAAATAAAAACAAAAATAAACAAATGGGACCTAATGAAACTTAAAAGCTTTTGCACGGCAAAGGAAACCATAAACAAGACAAAAAGACAACCCTCAGAATGGGAGAAAATATTTGCAAATGAAGCAACTGACAAAGGATTAATCTCCAAAATTTACAAGCAGCTCATGCAGCTCAATATCAAAAACACAAACAACCCAATCCAAAAATGGGCAGAAGACCTAAACAGACATTTCTCCAAAGAAGATATGCAGATTGCCAGCAAACACATGAAAGGATGCTCAACATCACTAATCATTTGAGAAAAGCAAATCAAAACTACCATGAGGTGTCACCTCACACCAGTCAGAATGGCCATCATCAAAAAATCTACAAACAATAAATGCTGGAAAGGGTGTGGAGAAAAGGAAACCCTCTTGCACTGTTGGTGGGAATGTAAATTGATACAGCCACTATGGAGAACACTATGGAGGTTCTTTAAAAAAACTAAAAATAGAACTTCCATAGGACCCAGCGATCCCACTACTGTGCATATACCCTGAGAAAACCATAATTCAAAAAGAGACATGTACCACACTGTTCATTGCAGCACTATTTACAATAGCCAGGACATGGAATCAACCTAGGTGTCCATCGACAGATGAATGGATAAAGAAGATGTGGCGCATATATACAATGGAATATTACTCAGCCATAAAAAGAAACGAAATTGAGTTATTTGTAGTGAGGTGGATGGACCTAGATTCTGTCATACAGGGTGAAGTAAGTCAGAAAGAGAAAAACAAATACTACATGCTAACACATATATATGGAGTCTAACAACAAAAAAACCCGGCTCTGTTGAACTCGGGGCAGGACAGGAATAAAGACGCAGACATAGAGAATGGACTTGAGGACACGGGGAGGGGGAAGGGTAAGCTGGGATGAAGTGAGAGAGTGGCATGGACGTATATACACTACCAAATGTAAAACCGATAGCTAGTGGGAAGCAGCCACATAGCACAGGGAGATCAGCTCGGTGCTTTGTGACCACCTAGAGAGATGGGATAGGAAGGGTGGGAGGGAGACGCAAGAGGGAGGAGATATGGGGATATATGTATACTGATGTATGGCTGATTCACTTTGTTATAAAGCAGAAACTAACACACCATTGTAGAGCAATTATACTCCAATAAAGATGTAAAAAAAAAAAAAAAAATGGGCAGAAGACCTAAATAGTCATTTCACCAAAGAAAACATACAGATGGCCAAGAGGCACATGAAAAGATGCTCAACATTACTAATCATTAGAGAAAAGCAAATCAAAACTACAATGAGGTATCACCTCACACCGGTCAGAATGGCCATCATTTAAAAATCTACAAACAATAAATGCTGGAGAGGGTGTGGAGAAAAGGCAAACCTCTTGCTCTGTTGGTGGGAATGTAAATTGATACAGCCACTATGGAGAACAGTACGGAGGTTTCTTAAAAAACTAAAAATAGAACTACCATATGACTCAGCAATCCCACTGCTGGGCAAATACCCTGAGAAAACCATAATTCAAAAGAGACATGTACCACAGTGTCCAGTGCAGCACTATTTAGAATAGCCAGGACATGGAAGCAACCTAAATGTCCATCAACAGATGAATGGATACAAAGATGTGGTGCATATATACAGTGGAATATTACTCAGCCATAAAAAGAAATGAAACTGAGTTATTTGTAGTAAGGCAGATGGACCTGGAGTCTGTCATACAGAGTGAAGTAAGTCAGAGAAAAAGATATACATGCTAACACATATATATGCAATCTAAAATAAAGAAGAAAAAATGGTACTGATGAACCTAGTGGCAAGGCAGCAATAAAGACATAAAGAAATAGACATAGAGAATGGACTTGAGGACACAGGGTGGGAGTGGGGGAGGTGGAAGCTGGGGTGAAATGAGAGTAGCATGGACATATATACACTACCAAATGTAAAATAGATATCTAGTGGGAAGCAGCAGCATTACAGGGAGATCAGCTTGGTGCTTTGCGATGACCTAGACAGGTGGAATAGGGAAGGTAGGAGGGAGGCTCAAGAGGGAGAGGATATGGGGATATATGTATGCATATGGCTGATTCACTTTGTCGTACAACAGAAACTAACACAGTATTGTGAAGCAATTATACTCCAATAAAGGTCTATTTAAAATAATAAATAAAATACAATTTTTTAAAAAATTAAATTCTTCTCCTAAATGTCAAATATTTAATTTATAGAGCAGCAACCAGTGCAGAAACAGACATTCATTGAGCTATTGCTACTACCCTTTGACTCACTAGCCAAGGTTGGTTACCCCCTCACTATCCCTGATGACGTGGGGAAGTTGGAGTGGGTAGATAATTTAGTTTTCTGTACTACACCACAGAAACTAGGTAAACTCCTCCTGAATACACATCCTTGTAGGCCTCTGCAAACCCACACTGAGACACTTATTGCTCCTGGAAAGGGCTCTTTGAGGACACACTCCTGAACATCACCACTACGTAGCAAAAAAGAGAAAAGAAAAAGAGAAGAAACTCTGGAGAAACAATTGCTGGATTTGAGATTTTTGCTCATTTATTTCAACTATTAACAGCAATGATGTATGGGGTAAAGGATCTTCATTCACATATGGTACACATTGGTAATGGTAGACTCTAAAAATAACTTCCAGAGTTATTACTCTAGAGCTCACACTGTTAATGAGAAAGTTCAGAGGAAATGGTATTGATTACACCCTGCTAATTAGCTGACTTACCTGGGATAGTCTGGGTTCCTTTGGATAAAAAAGAGTGAATTCCTTTCAATGTTTCAAACATTCAAGCTCATCATAAAATATTAGCTTTGACATTAAATGCTTTGAAATTGTTGATGCTTTATCAAAAAGAATGACAGTAATTTTAATACATAAGCTTTTAAAAATCCAGGAAGTGATACTCAGAAACAATAAGAGAATAATGGTGGAAGCTCTTCGTCACAAAAACATGCCAGTTAATAAATGTACATAATAGGGGGCTTCCCTGGTGGCGCAGTGGTTGAGAATCTGCCTGCCAATGCAGGGGACACAGGTTCGAGCCCTGGTCTGGGAAGATCCCACATGCCGCAGAGCAACTAGGTCCGTGAGCCACAACTACTGAGCCTGCGCCTCTGGAGCCTGTGCTCCGCGACAAGAGAGGCCGTGACAGTGAGAGGCCCGCGCACCGCGATGAAGAGTGGCCCCCACTTGCCGCAACTGGAGAAAGCCCTCGCACAGAAACGAAGACCCAACACAGCCAAAAAATAAATGGATAAATAAATAAATAATAAAAATAAGGAATTCCTTTAAAAAAAATAAAAAATAAAAAAAAAAAAATAAATGTACATAATAGGAATAACTGAATTAGGAAAACCCTTGTAACTGGCAATGTAATGATTGATTCAGGCAAGGATCATCAACACATGCTAAATTTTCACTGGATGAAATTTTGTTGAGGAATATAAGATTCACAAAGTCTCAAAGCATCTCACCACAATTACAATGTATTTCCCCTACAAAGGGGAAAAGGTACCTCTCTAATGAAGAAATCCTGAGATACTGCCTTAGGCAAGTGATCAAACTTAGCCTCACTAATAAGGAAAACTGGTGTTATTCATTTCCTTACATAATGCAATAGGAGGGACACAACATCATCCATATAGAATTCTTGCCAAAAATATTTAATTTGAATCTAATAATGAGGAAATAACTCCAAACTGAGGGACACTGTGCAAAACAGCTGCCCTATACTCCTCAAAAATGTCAATGCAATAAAATATTTAAAAGACTAGGGAACAATTCCAGACTTAAGGAGACTAAAGATACATGAAAACTAAATGTAATGTAATATCCTTGATTGGGTTCTGGATTTTTTTTTTGAAAAGCAGGGACATTAATTATTGAGAGTGGGGGATAATTGGGATCTGAATATGGATGGAATTTACATTATATAATATTTATATGACAATGTTAAATTTCCCTACTATGACAATGATACTGCATTATGTTAGAGAAGCTCCGTGTTCTTATGAAATACATGCACATATATTATGGTTTAAATGTTTCATGGCTGTACCTACCTTATTTTAAATTGATTAAGAAAGTGAAAGACAGAGAACAAATGTGGCAACATGTTAAATAATGAATGTAGATGAAGGGTATATGAGTGGACACAGAAAGCAACTAAAAAAATTGATAAGTTAAAATTCATCAACGTTTAAACCTTCTCCTCATCAAAAGACACTGTTAAGCTAAAAACAACAAACAAAAAAGAACAGGTAAGACACCAACTGAGAGAAAATATTTGCAAAACATGTATCTAACAACGGACTTGCATCCAGAATATACAGACAACTCCTACTACTGAATAATTTTAAAACAACCCAATTATAAAATAGGGAAAAGATTTGAGCAGACTATTCACAAAGACAGATTCAGAAATGACAGATCAGCATGTGAATGCGTGTTCAACATCATCAGTCATCGGAGAAATGCAAATCAACACTTCACTGAGATTCAATACATACGCACCAGAATGGCTAAAATTAAACAGACTGACAACACCAAATTTCAGTGAGAATGTGGAGCACTCTGAACTCTCACACATGGCACGTGGCAATGTGAAATGGTACCACCTCTCAGGAGGAAGTTAGGCAATTTCTTACACAGAGTATATGAGTCATCTAATATTCTTTCAACTTTACCACAGATTGGTATTTTACCAAAAAAAAGTTGAGGGAAAAAATCTGTGATGCTTTAGAATGTGGCTTCAGAAAATAGACATGAGTCAGTATATGTCCATTTATAGTTGGTTCTCTATTCTTCTGAGCTTAGATGATTTTTTAATAGCAACTCATTCAACAAATATCTCTTGAGCACCTGCCATGGGCTGACAATCCCCTGTGTACTGAGAGTATAATGCTGTACAAGAAAGACATAGTCCAGTCGTCATGGAATTTATATTCTCATGGAGAGACACATATTGAACAAGTAGAGAGAGAGAGAGAGAAGTTACCAAATGTTATTAGGCCTCTGAGCATACAGAGGAGGTGCGAGGTAACAGAATTTGAGCGAGAGTGCTACTCTACTCAGGAAAGTCAGGAAAGGCCTGCAGGGAGAAATTTTCACTTCCCATCTGAAGATTGAAAGGGAGTCAGCCATACAGAAAGCTGGGGGAAATAGCATTCCAGACAGAAGGGTTAGTGAGTGCAAAGGCCCTGAGGTGGAAAATAGATTGGATGGTGTTTAAATAGAACACTTTCTGCATGTTGGTCAGCTGGCCATGGATCACAGATCTGAGTCACTATACCTTTGGCACTACATGCAAGAACAGTACGGAGCATTCAAAGTGAGGTCAAAGAGGATAAAAAAGGCAGAACAGAGTTTTAAGCCAAAGACTGAGGGAGTCTACAAGAGTAGGTTCCTGAAATCGGGAGATAAACAGAACCACGGTCTCTGGAGCACACAGTGAGGAGAGTTCCAGAGCTGCTGCTTTTTAAGATATTTCAGTTCACGTCCACCTACCTGCTTAGTCCTGTCATTATCCAATGATGATAATAACGATGGTAACAACCATGATTAAGATAAAATGTCAGTTATATAATTCACTGATTGCTTCCCATGTGTCAGGGTCTACATCTTGATCCTATATAATTCTCTCAACAACTCTATGAAGTAAACAGTATTCTCCCCATGTTACAGACGAGCAAACAGGTTCGGACATTAAACAATGAATGTAAACTCAAACAACCTCTAATTGGCTAAACCTGCATTTGAATCTAGGTCTGTCTGATTCCAAATCCCACTCTCTATATTGTTACCTTTGTTAATCTCCAGTCTTCCTGGCAGTACCTTCTGACTGGTACTTTCTCCAGGGGGCTAAAGAAGCCAAAGAGACAGTTGGATGCAAGAGGACCTTTGGAATGGTCTTCAGCTTTGATGAGAGAGAGAGAACAAAAGCACATGCAATAGTAAAAGGCTGACTTGAGGCTACTGGGGATTATTTTGGTTCATATGCTACACTAGACATTTTTCAAAGGGCACTGCATAAGCAAACAACATTGTCATAATCCTGAAACCTGAATTCAAAATGCATTAATTTCTTTTTACCACTACAGATTTGGAAAAACATGATGTGGTTCTTAAGCTTGTGCTTTCGAAAATCAGAAAGCTGGAAAATAGAAGGTGAACATTTATAAATATTTTAAAATTATGAATGCAAAATATCAACCGAGAATAAATTTTTATATCAAGGTTATAAGCAGATGAAAAATGACAGTCCTTCCTAAGAAAGCAAACAGAACATTAATTATAGCAGCCTTACAAAGCACCAAAGGAATAGCAGTTTGCAATTCTTTACCAAAATTTACGTAACTATATAGTCTCCTTTCAGATTCCATAGATTCTATTTTTGATAAGTAGCAATTCAAAAGGTTAGTCACCTCATCTATATATATTATTATCCAACTTTTATGAATGTGAAACGGTGACACCTTGAATTTACATGTTAGCCAAACCTGATAGGTTGCCTCTAACTCTTTTTATTCATTCATTCCAGCAATACTGTGTGCCAGGCGTTGAGCACAGCCTGGAGACACTGAGATGAATAAGACACACAGTATGTCCCCAGGAGAACTTCCAATCCAGAAAGAAAAACAGACCAGTAAACACACAACCCCAACAGAGTTCGAATAAGCTAAACAGATGGAGATCAAAATGGCAATACGATGTTAAGGGTTGTCTCCCAACCAGGCAGCAGCAATTACAATACTGATATTAAGTAAATTAAGTTCTTCTTTCTCTCTCTTCCCTCCCTCTTTCCTACCTGTCTTCCTTCCTTCCTTCTGTTCTTCTCTTTCTCCTTCCCTCCCTCCCTCGCTCCGTGTTTCCCTCCCTTTCTTCCTCTTTTATTCAATAAGCATATCCAGTCATTACTTAGCAAGAATATATAATAAGAGTACATGTATGCAAAACTTACTATGTGTCAGGCAATAATAATATCTCATTTAATCCTCACAAAATGCCCGGATTAATCCTCACACTTAATCCTCACCCCATTTTACAGGTGAAACTGAGGTTCAGAGAGTTTACATGATATGGCAAGGTCACACATCTGTCAAGAGGCTGAGCAAAGACCCAGGCACTGTGACTCCAGAACTGAGGCTCTGAAGTATACTGCCCGAGTGTGTCCATTACGAAGTTGCATACCTGTCACACTACCTGAAGCAATAATAATTCAGTGATTAAAGGACATTTTGGAATTTCTAACAAAGGCCTTCTAAACAAAGAATCTGCCTTTCAAAAATCAGAGAGCGATAGGGCTCCCCTCGTGGCGCAGTGGTTAAGAATCCACCTGCCAATGCAGGGCACACGGGTTTGAGCCCTGGTCCGGGAAGACCCCACATGCCGCGGAGCAACTAAGCCCATATGCCACAACTACTTAGCCTGCGAGCCACAACTACTGAAGCCCACACACCTAGAGCCCGTGCTCTGCAACAAGGGAAGCCACCGCAATGAGAAGCCCGCACACCGCAACGAAGAGTAGCCCCCGCTCGCCGCCAACTAGAGAAATCCCACGCACAGCAACAAAGACCCAATGCAGCCAAAAATAAATGAATTAATTTTAAAAAATCAGAGAGAGAGGAAAAAAAAAAAAGGATGATGAGAAGAAAAAAATGCAGTGTTCAATGTGGGTCTTCTCTGGTTTCCCCCCTTGGGAGCACAGTGGCCCTCCACCTGCATAAATGATGAGAATTGGCATTCTGCTTGATTACTGTGCATCTGTTATGAGCCTCAGAGTGAATTAAGCAAAAACAAAATACGGAAGGAAAAGAACCTACTAATCAAGGCTAGCCCAGTTGTACCATGTTGAGTCACAGTGATATTTTCCTTATTTTGTAATCACCAGCAGGCACGTATGCCCCCCAAATTGCAAAAATATTTCAAAACAACTTAAATCAAGCTTGATAGCTAATTACGCTAAGGTCACACCAAAGAACCAAACCACCAGGACATCAAAGATCCAAGACAGTCTAAGTGTAAAGTAGCAGCGTTAATTTCTCTCCCATTAAAAAACAAGGGGAGGGGGACAAGCTTTTTTACTCTCGGAGAATAAACTGGCTTTTAAAAATCATCTAAAATAGACCTCTTAAGACATTTCACCTCTGCTCTGAATGTTTTAAACTGGTCCTCTGATTACAAAAATGTTCATGTTAAAATCTCACCAAGATGCTTTCTTAAGATGAAGAATGTGTTATAAATTGTAATGGTTTTAATCAGAAACCTCTTTGAAGCTATTTAACTCTACGATGTAGCCCAACCATTGCTTCAATTATGCCACTTATCGACTCTGTATTAATTAAGTATCATTATAGGGACTGATTTATATACTTTCTCACAGCTCTCTCACCAGATGGTCTAACATTCTCCATAAACATCACCTGGATTCACTCATCTTTCTCTCCAGCTGAATGTTTAATCAGATCTTATCTTCAAACTGGATTGCTTCTCTATGCCTCCTCTTCATTGTATCTATCAATACAGTATACAAAGGCCAAGTGGCATAAGACATAAACCAGTAGTAGTTACAAAGACAAGTTCTATCAACAGCTCATTCCCACCTCAATGCATTCTTACCCAGTGTGGTGATGCAATTTTCACAGTAAAGTGAAAGGAGAGCCTTTTGCGTCCTTAGCTGATTACAACTTACAGTCTGAGTTCAATTATCTGGGGCAATGGAGAAAATAACAAGGAAAAAAATGTATATTTGGCAATGGGAGTACAACAGGCAATTTGGCCTCAGTAGAGTTACTTTCTGAATTATATTTTGTTTGGTCTAATATAAAAATTACTTGCATTCTTGAGCTCGCAGGTTGAGAAAGCAGGAGGCAGAAGTCCCAAGGTGTACCACACTGCAAGGAAGCCAGCCTAGAATTTTAAATTGCCTTGGGTGATCCAAAAAGTAGATAATAGAGAAATGAAAATGCTCAACTGTTTTCCTTACAAAATATAAAAGCCAGATTAATGGGACTATCTCACAGCCACCTCAAACTCCAAATGTCTAAAAACCAAACTGGTCATGTTGCCCCCATATGGGCTCCCTCTCCTGACCCCTCTGTCTCTCATCATTCTCTAGTCCCCAAACTGGGTAGAGGGAAACCTGGAAACTGTGGCAGACTGGAGAAGGCACATCCCATCAACAGAAAGGACTTGGTGGCTAATCCACTAGGCTGAAGTTCGCCTTACAGAAAATACAAGACGTCACCCCCAGCTATAGTTCTTTCTCTAAAAACCACAAACCACTATTTTTACATAAAACTCATGATTTTTAAATATCGGTCTGCACTGAATGCAGATTCAGCCCTTGGTGTTCAGTCCTTGCCTTACTGTAAACTTTGACTCCTCCTCTCTCCTCCCTTCAAATGCAGCCAGTCCCCAAGTTTTGATAATTTTTTCAGGCTGTTCTCTTGCTCTCTGTACATCCCCTGCTCGACCAGTCCCTGCTTCACCTACACCTACTCACATGACTATCCAGTTCTCCTAATCATAAGGCTCAATCAGCAACTGCCTAAGTGCTTGCCTCCTGCCCCAGCTTCTGGTTTCTCTGGTAACTGATGAGCCAACCTGACATCAGGTCCCCCTATGACTGGTAGCCTCCTCTTCCCCCAAGTAGCAAAAAACTGCTGCCCTGTCCTGCCTGCTGTCTGCCGTACACAGTGGGGTGTCACTCCAGCACTTTGCTTCAGACTTGTAAGACTTCCTATCCAATAAACTGTGGTGGTCTCTGTTGCTGTCTCTGGGCTTTTTCTTCAGTCTTGCACCTGGGCAACTGCAAGGCCTGCTGGGTGCAGCCCAACACCCTCCTGCTGTCTCTTTCTCTCCATCCCCATTGCCATCATCTATGTCCTCATTACTTCACATCTGCATTATCAGATCAGTGTCCTGGCTTACCTTCTCAAAGCACATCATCTACAGTCACCAGACTGATCTTTCTGAAACAGTTCCCAAACTTTTACATACATCAGAATCACCTGGAGGGCTGTTTAAACCACAAACCCCAACCCCAAGCATGTTTTAATTTAATGGGTCTCAAGTGGGGCCTGACAACTTGCAAATCAATAAGCTCCCAGGTGAGGGTGACATGTTCCGGGGACCATACTTAGAGAAAAAATGCACTAAAACATCCCCCTCCAACTCTAACACAATCAATGATTCCTCATTTCCTCCACATTAAACTTAATTAAACTTAAAACTCCCCAACCTGGTACTTTGGATTCTTCATAAAGCTGGTCTCTTCCTCTCACCTCAAAATTTCATTTCTCTGATCTCCTATGAAACCTTGCTCCAGTCAAACTGGTCTACTTGTGTATTACCCAGTGCATGATGCACTCCCGCTTTCTTGTCTTGATCAGGTATAGAATACCTTTCCACCTCCTGCCTCTTGTTCAAGTTCAGCCTTTTCACTGAGTACACCCAAAACCTACATTCTCAACGTAGCCAGCCCCCATCAGACTTCTGCTACCTCTTCTAGACTCCTGTAGCATTAGCTCTCCAGCTAAATCTAAAGTGCATGAAATCTAAAGCGCATGGCATTTAGAGCCAAAGGCTCTCTGGGTATGAATCCTGGTTCTTTCATTAGCTGTGCAACTTGACTAGCCATTTAACCATTCTGAACCTGTTTCTCCCTCAGTAAAAGAGCAATAACAATATCTATTTCTATTGGGTTGCATAACGAATTAATTGAAACAAACTATTTAAGCCTTTGGAGAAGCATAAACAAAGTAGGTGTTTAATAAATGTCAATTTCCTTTCTTGGAACTTCCCTGGTGGTGCAGTAGTTAAGAATCTGCCTGCCAATGCAGGGGACACGGGTTCGAGCCCTGGTCCAGGAAGATCCCACATGCTGCAGAGCAACTAAGCCCGTGCGCCACAACTACTGAGCCTGTGCTCTAGAGGCCGTGCTCCACAACAAGAGAAGACACTGCAATGAGAAGCCCACACACCGCAATGAAGAGCAGTGCCCGCTCGCCGCAACTAGAGACGGCCCGCATGCAGCAACGAAGACACAACACGGCCAAAAATTAATTAATTAATTAATTAAAGTAAATAAATAAATATTTTTTTAAAAAATTTTCCTTTCTTTGTCCCTTTCCTCAATCATGCATTTAGCACTAAATATAAAATATATTACACTAATCATGTACATTTTAAGCTTACCCTCTCTTTTAGCCAGACAGAATATTTCTGAGGAACCAAAAACATGTCTAATTCATCTTAGCAACCCTAGTACCTGGCAACTACTGAGCAACTGGTAAGCTCTCAATAAATATTTACTAAAAAAATATGATTAATTTGAGAAATAATGTAAGGCAAGTGGTTCCATAGAGCAGCTTTCCTCTGCAGAAATTAAATCTCTTACAATTACATTTATCCTTAAAATATTCTCCTATGACAAAGGCAAAATGTATTTTACAAACAGAAAAACTAAAAAAGATCTAATGGGAGTCCCCATTAGATAGTCCCCACTTGACACTTAATATTGCACAAGAGAAAAGGCATTATAAAAACATCAATGAAGGAAAAATCTTCTCTTTGAAGTAAATTTGAGCCCAAAAACACTAATAATGGGAATACACAGAAATAATGACAAAGAATCCAGAGATAATGCTGGCAACAAGTAACGGACTGCCTTTTGAGGACATCTGTCATGTACGCATGTGACTGTTGTACTTCTAAAATGGCTGACAAATATTGATAAGTGCATTGACAGGTGTCAAGTCACATTGGTAAAACACATTTCCTGTCCTTTAGGAGTCTCTAATTTTGAAATCAAGCAGCGACAAATTTCTGTTCTGTTCTCCAGTGTTGCTGACTTCTACGTTTTTCCTAAACAGGATCCAGCATAACCCATTGCCATAGAGCTAAGGGTGACCCAAAAGATCATTGTGTGTGAATATTGTGGCAGAAAAAAGGGTATAATCTGGCATATTGGCATCTGGATGTTATCCTCCAAATACAGAGCAAAGTGCCCCAAAAGTTCAAGCTGATTTCAATTTACTATACAGAGGCTACACGGTCTGGTCAGAGAGCACTAGGAATCGGGTCACCTGGCTTGTTGTAAGAACCTTACCACGACTGAGCACATAACCTCAGACAAGTGGATTCCTCCAACAGTCGTTTCCAGAGTAACCGCCATGTATCAAATATCATACAAGATGATGGGGACACAGAGGTAAAATGTATGATCCATGTTTTCCTGGAACTTACAGTCTAGTGTTGAGTCAGGCAATTGGAACAGACTGCACAGTTGTTCACCAAACTCATTTTCCTTTCACCGCGAGCATGAAGATACACCAAATTTCCCAGCCTCCACGTAACTGCATTGTGGCTGGTGGAATGTAAGCAGTGAGGTATGCCATACCCAGGCCTGGCCACAGAAAACCTCCCCCTTGATTATCGACTTTCTCTCTCCAGCTCCTTTTTTTTTTTTTTTTTTTTTTTTTTAGTATAATTGCCTTACAATGGTGTGTTAGCTTCTGCTTTATAACAAAGTGAATCAGTTATACATATACAATATGTTCCCATTTCTCTTCCCTCTTGCATCTCCCTCCCTCCCACCCTCCCCATCCCACCCCTCTAGGTGGCCACAGAGCACCGAGCTGATCTCCCTGTGCTATGCGGCTGCTTCCCACTAGCTATCTATTTTACATTTGGTAGTGTATATATGTCCATGACACTCTCTCACCCTGTCACATCTCACCCAACCCCCTCCCCATATCGTCAAGTCCATTCTCTAGTAGGTCTGTGTCTTTATTCCCGTCTTGCCACTAGGTTCTTCATGGCCTTTTTTTTTTTTTTTTTTTTCCTTAGATTCCGTATATATGTGTTAGCATACTGTATTTGTTTTTCTCTTTCTGACTTACTTCACTCTGTATGACAGACTCTAACTCCATCCACCTCATTACAAATACCTCCATTTCATTTCTTTTTATGGCTGAGTAATATTCCATTGTATATATGTGCCACATCTTCTTTATCCATTCATCTGTCGATGGACATTTACGTTGCTTCCATGTCCTGGCTATTGTAAATAGAGCTGCAATGAACATTTTGGTACATGACTCTTTTTGACCTATGGTTTTCTCAGGGTATATGCCCAGTATTGGGATTGCTGGGTCGTATGGTAGTTCTATTTGTAGTTTTTTCAGGAACCTCCATACTGTTCTCCATAGTGGCTGTATCAATTTACATTCCCACCAACAGTGCAAGAGTGTTCCCTTTCCTCCACACCCTCTCCAGCATTTATTGTTTCTAGATTTTTTGATGATGGCCATTCTGACCGGTGTGAGATGATATCTCATTGTAGTTTTGATTTGCATTTCTCTAATGATTAATGATGTTGAGCATTCTTTCATGTGTCTGTAGGCCATCTGTATATCTTCTTTGGAGAAATGTCTATTTAGGTCTTCTGCCCATTTTTGGATTGGGTCGTTGGTTTTTTTGTTATTGAGCTGCATGAGCTGCTTGTAAATCTTGGAGATTAATCCTTTGTCAGTTGCTTCATTTGCAAATATTTTCTCCCATTCTGATGGTTGTCTTTTGGTCTTGTTTATGGTTTCCTTTGCTGTGCAAAAGCTTTTAAGTTTCATTAGGTCCCATTTGTTTATTTGTGTTCTTATTTCCATTTCTCTGGGAGCTGGGTCAAAAAGAATCTTGCTGTGATGTATGTCATAGAGTGTTCTGCCTATGTTTTCCTCTAAGAGTTTGATAGTGTCTGCCCTTACACTTAGGTCTTTAATCCATTTTGAGTTTATTTTTGTGCATGGTGTCAGGGAGTGTTCTAATTTCATACTTTTACATGTACCTGTCCAATTTTCCCAGCACCACTTACTGAAGAGGCTGTCTTTTCGCCACTGTATATGCTTGCCTCCTTTATCAAAGATAAGGTGACCATATGTGTGTGGGTTTATCTCTGGGCTTTCTATCCTGTTCCATTGATCTATATGTCTGTTTTTGTGCCAGTACCAAACTGTCTTGATTACTGAAGCTTTGTAATATAGTCTGAAGTCAGGGAGCCTGATTCCCCCAGCTCCATTTTTCGTTCTCAAGATTGCTTTGGCTATTCGGGGTCTTTTGTGTTTCCATACAAATTGTGAAATTTCTTGTTCTAGTTCTGTGAAAAATGCCAGTGGTAGTTTGATAGGGATTGCATTGAATCTGTAGATTGCTTTGGGTAGTAGAGTCATTTTCACAATGTTGATTCTTCCAATCCAGGAACATGGTATATCTCTCCATCTATTTGTATCATCTTTAATTTCTTTCATCAGTGTCTTATAATTTTCTGCATACAGGTCTTTTGTCTCCTTAGGCAGGTTTATTCCTAGATATTTTATTCTTTTTGTTGCAATGGTAAATGGGAGTGTTTTCTTAATTTCACTTTCAGATTTTTCGTCATTAGTGTATAGAAATGCAAGAGATTTCTGTGCATTTATTTTGTATCCTGCTACTTTACCAAATTCATTGATTAGCTCTAGGAGTTTTCTGGTAGCATTTTTAGGATTCTCTATGTATAGTATCATGTCATCTGCAAATAGTGACAGCTTTGCTTCTTCTTTTCCGATTTGGATTCCTTTTATTTCTTTGTCTTCTCTGATTGCTGTGGCTAACACTTCCAAAACTATGTTGAATAATAGTGGTGAGAGTGGGCAACCTTGTCTTGTTCCTGATCTTAGTGGAAATGGTTTCAGTTTTTCACCATTGAGGACAATGTTGGCTGTGGGTTTGTCATATATGGCCTTTATTATGTTGAGGAAAGTTCCCTCTATGCCTACTTTCTGCAGGGCTTTTATCATAAATGGGTGTTGAATTTTGTCGAAAGCTTTCTCTGCATCTATTGAGATGATCATATGGTTTTTCTCCTTCAATTTGTTAATATGGTGTATCACATTGATTTGCATATATTGAAGAATCCTTGCATTCCTGGGATAAACCCCACTTGATCATGGTGTATGATCCTTTGAATGTGCTCTTGGATTCTGTTTGCTAGTATTTTGTTGAGGATTTTTGCATCTATGTTCATCAGTGATATTGGCCTGTAGTTTTCTTTCTTTGTGACATCTTTGTCTGGTTTTGGTATCAGGGTGATGGTGGCCTCGTAGAATGAGTTTGGGAGTGTTCCTCCCTCTGCAATATTTTGGAAGAGTTTGAGAAGGATAGGTGTTAGCTCGTCTCTAAATGTTTGATAGAATTCACCTGTGAAGCCATCTGGTCCTGGGCTTTTGTTTGTTGGAAGGTTTTTAATCACAGTTTCAATTTCAGTGCTTGTGATTGGTCTGTTCATATTTTCTATTTCTTCCTGGTTCAGTCTCGGCAGTTTGTGCATTTCTAAGAATCTGTCCATTTCTTCCAGGTTGTCCATTTTATTGGCATAGAGTTGCTTGTAGTAATCTCTCATGATCTTTTGTATTTCTGCAGTGTCAGTGGTTACTTCTCCTTTTTCATTTCTAATTCTATTGATCTGAGTCTTCTCCCTTTTTCTCTTGATGAGTCTGGCTAATGGTTTATCAATTTTGTTTATCTTCTCAAAGAACCAGCTTTTAGTTTCATTGATTTTTGCTATTGTTTCCTTCATTTCTTTTTCATTTATTTCTGACCTGATCTTTATAATTTCTTTCCTTCTGCTGGCTTTGGGGTTTTTTTGTTCTTCTTTCTCTAATTGCTTCAGGTGCAAGGTTAGGTTGTTTATTCGAGATGTTTCCTGTTTCTTGAGGTAGGCTTGTATTGCTATAAACTTCCCTCTTAGCACTGCTTTTGCTGCGTCCCATAGGTTTTGGGTCGTCGTATCTCCATTGTCATTTGTTTCTAGGTATTTTTTGATTTCCCCTTTGATTTCTTCAGTGATCACTTCGTTATTAAGTAATGTATTGTGTAGCCTCCATGTGTTTGTATTTTTTACAGATCTTTTCCTGTAATTGATATCTAGTCTCATAGCGTTGTGGTCGGAAAAGATACTTGATACGATTTCAATTTTCTTAAATTTACCGAGGCTTGATTTGTGACCCAAGATATGATCTATCCTGGAGAATGTTCCATGAGCACTTGAGAAAAATGTGTATTCTGTTGTTTTTGGGTGGAATGTCCTATAAATATCAATTAAGTCCATCTTGTTTAATGTATCATTTAAAGCTTGTGTTTCCTTATTTATTTTCATTTTGGATGATCTGTCCATTGGTGAAAGTGGGGTGTTAAAGTCCCCTACTATGATTGTGTTGCTGTCGATTTCCCCTTTTATGGCTGTTAGTATTTGCCTTATGTATTGAGGTGCTCCTATGTTGGGTGCATAAATATTTACAATTGTTATAGCTTCCTCTTGGATCGATCCCTTGATCATTATATAGTGTCCTTCTTTGTCTCTTGTAATAGTCTTTATTTTAAAGTCTATTTTGTCTGATATGAGAATTGCTACTCCAGCTTTCTTTTGATTTCCATTTGCATGGAATATCTTTTTCCATCCCCTCACTTTCAGTCTGTATGGGTCTCTAGGTCTGAAGTGGGTCTCTTGTAGACAGCATATATATGGGTCTTGTTTTTGTATCCATTCAGCCAGCCTGTGTCTTTTGGTGGGAGCATTTAATCCATTTACGTTCAAGGTAATTATCGATATGTATGTTCCTATTCCCATTTTCTTAAATGTTTTGGGTTTGTTATTGTAGGTGTTTTCCTTCTCTTGTGTTTCTTGCCTAGAGAAGTTCCTTTAGCATTTGTTGTAAAGCTGGTTTGGTGGTGCTGAACTCTCTCAGCTTTTGCTTGTCTGTAAAGGTTTTAATTTCTCCATCGAATCTGAATGAGATCCTTGCTGGGTAGAGTAATCTTGGTTGTAGGTTTTTCTCCTTCATCACTTTAAGTATATCCTGCCACTCCCTTCTGGCTTGCAGAGTTTCTGCTGAAAGATCAGATGTTAACCTTATGGGGATTCCCTTGTGTGTTATTTGTTGTTTTTCCCTTGCTGCCTTTAATATGTTTTCCTTATATTTAATTTTTGACAGTTTGATTAATATGTGTCTTGGCGTGTTTCTCCTTGGGTTTATCCTGTATGGGACTCTCTGTGCTTCCAGGACTTGATTAACTATTTCCTTTCCCATATTAGGGAAGTTTTCAACTATAATCTCTTCAAATATTTTCTCAGTCCCTTTCTTTTTCTCTTCTTCTTCTGGGACCCCTATAATTCGAATGTTGGTGCGTTTAATGTTGTCCCAGAGGTCTCTGAGACTGTCCTCAGTTCTTTTCATTCTTTTTTCTTTATCCTGCTCTGCAGTAGTTATTTCCACCATTTTATCTCCCAGGTCACTTATCCTTTCTTCTGCCTCAGTTATTCTGCTATTGATCCCATCTAGAGTATTTTTAATTTCATTTATTGTGTTTTTCATTGTTGCTTTGTTCCTCTTTAGTTCTTCTACGTCCTTGTTAAATGTTTCTTGCATTTTGTCTATTCTATTTCCAAGATTTTGGATCATCCTTACTATCATTATTCTGAATTCTTTTTCAGGTAGACTACCTATTTCCTCTTCATTTGTTAAGTCTAGTGTGCTTTGACCCTGCTCCTTCATCTGCTGTGTGTTTTTCTGTCGTCTCATTTTGCTTATCTTACTGTGTTTGGGGTCTCCTTTTCACAGACTGCAGGTTTGTAGTTCCCATTGTTTTTGGTATCTGTCCCCAGTGGCTAAGGTTGGTTCAGTGGGTTGTGTAGGCTTCCTGGTGTAGGGAACTAGTGCCTGAGCTCTGGTGGATGAGGCTGGATTTTGTCTTTCTGGTGGGCACATCCACGTCTGGTGGTGTATTTTGGGGTGTCTGTGGCCTTATTATGATTTTAGGCAGCCTCTCTGCTAATGGATGGGGCTGTGTTCCTGTCTTGCTAGTTGTTTGGCATAGGGTGTTCAGCACTGTAGCTTGCTGGTCATTGAGTGATGCTGGGTCTTGATGTTGAGATGGAGATCTCTGAGAGATTTTTGCCGTTTGGTATTACGTGGAGCTGGGAGGTCTCTTGTGGACCAGTGTCCTGAAGTTGGCTCTCCCACCTCAGAGGCACGGCCCTGATGCCTGGCTGGAGCACCAAGAGCCTTTCGTCCACACGGCTCAGAGTAAAAGGGAGAAAAAATAGAAAGAAAGAAAGAAAGAGGCTATAATATAGTGAAGTAAAATAAAGCTATTGTAAAGGAAAGCTATACAGACAAAATCTCACCCAGAAGCATATACATATACACTCACAAAAAAAAAAGGAAAAGGGGAAAAATTAATATATCCTGCTCCCAAAGTCCACCTCCTGAATTTGGGATGATTCGTTGTCTATTCAGATATTCAACAGATGCAGGCACATCAAGTTGTTTGTGGAGTTTTAATCCGCTGCTTCTGAGGCTGCTGGGAGAGATTCCCCCTTCTCTTCCCTGTTCGCACAGCTCCTGGGGTTCAGCTTTGGATTTGGACCCGCCTCTGCGTGTAGGTCGCCTGAGGGCGTCTATTCCCTGCCCAGACAGAACGGGGTTAAAGGAGCCGCTGCTTCGGGGGCGCTGGCTCACTCAGGCCGCGGGGAGGGAGGGGTACAGAGGAGGCGGGGCGAGCCTGCGGCGTCAGAGGCCGGCGTGACGTTGCACCAGCCTGAGGCGCGCAGTGCGTTTTCCCGGGGAATTTGTCCCTGGATCATGGGACCCTGGCAGTGGCGGGCTGCACCGGCTCCCGGGAGGGGCGGTGTGGAGAGTGACCTGTGCTCACACACAGGCTTTTTGGAGGCGGCAGCAGCAGCCCCAGCGTCTCACGCCCGTCTCTGGGGTCCGCGCTGATCGCCGCGGCTCGCGCCCTTCTCTGGAGTTCGTTTAGGCGGCGCTCTGAATCCCCTCTCCTTGCGCGCAGCGAAACAAAGAGGCAAGAAAAAGTCTCTTGCCTCTTCGGCAGCTGCAGACTTTTTCCCGGTCTCCCTCCCAGCCAGCTGTGGTGCGCTAACCCCTTCAGGTTGTGTTCACGCCGCCAGCCCCAGTCCTCTCCCTGCTATCCGACCGAGGCTGAGCCTCAGCTCCCAGCCCCGCCCGCCCCGGCGGGTGAACAGACAAGCCTCCCGGGCTGGTGAGCGCTGCTCGGCGCCGAGCCTCTGTGCGGGAGTCTCTCCGTTTTTCCCTCTGCGCCCCTGTTGCTGTGGGATCCGCGCTGTTAGCTGCGGCTCGCGCCCGTCTCTGGAGTTCGTTTAGGCGGCGCTCTGAATCCCCTCTCCTCGCGCACCAGGAAACAAAGAGGGAAGAAAAAGTCTCTTGCCTCTTTGGCAGCTGCAGACTTTTTCCCCGGACTCCCTCCCGGCCAGCTGTGGTGCACTAACCCCTTCAGGCTGTGTTCACGCCGACAACCCCAGTCCTCTCCCTGCGATCCGACCGAAGCCCGAGCCTCAGCTCCCAGCCCCGCCCGCCCCGGCGGGGGAGCAGAGAAGCCTCTCGGGCTGGAGAGTGCTGGTCGGCACCGCTCCTCCGTGCGGGAACCTCTCCGCTTTGCCCTCCGCACCCCTGTGGCTGCGCTCTCCTCCGTGGCTCCGAAGCTTCCCCCCTCTGCCACCCGCAGTCTCTGCCCGCGAAGGGGCTTCCTAGTGCGTGGAAATCTTTCCTCCTTCACAGCTCCCTCCCACTGGTGCAGGTGCCGTCCCTATTCTTTTGTCTCTGTTATTTCTTTTTTCTTTTGCCCTACCCAAGTACAGGGGGAGTTTCTTGCCTTTTTGGAGGTCGGACGTTTTCTGCCAGCGTTCAGTGGGTGTTCTGTAGGAGCAGTTCCACGTGTAGATGTATTTCTACTGTATCTGTGGGAAGGAAGGTGATCTCCGCGTCTTACTCTTCCACCATCTTCTCTCCTCCCCCCTCTCCAGTTCCTTATTTGCCAGCTGGATGCAGGGGACCCTGCAGAGGACTCTGATTTCTTAGAGATGATGGAGCCACAGATGGAAAGAAGCAAAAGTCCACCTGCTGAACACCCTCCTGGAACTATTATGTGAGCAAGAAAGAGATTCCTATTGTGTTAGGTGTCTAAGTTGTTTGCTACAACAGTTAGTCTACCCTACCAAAGCATGAACCCAAACTACCTCCAAGATACTATGATACAGAGTATGCACAGGATGACGTGGGATACCCAAAAGAGGCAGCTCACCTGGGGTGGAGTTGGATATCAGGCAGGGCTCCCCAGAAGAAGAAACACTTAAGATGAATCTTGAAGGACAGTGTGAGATAGTGAAGAAGGGAATAGAAGGTTGCAGAGGAGAAAGCATTTGCAAAGTCGTGAAACTTGGAGGGAATGGGGTGCACTGGGGAAGTCTTAGTGATTCCTGACTAGTAGAGTGTGGGGTGATGTTGGGAGGTGGAGCTGCTCAATATGCATTGGCTGAAATGACTGATAAAGAGCAGAATCTAGGAGATGTCGTAGCTACTAGAAATGATGGATAAGGGAAGAGGAAAAAAGTAATCAAGGACCATCTCACTTATAGGGCAGAACAGACGGCATTCTCTTCACTGAGAAAGAAAATGCAGGAGAAAGAGGTAAAAGAATGAGTTCAATTTTGAAAAAAAGGAAGAGAAGAGAAAAGAAAGGAAAAGAAAAGAAAAGAAACTGAGATAGCTATGGAACACCCAAAAGATAAATCGGCAGGTAGTTAGATGTATGGACCTAGAGCTCAGGCAGTGGACAGAAGAGGTGGGCTTGGAAAGGGTCACCATGCTTAGGGCTGAAGTCATAAGCGTGATGGGATTGCTCAGGTAGAATATTAACAGTGAGAAGCCAGAGGAACAGGGAAGAAAAGGGAAAGTGGGAAAGAGGGAAAGAGCAGAAGCTAGAGAAAGAGAGATTATGAGAAAGAAGTCATAGAAGCCAAGAAGAGATTGAAAAAGCAATCAATAATAAGGAATGCTTCAGAGTGGTGAAATAAGATGATGGCCTGAAAAATGTCCATTATATTCAACTAGGCAGCTATTTGTGACCTTAACAACTTCCATTTCAGTATTTGGAAGGGCCAGGTTAAAGTGATCTGGAGAGTGAATAAGGGATGAAAAATTACAGATAGGAATATAGAATACTCTTTAAGGAAAATTGGCTCTAAAAAACAATTTAGCCTGAAGTGGACAAAGAGACAGTTTGTTTCATTTTGGTTTTCATTTTTCAAGATGCAAGACTTAAACATGTTAACATGCTGAATTCTCTGAACTTTTCTTTCTTTATCTTAAAATGGGGATAATAATGCCCCTTCTCCTTGGTCCACTGGATTGTTGTCAGAACAAATAAGATGACGTATGTGAAAGGTTCTAAAGTACTATGTAAAGAGCAATGTTATTTTGTATTCATAAATGTTGAAAATATGGAGTTATAAAAGTTAAGAGTCCACTGAAATATGTCTGGCTATCAAATCAATGAAAAAATTATAATCAGTCTGGATCTATAAATATTAAGAAAAATGTCTTGAATGCACACTACATGTTGGCAACCCCAAATCTTAGAGGCTAACGACAGATTTCTAAGTCCTTTGCTGGACGAAATTCTTCTGGTGTTCCTAGGTTACAGCCTGGGCTTCCAGATGTCTTCATTATACCAGGAAAAAAATGTCAATGAACCCTGGCAGATTGCTGTGCATTAAGTCATCTGGGAGTTTATTAGTCTTAAGAGTAGTAGTTGTTAAATAAATATTTCTGGCATTCACCCAGTTTCACAAAGCAACAGAGTAGCTCCATAATTTAGATCTCATGACCAGTGACATCATGGTGAACGGCCACAAGTTGCTGACTGTGTTATTCTAAGGGGTGATTGAGGTATGCTGGTAAATAAGCTAGCCATTTCAGGACTTCCCTCCTGGGAAGAGTAACCATCCAAAAGAATACGGTCCAGTCATTATTTCACTAGTCACCAAAACTTTAAAGACCCTACAAAGAGCATTATTTTTAGCACTGTGAGATCAGTGTAGCTAGGTTTTCTCTCATAAAACTTCTAACAAGTGGTTTTAGCATGCCCCACCTTCCTCCCCTGGGATGATACCTTATCCCCATAAAAGAAAAATGTCCCTTTCTTTTTCTCTGCCCTTTTGGACAACTCCTCTGACTGGGTTTCCTAGTTGCTTATGTGTCCTCAGTTATTTTTAAGGGCATAGGGTGCTAATTATTTAAGGTCAAGCATCTGTGACTCCAGCTCCAAAGAGCAATTGTGCAGAATAAAGAATGCTTCCTTTACAAAAGATATTAAAGATCTAGCCTTGAGACTCAAATAAACCCTATTTGCAATTATTTTTACTTTTTTTTTTTTATCTTAGAGAGACCAGGCTACAACACTAAAATGGTGCTTCTTTTATCCATGTTTCTCAAATACTTTATCCTTGATATGTGACACTACGATATGTAGCTATTAAACTAGGCCCAATGTCTGCAGGTCAATTTTTGGACTTTTTATCCACTGCAATGCCGAATTTCCTCCTACGACTGAGGATCAATAAAGCATGTTGCAATTACCTCAATCAGAAATACAAAGAAAAAGACAAAACTTACGCTGCCCTCAAAATAGACCTTTATAAATATCAAGTATCTTTCATAAGTTTACCTCATTCAATCTTAAAATAATTTTGTAAATGTATTATTGTTAATTATCACCAATTAATAGAGAAGAATGCTGAGGCGCAAAGAGTTTTAAGAACATTCCCAAGGTGGTATGAGATTAACAGATACAAACTACTATGTATAAAATAAATATGGAACACGAATATATTGTATAGCATAGGGAATTACAGCCATTATCTTGAAATAATTTATAATGGAGTGTAATCTGCAAAAATACTGAATCATTTTGCTGTACACCTGAAACTAATATAATATTGTAAATCAACTATACTTCAATTAAAAAAAATAAAGAACATTCCCAAGGCCTCACGGTTCTTCAGAAGCAGAAGCAGGTCTACATCCAAGGTCCTCTACTGCCTCAACTCTTTCCACTACACCACAGATGGCCCCTATCATGTAACCTGCTTTATTTGTATTTCACTTCTCTAGCAACAATGGAAAAAAGCCTGGCTGCCTCTGAAGTCTTCAGGAATCTTTGATGAAACGCAGACGTGAATTCAGTTCTCCCTCCAATGAAAATATATAAAATACACTGGTTATATATAGAATGTTATGGGATCATCGTGGATGTGGAAAGCTTTGTAAAGGAATGCACAAATGATGCTTGGAATCCTGAAAAGGCCAAAAAAGATATTACAAACAAATGAACAAATGTAGAATGGGGGAAAGGTTCCATGAACAATCAGTATTTTCTTTTGACTGGTTTGTTTTTATTTCAATAGGGCTTCTCTTTGATGGAAAACCCTGGTCTTCGAAAGCATTTCAAATGAACATAATGACCAACCTGTAGATGGAGAAGGAAGCCACCGATCGAATGAGGGATGCCAAAGCCCCCACTTTGGCAGCTTCCACCGCCCCCTGGACGCGGTATTGCACTGCCCTCGAGTAGTTGGTGTAAGGTTGATTGTAAACGACAATCTTCCCTCTTGCTTCTGGGGCCCTTCTCTGCAGTTCATCGAAAGAGGTCACCACCAGAACTTCTGCTGTAATGCCTACAAATAAAAGTCATACAAGGTTAACATATGGTTTCCGATCAGCCAGGGTGAATTGGCACACAAAAGGTCACACATGTTCTATCCACTACATCTGGCAAACTGGTTTGCAAAGATCAAAGTTTCAGAGCCATTTGCCATGGGAGAAAGATTCTGGGGGTTAGCCAGTTTCCCAAGAAAGAGAAAAGGCATTCAAAAAATATACGACTCGTAAGGTTTTTCAACTCACTTGACCAGCTGCTATTAAATCACAAGTTGCTTGAAAAGATGTCTTTTTTTGCCTCTTTCCCACAGAATGACACTAATTATTTATTTTTAAAAATGCATTTTAGAAAGCTCCCCTTGGGATTAATGAAACACATATTTATCTTTTCATAAAACTATTTTGATATGTTGCTAAACAACCTTCACTGACATCATACAAATGATGGCAATTTATAAAGAATGTTCTTAGAAGCCAATGATCTTCATAAATCCAACTTTTAACAAATGGTTAATGTAACCTTTCTCAAGAGCCACAAAAAGTCCGCTTGTTTTCTTTTCTTCCTGGTACCAAACCCTTTTAAAGAATGTGGAAACTTCCCATGCCTCTCGCTTTATAGTACTTGTTCATCACCAAACGTATCACTAGTCTTCAGATAAAAATTCTGAAGATGTTGTATAATTGTCCTATAATCCTGTTGTCTCACTTAGAAAGATGTGGCATATTTCCTCATACCACAAGACTTGCCCAGATCTTCCTGATTAGGGAACAGGATTTCACAGCTTGCAAGAAGTCATTCAAAAACTGCCAGACCACTGAAGATTCAATTTGATGGAGTAGTTAGTGTGACAAGAAAAAAATATTTAGCAACAAAGGCCAGATGCAGTAGCTAAATATAACGATCTAAAATAAAGTGTCAGGCACCTACTGTTTTATGGCTTTAGCCATGCAGTCGTGAAATATGTCAGTAAAACCCAAGTATCAACATAGATTTGGCATACTTCTTTAATTTTGCAAACTAGAGAACTGGGTTCTTCTGGAAGCTTAACACACGTCATTAAAATAGTAACTGTTACTTGGAAAATCCTTTTAAAATGCACTGCAGATATGAGAGAATTCTTGCTTCCAATATGGACCCCATCACAATGGACCCTTTGGGCTGGCTCCTCTCCAACTTCCACCATCCGGACTGAATTTGTACTTTCACTTTAATGTGATTGACTACAGATCCATAAGCATGTCTCCACCAACATTCGGAACTCAGAATTTAATTTATAATCTAAAGAAAGCAATGTACAATTATGAAAAGTAAGGACGCCACTAGCTTTTTCACATGATAAATATGTGTAAAAATACAAATAAGGGTTCAGCTAGACAGATTTTGAGATTCATAACTTTCTGAAACCTGGAGTTACCTTGAAATTTGACTGGTGTTATTGTTGGCATAGCACAGGAATTTTGTTGATGGTTTTCAGCTGTTTCTAATGAATAACAGATTCAATGGTCCACCCAAGGGGTGTCCCAGCAACAGGGTAATTTTGGCATCTGGATTGGAGCCACTAGAAATGAAGCCAAATTTCTATAAATTTTCATAGGCCACTGCAAAATTAAAGTCATACAAGGGTAGAGCTTCACTATAGTTTGTGGTTCAAGTTCTTTTAACAAATGTGAGTGACGGAGTCCTAAAGAGCCAAAACCTAACCTAGACACCAGTTGCCAATGCAGAACACTAGTAGCAGCTATAGGTCAAAACCTATCACCATGAACTTGGAAGAAGTGTTCAAATTAATCTGTTTTCCTGAAAGCTTAGCGTCATCTCTGATTCCTCTGTCTCCTCCATCCTCCAGATCTCATCAGTCCTCAAATACTGATAATCTTACCCCTTAAGTGTTGATTAAAAGCAGGTCCTCTGCTCCACCACATTCACACCCTCTCACATCAGGCCCTGGTTATCTCTCTGTTGGACTGCTACGAATTCCTCCTCCTCCACCCACCACCACCAGTGTCCCGGCCTTCAGCCCAACTCCCTCAAATTTAACTGCCACAGAGCTGCCAGGGTGAACAACTTGAACTGCTGAAAAGTCAGATGAGCCGATGTCACCATCCCCCTACCCCCTCTGCTGATTACCCATCACTTCAACATACCAATCAAAGCCTATCTATCTCTATAGACACAGGTTCCCTTTTATTTTAAATTCTATCAATACTCAACTCAAAAGTTCCCACTTGCACCACGCCAGTCCACTTCTCAGCATCTTTGTTCATGCTGTGGTACATCATGTCTTGTTGACCCCATTCTCCTAACTTTGTCATGTGACTAACACCTATTTATCCCTCAGGATGCCATTTAAGAATCACTCCCTCCAACTCTACTCCATATTCTGTAATAACCTATATGGGAAAAGAATCTAAAAAAGAATGAATAGATGCAGATGTATAACTGATTCACTTTGCTGTACACCTGAAACTAACATAACATTGTAAATCAACTATACTCCAATTAAAAAATAAAAATAAAAGAAATAGATGGAAAAAAAAAATCACTACTTTAGGGAGGGTTCCCAAGGCCTCTGGCCTCTTGTCTCATCCCCCTCCCTCCATCTCCAGGAAGGCTGGTTCATGCACCACTCTCCTCTGGACTTTCAGAGGCACCTGGCACTAGACAATGAAACGGTTTATTTATGACTCTCTCTACCACCTAAACTGTGAACTCCTCAGGGTTTGGGGACATGTTCACTTTTGTTTGTATCTCCTGGGCCTAGCATAGTGCTTGGTATATGTGTAGGAAGTCAGTCAATAAACTTTCCTTAAATGGCACTGCTCCAAACAAGGGACCATTGACTGGGTCTAAAGCATTTCCATAAAAGTGCAATTTACCTTTAAAGTTTGATAGCGCTTCTCCCACAATAACTCAGCAGTCTGACTCTCTGACCACCCAGAGCACAGCTGCACCAGAATAACCAAGCAAAAAAAGGTCCTGGGGCAGTCAGAATAGAAATACAAATTCCAAGTATGAAAACTCAGATACTTGAACATAAGAAAGCTCTTCTGCTCTTAGAGCCTAGTTACCCTTACTTTATATAAAATTCTAAATCTAGTGCTTAAACCTATGAACTATAAGATACAACAAATCAAAAAGAAGAGATAGGTTTGGAAGCTGATAGCAGTACCACAAAAAACAATGTCAGAGACGGGAACATGAAACATAACAAATACATACTTACAAACTTCTTTGCAATGTCGGAAATGTTCTGTATCTGGGCTAACACAGTAGCCATTAGACACATGTGGCTATTGAACACCTGAAATGTGACTAATGTGACTCAGAAACTGAATTTTTAATGTCATTTATTTTAATTAATTTATATTTAAATTTAAATAGCCATATGTACATAGTGGCTGCTATGTAGAACTCACAATCACTGCAGGTTCAGCCATTATGTAGGCAAGCAGCCGAAAGCATCTCTGCTGGCCCTGAGGGACTTGCTTCACAACAGTTCAGTAACAGAAGTGGCAGTCACAGACCAGGCAGACTATATTCAGTATCCATTGTTTGGGAAGGCAGGGTGTGTACAAAATATTTAAGGAAGATTTTTACTCAAATTTGAATAAAATAAAACCAGGCCATCTGGAAAACTTCACTCTTCCATATTAGTTTGTGTTTTGACACATTTTACACAAAGGAAATGCTTCTGCTCTCCTACAAGTCAGCAGGCTCCTATTCTTTTCTGTCCTCTCATCTCCCTTTTTCCAATGCCCCCCTTCCAAAAGCTAGTACGTGAAAACCTCAAAGAACGCAAAACCAGTATCAGATGCCCCGACCTCCTTATTAATAATTATAACCCACTCCCAACCCCCATCGCTCTTTTCTGGCTTAATTTTTCAATATCAGTTATCAGCTTCCAGCTGCATTCACTACAGTAATGTAAGCTCCATGGGGGGGACGGTGAAAATTCTTGTCTGTTTTATTCATTAATGTTATCAAAGTGCCTGAAGTGGTGCCCGACATGTAATATGTGAAATTCACTCACACACACTTATAGGCACAAATACACACATGTACACATGCATATACTGAATGAATAAAATAGAAACCAAAAATAAAAGTATAATAATACCCCATCCCTACTCACTTCCCAAAAATGTATACTTCCAAGGAACTTGGATATTTCTGTAGGTCAGCATAATTGATAATAATAATAATAGCCGGGCTTCCCTGGTGGCGCAGTGGTTGAGAATCTGCCTGCCAATGCAGGGGACGCGGGTTCGAGCCCTGGTCTGGGAAGATCCCACATGCCGCGGAGCAACTAGGCCCGTGGGCCACAATTACTGAGCCTGCGCGTCTGGAGCCTGTGCTCTGCAACAAGAGAGGCCGCGATAGTGAGAGGCCCGCGCACCGTGATGAAGAGTGGCCCCCGCTCGCCGCAACTAGAGAAAGCCCTCGCACAGAAACGAAGACCCAACACAGCCATAAATAAATAAATAAATAAATAAATAAAGTTTTTAAAAAATAATAATAAAATAAAATAAATAAAGCAACTCCAGCACTTAGAACAATATATTAAAAATAATAATAATAATAGCCATATTTGAATATCTAATGTTTATACTTGTGTTCACAGCAACTCTGCAAAGTAGTTATTAGGACGACACTGAAGTGCATAGAAGTAAGTTTACACAACTATGAGGTGCTGAAACTGAGAGTTGTTGGTCGTCTGAACCCAAGGATCACACTCCTATTAACTGCATTGCTATCTTCTTTCACAGATGTAAAATATATCTAAAGAAAAGCTCAGGATTTTCATTTTTAAGAGGAATAAGGAGAAACATAAATAAGTATACAAAAGCCTGCCTAAGTTTTCAGTTATTTTTTTCTCAGTCTACTCAGGGTCTTGCTCGTAAATCAGAGCGCTGTTATCACACTAGGTCCCAATCTACTCATAGGGGAGTTTGGGAGGGATGCTTCACTCTAAGACAAGAGTCATCAGACTTTTAGAGTAATGAAAAGGATTATGGCAGTTCATTCTGAAGAAAATGTAAGACTGAAGCTATAAATATTCATATTATAAAGTGACTCTCTTGGCTACAGCCGATTACATCACAAAAAACAGTATAAAAATTCTCAGGTTCCCTTCTATTCTCCACACCTAACTTTCAAAATTGACCAATTTATTTTTTTTTAAACGACTTACCCTATGCAACAGATGCTGACTGCTGTGGTGTTGGCTTGGATATTTACTCTGTGGAGAATGTGATACACAGACTCTAATCTCAGTCTCTTCTGACCTGACTCCTCCCAAGAACAGTTAAGAAATAGGAAGATAGTGAAGTGAGAATTTTATAATGTTTTCTACTATTAAAAGACTACAGACAGAAAAACATGTCTCTGGGGCTCAATTCAATGTGGTAAGTCTTAGGAAATTGATTCTGATTTCGGAAGACTTCACCCCAAGCAGGAGTTACTCCAGCCCCACCCAGAAGGAAGCCTAGTGTCTTACTCTTACCACGTAGTCTTTTGCCAAATGCACCATACAAGATAACTAGGTCCAATGCAATGGCTGGTTTCCATGAATTCAGTTATGGAGAAAGGTTAAGAGTCGTTCTCAGAAACTCAAGTGTTTTGACCTGAAGTGGTAAGGAAATTGCAAATTCGTGGCAAGGCAGATAAAAGAAAGAACCTCAGAACAGTACTTTCTGAGCGTCCATTTGTTTATGGAATGTATTATGATTGTGCAACACCCTTTTCATGGAAGAACTAGCTTTAAAGATTCAAAGTCATTCAACAAATGTACAGCCCTCCTACTGGGTGGGCTTTGTGCTGAGCACTGGGGACGATGTGAATTTGATCAGTTCCACTCCTATCCTCAAAAACTGTATAATCTGGGGAAGAAAAATAGGTAAGCAATAACTTTAAAAAGAGCACAGAATGTCACAAGTGCTAAATGAAAGTACAAAGTAAAATTTCACACACACACACACACAAGATGACATAAATCAGTATCAATTCTGACTGAGGGAAATCTAGAAAGTTTCCAATAAGGTAAAACTTTAAGTGGGTCTTAGAAGATTTTAATAGCCTGATAATAAAGAAAAGGGCATTCCCAGGTAAAGAACAAAGAAGGGAACACAAAAACAGATGAAACACCTATTCCTTTACAGTGAATAGGAGGCTTCCTGCCATGCCCCAAAACAGACAGTGGGGCATTCTAAAATCTTCTAGCTTTAACCAAGACATTTATGGATTTATGGATTCATTCTGTCATTCTTTGAATTCCAAGAAGGCAAGCAAAACAGTCTCCTTGAAACAATTTTCAGGAAAAGATGATTAAACTCAGCTATTAGTTGAGTCCAAGTTAGAAGAGCAAGAGGCAAAAGCACAGCTGCAAACGACTGTGACCCACCCTCTCCTAACTGGCTCCTGAGAGTGGGCTCAAATCAAACCTGGTCCATCCACCTTGCGAGCGAGCCCAGATCTGACTTCATCACAGTCCACGGACACAATAAATTATCATCATCTCTAGAAAGGCAGCCGTGTGCCCAGCGAAGCAGCATGCCACAAAGCCGTCTTTCCATACTAACACTTGAGGATGAGCCACAAGCAAGGCAGCTTGTCTACCTTGACCTCTAAAATACAGAATTTATACACTTGGTCATTTGCTGGAGAGGTGCCTACCCTAGGACCATTATGTTTGAGTCAACATGTAATGTAGGCCACTCAAGTTGTCCAGAGATCCAGTTCAGCAACATCCAGCAGCCACAAGCACAGGGAACAGACCAATCCTTAGCAGTTTGATCACTTAGAATCCAAACTGCTTCCACAGCAGGAAAGGCAGTCACACTTTCGGGTACCTTGATTAATTTTAGCAATTATCAAAGGGAGCATTTATAGTCTAAAAATGAGGTATATTGTGTTTGAAACACAGTTGCTTTGAAACATGGTTTGTTTGAAACATGTTTGAAGTGGTTGCTTTCTCCCCAAACACTGGATATTTCCTTGTAACAGGGATTGGTGTGGGTGAGCGAGGGCTTTTGCAAAAACCACTGTCATCTAATATATCTGGTAAAGTGAGCAGCTGTTAAGGTACTGTGTACCTCGGTCAGCTTCCAGCGGTATTTAAGGAGTAAAATCCACAGGCCTTAGTGATAGTGGGGATACAGAGGTGAGTTTCTGTAGACTGAAACAGGACTCGTTACCATGGCCCAGGAGGCCTCGCCAGCTTTGCTGAGAAGGTGAGATCCAGAAATGAGTGCTAATGGGCTAGGGGGCATTGGCAGGGAGGCTGGGGGGAGGCGGGAGGGAGGAGAGCACTGAGATTACAGTAAGCAGAGAGTGAGGGAGAGAATGGCATGAGAGGAGGCTGGTGGTGTGTAGGCGATATCACACGGGAGCCCTGTAGCTGTACTAAGGAATTTGGGTGGGGATAGAGAAGCCAGGCACATTCAGATTTACAGTTAGAAAATATCACTAGGCTTAGTGTGATGGAAGGAGGCTTGGAAGAGGTAAAGAAAGGAGGTGGGCTTGGAGGAGGGCTATTTAGGGGACCACTGCCACATTCTGGCTGGGAGGTGACAGTGGCTTGGAGTAAGGCAGGGCAGTAGAGAAAAAGAATAGTGAACCACTTTGAGTGATAGTATGGAAGGGACACCATTTACTTTGATGGGGAAACTGATTTCGTGGTGTTTTGCATTCCACTAACTATACTGTTCAATCTATATAATGATTGTTTTCCTGGGGAAAGTTGTACGTAAACTGAAATTTAGTGATCAGATCATTCAAAATGAAGAGGACAATTTTTAAATTTGTTTTTGTTTTTTAATTTTTATTGGAGTATAAATTAAATAAATAAAAGCTGATTTACAATGTTGTGCTCATTTCAGGTGTGCAGCAAAGTGAATCAGTTATACATCCACTCTTTTTTAGATTCTTTTCCCACATAGGTCATTACAGAGTATTGAGTACAGTTCCCTGTGCTATACAGTAGGTCCTTGTTTATACACAGTAGTGTGTATATGTCAAACCCAATCTCCCGATTTATCCCTCCCCCGCCATACCCCCTGGTAATGATAAGTTTGTTTTCTGCATCTGTAACTCTATTTCCGTTTTGTAGACAAGTTCATTTGTACCCATTTTTTAGCTTCCACATATAAGCAGTATCATATTATATTTGTCTTTCTCTGTCTGAATAAGCTGAACCCTATTGGTAAAACAAGGATCTTACTCTCAAACATTTTTACAAACAGAAGTATTTATATATTACATTATGCGTTCTTCAAGATATACTTAAAACAGGGTATTTTATCAGTAACAAAAAGTGTCCATCATTATGTCCTGGCTATAAAGCTCACTAGTCTTTGATCCTGAATAAGTTGCTTAACTTTCCCCAGCCTATAACATGGGAATCACAATGACGTTGATACCACCAGGATTCATGGGAGCATTGTATGAGATGATAGAGGTGAAAATTGCTCTGTGTGTTATAAAGCATTATAAGACAAGAGTAGGTATGCAAGGGTTCTGGACACATATAGAATAAGTATAAGCAATAAATACATGATTTATTTTAAATTCCATTTCAAGCAATTACCAGGAATAAAACAAAAATAGTAGCTATGACTTCAGCAAATATGGAGCCTCTTGGCTCAGAGCAGAGCTAGTCTTTATCAGGTCAGACAGCTCCAGAGGCTGTGTGATTTCTTGTCAGTTTTGACTAAAGCAATAACCTGGGCAGACCCCACATAAGGCTGTGCAGAGAAGCTGAGTATGTTTCATGGGTCTACTTTGGCAACCAAGGGTACAGAAGGTGAGAGAAGCAGGGATGGGACTTTTTTGAGTAGCATCAGAAGAACAGGCCACTATAGAAAAAGATGCCATTGGCCCTACCTAAACTTACATCTATGTTATATTCTACTATTTTCTCTACTTTTTCTATAAAAGAAGGACACATGCCCATCAACTGCCTTGTAAACTGCAGGGTCTCTCTTGGAACACAGTGACACTGGGCTTGCCCATGAGACTCACTCTGGCCAATGGAATGTGAATGACCAGTGTGTGTGGTCACAGCTGAGCAGGAACTTTAAGAGCCATTGCAAGTTTTGACTGTCGCTAAGAGCCCTTTATGTTTCAGCCACAAGAATGGCATGTTCCAGATGGGGGTTTCTCCTTCAGCCTGGATCCTGGAGTCAAAGAGATAACTGAGGCAGAAACAAAGGCACTACCAACTTTATATATATATATGTGTGTGTGTATATATATATATATATATATATATATATATATATATATATATATATATACACATACATATACACACACACATATATATATACACACACACATATATGTCACATGTATATCATATATACATATACATATATATATATGTATCTATATATATATACATATACACATGACATAAATCTTAGTGGTTGCAAGCCATAGAGATTGGGGGTTGTGTGTTATCCCTGCATTACTGAGGAAGAGCTGAGTAATGCAGGAGCCCTGAATTCAAAGTTTCTATCAGGGCATTTCACAATCTGCAGCTGATGACAGATAAGATATAGAATAAATATATTTAATAACTTAGGGAAGACTGTTCAGTGAAAATTACATAACTACTGTCTCCCTCCTATCACACATCAAAGTGATCAAATGAGTAACACCAAACAGTAGAAAAAAAAAAAAAATCTGAAGAAGAATTTAGCAAGAGTCAGTGATTTAACACATGCAGACTAAATGACAAAGCATTTTAAATAGGAGATAAACCCTAGAGATCATTAAAATACAGCCTTGGCAGCTCAGTTAGCTAACCTACTTGATGTCACTTCTAAGGAAACAAGCAGCCCTGTTGTATGTTAAATAATTCTATATACTTTTGATAGATTTCAATAGTTCATATCTAAATGCATTTTCCCTCTAAATTCCACCTTCAAAAACCAAGGGCAAAAACGATAGAAACTGGTGTTCTTATGTTTGTATCAAGTACAAAATAATGTTATTGTAGTGTTATATCAGAGAGAGAAAATAACTCTGTGACAGCCTGGCATTCCAAAATGGGCTTTGTTTAAGCTACGTTTTGAAGTGTTAACTGTCCTATGCTCTTCTTAGAGAAGTAAAACTTGGGGGAAAAAATACTGTAACCAAACAGAATTTCTGCCCTCAATAATAAGAAACCTGGCTCAGTTTCATGATTCAGTTTGACACAGCAATTTGCCTCCAAAAGAAGTTGCTAGAGACACGATGGAAATATCAGGACCATATGAATTACACAGGAAAACTTCCTGGATGCCATTTATTAAAGTCCGTTGGCTGGAAGGACATAAACTCAACTATCAATGTCAATCTCATTACAATTACAATTCAAAGCCATCACCATACAGTTTAAGCAGGAGAGACTTAAGCACAAGGGCAATAACCACATTTAACAGGTGAGAAAATATGAAGTTTCAGGAAGGTACAGGAAAGTTCAAATATCAAACTAGAGAGTGGCAGCACTTGAATATGAATCTAGGTCAGATGGACTCCAAATCCATGCTCTTCTCAACCCATCCCACATAGCTTCCCTCCTAATGAACTTAAGTCAGCACGTACTTGTATGTTTTCTCGGACTCTCTCCTCAGGCAGCCAGTAATCTTCCAAGGATCCCAACATCCTGTCCTATTCCACAAACCCCTGGGTTTAGAAAGTGGAAAGGAAAGGCAAAGATGTTCTGAAGGCTCACAAATCAGTAAGTATCATTAATTTTTCAAATATTCAGAGATCTTGTGTTGCCTTCAAGATACCCAAAGTCACATATTCCCTGCTTCCTCTCCCCTATCCCTACCTGTTTTACAAATAACCCATCTTTCTATTCTCAGCCAAATATCTATTTGATTCGGCAAATAGTTGAATCAAACTAGACTCAACTTAAATAACTGACGTTAAGGTGGGAGAAGTGTATTTCCATTTTAAAAGAGATTTTCACCTACAATAATTTATTCATTCAAGAAATGTATTTGAGGGCTTCCTTGGTGGTGCAGTGGTTGAGAATCTGCCTGCCAATGCAGAGGACACGGGTTCGAGCCCTGGTCTGGGAAGATCCCACATGCCGCGGAGCAACTAGGCCCATGAGCCACAACTACTGAGCCTGCGCGTCTGGAGCCTGTGCTCCACAACAAGAGAGGCCGCGATAGTGAGAGGCCCGTGCACCGCGATGAAGAGTGGTCCCCGCTTGCCACAACTAGAAAGAAAAGCCCTCGCACAGAAACGAAGACCCAACACAGCCAAAAATAAATAAATAATTAAATAATTTTTAAAAAACAATCCTTAGCAAAATCAGGCCTTAATTGGCACTCTTTAAAAAAAAAAAAGAAAAAAGAAATGTATTTGAGCCCTTCTGATATGCCAGGCCATTCCGAAGTGCTAAAGATACAGTCAATGATATAGTGATTTCACTAATGAAGATTACATTCTAATGGGGAGGACTGGTACCCAGCAAACATATTAATATATAATTACAATTTAATAAGTGAAACACATGATGCTCTAAACTTGGAATCATTGGGATTTGATCTAGTCTGACAGGATCTTGAAAATCTTCTAAGAAAAGGAAACACTGAGTTAAGAAACTGACAAATGAGTAGACATTAACTAAATGGAGCAGGAGTGGAAAGGGAGAAATAAAATATTCCAAGCTGATTAAATAACATACGCAAAAGCTCTGAAGTGAGATGAAGTCCAAGTAACTGAAGGAATACCAGGGTAGAGTGGTAGAGTGATACACGATGAAGATGGAGAGGTAGGGAGGAACCAGTTTAGGCAGGACCTTTAGGGCCACTCTAAGGAATTTGGGTATTTATCAATGAGTCGTTGGAAATAATTGAAAGGTTTTAAGTGGGAGCAGTAATAATCCATCTTCTATTTTTCATCATATAGGACTCCATCCAAGGTGGCAATGGCCTTGTAAGTTTATGTTTCAGGCATTAAATCAGAACAAAAAAAGGTTGCTCACTGTCACAACTTCTATTCAACAATATACTGGAAATCTTAACTAATGAAGCAAGACAGGAAAAGATATCAAATGGCTAAGTTGGAAAGGAAGAAACAAGTTGTCCTTACTTGAGAATGACATAATCATCTGTAGATAATCTGAGAAAATCTACAAAGAAAATATTAAAGAAATCAGCTATGCTGCTTACACAATATACACAAATCAAAACAACATATATACCAGGCAAACCCTGATTTTTAAAATGTAACAGAGAAAATTATGTTATTAATAATGTCAACAGAAGTTAACTTTAAAAAACTGTAAAAATATCAGAGAACAAGGAATCCATTCTTGTGTCCATATTGAGAATGGAGGCCAAAAATAGCCAGGAATATCTCAACAACAACAACAAAACACAGAGAGGGCATGACCAGACAGTAAAACTTATTACAGAGCTTAAATAATGAAAGAAATGTAATATTACTACACGGAAAGAAAAATAAATAAATAGAAAAAATAGAGTCCAGAAATAGACCCACTCAGCTATGAAAACTTGGTATATGATACAAGATGATATGGAATACAGCATTCCAAATCAGTGGGGAAATGATAACTTATTCAATGAACTATCCTAGAAAAATATAAAACTTCTCTCTACCTTCCAACATATAGAAAAGTAAGTTATAAAGAGATCAAAGACATGACAAATGAAAATCTTTAAAAGTTTTTCAAATTCAACATAATCTCTATCAAAATCCCAACAAAATGTTTTGCAGAAATAGAAAAATTCATTCTAAAATTCACATAGAACCTCAAGGGACTCCAAACAGCCTAAACGATATTTAAAAAGAAAAACAAAGCTGGAGAATTCACATATTCAGATTTCAAAACCATATTAGAAAGCCACTGTAATCAAAACAGTGTGGTACTGGCATAAAGCCAGACATATAGGCCAATGAAATAGAATAGAGAGCCCAGAAAAAAACCCTCGCATGTATGGTTAACTGATCTTTGACAAATGTGCCAAGACAACTTCATCAACTGGTGTTGGGAAAACTAGATATCCACATGTAAAAGAGAAATTGGAAGTTTATATTAC
Source organism: Eschrichtius robustus (assembly GCF_028021215.1). Taxonomy (NCBI): domain Eukaryota; kingdom Metazoa; phylum Chordata; class Mammalia; order Artiodactyla; family Eschrichtiidae; genus Eschrichtius; species Eschrichtius robustus. The sequence goes on along the minus strand of NC_090840.1, from coordinate 47,195,936 downwards.
ACCATATACAAAAATTAACTCAAAATGGATTAAAGACCTAAATGTAGACATAAAACCATAAAACCCCGAGAAGAAAACATAGGGAGAAAGCTTGATTACATCGGACTTGGCAATGATTTCTAGGGTATGTTACTAAAAGGACAGGCAACAAAAGCAAAAATAGACAACTGGGACTACATCAAATTTATAAACTTCTGTGCATCAAAGGGCACAATCAACAGAGTGAAAAGGCAACCTATAGAATGGGAGAAAATATTTGCAAATCATAATGGGTTAATATCCAGAATATATAAAAGACTCCTACAACTCAACAACAATAACACCAAAACATAAAATAACTTGATTACAAAATGGGGGAAGACTTGAATACACAAAAACCACCATGAGATATTACCTCACACCCATTAAGATGGGTACTATCACAAAAACAAAAGATAACAAGTGTTGGTGAGGATGTGGAGAAACTGGAACTCCCATTCACTGTTAGTGGGACTGTAAGATGGCACAACCAAAATAGAAAACATATCACCATTCCTCAAAAAATTAAAAACAGAACTACCATATGATCCATAAATCCCACGTGTAGGTATATATTCAAAAGAATTGAAAGCGGGACCTCAAAGAGATATTTGTACACTCATGTTCATAGCAGCACTATTCACAATAGTCAAGAGGTGGAAGCAACCCAAATACCCATCGATGGATGAATAGATAAACAAAGTATGGTATATACATACAATGGAATATTATTCAGCCTTAAAAAGGAAGAAAATCCTGTCTCATGCTACATGGATAAACCTTGGTACATTATGCTAAGTGAAATAAAACCATCCCCAAAAGTCAAATATCATAAGATTCCACTTATATAAGGCATATAAAATGATCAAATTCATAGAAACAGAAGGTAGAATGGTAGTTATCAGGGGCTGGGGGGAGGAGAAAAAGAGGAGTTATTGTTTAATGGGTTAGTTTTTCAGATTTGCAAGATAAAAAATTCTGGATACTTGTTTCACAATAATGTGAATACACTTACCACTACTGAACTATACACTTAAAAATGCTTAAGGTAATAGATTGTACATTATATGTTTTTACCACAATAAAAAAAGTTTTTGAAGAAACTATAGTAATACTTATGTCATCAGAGTAGGAAAGGAATTTTTTAAAAGACACAAAAAATGCAAACCACAATGAAAATTTTATTAAATTTGACTACAGTGAAATATAATAACATAAAAACTTCTGTTTGAAAAACACCTAGTAAACAAAGTAAAAGTGCCACAGACTTGGAGAATATATTTGCTCTTCATACAACTAATAGAGGATTAGTTTCCAAACTATATAAGGAACTCATGGAAATCTATAAGAAAAAACAAACAATCCTATAGAAAAATGGTCAACAAATATAAATAAGCAATGTGTATAGAAGTAGAAACCCAAAAGACCAGTAAACAAAAAGGCATTAAACCTCTAATTATTCCACAGTGAAATAATATTTCACATCTATTAAATTGAGGAAAAGTTGAAAAGTCTGGCAATACCAAGGGTTGGCAAGGATTTGAGGACAACAGAATCCTCATATATTGCTAATGGTAATGTAAATTGGTACAAATATGCTACAGAGAAATTTAGCAATTTCAAGTAAAGTTCAAGAAGTCCTAATATCCAACAATTCACACTGAAGTATTTAAATACTTTAGAGAAATTAGAGAAACTATCACACACATGCACTGTGTAAATAAGGTACGAAGATATTCTATCATTATTTCTAATCGAATAAAAGTGTAAACAACAAAATAAAAGTATAAAAGATGAACAAAAATGTCCATCAATAGGAAAAAACATGTAAATTATTATATATTCATTCAGAAGAATACAGCTGTTGAAATAAATGAACTAGATCCCCATGTATCAATATGGATAAGTCATAAGAATAAAAGTTTTTTAAGAGAAGCATTTTTCAGAACAAGTTGTTCCATTAATGTGTCATTTAAAAACACACAGAACACAATCGTATGTGTAGTCTGTGACACATACATAAAAAGCAAAGAATAAATACATGCAGGGGAGAAATAAACATCAACTTCAGAATAGTTACTATCCTTGGGAAGAAAGAAAGAAAAAGGAATTGGTGAGAAGTACAAAAGGGGCTCAACTGTATAAAAAATTATTTATTCTTTATTTTAAAAAGTATATATGAATGTGTTTGTGTCTGTGTGTATGAAGCAAATATGCCCCAAATTAACAATTATTAAATCTTAGTAGGGAATAGTTCTCTCCAAGTTTGAAATATTTTAAAAATTCACTCCATTTGAGGGAATTGGGGAGTGGAGATGCTACACTGTGCATATATCCTCTATCTTGTCCTCCTATGAACAAGGCACAGAGGAATGCCACTATAAACACATACACTTATTTTTTGCAACTTAAGAAATATATAGGTTGTTCAACGACCCAATTAAAAAAATGGGCAATAGATCTGAACAGAAATCTTACCAAAGAGGACATATACATGGCAAGTAAGCACATGAAAAGATGTTCAACATCATATATCATTAGGGAATTGCAAATTAAAACAACAATGAGATACCATTGCACACCTATTAAAATGGACAAAATCCAAAACACTGACAACACCAAATGCTGGTGATGATATGGAAGAACAGAAGCTCTCATTCACTGCTGATGGGAATGAAAAATGGTTTAGCCACTTTGCAAGGCAGTTCCACAGTTAAGCAACTGATGCATGGGTTGTTTTTTTTTTAAGTAGTATATTGATACAATAGAATATCATCTGGCAATAAAAAGTAATGAAATACTGATGCATGCTAAAATACAGATGAACCTCAAAAGCATTAGGATAAGTAGAAAAACCCAGTCACAAAAGATCTCATTTTGTATGATTCTGTTTATTTAAAATATCTAGAATAGGCTAATCCATAGAGACAAAATAGATTAGTGGTTGCTAGGGGCTGGAGATGGGGAGTGACTACTAATGGCACAGTGTCTGTCTTGAGGGTGATGAAATGTTCTAAAATTTATTGTGGTGATGGTTGCATAACTCTACGAATATAATAAAAATCACCGAATGGTATACTTTAAATTGGTTAATTGTATGTTAAGTGAATTTAGTCTTAATAGAGCTGTTTTTTTAAAAGGAGAGAGAGGAGGAGGAGGAAGGAGAAAAGGGGAGGAGGAGAAAGAGGGAGAAGGGGAGAATATTAAAAGGAGAGGGTGCAAATGGATATGGGGGAAAGGAACAATGGCCCCACAGTTATACTTGTGGTAAAATGTACTCTTGACTATTATTATCACATGGCATTTTCTTTATGATGGCCCACAAAATAACTTTCTTGTAGGAAATTTGTACTCCTGAGCAACTGGCTTGTTTTCCTATCGTGGGCACTGTGACTCGTGTGTCTGATTATGTTTCGCTCTTTATTTTGTTTGCCAGGCACTTTGTAGCTATACTTATGGTGATCCTTGGCAACTACACAAACTTTATGATATGTATCTTTTTCTGTAATATTAATCCTGGCGTTATTTTTATTTTATTGCACCTGTTTTCTCTACTTTCTTTCTTCATTTATTTTTATTTTTTTCAGTGTATCTTTGTAAGTCTCTTCAAAGTCTTTTGGTAATAAAGTAGGAAACAAATAAGTAAAATACAATTATAAATAAATAAATTAAATACCCTGTATTTAATGAGGGTATTAAAAGTATCTACATCATAGAGCTGTTGAGAGAATCAAGAGTTAATTAAAGTAAAACATTTAAAACAGTGTCTGGCACACTGTAAGAACTATATAAATGTTTATTCAGTATTTTTATTGTAATTGAATCCTTACTGAAGTGACCATCAAGTAAACCTGCTTGAAGAGATAGTCTTATAAACACTCTCAAAATAGGTTAAATGAAGAGGTAAAAGATAAAGTTACATATTTAACAGCCACTCATCAACAATTATTCTATCTGTAGATTATAATCTATGTAGCAGCGAGTAAATGCATGTGCTATATAAGATAATATGCTAAAAGTCTTGGAAGATATGGCTTCTAAGACATCTTCATATGTCCGGTAGTTAGGCATCTTGTAGGTACAAACATATGGCTGATTAACTGGATGAGGATTCAGTCACCAGAAATACCATTGCTCTCAATCTACCTTTTTCGATGTTAGAGACAGAAGGTCTCCATCAGATAGGTCTGAGTTTGAATCTGTATCTACAATACACCAAACTCTGTGACCTAGGTCAAGTCTCAGTTTTCACCTCAGTAAACAGGGACAGCAATACTTACCACACAGGGACATAAGGCTTACCTGAAATAAAGCATGTTGAAGAGCTTTGTATGATACCTGGCCAGAGTATGCATATAACAGTTATTCCTGTTATTAGTTTCTTGCAAATCTTTTGAACTGAAGAATTATTGCCTTTCATCGCTAGGATTTTAATTGAATATAGACAATATCTGATTTTTTTTCTTTAAAACATCAGCCCTAAAATCTGATGGAAAGTCTTAAATTTTTACTTTTCATCATGAGATTGTATAGAATAGTAGCTTCTTAGAAATGGTTCAAGGATTATAAACGGGCCACATGAATTCTTGGGAACCATGCAAGCTATGGGTTCCTGTTGCATTAATGTTTCTAATACCATAGCATTTCTGCTTAAGTTTCTGGTATGGATTAATAAACTATTAATGGTGTTAAATGGATGCTTGGTTTTCATTAATTCGTAACTCTTCAGAAGCTCGTCAAAACCTTCTCATTCATTTTGTTGAATTCAAGTGGTTGGGGATGAATGGCCTGAGAGGCTCTTTACTCTGCCAAAATGGATCCTGAAAACACGGTCAATTTAATTCAACTCAGCAAACATGTATTGAATTCAGAATATGGGAAAAGCACTGTGTACATATTGTGGCAATATCAAGAGATATCCTCTGTGGTGACCATCTGTTGTTTGTTACCTGGCATCCATCTCCCCTCTATCTGGGAGTGGGTGAAGGCCACCCATTCCCAGCCATACGATTTGGGTGGGATTGGTCCCTCACCTAAGTCTAGAGGTGGGTCTTGCTTGGCTTAAGTTAGTCAGCACGTCCCATCCCCAAGACCATAGCACTGGATTCAGAGTGGGCATATAACCCATGAATCGTAAACAGACTTGTTTCCTGGGGTTTGTCTTTCCAGTGGGAACTGTTGGAAGAGATATTTTCTCTTTCCCTGGGCAGTATATAAGTTGTGCGGTATGGGAGAACCTGCAGCTGTGAAGGAGCAGAGTACCACACAGATGCTGAAGATGAAGGAGGGCAGTGCCAGAAACCAGGAACTATGTGAGACCAGCCCTACTACTGGTCACATGAGCCAACACCCTTCCTTAAGCCAATTGGAAATTTCCTTAAGCCAACTGGGGTTTTCTATCACTTACAAGTGTAAGAATCCACAGTTCTCTGACCTCAACAATTAGAAAAAAGATTCATGGTAGGTGCAACTCAAATGTTACTATTATTCTAGAATACTGATTCATATCTGCAATAAAACTTGATCCAGGGATTAAATTATTATAGAAACAAAATTAACCAATGACATACATTTACTGAAATGCCTTGAGAGAAGGGACCATAACTTTTACTTACTGTTGGGTCTTCTAGGACCATACCTCCATAGTTAAGCTCTCAGTATATGTTGACTGAATATGTGAGCTCAACCCTACGCTAGGCTCTGTGCTTCCCACATATAGGAGACCTTCCCCATTGGGGCACTCCTGATGACACACTTTAATGGCCACAACCTCTTTCTTTTGAACACATTTTTTTTAATTAATAAATTTTATTTTTAGAGAAGTTTTAGGTTCACAGCAAAATTGAGGGTAAAATACAGAGAATTCCCATATACTCACTCCCCCTACACACAAATAACCTCCCCCACTATCAACATCCCACACCACAGTGGTACATTTGCTACAACTGATGAATCTACATTGACACATCATTATCATCCAAACCCACAGTTTACACTGGGGTTCACTCTTGGTGTTGTACATTCTATGGGTTTTGACAAATGTATAATGACATGTATTCACCATTATAGTATTGTACAGAATAACTTCCCTAAATATCCAATGTGCTCTGCCTATTCATCCAGAATGTCATCTAGTTGGAATCATACAGTATTTAGTCTCTTTAGATTGGCTTCTTTCACTTAATAATATGCATTTAAATCTTCTCCATGTCTTTTCATGGTTTGATAGCTTTTATTTTTCTTAGCACTGAATATTTGTAAGTAACATAGTTTATTTATCTACTTACATACTGAAGAAAATCTTGGTTGATTGAGAGTTTTGGCAATTTTGAATAAAGCTACTATAAACACCTCTGTGCAGGTTTTTATGTGGACATAAGTTTTCAAATCCTTTGGGTAAATATCAACAGGTACAATGGTGGATCATATAGTAAGAGTATGTTTTAAGCCAGTGAGGACTGTAAGCCCCTGATGTCAGCAACTGTATATTACTCATTTCTATAGCAACAGCATCTGCTCCGAACTGGCATATAGCAGGTGTTCAATAAAAGTTTATTCAGTGAATAAAAGAATGATAGAGGTTCAAAAATCATTTATTGAAATAAGTTCTATATTGAGGGCAAAATTTAGATAAACGCAAATAACTAGATTCAGATTAGTATATTTATTCATTAGCCCTTAGATAGCCCTAAAAACTAATCTTAACCAAAGCGAATAGACTACTTCCTTCAATGGAGCCTGAATTTCTTAACTTGGAATGAAAACTCCCCGGGAGCATGTATCCATCCAGAGTCCCGTCACAGTTTTGTGCCAAAAGCCTTTGGCTTTCCAGCTTCTAGTCTTTCTAGTGAAAAATCTGTTGTTTCCAAAATAATCGTGGTGGGGGGTGGGGGGGGTGGCGGAAGGCGCTTTGTTGCATTTGCAGCACTCACAATCCCTAATCCAAGTGATAATGAGTCCCTGTATTCCACTGAGGGGGGTCAGGGAGAGCTTAAGGAAACAAATAGATTGATTTGTTTAAAAAATCAAAGGCTAACTTAAATGAAATTGAGTTTATTGATGGTCTCACCCTTGATTTAGGTAAGTAGACAGAATAATGACCAAAATGTGTTACTCATTCAAGAAGTGCTTAAGAGAAAATAAAAAATAAATAGAAGACATTTCTGGTGACAGTCTGGTAGCCTGAGTTCCTCACCTAATTCCTACCTGTCTTTTGGGATTGGCTCCTCCTTCTAGAAATGAATACATCAGTTCACAGATGTCCTGATCTGTGAGTAAAATGACAGCCTGGCATCGAGAAATGTCACGTTATCTGAACACAGTCACCTGGACAAGCACTGTTCCCTCACCTTGGAAAGGTTATCAGAGTGGGCAGCCCCCGAGTTCTCCATGCCCCTCTGACTCAGTGATCCGAGTGCTAATCTCGGTTAGAGCTGCCAGGCCTCGCCCCCTTCCAGCCTTAGCTTATTCTCTCCTTCCCACCAGAGATGCCTAGAATATTTTGACTAGATGAAAGAATGGTTGAGCTACAATTGAGACTCAACTTGTAAAGCAGTAGAAGTTATCCTTAGGTTGGAGCCAAATTCTAGAAGGCCTCCACCTGCCACCAACACTGAAGTGTTTGTACTTTTTCTTGTCTTCCTTGTGGGGAAGGGGGCAACACTGGAGGTTTCTGAGTAGGGGATGAACAAAATGAAATCACCGTTTATTTTATAACCACATACTTCTGACCTAATCTACAGTACCAAACACAGCACCAAAATCACAGGAAGAAGTCTCTCAGTCTGAGTGAGGGCCCAAATCACTATCAACCTAGACAACAAACATTTTAGCTTTCTTGAAAACGGGTGTGTTGTTTTGTTTTTTTTTTTTTAATAAAGAGAAGCAATAACATATGGCCAGAGAACCAGACATCTGCTCAGCTTGAGAGGACAATCTTGATGGGGACTCAGCATTTTCTAAGAACAACCTCTTATTTGTCTCTTGGCTGGTCTAGTAGCAATGCCGTCCTTTCCCCTTATGTGACTGGTGCTGCACCAGCACTTAAGGATTTTACAAAAGATCAAGAAAACCCATTCCTGTCTCAAAGACTCCATTGCCTAAGGGTCTCTTCTAACCATTCCTGTCATTCCTCGACCTCGACAATACTATTCCAGTTTTAGGTTTGCACTTGAGATGTTCAAAACAGTCTGGCTACAAGCAAAGATATTACCTCCCAATCACTAACATTTCAATCCCTCCAGTAATATTTTACAGCAATTACTTTCAAACAGGGAAGTTCTTTATTATGCATGAGGCGAGAGACACAGCCTAACCACATTTTGTTCAATAAACAGCTATAAATTAATACATGCTGTTCGGTGAATAGGTACATCATTTTTGAAGGTGCTTTCAATCCTTTTAAAAATTAATGTAAATTTAAATGTAATTAAAGATGAATGGCTGAGAAAACATATTTGTTACGGCACATAACCCAGTAAGGATGCCAAACCTTCTTGAAAGCACGCAAAGCTCTGAGAAGTTATGATGCAGCCTTTTTTTTTCTGGAGGTAGGGGAGGGTGTGAACAGGAAAATACCTGTGCAAGAAAGCTATACTGGCATAAAGCATTGCTCCTAAATGCAAATACGGTCAGCTCTCCATATTCACGGGTTCTACATCTGCAGACTCAACCAACCACGGATCAAAAATATTTTTTTAAAAAAAAGGCAGAAAGTTCCAAAAGGCAAAACATGAATTTGCCATGTGCTGGCAACTATTTACATAGCATTTACATTGTACTGGGTATAAGAAGTAATATAGAGATAATTTAAAGTATATGGGAGGATGTGTGTAGGTTATATGCAAACACCACGTCATTTTATTAAACGCACTTGACCATCCCAAATTTCTATATCCATTGGGGGTTCCGGAACCAACCCTTCACAGATACCAAGGGACAACTGTATTGCCATATTAGAATACTGAAAATAACCCATTTAGTAAAAATGTAATATTTCTCTTTGAGTACTCCAAAGAGAATTGCCTCATAAGAGTATATAATCGTATATGAAAATAATAATCTACAAAGAAAAGGAATTATTGAGTTAATATCCTAACTGTCAGAGTCACTAATGTGGATTTCAAAATAAAGCCCATAAACAAATATTTGGTTTCTATCCAAGTTCCTCTTCCTTTCCACTTCCCCCAATTTATATAGTCACTCATGGGAAACACCGATTTATGTAAAGCAAATAAGCACAAGTACTGGATTAATTCCCCAAATATTTTCACATCCTAACCAAAAACACATTTGGATAAATATCTATAAATGCCACAAGAAGTTTGTGGCCCTTGGCATATCTGAAAAGTTAAGCCAACAAGTCAGCAAATTATTTTAAATTACTTACCAAGATTAGAACATAGGTTTAAATCACCTTGAAATAAAAATTCACTTATTAAAAATGACAGGGGACCTTCAAGTTGGCAGAGGAGTAAGACGTGGAGATCACCTTCCTCCTGACAAGTACATCAAGAATACATCTACACGTGGAACAACTCCTACAGAACACCTACCGAACGCTGGCAGAAGACCTCAGACCTCCCAAAAGGCAAGAAACTCCCCACGTACCTGGGTAGGGCAAAAGAAAAAAGAAAAAACAGAGACAAAAGAATAGCGACGGGACCTGCCCCTCTGGGAAGGAGCTGTGAAGGAGGAAAAGCTTCCACATGCTAGGAAGCCCTTTCGCAGGCGGAGACAGGGGGTGGGGGGGGAAGCAGCTTCGGAGCCACGGAGGAGAGCGCAGCAACAGGGGTGCGGAGGGCAAAGTGGAGAGAATCCTGCACAGAGGATCGGTGCCAACCAGCACTCACCAGCCTGAGAAGCTTGTCTGCCCACCCGCCGGGGCGGGTGGGGGCTGGGAGCTGAGGCTTGGGCTTCGGAGTTCAGATCCCAGGGAGAGGACTGGTGTTGACTGTGTGAACACAGTCTGAAGGGGGCTAGTGCGCCACAGCTAGCCGGGAGGTAGTCCGGGAAAAAGTCTGGACCTGCCTAAGAGGCAAGAGACCATTGTTTTGGGGTGCATGAGGAGAGGGTATTCCTTCCCTGTGTGCCCACAGAAGGCAGAGCACTGTCTAAGCAAGCTCCAGAGACATGCGCGAGCCACGGCTATCAGCTCAGACCCCAGAGATGGGCATGAAACGCTAACACTGCTGCTGCTGCCACCAAGAATCCTGTGAGCAAGCACAGGTCACGACCCACATACCACCCTCCCCCTGGGAGCCTGTGCAGCCTGCCACTGCCAGGGTCCCAAGATCCAGGGACAACTTCCCCAGGAGAACACACAGCGCACCTCAGGCTCTTGCAATGTCACGCCGGCCTCTCACACTGCAGGCTCACCCTGCATTCCGATTATGACTACCGTACCCCACCTCCCCCTGGCCTGAGAGACCAAAAGAGCCCTAATCAGCCGCTGCTTTAACCCCCTCCTGTCTGGGCGGGGAACAGACACCTGAGGGTGACCTACACGCAGAGGCGGGGCCAACCCAAAGCTGAACCCCAGGAGTTGTGCAAACAAAGAAGAGAAAGGGAAATTTCTCTGTGCAGCCTCAGGAGCAGCAGATTAAATCCCCACAATCAACTTGATGAACCCTGCATCTGCGAATACCTGAATAGACAACGAATGTTCCCAAAATTGAGACAGTAGACTTTGGGAGCAAATGTAGACCTGTGGTTTGCTATCTGTGACTGATTTGTTTCTTATTTTTATGTTTATGTTAGTTAGTTTTTAGTGCCTGATATCATTGGTGGATTTGTTTATTGATTTCGTTGCTCTCTTTTTTTTTTAAATATTTGTTTTACTTTATTATTTTTTCATTATTTATTTTATTTTATTTTATTTTATTTTTTCTTCCTTTTTTTCCTCACTTTTCTTCTGAGCCTTGTGGCTGAGAGGGTATTGGCGCTCCGGCCGGGTGTGAGGCCTGAGCCTCTGAGGTGGGACAGCCAAGTTCAGGACATTAGACCACGAGACCTCTTAGCCCCATGTAATATCAAGCAGCGAGAGCTCTCCCAGAGATCTCCGTCTCAACACTAAGACCGAGCTCCACTCAACGACCAGCAAGCTCCAATACTGGACACCCCATGCCAAACAACTAGCAAAACAGGAACACAACCCCACCCATTAGCAGACAGGCTGCCTAAAATCATACTAAGTTCACAAACACCCCAAAACACACCACCAGATATGGCCCTGCCCACCAGAAAGACAAGATCCAGTCCCACACACCAGAATACAGGCAGCAGTCCCCTCCACCATGAAGCCTACACAAGCCACTGAACCAACCTCATCCACTGGGGGCAGACACCAAAAACAACAGGAACTACCAACCTGCACCCTATGGAAAGGAGACCCCAAACACAGTAAGTTAAGCAAAATGAGAAGACAGAGAAACACACAGCAGATGAAGGAGCAAGGTAAAAACCCACCAGACTAAACAAATGAAGAGGAAATAGGCAGTCTATCTGAAAAAGAATTCAGAGTAATGGTAGTAAAGACGATCCAAAATCTTGGAAATAAAATGGAGAAAACACATGAAACATTTCACAAGGACCTAGAAGAACTAAAGAGCAAACAAACAATGATGAACAACACAATAAATGAAATGAAAAATTCTCTAGAAGGAATAAATAGCAGAATAACTGAGGCAAAATAACGGATAAGTGACCTGGAAGATAAAATACTGGAAATAACTGCCACAGGGCAGAATAAAGAAAAAAGAATAAAAGAATTGTGGACAGTCTCTGGGACAACATTAAGCACACCAACATTCGAATTATAGGGGTCCCGGAAGAAGAAGAGAAAAAGAAAGGGTCTGAGAAAATATTTGAAGTGATTATAGTTGAAAACTTCCCTAACATGGGAAAGGAAACAGTCACCCAAGTCGAGGAAGTGTAAAGAATCCCATACAGGATAAATCCAAGGAGAAACAGACCAGGACAAATATTAAGCAAACTATCAAAAATTAAATATAAAGAGAAAATATTAAAAGCAGCAAGGGAAAAGCAACAAATAACATACAAGGGAATCCCCATAAGGTTATCAGCTGATCTTTCAGCAGAAACTCTGTAAGGCAGAAGGGAGTGGCAGGACATATTTAAAGTGATGAAAGGGGAAAACCTACAACCAAGATGACTCTACCCAGCAAGGATCTCATCCAGATTCGACAGAGAAATTAAAACCTTTACAGACAAGCAAAAGCTAAGAGAATTCAGCACCACCAAACCAGCTTTACAACAAATGCTAAAGGAACTTCTCTAGGCAGGAAACACAAGAGAAGGAAAAGACCTACAACAACAAACCCAAAACAATTTAAAAAATCATAATACGAACATACATATCGATAATTACCTTAAATGTAAATGGATTAAATGCTCCAACCAAAAGACATAGACTGGATGAATGGATACAGAAACAAAACCCATATATATGTTGTCTACAGAGACAAACTTCAGACCTAGGGACACATACAGACTGAAAGTGAGGGGATGGAAAAAGATATTCCATGCAAATGAAAATCAAAAGAAAGCTGCATGAGCAATTCTCATATCAGACAAAATAGACTTTAAAATAAAGACTCTTACAAGAGACAAAGAAGGACACTACAAAATGATCAAGGGGTCAATCCAAGAGGAAGATATAACAACTGTAAATATTTATGCACCCAACATAGGAGCACCACAAAACATAAGGTAAATGCTAACAGCCATAAAACGGGAAATCGACACTAACACTACTAAAGTAGGGGACTTTAACACCCCACTTTCACCAACGAAGAGATCATCCAAACTGAAAATAAATAAGGAAACACAAGCTTTAAATTACACAATAGACATGATGGACCTAACTGATATTTATAGGACATTCCATCCGAAAACAACATAATTCACATTCTTCTCAACTGCTCATGGAACATTCTCCAGGATAGACCATACCTTGGGTCACAAATTAAGCCTTGGTAAATTTTTAAAAATTGAAATCATATCAAGTATCTTTTCCAACCACAACTCTATGAGACTAGATATCATTTGCAGGAAAAAAACTGTAAAAAATACAAACACATGGAGGCTAAACAATACACTACTAAATAACCAAGAGATCACTGAAGAAATCAAAGAGGAAATCAAAAAACAGAAACAAATGACAATGAAAACATGACGACTCAAAACCTATGGGATGCAGCAAAAGCAGTTCTAAAACAGAAGTTTATAGCAATACAATCCTACCTCAAGGAACAAGAAAAATCTCAAATAAACAACCTAACCTTACACCTAAAGCAATTAGAGGGAAAAGAACAAAAAAACCTCAAAGTTAGCAGAAGGAAAGAAATCATAAAGACCAGATCAGAAATAAATGAAAAAGAAGGAAATGATAGCAAAGATCAATAAAACTAAAAGCTGGTTCGCTGAGAAGATAAACAAAATGGATAAACCATTAGCCAGACTCATCAAGAAGAAAAGGGAGAAGACAAATCAACAGAATTAGAAACGAAAAAGGAGAAGTAACAACTGAAACAGCAGAAATACAAAGGATCATGAGAGATAACTACAAGAAACTAAATGCCAATAAAATGGGCAACCTGGAAGAAATGGACACATTTTTAGAGAAGCACAACCTTCCAAGACTGAACCAGGAAGAAATAGAAAATATAAACAGACCAATCACAAGCACTGAAATTGAGACTGTGATTAAACATCTTCCAGCAAACAAAAGCCCAGGACCAGATGGCTTCACAGGTGAATTCTATCAAACCTTTAGCGAAGAGCTAACACCTGGCCTTCTCAAACTTCCAAAATACAGCAGAGGGAGGAACACTCCCAAACTCATTCCATGAGGCCACCATTATCCTGATACCAAAACCAGACAAAGATGTCACAAAAAAAGAAAACTACAGGCCAATAACACTGATGAACATAGACGCAAAAATCCTCAACAAAATACTAACAAAAAGAATCCAACAGCACAGTAAAGGATCATACACCATGAGCAAGTGGGGTTTATCCCAGGAATGCAAAGATTCTTCAATATATGCAAATCAATCAATGTGATATACCATATTAACAAACTGAAGGAAAAAAACCATATGATAATCTCAAAAGATGCAGAAAAAGCTTTCGACAAAATGCAACAGCCGTTTATGATTAAAACCCTCCAGAAAGTAGGCCTAGAGGGAACTTACCTCAATATAATAAAGGCCATATATGACAAACCCACAGCCAACATCGTTCTCAATGGTGAAAAACTGAATCCATTTCCTCTGAGATCAGGAACAAGACAAGGTTGCCCACTCTCACCAGTATTTTTCAACATAGTTTTGGAAGTTTTAGCCATGGCAATCAGAGAAGCAAAAGAAAAAAAAAGGAATCCAAATTAGAAAAGAAAAAGTAAAGCTGTCACTGTTTGCAGATGACATGATACTATACATAGAGAATCCTAAAGATGCTACCAGAAAACTACTAGAGCTAATCAGTGAATTTGGTAAAGTAGCAGGATACAAAATTAATGCACAGAAATCTCTTGCATTCCTATACACTACCACCAAAAACTCTGAAAGAGAAATTAAGGAAACACTCCCATTTACCAAAGCAACAAAAAGAATAAAATACCTAGGAATAAAACTACCTAAGGAGACAAAAGACCTGTATGCAGAAAGGTGATGAAAGAAATTAAAGACGATACAAACAGATGGAGAGATATACCATGTTCCTGGATTGGAAGAATCAACGTTGGGAAAATGACTATACTACCCAAAGCAATCTACAGATTCAATGCAATCCCTATCAAACTACCACTGGCATTTTTCACAGAACTAGAACAAAAAATTTCACAATTTGTATGGAAACACAAAAGACCCTGAATAGCCAAAGCAATCTTGAGAAAGAAAAACAGAGCTGCAGGAATCAGGCTCCTGGACTTCAGACTATACTACAAAGCTACAGTAATCAAGGCAGTATGGTAATGGCACAAAAACAGAAATATAGATCAATGGAACAGGATAGAAAGCCCAGAGATAAACCCACGCACATATGGTCACCTTATCTTTGATAAAGGAGGCCAGAATATACAATGGAGAAAAGACAGCCTCTTCAATAAGTGGTGCTGGGAAAACTGGACAGCTACATGTAAAAGAATGAAATTAGAACACTTCCTGACACCATACACAAAAGTAAACTCAAAATGGATTAAAGACCTAAATGTAACGCCAGACACTATAAAACTCTTAGAGGAAAACATAGGCAGAACACTCTATGACATAAATCACCGGAAGACCCTTTTTGACCCACCTCATAGAGAAATGGAAATAAAAACAAAAATAAACAAATGGGAGCTAATGAAACTTAAAAGCTTTTGCACAGCAAAGGAAACCGTAAACAAGATGAAAAGACAACCCTCAGAATGGGAGAAAATATTTGCAAATGAAGCAACTGACAAAGGATTAATCTCCAAAATATACAAGCAGCTCATGCAGCTCAACATCAAAAACACAAACAACCGAATCCAAAAATGGGCAAAGACCTAAATAGACATTTCTCCAAAGAAGATATACAGATTGCCAACAAACACATGAAAGAATGCTCAGCATCATTAATCATTAGAGAAATGCAAATCAAAACTACAATGAGGTATCACCTCACACCGGTCAGAATGGCCATCATCAAAATATCTACAAACAATAAATGCTGGGTGTGGAGAAAGGGGAACCCTCTTGCACTGCTGGTGGGAATGTAAATTAATACAGCCACTATGGAGAACTGTATGGAGGTTCCTTAAAAAACTAAAAATAGAACTTCCATATGACCCAGCGATCCCACTACTGTGCATATACCCTGAGAAAACCATAATTCAAAAAGAGACATGTACCACACTGTTCATTGCAGCACTATTTACAATAGCCAGGACATGGAATCAACCTAAGTGTCCATCAACAGATGAATGGATAAAGAAGATGTGGCACATATATACAATGGAATATTACTCAGCCATAAAAAGAAACAAAATTGAGTTATTTGTAGTGAGGTGGATGGACCTATAGTCTGTCATACAGAGTGAAGTCAGAAGGAGAAAAACAAATACCGTAATGCTAACACATATATATGGAATCTTAAAAAAAAAAAATGGTTCTCATGAACCTAGTGGCAGGACAGGAATAAAAATGCAGATGTAGAGAATGGACTTGAGGACATGGGGAGGAGGAAGGGTAAGCTGGGACAAAGTGAGAGAGTGGCATGGACATATATACACTACCAAATGTAAAATAGATAGCTAGTGGGAAGCAGCAGCATTGCACAGGGAGATCAGCTCAGTGCTTTGTGACCACCCAGAGGGGTGGGGAAGGGAGGGTGGGAGGGAGATGCAAGAGGGAGGGGTTATGGGGATATATGTATACATATAACTGATTCACTTTGTTATACAGCAGAAATTAACACAACATTTTAAAGCAATTATATTCCAATAAAGATGTTAAAAAAAAAATAAAGATTTTCTTACAGAACAAGATTCCTTTGGAAAATAAAATAAAATAAAAATGACAATAATACAGAGAATTTTTTGCTTTCTATTATAATTCTATCTCATAAATTTAAGTATCTGTATAACATACTTTACCAGTAAAATATTTCAGCATCTCTCACATTTTGTCAATTTCATTTATTTTAATTCTGTGTCTGAAAACAGTCATATTATCTAAAATATTATTCTGATGAATTCTTAATATACCTCAAAATGTATACATCTAATTAGGTTTTCTCCCATTTTGTTCCAGAGCAATATCAATAAGGTTAGTAAAAACTAAAAATGATGTATCTATCCAATTAGAGTAGGTCAAGGGCCTAATGCTTGATCTATTACCTACAAATAAGGCATAGTCCCCATTCTTTCTATAATCAAGGTAAAAATATTATTTTTTCAAATAAAAATGTCTATGAAATGCTAGAAAGAATGCCACACAGATAACATACTGTAGTTCAGATTTCAAAACTTTTTGGAAATGGATCTTAGACACAGTGAAATTCATTAGTGTTACAAAGTTCCAAATGAAGACATCAGTAGGCATCCAAAGATCCAGGGGATTTTTATTAGCTTAAACTTGGATGGTTTCTGTGGTAACGCAAAATTAATTAAACGACTAAAAATGAGATATAATTACAACTTTATTTTGAAATCTAACGTTCTTAAAGAAAACTGGATAATATTTCTCTAGACTTCTATGGTAAGCTCTACTTGGTTTGTCATTTTAACATTTCTGGGTGCACTGCTTTCTATTAAGCATTGTAGAGGACCCAAAGATAAATAAAACAAGAGCCCTGTCTTCAAAAAATTTTACAGACTGGTTGGCAATTGCTTCAGTGTGAAATAACAGAGCAAATGGATTTGACAAGACTATAGATGTCTCTGACAAGCAGAGGAAGTTCTAACTAATGCCACAAGGAGTCAGGTAAAAAAATCAATGTGATGCTGAGTGAGCCCAAGCTTAAACCATTGAAGGTGAACAGACTTTACCTATTTGATTTGGTTTTGCATCACTATATCCCAGAGCTGAGATATGATGCTCTTCCAATGAAATAAAATAACTCATGTGTGCAAACTGTGTCACTCTGTAGAGTACTTTCACATACATCCTCTTATTCATGTCTCTCAGCAATCCTACTCAGGAGATAGGATTATTTCCCTCATTTTCTGTACCAGAAAGCTAAGGCTGACACATTAAACAACTTGTCCAAAGTTCTTCTAACCACTGAGAGATTGGGTTTGAACTAGATCTTTCTTCTTTTCCGATCTTTTCACAGTCTCACACTGCCTGACCACACTTCCCTGACATACTTCCATTCATTCATTCATTCATTCTCGTTTACCGACCATCAGCAACATGCTGGGCCCTGGGGGTAAAAGCACCTAAGATACGGTACCCAACCTCTAGAAGAGTACCATGTTTTAGGGAAGTCAAGTTCATAAAGAGCTAATTATAGTGTAATCTGGCAAATGTTATGACAAAGCTAACGTTAGACGGCGATACCCCAAGGTGTCCCAATATTTAGGGGTAAGGAAAAATCAAGGAAAGCCTGCTGAAGAAGGTGAGTTTCAAACTGAATCTTCAAGGGTAGATAGGAGTTAGCCGGGTGAGGGAGAGCGGAAGTAGGAGCCCCAGGGGAGGACACGAGAGGAAAGTCTTACAGACTCTTACAATAGTCTTACTATTCCAGCCAAGTGTTCAGCATAAGCAAATGACAGCAGAAGAGAGAAACAATACCTTGTGTATGGAAGACTTCACAGCAAGTTTGGTATTACTAGAGACTAACGCTCAACGCAAGAGATGAGGCTAGAAAATGTATTACTGAAAGGCTGAAATGGAAATATATAAACTATAAAGGGGATATATTTTGATTTGTAATAGAATGTTCCTCCTTTCTCTTTCAACACTACATTTTCTATTTTTTCATGAGCAAACTTTTTAACTACTTCAATTTTTAATCAACATTTTTGCTGAGGTATAATTTACATACAACAAAATGGGCCAATTTTCAGTATGTAATTCAATGAGTTTTAACAAATATATAGTTATGTAACCACCACCACAATTAAGATATAGATTATTTTCATCACTACAGAAAGTTCCCTCGTGCCTCCCATTCCTTCTCCCATCCTTGGCCCCTGGCCACCACTGATCTTTCTGTCACTAACCTTTTGCCTTTTATAGGATTTTATACAAATGGAATCATAGGGTATGTAATGTTCTGTGTTGTCTTCCTTCGCTTAGCATAAAGCTTTTGTGATTTATCTGTGTTGTGCTGTCCACTCATCACCCTCCCTTTGTACTGCTCCACTGTAAGGAAGCACCACAGTGTGTTTACTCAGTTCACCCAGTGACGAACACGTGAGCCACTGCAAGTTTTTACCTGTTATGGATACAACTGAGATGAATATTCACAGACAAACCTTTGTGTGGGCCTATGTTTTCATTTCTCTTGGGTAAATGCCTAGGAATGGAATTGCTGGGTTGTATAATAAGCATATGTTTAACTTTATAGGAAACTGCTTTTTAACTAAGTGAAACGGGGAGCCAATAACTATTTATTCTCATTAAAGAATCTTTTGGTTAAACAGCCCAAAGCACTTCTCAAATGTCCTGCCCAATGCATGTATTCTGCATTAATAGCACAGATTTATTACTTGCAGTTTTCAAAGTACATTCACATGGATGATCCTATTTTACCCTTACAGCTGCTCTGTAAAATAGTCCTGGTTGATATTCAGCTGGTAAGTGTCAGAGACAATCTTACCAGATGTATATGGCATCTGTCTGATAGGCCTACACAGCCAGGCCACACTGGCTGCCAGATATTTTATTTTATTTTTTTTTAATAAATTTATTTATTTATTTATTGGCTGCATTGGGTCTTTGTTGCTGCATGTGGGCTTTCTCTAGTTGCGGCGAGCAGGGGCTACTCTTTGTTGTGGTGCGCGGGCTTCTCATTGTCGTGGCTTCTCTTGTTGCGGAGCACGGACTCTAGGCACGCAGGCTTCAGTAGTGGTGGCCAGTGGGCTCAGTAGTTGTGGCTCACGGGCTCTAGAGCGCAGGCTCAGTAGTTGTGGCGCACGGGCTTATAGTTGCTCCGCGGCATGTGGGTTCTTCCCGGACCAGGGCTCGAACCCCTGTACCCTGCATTGGCAGGTGGATTCTTAACCACTGTGCCACAAGGGAAGTCCCAGATATTTTAAATATCACTTCTGAAGTAGGTTCTATGGGCCCCATGTGAAGATGAGGAAACTGAGGCTCAAAGAAGTTAAGAATCTTGGGCTTCCCTGGTGGCGCAGTGGTTAAGAATCTGCCTGCCAACGCAGGGGACATGGGTTCGAGCCCTGGTCCGGAAAGATCCCACATGTCGCGGAGCAACTAAGCCCGTGCGCCATAACTACTGAGCCCGCGTGCCACAACTACTGAAACCCATGCACCCAACAAAGAGTAGCCCCCACTCGATGCAACTAAAGAAAACCCGCATGCAGCAACGAAGACCCAGCGCAACCAAAATAAATAAATTAATTAATTAAAAAAAAAAAAGAAGTTAAGAATCTTGACCATCATGAGACCCTGGAAAAGCATAAGGACAACAAGCTCCCACCTAGATCATCTAAGCTCCTGTCCTTTCCACATCTTATAGGCACCCAAAGGAGTAAACAGGTGGGTTTAGGGGATATTTGAACTATAATTAAATAAAGAGGATGCCTTTCCTCCCACAGGCTTGCATGAGAAGTTTGTCTTTTGAAGTTCCCAAATTCAACTCTACATTGGATTTCTCTCTCTAATGGGGGACAGGAATAGAAAACAATATCAGAAATGCTAGAAGTCTCCACGTTTGAGAGGAGAGGGCTTTAAGCCAAGCTATGTGATGACAAGGATCAGGGACTTTCCATGCTGTGTGTGTCCAAGCTCATTGCGATCCCACAACAAACTCTCCCAAAGCCAGGCCAGACACCTGGCAGCTACAGCTCAGCTACCAAGACCCACTTCACTGTTCATAATTTTATTTTTCTTTCTTTAGCTCAAAAAAAGACATAGGTAATTTAAAAGGCATTTTCCCCCCATTTTCTTAAAATAGAATTATATTGTTACAATCTTACCAATCTTCCTAAAAATCACTAACTAATAAACAGTTTGGTAAAACTGAACAGAATACAAATGAGGGCAAAATTAACATTATCTGGATTCAACAGCAACGC
This sequence comes from Eschrichtius robustus, assembly GCF_028021215.1. Taxonomy (NCBI): domain Eukaryota; kingdom Metazoa; phylum Chordata; class Mammalia; order Artiodactyla; family Eschrichtiidae; genus Eschrichtius; species Eschrichtius robustus. The sequence continues at coordinate 47,175,166 of NC_090840.1, read as the reverse complement.
CAAGATGCGGTCATGGTCTCGGTAGAGTGACTTGAAAAATTAACAACAGTACCAAACCCCAACTTTGTCAAAGGCCATAAAAAGTGCACTTTTCCTTGAGGGATGTGAATCCCTCACATATGTTCACCTTGCCATTGTCTGTGGTCCCAAGCTTAATACATTCAACTGTTTGACAAACTAAACTGGGAAAAGAAACTTTCAAATGTGAATATAAATATACTTTGTTCTCACGGTTGGTCTGGGTCTGAGCACAAACTGTCTTTACAATTTAGTATCTAAAACTGATCCTGTGTATTCTAGATCAATGATTCCAAACTTGAACTTTAAAGAAACTATGGTTGTGGTATATACATACAGTGGGATACTACTTAACCATAAAAAAGAATGAAATTTTGCCATTTGCGGCAACATGGGTGGACTTGGAGGGCATTATGCTATAAATGAAATAAGTCAGACAGAGAAAGACAAATATTTTATGGTATCACTTATATGTGGAATCTAAAAAATACAACAAACTAGTGAATATAACGAGAAAGAAGCAGACTCACAGATATAGAGAACAAACTAGTGGTTACCGGTGGGGAGAGGGAAGGGAGGAGGGGCAATATAGGGGTAGGGGATTAAGAGATACAAACTACCATGTATAAAATAAGCTACAAGGATATATTGTACAACATGAGGAATATAGCCAATATTTTATAATAACTATAAATGGAGTGTAAACTTTAAAATTTGTGATTCACTGTATTGTACACCTGTAACATATAATATTATACATCAACTATACTTCAATTAAAAAAAAGAAACTATGGTTGTACCTACCTTCATGAAGCACAAGTTTCTCGAGAAGAAATTGTCAGAAAGTATAGGATGAATGATCTCCAAGATATATACAGTTCAGTGAAAAGAGCAAAGATCATTAACTGTGCAGGTAGAAAGGGAATGAATACACAATATGCTTCTATATCACAGATTGTCATAAGAAGGATTCATGGGCAACAGCTAAGTGGTTTTCTCTAGTAAAGGGAACAGAAACCAGAGATCAGGGGTTCAATAAAGACTTTCCCTTGTGTTGCTGGAATTTCTCTTTATTGTGGTCATATGTTAATTTCCTCTGCCCCCCTCCCCCGTTTTAGTAAATCATGAAATATGTTAATCATATAAAAAATATTTGCATCTTAATATTTTGTGATCTTTATTTCAGTTCTTTTTTCTCCTTAAATAAATATCCATAGAATACAAATCTGCAATGTTTTATCTCCATCTCATTCACTTTTTTTCTACAGAGATAACGCTTATTATCTAAATGTGGTGTTCAAACTATACATTTGTTTAAACCTTCACTATATATAAACGTTTAAATATAGAATTATTTGTGTGTTTAACTACCTTCCTATAAATTGTATGATACATACCTATAATTCATCAACTCACTTTTTAACATTCAGTGTTGATTCAGGCTGATACATGTAACTCTAGTTCATCCGTTTGAACTGCTTTCTAGTACTCCACTGTCTAAATCTACTCCAATTTATTTACCCACTCCCCTGTAATAATAATTCCTTATTATTACAAGCAGCAATGCAATAAACATTCTTGTACAGGTCTCCTTAAGTACTGTGCGAGAGTTTCTTTAGGGTGTGTGTCTAGAATCAGGATTTGCTCATTTGCATAGCAGTTCTCAAGTAGCAACTCATACTCTGGTAGCACTTGGAGTTTCCGCTGCCCCAGAGCATTTTGCTAGAGTCAAACTTTTAAAATTTTGTTAAACTTAAATATTATCTCATTTTTATTATACGTTCAATAAGTATATAAGTTGGAAATGGGGGAGGAATAGAGTGAGGCTCTAAGACACCACCAAGATACAAGAAGACAAACACACTGCTGAGCCAATATCTCCAGCTAAAACAGAAGCAAAATTCATTAAAGCTATGCTAGCTTCATCCCCTTGTCCATCCTACCTCATGCTGGTAACATCTGACCCCACTCCCTAAATCCCAACTTTGTTCCATCCTCAGACTTCAGTACCCTGTTTACAAGGGCTCTGGTGGCCACTCAAAATCCTACGACTGGCCCCATTGCCAGCCGTGACTCAGATCCAGCCTCTAGACCCATGCGGAAGGCCGAGTGCATCTCTGCTACCAGCCCCATCCAGCCAGGTTTCATTCCTACCAAGCCCTATTGTGGAGGGCATGAGAGAGAGTAACATCGCTACAGAAATAAACCCCATGCCAACCAAGTGAGGTCATGTGATGTGACCAAAGCCATATGAGGGGGACACCTAAGAGAAGTCCCAAGTGTCAGAAATCCATGGAAAAACTCCCACAAGGGACAACCTACAATGGGGCTTGAGTCTGGCTCAGCAGTTCTTTTTTGTAATTGAACTAGACACACAAATCAATAACTGCACAGAAGGAATCTGGTAACACAATTGTGTCATGTAGCTTAGCAAATACTACATACAGAAATAAACATTACAAACAACTGAAATATCCAATAATGAAGGACTCAGATAATAAAATGCTATGTGCCAGGCACTGAATGCTCTAAATGCATTGTCTCATTTTACCCTCACTCTAACCCTATGAGGTGAACACTATTTTGCAGAAAACACAACAGAGCCTTTGGAAGGTTAAATAATTTGATAAAGGTCATGTTGCCAATTAGCAATCGAATCACGAGACAACCTCAAAGCCAGGTTCTGAACAATTATACTATACAGACATTAAAACGAGGAGAAATGTTCACAATGTACTGTAAACACATATTAACATTCAAATGAAAAAAAAAATAGAGTATGTATACAGACCAAAATGTTCTTAGCTCTTACTTTTGGGCAATAGGATTTCATGTTATTTTATATTCCTACTTGTGCTTTTCTTTATTTTTCAAATTTCTACATTTGAAAAGAAATGCATTACTTTTAAAATCAGGAAAATACTGTTTTAAAAGACCATATGGAACTTACACTTCCTGATTGCACATCATTAGCTATTTAGTTTTTGTTCAGACCAGTGTATCACCTGTGGTACCCACAAATGAGTGCTTAGTAAATGCTCTTCAGGATGAAAATAATGCATAAATGCAGTCTGACGGCAAATGTCCTGTTCCATGAACTGAGAGAGACAGCCAGCAGCCTTCTCAGAAAACAAGGCCCTGAATGTTTTGTGGTAATTTCCCCCAAATTAAGTAGAGAAAATCCGCTTGAAAGGTAAGGCAGCACAATATGGCAGTCTGAATAAAAACACACACTTTGCAAAGCATTCTTTTACTAAAAGCCATATTAGCTTTAAAGTCATTTAGATCATAGTAAGACTGACAGAGATATATGACAAAATGGCAACGTAAAGGAGGAAGCGAACTTTATTTAGTAAACAATGAGATTAACAGTTGCCTGTGAAGGTGAGACTGGAAATTATTTCATTGATCCTGTATGATCAAGAGAGTATAAGCTATTGTTTGGTTCAGCAGATTTTTGAAAACCAAAAAAACTAGATATCCTACTAAAAAAACTCAGGAATTCTCATATCAAATACAAATTATGCAACTACTAGTAATATTTATAACCAAAGAAACTCACCCCAAATCGTTCAGAGAATTTTTTTTAACTTTGTCCCGGTCACATGATATAGTAGCAAAGATTAAAACTCAAAACTCTTTACAGCTAGTTCTTTATGTTTGACTAAGAGATACCAATTTAGGCTACCATCTAATCTCCCTTCCCTTCTTTCCTCACCCTAGAAATCATTTCTGTCCTAAGAACGGTAAGAATACATAAGATGACCTTAGCAAGGTTTTCTTCAGTCTACCTTTGTAGCTTTCCAGTCCTATCACCACCCACTTATTTCTTCTCTCTGTAAACATACCCCTCCGGTCATACAGTAAATTCATTGGACACTTTTACACCCTCATGCCTCTGCTCTTCTTTCCCGTCCTAAGAATATGTTTTCTTGCTTCTTAGCCCGAATGAATCCTTCATCCTTCAATGTCATGTCCCTCTGAAGGCTTGTTCAACCCACACATGCAACTAATCTCCATCTTCTCTATGTTCCCATCTTATTTACACCAGTGCTTTTCTCCTTGTTTGACTCATCTGGGTATCATCGCCACCTAACCCTGGGCTGGGCATACAGTGGGTGCCAATGCAATAACCAATTACTGAGCACCTGCCATGTGAGAAGTGCTATACCTTAGGGGCTAGAGAGACAGAGATTATAGGCAGCTCTTTTCTGAATCAAGCTCACAATACATTGATTTGACAGATAAGTAAACATGAATCACTGTTATGGCAGTATCAACGGAGAATTCAATCGTTTGTATATAGAATTTAACGAAAGAAAATAAGAAATGTCACGAGGGTGGAATTAGTGACCACCCTGGTCCATTGTTAACATTTTGTGGCATCTGGGGACGTTCTATAAGAGGACATGAATGCCTTCTATGGAATCAACCTCAAAAGGTCAGTGTATTAAAAAGTAACCCTATTATCCACTGTCTTCAGCCAACTTCCTTCCCCAGCCCTCCTCTTTCTCTCTGTGATATCACTATGGTTTTTCTACTAACTCAGACTTGAAAGCTCTGTAATCTTTGATTCCTCCCATTCCTGATCTCTCATATCTAAAAGGCATTCATTGATCTTTATTTACTAATATTCATGGGGGAATTTTCTGGCAGTCCAGTTGTTAGGACTCAGCACTTTCACTGTGGGGGCCTGGGTTCAATCCCTGGTCAGGGAACTAAGATCCTACAAGACACACGGCATGGCAAAAAAAAAAAAAAAAATTCTTGTCTCCATTTCTGAGGCCATTAGTCCAAACTATTAGTCCCTCAAGTCTGAAGTCCCTGTGATCTTTCTCCTTTCCATCTATTTGTCACAGAGCCAAGAGAATGTCTTCTGAAAAATGTTCATCCAAAAATTCCCCTATTTATAAGTGTATACCAGTTCCCACTGGTTATAAATCTGATCTGGTCCTATCTTAGGTTTCCACCATTATTCAGACATCACCTTCTGTCATCTATATGCACCTTTCATAAGTGCCCTACACATTACCTTGTCATATACAAGGATGAAATAAAGAAGTTATGATCACCAACAAAATGTACTTCTCAAGGTCTTCTTGGAAGAATTCCTAAGCAAGGTGGTCACAAAGCTGATAAGTCTTGGGCTCAGTGGCAACTAACAGGGATTAACTGCAATTTAATCAAGTTTTGACAGTTTCACCCTCAACTTGCTTCAGAAATACTAGGTGGATGTCATCTGGTCCCAGGGGTTTATTTATCAGCCACTTTGTCAATCAGGCCTTGAGGACCCAATGATTTACCAGTAGTTGATCTAAAACCTTTAAGCCATCTACTTCTAAAGAGGACAAGTCTTAATATTTCTTCAGGAAAATGTTTCAATTTGATGATATAAAGTTCTGAAACTTCCTGGAAAATTCACATGCAATGTTTTCAGACAAAGAAAATCAAGAATGTAAGGAGTCCTACAAGCCTTGGTCTATTGACTGCTCCTGGAGAAATCAAAGTGCCTTCAGCTAACTGATATTATTGATGCATTTTTCCAACAACCATGAAAATCGCACTGATTGTTAGGAAATCACTTTCAATGTGAAATGCATCACAAATTTTTTCTTTACTGTTATAAGAGTACAAAACATGTGCTCACCAACTTGCTTCAAGTGACTGTAATTCTAAGAATACAATGAGGCTGTCAAAGAGGACTTTTACAGACTAAGAAAAAGATAGACGTTCCAGTTAAATCTAGAGCAATAACCTGACATAGCTGCAGAGACATCAGCCTTGGACTGTTGGTGAGGCAATGAACCAGAAACTAGGAAGTAGGAAACGAAAAGACAAAATGAAAAGACAGAGTCCAAAACAAAAAAAGAATAAGAGAGAAATAAAGAGAGTAACAGAGAAGGGCAGAGATGGTTAGTACAGAGAGGTACAGAGAAAGAAACACACAGAGAGACAGAGCAAATAACAGAGATACAAAGAGAAAGAGAAATAAAGAGACACAGATTCACAACTATTGAGAAGAAATATCTAAATTTCCTAGTTCTGCATGATGAAGTTCAATACTAATTGTAGTCTTTTGATTATTGAACACATTTCTTAGATTCACCCACAACATCAGTTATCAAAAACCTACAGTTATTAAACCATGATATTTTCCATTAGTAAAAAGGAGTCAGAGATTTGCTAAAGGAAAGGAAGGGATGAAATGTGAGCTGGAGAAAGGTGTTTTTTAGAAAGGATACCTGGGTACTATCAACCTACATTATTTCATCATCAAGTCTCCAGGGAACATTATCCATACTTTTAGATTTAAAAAGAAAACCTCTTCCTAGAAGATTTTCCAAAAAATTAAACTAATGTGATCTAAAGGTCTTACTATACTGAAGGCTACACAAAGCAAATGAAAAGAGACATCATCCCTGCTTCCAGAGCTTTGAAAGTTAGAGGATAAAAATGACAAAGATATATATTACATGAAAACTAAGAACATATAAGTAAAAAGTAAAGATTTTACATTGCATAAGCATAAATCGAAGTGATTATCATAAGATTATGGACGAAGAGGTAACTGGATAATGTTTAAAAAGTAAAAGAGAAGTGGTTTCCTTTCCTCTTGGAGAATATGACAAATTACCCAAATACCTACCTTACCCTCATGACTCATGGACTGACAAGTGGATTTCTGTTTTTAATATCAGATACAAAGCGCTGGGCTAATTATACTCCTTAGTTCACAGCATACCATCTTCATTGGCCTATTCAAGGCAAGTATCTTGTTTTATTTTCTTGTTTTTAATTTATTTATTCTCTTTTATCCCCATCTTCATTCCTACCCCCAACCCATGTCCTGGGTAGGCAACCATTCTAAGATATTTTTTGCTTATATGTCTTCTTGTAAAATGTGAACTATAATTCTGAGTGCATGCAAAAATTGTATGTATATGTATGCAACTGTATTATGTATGTCACTCTATTTTTTACTTTTATTACCCAGCTTTATACATGTAAGATACATCCACATTGAGATATATGTGTATATACATATATATATATATATATATATATATGTATATACACATATATATATATATATATATTCGTTTGCTATATATATTAGTTTGCTGCTTCCAACTTCTGTATAACATACCCTGAGGAGCATCTACCACATTTTACATGTCTACTCTCCCAGTGATGGACCTCCAGATGGACACTACCCCAAAAAATTAGGCCATAATAATCATCCTTGTTATGTACCCTTAGGGACCTCTGTGACAATTTCTTTGGGAAATATACTAAGGAAGTGAATTATTTGTTCATTGGGTATGAAAATATATTTAAGTGGGCTAAATATTATCAGTTTGCTCTCCAGAATTGTGGCACCATGCTTCATGCCCACCAATAAATGTATAAGGAAGGGTTCCTATATCACCGCAGCACTACCAATGCATTTTATATCTCTGCTGTAAAATGATCTCATTTTTAAAACTTGCATTGTTCTGATTTCTAATGAGTTAAGATCTCTTTATACACTTGTTAGCATTCAGGCTTCCTCTTCCTTAAACTGCTTATTCAGAGCCTTTATCCATTTTTCTATTAGGGTTACTGCCTTTTTCTTTTGATTTCCACTAATTCATAGCCTACATATTAATCTCATAATGATTTTAGACAGTGTTAGTATCTTCTCCCATTTTTCCATCTGCCTAACAGCTTTGTGCACGGTATCCTTCATTGAACAGAAATTCTTAATTCTGGTGCAATCAAATTTGGTAATGTCTTCTTCGTCTTGTGGTTTGTGCTTTTTAAGTTGTGTTTGTGTGAGAGTGTAAAGGCACACAGGAGACAGATGTGGTGGCCCTATTCTTGAGGAAACAGCCAAGAGGAAAATAGATATACCTGCAAGATGTGGGCAGAAAGATCCACCATGAGGCTGGGTGAAAAAGAAGGCCATTGGGAAGGTATGACTTAGGACATGACTCTGCCACATATTATATGCTGTGTTACCTCGGACAAAGTGCTAAACCTCCCAGAGCCTGCCATCTGTCAAGTGTGAACAACACCTATCCCAAAAGACAATGTAAGTAAAAGAATCTGCACAATCACTAGCGTATAATAGACAGGCTCTCGATAAATGAGTTCCTTTGCCCCCTTCCTCCTCATTTCCAATCCTGATTTGATGCTGAGAGAGGGAATTTGCAACCTGTGACACTTTGGAATCAGATCCTTCAGCTGATCCCACACCTCCAAATTCTAAGTATCATCTGTGGATATAGGCTCCTAAGAGCACTTCTGCTCATACTGCAATTAGATATCAGACAAAGATTAAGCCCTGAAAAAAAACAACAACAGTGAAAATGCTGTTTTCCTGATGAGACCAAAGGAGGAAAAGAGGACAGGTACAAATAACTAACTATCTGATGATGGGACCTTGGGCGTAAATTAGTTAGCATCTCACTAAGAAATGGATCAAAGTATCGGCTGTAGAATGTCTTCGTTTGGTGGATGTGCTGGGAGTATGCAGGAAGGCTATTTTAGGTTTCCATATGATTAATACAGTGAGATTTTGGAATAAGCTTAAGCTGTAGCTTTCTGATCCATGTTGCTGAAGTTTTCAGAAAGAATTGACTGGTAAACAACCTCACTGTGATCTGACTGATGTTCATTTATCCTCCTCTTTCCTATGTGCCTTCACTTCAGATGCAAACCAAAACTTATTGTTATTTGGATATGACAGGGACATAAGGACCTATGGAAATCACATAGGGGCTAAAGGAAGCTTGAGTATGAATAAGTCTTGTGGGTTTTTTAATTAAGTTTTTAAATATCCTTTTCAAATGTGTGATATTTATCACAAATCTACCCGTCAGGTCAATAGCTATTAATATGCATTTGTATTACATTACTAGGTATAGCACTAAATGAGATACAAAGATAAATAAGATGTGGCTTTTACCCCGGAGGAGGTCACAGTTTCGCAGAAGAGATAACCATGTGAACAATCAACTACAGTAAATTGTGATCATTGTATAATATAGGCAAACAAAGTGCTATGAGAATGGAGATGAAAGAACAACTACATTTATTTAGGTTTAGGTTCAAGAAAGACTTTAGAGAAAAGATCCACTTTAAAAGAGTCTTTAAAAATGAGCAGGGATTTTCCAAGTAGAGAAGGGTTAGGTTGGGTTGGGATTAGGGTTGGGTTAGCAGAGCTCCAGGAAGCAGTTTTTAAGTCAAGGAAGTATGAACATGTTCAGGCAAGAGCAGCTAGGACCAAGGTGTGTGGCTAGGCAGGAACTAGACATAAGCCTAGAAGCAGAGCCTGGGGTCACTTTTTTAAAGGTCATAAGAATTTGAACTATACCCTGAACAGTGAAAAGACTTTAAGTAAGGGAGTGACATAATGAGATCCACATTTTACAATGACAATTGAAGCAGCAGTATGGAAATTGATTAAAATGAGACCGGAGTCAGGAGGATCAGTTAGGAAGCGACTCTAACGCTGTAGGCAGGAGATGTTAGGTCCTGAACTCTGATGTGAGAGTGAGAATAGAAAAATGGAGTCATTTGACATTTAAGTCTTGGCGACCAACTGAATGTTGGAGTGAGATAAATGGAAAGACTCAATCATTCAACGAATATTTCTCAACACTTTTCTGTGTATGAAATATTATGTTAAGAGCTAGGGCAGAGTTTCTCAACTTCAGCACTACTGACATTTTAGAATGGATAATTATTTGAGGTGGGGGAAGGGGAGGGCTGTTCTGTACACTGTGGGATGTTTAGCAATATTCCTGACCTCCACCCACTAAAGGCAAGTAGCACCCCCTCTCAGTCATGACCATCAGAAATGTGTCCAGACATTGCCAAATTTCCTCTAGGGAGCAAAATTATCCCCAGTTGAGAACCACTGAAACTGGGCTCTCTGATTCTAAGAGGCCTATTATCTGTAGAGAAATGCTTATGACGTAAGCAAGTATAGGGTACAAGAAAAGCAGAAAGGAGGAAGTTGTCAATACCTCCTTGGGGATGAGCAAGCATAGGAAAAGTCTCCATAGAAGAGGAGACATTCAAGCTGAATCCTTAAGTAAGGGCATTCCTGACAGGGGACAAAAACATGAAAGCAAGATACCATATCAGGCACTAGCAGAATTTTGAGGCTCTGAGCCTGAGCACCTGGGCGGTTGGCAATGTCACTAATGAAGCTGAGAAACACAGACAGGATGCTGAATTTGTGGGGCTTGCAGGACATCCAGTAGTTCTTGGAAGTGCAAGTAGGAAGTCTTCTCCCAGCTCTCCACAGAGAGCTCACGGAGCCCTAACCCGGGCACACAAACTAATACACACTGTAATACTCAAGTGTCGGATTGGAAAGTTGAAAACCATTCGCTCTGGTTACAAAAGGAATCTGCCCCACAGCACATGCCGAGGAGAATACTGCTCTTGTGATCTTGTGATCGTCTTCACTGATCCCTTGTGGATTCTCAGAAAAACCACAGCCTTTCTAACCTAGAAGGATGTTACGGATTCATGTGTCAGCCACCTCTCATTTTATAGGTGACAAAATTAAGGCCCACAGAGATTAAATAACTGGGCCAGAGTCACACAACTAGTAGGTGGCTAAACCCAAGGATATGACATGGGTTTCCCGGGAGATGAGGTCTGCACCTGTAACCTAGAGGTCCCTTTATGCAGACTCTACCCTATCTCCTCTGGGAAGTTTTCCACACCTGGTCCAGCCTCACTCTCCAGTCTCCTTAGAGCTTAAAATAGCCCAGTTGCCAGACAACTGTTTATCTACCTTGAGCTCCATGGAATGAAGAATGGGGTGAGAGTGAGTTCTGGGACACCACAATAGATTCCAGTGAGTAAAATTCACTTCCCCTGGGTTTTGAAGGGCCCAGGAGCAATCAGTAACTTGGCTCAGCTTTCCCAGGCAGATAGCCAGGGAAGAGCAGGCCCAGTTACAGAAACAAGAAATGAGGATACGAAAGAAAGGAAAATGAGAAAAAATGTCCAAAGGTACAGATACCAGTATAATCTGCAGTATAAGTGCCAGCAATTTTTGAGACAGATCTGCTTCAGTCAAATGGATAAAAACGGAAATCTTATAAATGAAAATAACATTAAAATATCTGTATGTGAGGCAATGTAGTCTAATGACTAAAAGCACAAAGTCTGGAGTTTGACAGTTGTTCATACCTGAACTTGGTCTCTCACTAGTTGTGTAACCCTGGGCAAATTACCTAATCTCTTGTAGTCTGGTTTTCTCATTTGTTAAAATCAAACCAAAACAAAACAAACAAACAAAAACCCCTAGACCTTTAAAGATACTGATAGTTAGGAGGGCTAAAAAGGAAATAAATATGTATATATGCTGGTGTCTAACACAGATTAGTGACAACAGAAGGCAATTAAACAAACTCCTGGTTGACAATATAGAACCCAAGCTGAGGGGTCCCTAACACCTTAGAGGACTCTACCACCTATTCACACAGCCTCAGAGAGACCAAAACTAGCCATCCCAGTGGTACTTCCATAATGGTACAGTGAGAAACTTGTCAGATCTTCCTCCCTACAAAACATTTAACTGGGAAAAAATATTTTTTAAAAATCACTTACAGTCTCTCAAAATTGTCCTAAGGGCATACAGCAAGTGGAGAAACATTCATTCAAGAAAATATACTAAATCTAAGTTAGAATAATGAGAGTCTGTAGCATTTGGCCATAACCTGCTTCCTTCTCCCATCCCCAACTGCATGTTATAGAAACTCTATTATGGCCACTCCACTCCAAGAGGACTAGGTCCCTATTCCTCTACCCAGCCCCTACTTGTATGGTAGAAGCCCTACCCCAAGTATAGCCATGAGAAAACTGGGACCCTGATCACTGCTATCTTAGCTCATTCATAGGCAGAGGTCCCATGCTGGGAGAGGCAAGCTGAAAAGACCAGTAGCTACCACCATCCCCTTCTAGCACCTGCCAGGGATATCACTCTGGGGAAGCAGGCCACTACCACTATGCCTAGCTCCTGGGAACTCCCAGGGAAGAGGCAACCCAGGAGGATGAAGAGCTTTGCAATTCTTAACCAGGGTAGTGACTTTATTTGGAACAGAACATAGAGAATTCCATGCCTAAGGGTGTTGTTGGAAACGATGGAGAGCTTGGTAGAGAACAAGTTAGGGGGTACTGGTAGCTTCATGATACTGCTAACAACAAGCAAAATGGCAGAACAATCAGAAGTTTAACAAAAAGAACCAGGGAGGAAAAAGCGACAAAGGAAAACCCTCCTTGGATCACAATAAACCCTGGGGGTTGGGAAAGCTATCCACATGGTCCTACTTAGGAACAATCAAAAACCGGACATGGGTCAGATTGAAAACATTTTCCAAGCTGCACACAGATCCATCAACAAAGGGCAGAAGCCTCACTGGCACAAGAGGCTTAAGCACAACCTCTAACCAAATACTGGCTGAAAAATAAGCTATTCTGACACAGGGGAAAATATTATTAAGCTAGGCTTAATAGATAGATTGATACAGATTATGCAATCTGAAGAACAGAGAGAAAAAAAGTGGAGAAAAATGAGCAGAGCCTCCGAGAAACGTGGGACAACCTTAAGTGCACCAACATACTCATAATGGAAGTACCAGAAGGAAAAGAGAACAAAAAAGGGATAGAAAATATATTCATAGTAAAAAAAAGCTGAAAGCCTCCCGAATTGATGAAAAACATTAATCTATACGTGAAGCTCAACAACCTCTAAGCAAGATAAAAGCAAAGAAATTCCCACCTACATATGTCAACATTAAAATGTTGAAAACGAAAAATAAAGATAAAAATCTTGAAATCAGTAAGAGCAAAATGACTTGTCACAAGGAGCATACCTCATTTTATTGTGCTTTGCAGATATTGTGTTTTTTACAAATTGAAGGTTGTGGCAACCCTGTGTTGAGAAAGTCTATTGGTGCCATTTTCCCAACAGCATTATTTTTTAATTAAGGTATGTACATTGTTTTAGACATACTGCTATTACACACTTAATAGACTACGGTATAGTGAAAACATAACTTCTATAAGCACTAGGAAACCAAAAAATTCATGTGACTCGCTTTACTGCAATATTCACTGTATTACAGTGGTCTGGAACCAAACAAAATATCTCCAAGGTATGCCTGTACAGGGGAATTCCAATAATATTAACAGCTAACTTCTCATCAGAAACAATGGAAGCCAGAGGGCAATGGAATGACAAATTCAATGTGTTGGAAGTAAAAAGCTGTGAATCAAGAATCTTATATCCAGTAAAACTGTGTTCCAAAAATGAAGATTAAATAAAGAACTAAATATGGATGAAAGCTTAGAGAATTCTCTGCTAGCGGACAGGCTTTGAAAAACAAACAAAGAAACTAAACAGAGTTCTTCAGGCAGAAAGCAAATGACACCAAACAATAATTTGAATCCTTACCCTCACAAAAAAAAAATAATTGTAAGTGAATACTATAAATAACTGTATGCCAAAAAAAATTACATAATTTATATAAAATTAATAAATTCCTAGAAAGACACAAACTACTAAAACTGACTCAAAAAGAAATAGAAAATCTGAATAGACCTATACCAAGGAAAAATATTGAAGTAATAATTAACAATCTTCCCACAAAGAAAATCCCAGAACCAGATGGCTTCACTAGTGAATGCTACCAAAAACTTAAAGAATTAATACCAATCTTTCACAAACTCTTCTGAAAAACAGAAGACAACATAATACTTTTCAACTTATTCTTTGAGGCCAGAATTACCCTGACACCAAACCAGACAAAGACATCACACAAAGAAAATAAAACTACAGGCCAACATCCCTTATGAATATACATGTAAAACTGCTCAACAAAATACTAGTAAACTGAATTCAGTAACATATAAAAAAAGATTATACACCATAACCAAATGGGATTTATCCCAGGAATGCAAGGTTGGTTTAACATCTGAAAATCAATTAATGAAATACATCCAGTTCAATGGGGAAAGAATAGTGTTTTCAACAAATGATGCTGAGACAACTGAATGACCACAGCAAAAGAAAAAAGTTGGATTCCTACCTCACACCTAAAATTAACTCACAGACCTAAATGTAAGAGCTAAAATTATAAAACTCTTAGAAGAATAAATAAAACTCTTAGGAATAAATCTTTGTGACCTTGGTTTAGGCAATGGTTTCTTAGATATAACACCAAAAGCACAAGCAACAGAAAAAAAATTAGATAAATTGCGCTAAATCAAAATTAAAGACGTTTCTGCAGCAAATACTACCATCGAGAAAGTTTTAAAAAAAAAATCCATAGAATGGGAAAGAACCTTAGTAAATCACACTGATAAGAGACTTGCAACCAGAATAATGAAGAGCTTTTACAATTCAATGATAAAAATTCAAATAGCACAATTAAAAACTGGCCAAAGGATTTGAGTATACATTTCTCTGAAAAAGATACACAAATGACAAATAAGAACATGGAAGGATGCTCAACATCATTAGTCATTAGAGAAGTGCAAATAAAAACCACAATGAATATCACGTCGTACCCACTAAGGCAGCTGTAACCAAAAAGACAGATAACAAGTGTTGACAAGTATGTGTAAAAATTAGAAAACATCAGTGAAAATGTATAATGGTGCAGTCACTTTGGAAAACAGTTTGGCAGTTCCTCTGAAAGTTAAACATGGAGTTATTATATAACCAAGCAATTCCACTCCTTGGTATATACCCAAGAGAAATGAAAATACATGTACATACAAAGACTCATGCATGAATGTTTATAGCAGCATTATTCATAACAGCCAAAAGGTGGGAAAAAAAAACAAATGTTCATCAACTGATCAATGAATAAATAAAATACGGTATATCTGTAAAATGGGAAATTATTCAACAATAAAAATGAATTAAGCACTGATACATGCTACAACATGGATAAATCTGGAACACATGCTACATGAAAGAAGCCAGTCACCAAAGAAAATATAGTGTATTATTTCATTCATGTGAAATATCCAGAATAGGCAAATCCGTAAAGACAGAAAGCAAATTAGTGGCTACCTAGGGCTTAGGAGGGTGGTAGGAAAGGGATGGAGCATGACTGCTAATGAATATAAAGTTTCTTTTGGGGGTGATGAAATGTTGTCTGATTAGATAGTGGTGGTGGTTGCACAATTCTGTGAATATATTAAAAACCACTGACGTGCACGTTTCAAATGGGTGAATATTATGGTATGTGAATTATATCTCAATAAAGTGGTTTGCTCTTTGATTTTTGGGGTTTTTTGGCTGGGCCACGAGGCATGCGGGATCTTAGTTCCCTGACCAGGGATTGAACTCTTCCGTACCCCCTGCAGTGGAAGGGCAGAGTCTTAACCACTGGACCCCCAGAGAAGTCCCAATATCTCAATAAAGATGTTTTTAAAAAGCTGACCATCTGCTTCTCTACTGGGTGTTTCTCTTGGCATTAGAGAAGGCCAAAAGTTTCTATAAACTTTTTAGAGAAGCTCAACTAGCTTTTTTTTATAAACTAAAGTTGACCCTTGAACAACGCAGGTTTTAACTGCACAGGTCCACTTATACGTGGATTTTTTTTCAACAGTAAATACAACAGTACTACATGACCTACGGCTAGTGAATATGCAGATGCAGAAACTCACAGATACAGAAGAAGCAAACAGTATATATGGAGGGCTGACTGTAAGTTATACACAGATTTTCAACTGCATGGAGGGTTGGTGCCCCAACTCTCATGTTGTTCAAGGACCAACTGTAGTTCCTTTGCCATAGGAATATAGTCCGTGAATACATGCATAGTCCATGAATAGTCCAATACCAACTGATAGCTCACTGCTGACTGGTTTTATATCCCTGATCTAAGCATTTATATTGTCTGATGAGGCTGAGCCAGAGTGCTGATAAGTAAAGATAGAACTCCACCCTAGACAACCCCTTGCATTAGAGACCTCAGGTTATCTCAATTCTCTACAGAATGATACTAATGTTATACTAGATAGAAATTATTAAGTGATACAGTTCATAAGTATCATGGACCAATAGCTGTAGATGCTTCATTTTAAAAAGTGACACTTTCAGAAAAGAAAGAGAGGAAAAAAAGGAAGAAAAAAGGAGTATAAGAGTAAAGAACTCAAGCCAATGGAATGCAAAATGATTATATCTTCCTTTTTATCACCCAATTATAATATGAATCATGCACACTATAATCAGTTATGTCACATGGCATTAGTTTTAATAAAGAACACAGCAAATTGACTTGAAAAGGCAAATAATACCTTCTGGGGGCGTCCCAATGCTGCCGCCAAGACCCAAAACTGCCATCTTGTGAATTCTCGGCTCCAGCATCACAGCAGATTCTTCTCCCCTTTCCCAGTGGGGTATTTTGACAGGCTCCAGGTGGACATTCTCCAGCCCATCTTCCTGCAGGTTTTGGTGCATGATTTGTATGGCTTTTTCTAGGCTCTTGGAACCACTGAGTCTGGGTCCAACAGTATCAACCAGAAGTGCCAGTCGCTCATAGGATCTGTTCTGGGCTTTACCATAAACAGCAAGGTTGATGATTGCTTTAGCAACATCTCCATAGCAGGCTATTTCTTCTTTTATTTCTTGAAAAGTCCTCTGAGAGATGCCATTCCCATATACAGCTTTCCCAGAGTTCAGGGATAAAAGGTGAATAACACCAACAAATACGAAGACATGGAACTTCATTTTTTTTCCCAGTCTGTTTTCTTCCTAAAATAATCTAGGTAAGTAAGAAATATGTGTTAAGGGAAAAGAATCTCACAGCCATCTGCCCGTAACCCAGGGACTGCTTTTCAAACAGAATTCCCCTTCCCTTCTCAACTGCTGCCCAATTTCTACCATCAAATTCAGGCACCATAACTCCCAGGAATGAAGAAAAAAAGAGGCAATGATTGGCCTTATTGACAAGGTAGCATGTATTAAAACCACAAAATCACATGTTACCTAGCAATCAGTTTAAAATATGATAAAAGATTAAAATAAGAAGATAACTACTAAAGAGAGGAAGAAATAGACGTAGCAGTGATAGGGCTAGGGCAGTGTTATCTGCTACCCCTTCTTGTAAACACAGTATGATCCAAATGTGTTTCAGAGTTCCCTCTACCTGATATGCTCTCTCCTGTTTGCCTATTGAACTTATCCTTCGAGGCCCTTTCAGAGACGTCATCTCTTCTTGATGCTCTCCCTAACCCCACCCCTTCCACATTCAATCCTCACAACAGTTCTATGAAACAGTTTCTTATTATTGCCTTCATTTTAGAACTGAGGATCCTGGGGTAGCAAGAGATTAAGTAACTTGCCAAAGACACACAAAGGCTTTCCAGCTCTAGAGACCACGTTGTAAACAGTGCTAAAAGTATGTTTGTGGACCCATGCCAGTCCACGATTGTTTTTCACTAGTCTACGAAAGACAAACACAAAGATTAAGAGTAAACATATTCAGTAATGTGCAACACAGTAGCCAACAGTCCAATGTGGTTATTACAATTAAATTAAATAATCAGCTTCTCAGCCATACTAACTGCATTTCAAATGCTCAATAGCCACATGAGCTAGTGGCTGTTGTATTGGGCAGCACAGAAAGAACATTTCTATCATATAGAAAGTTCTGTTGAATAGCACTGGCTTAGACACCTTTATAGATAACTGATAGAACAACTATACATTTGTCAAATCTAATGACTAAAAACTGATGCTTCATTTTACTTTTCTACTTCACTATTATATTTTTCAAAAGTATCAGTCTGCAACAAATTCTAAGTTTAAAAATCTGGTCCTTCACCACAGATAATTTGAGAAGCACGGTCATAAACTACTATATTATAAGTATAAACTCCAAATTCAGGCAGCATACAAGGCCTTTCAAAATGTGGTTCCAACAGCCACTTCAACCTCATCTCTCCACCTGCCCGTCTAGAGTGAACACATTTTCATTCTCATTCTCATTTCTTCTCTCTCTCCCTCTCTCTCCCTTTCTCTCTCTCTCACAGGCACACACACATAGCACTTGAAATGTGGCTAGTCCAAATTGAGATGTTTTATACATGTAAAATATACACCTGATTTGATCTTTAAAATCAACTACTTCATACTTAAGTATAAAAAAACACAAATATTTCAGATATATTGGATTAAATAAAATACATTATTATTAATCTCACCTATTTCTTTTTACTTTTTAATATAGCTATTAGAAATTTTTAACTTATATAATATTTATATTTATATTGGACAGTAATGTTCTAGCTGCACTGAACTGGACCCTATTCTTCAAATACCCAGGCCCTTTTATAACTCTGGGTCTCTACATATGTTCATTCCCTTTTATTGCAAGGCCCTTCTCTTCACCCTGGCAAACGTCTATAATGAGAATGCATTAAAAATCACCTCTTCTGTGAAGCCTCACCAAACAATACCCCAGAGGTACGTGCACCATTTTCTGTGTTTCTACCATAATTAACTATATTATCAACAGATATATTTGTTTATAAATCTGTCTCTCCTGCTCTCAAAGTCAAATAGGGTAAATTATTCATCATTGTACCCATATATAGGCACTCTATACCTTTTTAAGAAGGAATGAATAAGCAGTTAATCTCTCTAGGTCTCACCTCCGTAGAGTATAAGAGTACTTATCTTGCCTCTTTCACAAAGAAGCTGTAGGAATTTAAAACTTGCGATCATATTTAAAGTATTTTGAAAAACTATAAAAACTATACATTGCTGCTGCTTTCTTTTTTATTATAACTACAGTTGACCCTTGAGTGACACAGGTCTGAACTTCCCAGGTCCACTTCTACACAGGTTTTTTTCCCATAAATACTACAGTACTACAAGATCCGAGGTTGGCTGAATCCGTGGATGCAGAACCGGATATGGAGCGCTGACTATGGGACTTCAGCATCCACAGAGGATCCTGGAACCAATACCCCTCCTTGTTCAAGGGTCAATGCATAGATTTTTCGTTTCTACAGTCACTATACTGATGCTTGTTTTAAAAGCTAAATTTTATTAAGCAATCAAAATATTTCACCAGATTGCCATTTATTCTTGAAAGTACATTTTTCAAATATATTTGCGAAAATGTTCTTGGGGCAAAAAAAGAAAAAAAGGTTAATAAGCCATCTATTAATTGACACTAAACACAAGTATCTACTTCTCATTAAAAGTTCTCTAAGTCTTCTGCAAACATTAATCAACGATTTCATAATACATTTCTAGTGATGGATTAGAATCATATTATGACAACATTGTAGAGATACAGGAGAGCTTAGGGATCCCTAGTCCATATCCTTGTTTCGTAGAAAGTTAATCAAGGCCTGCGTTGTGATTCCCAGGCAGCAGACAAACCAGCAACTACAATTAACCAGGTAAGTGGACCAGCTAGCATATACTTTCTAAAGGATTAAGAATAGTTTTCTTCTAGGAAACTATATGCATTTACATATAATAGAAATTCAATGAAGGATACCCAAATGCAGTCTGAGAAGCGAATACCTAGAATAAAATATATGTATACAGAGTAGCATCGGAACAAAGAGAAGAACAAAGGGGATCATGAAAAGCTATAGAGAAGACATAACATCTCAGGACAGGCTCAAGAAATGGCTCTGCAGGCAGAAAAGAGTGAATGGTATCCCTCAGAGCACCACTAGAACATCATCTGTACGTCACATCCTGGTTAAAAGATATGTCCAGAAAATAACAGTGCCTGAGTCTATCATCTTTACATCTTTTTGCGTATATGTCTATTGAATTAACACGTAACACATCATTTTGATAATAACATTTAATGCTTCTTAACATGGTCAGTTAAAGTAATTTTGACACTAAAAAATGATATAATTACTTTAAAACAGAATTCGGTATCTGCGAGTGTTGTTCTGAGTATCTTAACTACACTGTTTCTTCAAATCCCACAAATGCAATAAGTGCTTATTTTTAAAAGTAGGTTAATTTAAAAGGTGATGGTTTGTTACCTTTCAATGGATCAGTTTTTCCCTGAGTATAGAGTTTACTGAGATCAAAGGCACAAAACAATGCATTACATGAGAAATCACCTAGAACACGTGACACAAGTAAACACTAAATACATGTTAGTTGACTCTAAACCTAGTTTTCTCTGGAATATAATCTCAAAATTACCTATGTAATTCTTGGCTAGAATGCATAATGATATATCTCTCCAATGGAGCACTACAAGAACCTTTTTTTATTATTATTATTTTTAGAAAGGTATATTAGTCCAACTAAGATATGTTTTCAGTAATAAATAGTAGAAAATAATAATTATAACTAACAGTCTATATTTGAGGAGGTAATAAAAGTGAAACAAGATATTGCTATATCAAATTCCACTCAAGAAAAAAACAAAACATAATATGTAATTTAAAAACACAGGGGGGTCTGGGCAAGATGGCGGAAGAGTAAGACACGGAGATCACCTTCCTTCCCACAGATACATTAGAAATACATCTACACGTGGAACTGCTCCTACAGAACACCCACTGAACGCTGGCAGAAGACGTCAGACCTCCCAAAAGGCAAGAAACTCCCCACGTACTTGGGTAGGGCAAAAGAAAAAAGAAATAACAGAGACAAAAGAATAGGGACAGGACCCGCACCAGTGGGAGGGAGCCGTGAAGTAGGAAAGGTTTCCACACACTAGGAAGCCCCTTCGTGGGCGGAGACTGCGGGGGGCAGAGGGGGGAAGCTTCGGAGCCATGGAGGAGAGCGCAGCCACAGGGCTGCGGAGGGCAAAGCGGAGAGATTCCTGCACAGAGGACCGGTGCCGAGCAGCACTCACCAGCCCAAGAGGCTTGTCTGCTCACCCGCCGAGGCGGGCGGGGCTGGGAGCTGAGGCTCGGGATTCGGTCGGATCGCAGGGAGAGGACTGGGGTTGGCGGTGTGAACACAGCCTGAAGGGGCTAGTGCGCCACAGCTAGCCGAGAGGGAGTCCGGGAAAAAGTCTGCAGCTGCCGAAGAGGCAAGAGACTTTTTCTTGCCTCTTTCTTTCCTGGTGCACAAGGAGAGGGGATTCAGAGCGCCGCCTAAATGAGCTCCAGAGACGGGCGTGAGCCACGGCTATCAGCGCAGACCCCAGAGAGATGGGCATGAGACGCTAAGGCTGCTGCTGCCACCACCAAGAAGCCTGTGTGCGAGCACAGGTCACTATCCACACCACCCCTCCCGGGAGCCTGTGCAGCCCACCACTGCCAGGCTCCCGTGATCCAGGGACAACTTCCCCGGGAGAATGCACGGCGCGCCTCAGGCTGCTGCAACGTCACGCCAGCCTCTGCCGCCACAGGCTCGCCCCGCATCCGTACCCCTCCCTCCCCCCAGCCTGAATGAGCCAGAGCCCCCGAAGCAGCTGCTCCTTTAACCCCGTCCTGTGTGAGCGAAGAACAGACGCCCTCAGGCGACCTACACGCAGAGGCGGGTCCAAATCCAAAGCTGAACCCCGGGAGCTGTACGAACAAAGAAGAGAAAGGGAAATTTCTCCCAGCAACCTCAGAAGCAGCAGATTAAAGCTCCACAAACAACCTGATGTACCTGCATCTGTTGAATACCTGAATAGGCAACGAATCATCCCAAATTCAGGAGGTGGACCTTGGGGAGCAGGATATATTAGTTTTTCCCCTTTTCCTTTTTTTGTGAGTGTATATGTGTACGCTTCTGGGTGAGATTTTGTCTGTATAACTTTGCTTTGCTTTCACCATTTGTCCTAGGGTTCGGTCCATCCGTTTTGTTTTGTTTTGTTTTGTTTTTACTTAAAAATTTTTTTTCTTAATAATATTTTTCTTATTTTTTATTTTAAAAAATTTAAAAAAATTTTTTTCCTAATAATTTTTTTTCTTATTTTCATTATAAAAATTAATAAATTTATTTTTAAAAATTAAAAAAAAATTTTCTTAATAATTTTTTTCTTTTTTTTATTATAATAGCTTTATTTTATTTTGTTTTATTTTATTTTATCCTCTTGCTTTCTTTCTATTTTTTCATCCTTTTATTCTGAGCCATGTGGATGAAAGGCTCTTGGTGCTCCAGCCAGGCATCAGGGCTGTGCCTCTGAGGTGGGAGAGCCCACTTCAGGACACTGGTCCACAAGAGACCTCCCAGCTCCATGTAATACCAAACGGCGAAAATCTCTCAGAGATCTCCATCTCAACATCAAGACCCAGCTTCACTCAGCGACCAGCACGCTAGAGTGCTGGACACCTTTGCCAAACAACTTGCAAGACAGGAACACAGCCCCATCCATTAGCAGAGAGGCTGCCTAAAATCATAATAAGGCCACAGACACCCCAAAATACACCACCAGACGTGGACGTGCCCACCAGAAAGATAAGATCCAGCCTCATCCACCAGAACACAGGCACTAGTCCCCTCCACCAGGAAGCCTACACAACCCACTGAACCAACCCTAGCCACTGGGGACAGATACCAAAAACAACGGGAACTACGAACCTGCAGCCTGTGAAAAGGAGACCCCAAACACAGTAAGATAAGCAAAATGAGAAGACAGAAAAACACACAGCAGATGAAGGAGCAGGGTCAAAACACACCAGACCTAACAAATGAAGAGGAAATAGGTAGTCTACCTGAAAAAGAATTCAGAATAATGATAGTAAACATGATCCAAAATCTTGGAAATAGAATAGACAAAATGCAAGAAACATTTAACAAGGACGTAGAAGAACTAAAGAGGAACCAAGCAACAATGAAAAACACAATAAATGAAATGAAAAATACTCTAGATGGGATCAATAGCAGAATAATTGAGGCAGAAGAATGGGTAAGTGACCTGGAAGATAAAATAGTGGAAATAACTACTGCAGAGCAGAATAAAGAAAAAAGAATGAAAAGAATGGAGGACAGTCTCAGAAACCTCTGGGACAACATTAAACGCACCAACGTTCGAATTATAAGGGTCCCAGAAGAAGAAGAGAAAAAGAAAGGGACTGAGAAAATATTTGAAGAGATTATAGTTGAAAACTTCCCTAATATGGGAAAGGAAATAGTTAATCAAGTCCTGGAAGCACACAGAGTCCCATACAGGATAAATCCAAGGAGAAACACGCCAAGACTCACATTAATCACACTATCAAAAATTAAATATAAAGAAAACATATTAAAAGCAGCAAGGGAAAAACAACAAATAACACACAAGGGAATCCCCATAAGGTTAACAGCTGATCTTTCAGCAGAAACTCTGCAAGCCAGAAGGGAGTGGCAGGATGTACTTAAAGTCATGAAGGAGAAAAACCTACAACCAAGATTACTCTACCCAGCAAGGATCTCATTCAGATTCGATGGAGAAATTAAAACCTTTACAGACAAGCAAAAGCTGAGAGAGTTCAGCACCACCAAACCAGCTTTACAACAAATGCTAAAGGAACTTCTCTAGGCAAGAAACACAAGAGAAGGAAAACACCTACAATAACAAACCCAAAACATTTAAGAAAATGGGAATAGGAACATACATATCGATAATTACCCTAAATGTAAATGGATTAAATGCTCCCACCAAAAGACACAGACTGGCTGAATGGATACAAAAACAAGACCCATATATATGCTGTCTACAAGAGACCCACTTCAGACCTAGGGACCCATACAGACTGAAAGTGAGGGGATGGAAAAAGATATTCCATGCAAATGGAAATCAAAAGAAAGCTGGAGTAGCAATTCTCATATCAGACAAAATAGACTTTAAAATAAAGACTATTACAAGAGACAAAGAAGGACACTATATAATGATCAAGGGATCGATCCAAGAGGAAGCTATAACAATTGTAAATATTTATGCACCCAACATAGGAGCACCTCAATACATAAGGCAGGTACTAACAGCCATAAATGGGGAAATCGACAGTACCACAATCATAGTAGGGGACTTTAACACCCCATTTTCACCAATGAACAGATCATCCGAAATGAAAATAAATAAGGAAACACAAGCTTTAAATGATACATTAAACAAGATGGACTTAATTGATATTTATAGGACATTCCACCCAAAAACAACAGAATACACATTTTTTTCAAGTGCTCATGGAACATTCTCCAGGATAGATCATATCTTGGGTCACAAATCAAGCCTTGGTAAATTTAAGAAAATTGAAATCCTATCAAGTATCTTTTCCGACCACAACGCTATGAGACTAGATATCAATTACAGGAAAAGATCTGTAAAAAATACAAACACATGGAGGCTACACAATACACTACTTATTAACGAAGTGATCACTGAAGAAATCAAAGGGGAAATCAAAAAATACCTAGAAACAAATGACAATGGAGACACGACGACCCAAAACCTATGGGATGCAGCAAAAGCAGTTCTAAGAGGGAAGTTATAGCAATACAAGCTTACATCAAGAAACAGGAAACATCTCGAATAAACAACCTAACCTTGCACCTAAAGCAATAAGAGAAAGAAGAACAAAAAAACCCCAAAGTTAGCAGAAGGAAAGAAATCATAAAGATAAAATCAGAAATAAATGAAAAAGAAATGAAGGAAACGATCGCAAAGATCAATAAAACTAAAAGCTGGTTCTTTGGGAAGATAAACAAAATTGATAAACCATTAGCCAGACTCATCAAGAAAAAGAGGGAGAGGACTCAAATCAATAAAATTAGAGGGCTTCCCTGGTGGCGCAGTGGTTGAGAATCTGCCTGCCAATGCAGGGGACACAGGTTCGAGCCCTGGTCTGGGAAGATCCCACATGCCACGGAGCAACTGAGCCCGTGAGCCACAACTACTGAGCCTGTGCTCCGCAACAAGAGAGGCCGCGACAGTGAGAGGCCCACGCACAGCGATGAAGAGTGGCCCCCGCTAAAAATAAAAAATAAAAAATAAAAAATAATAAAAAATAAAATTAGAAATGAAAAAGGAGAAGTTACAACAGACACTGCAGAAATACAAAGCATCCTAAGAGACAACTACAAGCAACTCTATGCCAATAAAATGGACAACCTGGAAGAAATGGACAAATTCCTAGAAATGCGCAACCTGCCGAGACTGAACCAGGAAGAAATAGAAAATATGAACAGACCAATCACAACCACTGAAATTGAAACTGTGATTAAAAATCTTCCAACAAACAAAAACCCAAGACCAGACGGCTTCACAGGCGAATTCTATCAAACATTTAGAGAAGAGCTAACACCTATCCTTCTCAAACTCTTCCAAAATATTGCAAAGGGAGGAACACTCCCCAACTCAGTCTACGAGGCCACCATCACCCTGATACCAAAACCAGACAAAGATGTCACAAAGAAAGAAAACTACAGGCCAATATCACTGATGAACATAGATGCAAAAATCCTCAACAAAATACTAGCAAACAGAATCCAACAGCACATTAAAAGGATTATACACCATGATCAAGTGGGGTTTATTCCAGGAATGCAAGGATTCTTCAATATACGCAAATCAATCAACGTGATACATCATATTAACAAACTGAAGGAGAAAAACCATACGATCATCTCAATAGATGCACAGAAAGTTTTTGACAAAATTCAACCCCCATTTATGATAAAAACCCTCCAGAAAGTAGGCATCGAGAGAACTTTCCTCAACATAATAAAGGCCATATATGACAAACCCACAGCCAACATTGTCCTCAATGGTGAAAAACTGAAACCATTTCCACTAAGATCAGGAACAAGACAAGGTTGCCCACTCTCACCACTATTATTCAACATAGTTTTGGAAGTTTTAGCCACAGCAATCAGAGAAGAAAAAGAAATAAAAGGAATCCAAATTGGAAAAGAAGAAGTAAAGCTGTCACTGTTTGCAGATGACATGATACTATACATAGAGAATCCTAAAGATGCTACCAAAAAACTCCTAGAGCTAATCAATGAATCTGGTAAAGTAGCAGGATACAAAATTAATGCACAGAAATCTCTTGCATTCCTATACACTACCACCAAAAAATCTGAAAGAGAAATTAAGGAAACACTCCCATTTACCAAAGCAACAAAAAGAATAAAATACCTGGGAATAAAACTACCTAAGGAGACAAAAGACCTGTATGCAGAAAATTATAAGACACTGATGAAAGAAATTAAAGATGATACAAATAGATGGAAAGACATACCATGTTCTTGGATTGGAAGAATCAACATTGTGAAAACGACTCTACTACCCAAAGCAATCTACAGATTCAATGCAATCCCTATCAAACTGCCAATGGCATTTTTCACAGAACTAGAACAAAAAATTTCACAATTTGTATGGAAACACAAAAGACCCCGAATAGCCAAAGCAATCTTGAGAACGAAAAATAGAGCTGGAGGAATCAGGCTTCCTGCCTTCAGACTATATTACAAAGCTACAGTAATCAAGACAGTTTGGTACTGGCACAAAAACAGAAACATAGATCAGTGGAACAGGATAGAAAGCGCAGAGATAAACCCAAGCACATATGGTCACCTTATCTTTGATAAAGGAGGCAAGCATATACAGTGGAGAAAAGACAGCCTCTTCAATAAGTGGTGCTGGGAAAACTGGACAGGTACATGTCAAAGTATGAAATTAGAACACTCCCTAACACCATACACAAAAATAAACTCAAAATGGGTTAAAGACCTAAATGTAAGGCCAGACACTATCAAACTCTTAGAGGAAAACATAGGCAGAACACTCTATGACATAAATCATAGCAAGATCCTCTTTGACCCAACTCCTAGAGAAATGGAAATAAAAACAAAATAAACAAATGGGACCTAATGAAACTTCAAAGCTTTTGCACAGCAAAGGAAACCATAAACAGGACCAAAAAATAACCCTCAGTATGGGAGAAAATATTTGCAAATGAAGCAACTGACAAAGGATTAATCTCCAAGATTTACAAGCAGCTCATGCAGCTCAATAACAAAAAAACAAATAACCCAGTCCAAAAATGGGCAGAAGACCTAAATAGACATTTCTCCAAAGAAGATATACAGATTGCCAACAGACACATGAAAGAATGCTCAACATCATTAATCATTAGAGAAATGCAAATCAAAACTACAATGAGATATCATCTCACACTGGTCAGAATGGCCATCATCAAAAAATCTACAAACAATAAATGCTGGAGAGGGTGTGGAGAAAAGGGAACACTCTTGCACTGTTGGTGGGAATGTAAATTGATACATCCACTATGGAGAACAGTATGGAGGTTCCTTAAAAAACTAAAAATAGAACTGCCATATGGCCCAGCAATCCCACTACTGGGCATATACCCTGAGAAAACCATAATTCAAAAAGAGTCATGTACCACAAAGTTCATTGCAGCTCTATTTACAATAGTCAGGACATGGAAGCAACCTAAGTGTCCATCATCGGATGAATGGATAAAGAAGATGTGGCACATATATACAATGGAATATTACTCAGCCATAAAAAGAAACAAAATGGAGGTATTTGTAGTGAGGTGGATGGAGTTAGAGTCTGTCATACAGAGTGAAGTAAGTCAGAAAGAGAAAAACAAATACAGTATGCTAACACATATATATGGAATCTAAGGAAAAAAAAAAAAAAAGAAAGGTCATGAAGAACCTAGTGGCAAGTCGGGAATAAAGACACAGACCTACTACAGAATGGACTTGAGGATATGGGGAGGGGGAAGGGTAAACTGTGACAAAGTGAGAGAGTGGCATGGACATATATACACTACCAAACGTAAAATAGATAGCTAGTGGGAAGCAGCTGCATAGCACAGGGAGATCAGCTCAGTGCTTTGTGACCACCTAGAGGGGTGGGACAGGGAGGGTGGGAGGGAGGGAGACGCAAGAGGGAAGAGATATGGGAACATATGTATATGTATAACTGATTCACTTTGTTATAAAGCAGAAACTAACACACCATTGTAAAGCAATTATACTCCAATAAAGACGTTAAAAAAAAATTAAAAATAAATTAATAAATAAAAATAACAATAGGATTAAAAAAATAAAAACACAGGGACTATACATAATTTGTACATAATTTGTACAAATCTGATACATAATTTGTACATTCCTAGCAAGAAATAGAGGATAATAATAAAAATTTAAAAAGTGAAATATACAGACAGAATAAGATTAAATAAGAGCCAATAATCAAGGACAACTTGAAGAAATTCTCTCCTAATTCACAGATTTAGGATCACCATACAACAAGAAATTCATTCTAGAACTGGAGTCAAGCTGAGTGAGAAGGATGATCAAAGACACCAGTATATTCGCATGAAAGGACTAAAACACTAGCCCTCCCCAGTGTGAAAAGACAGGCCAAAAGTAGAAATATTTTGTTGTATAAAATCAAGAAGGGTTTGGAAAACATGAATACAGATTTACTCGCCAAATCTTTTCATACTTGTACCAGGGGATAGCCCTAGTATCTCAGAGCTAATTTTAGGAAAATCAAAATGTACAGTTTTACACAGTAAGTGATAAACATGTAAACAGTTTACCTAAGAAAAAAAGAGGATCTGGATAAAATCATGAATGATACAGTCATTGGAGCTGAACCCTTTTAAATCTACCACACAATATTGGCACCACACTGACCTAAGTATAGTTTCCTATGGGATCACCAGGAGGGTTTTTGCTGATCTGAAAGACTGTTAGTCTGCCCTAGCTCAGAGATAGAAAATGTCCCTATACAGTCATTTCAGTCAAATAAAATTAAGCAAGCTATAGTATTTTTCTATAGTCTGCAAGGGGAGTAAATAATTCTATGGTGATCAACAAAGACAAACAGAATTATTGATCTCAAACATTTCCACTTTATAATTGTAAATGGTGCTTTGTTTTGGGTCATAACTTCATTTCCCCAGTCATTTAACAAAAATGTATTGAGCACCTTACCTATAAGCACCAAAGACACAATTTAAAGATAATATCCATACCCTCAAAGAGCCACCAAGTATAATAAAGAGACAGATAATGTGAAAACCCTATAACTGAGGTGGTTACAAGCTTCTGTGAAAACAAACTGGAGGAGGGGATTAGGAGGAGTTTCCTGATGGCATGTGAAAAAGGAGAGAGTGGCACTGAAGGAAAGATAACCCAACAGAAAAAACAAACCATGCAAAGACACAGAGGCTTTACAAAACATGGGCTATGGAGAAAATGGCAAGGAGTTGGATGATAAGTAGGGGTAAATGGTGGAAGATACAGCAATGATGGAAGGAATTATTCCCCAAGGTCTGACTAAAAAGGTCTACTGTGTGAAGCTTCAAAGTGGAACACAAACCCCCAGGGCGCTGTAACAGGGGACTTAATGAACAGTTCCCACCCCTCATGCAGCCAGGAAAAGGAAAGAAGGAAGGGATTCAGGGAGACAGGGAAGCGGGGGGGTGGGGGGGGGGGGGAAGAAGGAAGGAAGGAAAGATAGTTTTCTTTCTGATCTTCACTATGACCTGCTCCTTAGCACAAAGAATCTACACAGATTCCACATCAGGACAAGGACAGCATGTGAAGTTCCTCAAAATCCCCAAACAAGCCACTACTTATTACCTATGTGGTTATTCCTTGGAATTTTCACAGAGGAAAAAGTAACCCATGGTTACAAAAGATGCATTAGTCAAATATTTCACTTACAAAAACACTCAAGATATTATTTATTTAAAATCCCTAAAATACTAATAATAACCCAATTGACCAAAAAAAAAAAAAAAATCTAGCACACTCTTGAGCAAATTATAGGACACTTGAAATGTCTAAACGTAAACTGTAAAACATTTTTTAAAAATACTCTATTTTTATACACAGAAGTTTGAAGTCATTGTTCCTTTACTTGAATTCAAACTGGGGGAATATTAAATGTTATACTCTTCAAAATCTTAAACAACTATTTTTAAAACTCATGCTGTATCATGCCTTTGAATTCAGAAAGTTATATATTCAAAGGAAACTTTGGAGCACTATTTGAAAAAAAGACTTTCTTTTCATATATTGTGTTCATGATCCACAGTTACAGATTATCTTTTTCACAAAAAGAGATAAAATTGAAATGTCATTTTCATTCTTTTCTACTTAAATTTGGAAGGAAACTTAAGCAAAACCAACTTTTCGTCTGCTGTGAATTACATTCTAATAATAGGTTTATATTTTGAGGAAACAAAACAAAACCCTTTGCTTCTATTTCTAAATCTTTTTCCTAAAATATTATTGTTTGAAAATGTCTCAGGCTATGATAGAAATGCCAGGATGAATAGATTAAGTGAAGTGGAAAAGAACACAATGAAAAGAGAATGTGCTGAAAGACAGAAGGAGTAAGATTTAGGAACTGAGATTTTTATCAACTTTTTTATTGTGTCACTTTTTTAAAGACTGCATATACTACTTACATGAAGACTTAGATATTTCCCCTAAACCTACCAATGCTGAAAAGGATTCACCGATATAAATTTAACTCTTCATCTTCAGCCTAGATTGCGTAACAGATATAATGGCCAGAAATGCCAAATCCTAGCTCAGACACTGGCACATCAAAGTTCACTTCCTGACTCCCACTAACGCTCCTAGATTTATAATTAGCCCTTTAACCATCTTAAGGAAGATTCTTTCCGTTATTAAATTCAAAGTTCAAACAATAGTGGGCTTCTACTTTCCAAAGCTTATATATATCCCAATTATTCATTCAGTCCTTCAAGGAAGCTCACTGAGAACTTACTATCTGCCAGGAACTGTGCAAGAATTTGGAGAAGATATAAAATTAAGCAAGACTCAGTTCCTACTATTAGTAGGCACTGTTAATTATTTAATATCCATCCCTCCCTTTTCTTGCTAACCAAACCTGGATTTTATTTGGGGTCAAAGTGTCCAGCCCCATTAATCTAGGCCAGTTGTTCTTAATATGGATGGCAGTAGTCCTGGGAGATGTTCTGTATATGCAGTGGCGTGGCGTGGCGTGGCGGGGCGGGGGGGGGGGGGGGGCATTTTTGGTTGTCACAAAGGTGTGGAGGTCCTACAAGGAATTAGTGGGCAGAGGCCAGGGACACTAGACATACTGCTATGGGGGGAAAAAATCCTGTCCACTAAGAACTCTCCTATATTCCATAAAGGTTTTTTTTAATGTGAAAACCTATTATTTGAGACTTACAAACAAAAATAGTTCCTGTGCAGTTTTAATGCAAGCTGACTTTTTCAAAAAGCAGCTACCATGTATATCAAGGGAGGACTATACGTGTTTTGCTCAGGATTTTACCAAGAGCTGTTCATCGTTTCAGTCAAACACCGATGAGGACGCTACTCCTGATACTGGAAACACTGTCACCACAGTGTCACCACACTGTCACCTGGGCCCGTCTGCATTTGTTGCTGTCACATTCACCATGCAAGCATCTGACTACTTCATTACGTCATCTAGTGCAGTCATGCCTGGGAATGTATGTTTTGAAGTACTTTATTATAAAGTACTTTCCTTTAATGGTTCCTTTACATGACAGGATAGCACACTGATTTACTTGAAAGTATGTGGAAGCATATTATCTATGATGCTTAATTCAGGATAATAAAGCAAGCATTATAAATTATTTGTTTTGCTTTTTTTTTTTTTTTTTTAAAGAGGCATTGCATCTCATAGGATGGAGAACTAGTGATTTAAGTGAATTCAAAAATTCTCTTCCTCACTCCTCCAGCCAACCTTTTAGCCGGAGGAGGCCCTGTGACCCAGTTCTACTCAAAGATACTCGAACGGAAGCAGCTGACAAGAAAACGGCCACAATTCTAGAGCTGCATCAGCTACTTTGTAACCATGAGGGCAAGTCCAAGAGTACTGGTCCTGACATCACTGAGCAGCTAAACCAACAGGGGCACCACCAATTTGTCTGTTACACGAGAAAAATAAACTCCATTTGTTACTGCCACTGTTAGCTGGATTTTCTATTCCTTCAAGCTGTGATTATATTTCCAACTGCTATAGTACTTTCAGGGCCTCTTGGGGATCCATAATTAAATATAGTGTTTATACTTATTAACACCATAAGTGTAATAGAGAAGAACAAACCTGACTCCATATTGGATCTGTTTCTTTTACTTTAACCTTTGTATTCTATTGCTTTTGCTTCAAGTTAAGAATGTTGCCTATAGCCTGAAATATACAGGATAGCCCATTCTCAAGGTTCTGACCTTTAAAGGTTTAACTCTTTTCCATTCACACAGAGATAAAAAGTTGCAGAACAGAGAATAACACTTGTCTTGTTGTAGGTTTACAGGAACACTGTGACCTGACCTAAGAGGGCAGCTGCAAGAACAAAGAATTCAGACACCAAGAAGTTTGCAGCAACCAACAACACCCCCTCCCTCTTGAGTATAAAGAAGCCTGAATTCTGACTCCGGTAAGACGGTTCTCTGGGACACTAATCCAACACCTTCTTGGTCTACTGGCTTTCCAAATAAAGTCACTAGTCCTTGCCCCAGCAACTCTTCTCGGTTGACTGGCCTGTAGTGTGGCGAGCAGTACAAGCTTGTACTCAGTAACATAAGCAAGGCCTAGGAGCCGGCATATGGTCTACCTAGACTTCCCATGTGCCCTTAAACTCTTAAATATCCAACACCAAACTCAGAATCTTGCCTTCCAAACCTGCTTTTGTTCCCCGCCTCTAGTCAGTAAGTTAGAAACTGCAGTGTGTTGTTGGATTCTTCCCTCTCCCTCAGGGAAACAGGTGAACAGTTGGCAAGTCCTGTAACTCCACCTTCAGATTCTTTCTTGACCCATTTCCCTCCTCTCCACACTTACCATCACTTCCCTAGCCCAGAACCTCATTATCTTTCATCTGAAACCCTTCCACATGCATCTCCCTGCCTTAAACTCAGGTCCCTTTCCAATCCGTGTTTCATACTGCCACCAGCTTTATCTAGGGAGCCAAATCGAGTGACTCTTTGGCTGAAAGCATCTGTTGCCCCGTTTACTGTTCAGTGTTCTGGATGTGGCTTGCTTCACAATCCTTCCCTGTCGTTCCCCTCCCCGCCCCCCCCCCCCCGATGATGCAGCCCTAATGGGTGTTTACCATTCCTTGAAGTCACAGAACACTCTTTACACCTAATTTTGCTCATGCTGTTCCCTCAGCCAAAAATGCCCTTTCATCTTTTCTCCACTTGGAGAAATCATGATCATGACCAAGGTCCTGCTCATCTGTCCCCAGCTCCAGACAGAACCATTTGCTGCCTTTTCAGTAGTGCACTGCATGCTACATGTCTTTGTGTCTGTCACCCTGCTGGACTTTACATCACTTAATAGCAATAATATTTTACTTTTATAAAATTCACCAAGCACGTTCTCTGAAAGGAATGTGTTTTGTATACTAAGCAAAGAGCACAATACCTGTCAATAAATATTTATAGAATAAATGAATAAATTCATCAAACAAGTAGTTATATTTCACAACAGAAGTACACAGCTCTGATTCATCACTTTAATGATTACTTTTCCTGCATCAGACACTAGTTTGCGCCTTTAAACTACAGCATATTCACAACTTTCTTTCATAAAGGGAGTCAAGAGACCTGGGACTTGGTCCTGGCTGCCCCTCTCTAGACGCATGGACCTTGAACAATTGATTCGAAGTCTCTCTTTAAAATAAAGGGAAAATAAAGGGTGTAAAATAAAGGGTTGCATTCCAGCTCTAACATTCTATCATGGATTTTCTTAAATATTTAATATCAATCACACTTTTCTTTACACTCTATATTAGCACATGAATAAGTCACCTTATCCCATTTTGTCTCCTCCCACCAGCCAACTGAAATTGAACTCACAAAGGTCATTAAGGATGCCCTTGTTCCTAAATCCAATAACAACATTTCAGTTCCTATCGTACTTAACATCTGGAACATTTAACATTGTGGACAGCCTCTCCTTTTCCAAATACTCTTCTTTCTATATTTCTACTCTCCTTCCCAATCTTTTTTGTAGGGTCCCTTTTTTCCATCTATCCTTTAAAGTTTATTATTTCCTAGGGCTTTCTCCCATGACCCAGGATAATAAGGCTTCATTAAATGTCTCTGCCACTTAACATGTCATCCTGAATAAGGTATGGGCATTGAGGAAACAAGGGAGGGGGACTGAAGGAAGAGAGACAAATCCTAACAGCTGTGCAAAGAACCCAGTGTATGATAGTCCTCTTTCTTCTGGCAGTTAGTACAGTAACAGTGGGTTAGTGGGTGATTAGAGCAGGGCAAATGGTACACTGACTGGCAGTCCCGTTCGCAGACGGAATCCCAGGAGCTCTGGGATGGAAGGTGTGGGAGTAACAACCTGCTGAGAGAGGTCTACCAGTAGATCTTTCTCCTCCCACTGGCCACACCGAATATGCATGGCCCCACTCTACAGATGTCAAGTGACCCTCTCTCTCTTATCCCGTCTCATCCCACCAGGATAAGCCAGAGGGCTGACTCACTTTGTGTCCCTGACATTTTACTGCTTAACAGTGGGCAGTTTTGAGAAACTGTAAGAAAATTAGTTGGGCTCACTTTGTTAATTCTTTTTCCGGACTTCTTTGTCCCTTTCTTGAATACATAAAACAATGAAGCCTAAATTCCTACTGTTCAAAAGTAGGCATCTTTGTCACACAGCCGAATGTAACTGACTTTTGACCTACATCATGATGGGACTAAGAGAAATAAATATGAAGCTCCCTTACATGCTACTTAAGTGAAACAATATGATTAAAATTCCAATAACTGAAATCAACCATGAATCTAGGACAAACTTCGTATTCTTGTCTTGCAAAACCCTACTGAAACCCCAAATGGATATGAGACAGCTCTTGGTCCCTTTGTTAGCTGAGGATGCTGGGCTGACAGAGAGGGTGGATGCCCTTGAGAACAGAGGTCCCTGATCTGCGACTGCCACAAGTGCACACATCTGCAGTCAGCAGCCATACCAAGCACATACAGTCAACAAAAATACAGACAAATCACAAAGAATGCAGTTCATACCCTTTGGGGCCGAATACAAAGTAGGTAACCACAGACATAAGTAATTCTGAGGTCTTATGATCTGAGAGAACTGAAAAAAGGGACAAAAGGACATGGGATTTTAGTCTCATAAAGTCCTAGTTTTCTAGAACTTGGACCCCCAACATAAGAGTAATAATAGGAAGTGCTTTATTTCTGTCAATAAAACCAGTGAAGCATTTGTCTTCGATCTGGTGATATTACAAAACTATTACAAGGCACAGCAGCCTCTTCCAGAGGCAAGGGAGAGAATATGGCCCTCCTTGAATTAGACAGAATACGGAAGTCTTCTAGAGACTCAGCCTCAGAAAACTATAAAGCTGGAGATATATAGATTTAATTACTATTTGCCAATATAGGTTTACAGTAAACTGACTGTACTAATGTGTTTTTATTGCTAAAGAGCATGTTTCCCCCATGTATCTTCCCCTGAACTAGTTAATAACAAGTTCCAAGGAACACTCTGGTAGAGATATTAGTAATTTCCTTCAGAACATGCCTTTTAGTTTCCCTCTCTTTAGCCAGGCTCCCCCATTCCATAAACACAAAAGCAGAAAGACCCTCATTGAATCTTGCTGCAAACACAGTTCTTATTACAGCCCAAGCCAGGGAGGCCTGTTCAGTAAGTCACTTACTGCAAAATTTGCTACTAAACCCGTCAAACAGACATGTATGAAAACGCGGCTTCGCCAAACAGCTGTTAAGTTTCATGAGCTTAAAAAGAAAATACCATCTAGCTATGCACTGTTAGCTCAACAGAGACTCACCGTTCAGTTTTAAAATCTGATCTGCCGGTACACTTTTCCCTAAATCCTAACATTTGCTCTCTGCTATGAGATGGCTGCCACACGGCACCATCAGCAAACATAGGCTGAGAGTGCACACACACACACATACACACACACACTTGACAACAGTGTGTGCTCCCTCCTCCTGCAATGGGAGCATGCAGCATCTGTTACTTCAGGCTCCTGCACAGGGAAAAGGAAAAGAGCACCTCTCAGTCGTGTAGAGAGGAAATTAATGCACAGATCCCTCCCTGTCCCAATGGTCAGATATTAATCAAAGGTGGCAAAAGAAAAGAGTTAAGCCAAATAGATTCACAGTAATGGAGCTAAAACAATTATTCAAAGTGCTTAATCGGTCAATGTAAAATAAAACTCTTGTAGCACTCCATCAGTGCACAGCCAGCCAAGTTATCCTACGGAGAAAGAACATTCATAAAACAAGTTTTCTCCAAAGTGGAGAAGGCAAGGTGATGCAGCAGATGTTTGACAGCAGGAAATTAAAAAGGTAGTTTTAAAAAATAAAAAAAATGGAATTAGCAAAACACTTAGAGAGAGGTGAGTTTGGAGTGTGGAACAAAGACAGTGGGGAAAATATATCCCAGTCCAGAGGTGAGAAGGGAGGAGAAAAGAACCATAAAGAGGCATGGGACAACAGCTGAGAGTGACTTTCCTTAACAGGCAATTTCTAAATCCAAAGAGTAATTTTTTAAAAGATAATCACACTTATCAGGATACTGTATGATTTAAAGGATCATGTAGACAGACTTAAAGAAAAGATTCTCGGATCCCAGATAGAAACTGCAGAAGAAAAAGGGAGAACAGAACCAGTTACCTCTGGGGAGGGAGGAAAACAGCTTGGGAGGAGGACAGAGAAATAAAAGGTAACACAGCTTGTCTCAATTTTGGTGATTTCTTCCCGGTATCTGACTCAAATGATGAAAAACCCATAGTCAGGTCACTCAAGTCATTGTTATGGGAAATGAGGTGAGGAAACACTAAGTTGGGAATAATAGCCCATAATTGCCTGGAGGTCTACTAAATCCGTGAAGGATCAGACTATTTCCTAAATGCAGTGCGTTTGATTTCCCTCCAGAGGATGCAGGAAATTGTACCCTTTGAAATAGATGAGAAGTTTTGGATAACATCAGATTCTATTGGAAAGCCCCCGGGGTAATGAGTCGGCAGCTCGCAGCCTGCACAATAGTGTCTGATACATTTAGTAGCAGATGAGGGGAAGTTTGTTGTGACAGCTGTGCAGAAAATCAAGTCTGAAGGTTAGGTGGATTTGCAACATGAGAAGGTGGTTTGGGTTTGGAAAAAGCAAAGGCGTCTTCAGATGGGAAGAGCACACAGAGAAATGAACAAGAGAAAACGCAGAGCAGCAGAAGTAAAGGTGCCAGTGGTATGGAGTTCTTGGCACTGTTTCCGCATCAGAAAGGCCTGCTCACCAGTCAGAATGTCCCACAAACACAGTTAGTTGTACCATTCACTTTCATGGCAGTTAAGGCCTAGCCAAGAGTGGGAATAATGTACTACTTGCAAGATACCTAGAAACAGAGTAAACTTGAGTTATACCCGAAGATGATTCTCCTCTCTGCTTGTCCTCCCCTGAGACCTGCATCCAGGCCTCTGTTCTCTCCCCTCTGTCCCTAAGGCAATCTCCTCTCACGCTCAGCACAGATGATGGCTGCTGCCTGCCCTCCCCAGCTGGTGTTCTGTTCAGCGCAGCCCTCGGTTCTACATTTGTTTCCCATCTTCCCTCTGCCACCACCACTTGCTCAGAGGCCAGCCACTTTCCTAACGAAGTGTCCCAGGCAGGACAAGAAAGACCTTGCGTTGTACATGAGCGTGGTCCAGACGAGCATCAGAGGGAAAAGACCCTAATGAACTGGAAGCAGGAAGATAAACACCAAGTGACAGAGATGATGGCTGAAATCCCTCCAGATAGAACCTCTCTGTGGTCTGCTACGGAAGTCAAGCTCCTGACTTGATGCAGGCAGGAGGGAGGAAGAAAGGAAGAAAACCATACTGACCCTTGCCCTAGCAAATGACTGGGCTCCGTGTTTTCATATATATCATCTGATTTAATCCTCATAAGCAACCACTGAGGGAAATAATAATTAATTCCAAAACGGAGGTTCAGAGAACATAAGTGATTTGCTTATGTGATTTGAGTGATTTGCTCATTGTCATTTGGGTATGAAGAAGCAGAACTTTTCCTCTGCTTCTCTGAAGAGGTAACTCTGCCTCAACTTTTGGAAAGCCTTGCCTGACTTGAAAGTTTGGGTTGGGTGATCCTCCTACAGGTCCCAGTGCTACTCTGTTCCAAGTACTTTCTCCATGGTACACATCACTCTGCATTACAATTGCCTGTTTCTCAATCTCCACCTCTAGGCTGAAGGCTCACCGAAGGCAAAGGCTGTGGTTCAGTGTCCCTCAGTGCTAAATATAATGCCTGCTCTACATGTGCTTGAGGGATGCTGGCCAGAAATGAGAGAGTCCCCACCCCATGCTGTCTCTAAATAATACTGCCTGGAATTTTAATTTAGCCAAGTGCTTAGCAAAATGAAAAAGAGAAGTTACGAAGACTAAATGTGTCCTACTTTCAAGCTCCACTGTATAGTCTCAACGGTACTACTGCTATTATGTGGAACATGGTTATGGACTTGTGAAAGAATAGGGTGTTTAAATGCAAGTGACTATACAATACTGCAGTACTTGCTATTCCCTGGTTGAAAATGAACGTTAGGTGGAAATGTTTATGTCTGACAGTAGGTTTTTTCCAGGTTCTTTTCTGTAGAGTACTGAGAAACACTGGTAAGCCCTGCTTTCACTCTTGGAGTCCCACAGACACCAATCATTCACACTCAATATCACAACTTCAAAATGTTTAATGTGCTCTGAACTTTGGTGGGTTCTTTCTTTTAGAGATGGAAACAAGAAGAGAGCCAAATTACCTTAGCCCATGTTTTTGGAAGACATTCTGGTTTCTGCACTGTAGAACCCATTCAATTGTTCCAGCAATCCTATTCCAATGCCTGTTTCCAAAGTAAAAAATACATGACTTGACCACCAGGAATGTGTGTATGTACTAAGTCCAAGTCCAGAGCAGAGTGGCTCTGCCTGAGCTATCACCCCTGAAGCCCCACCAACTAGTAAAGTCTAATCAACCCAGAAAACCAGGGAAAAGAGGTCAGCCGAACAACTAAGTTCAGACTGAAGCAAATCTGCTTCTAGTTACTTTTCTCTTTTGTTCCAAACACATCTAGATACAGACTTTAATAAAGGCATGTGCAAAGGCTGGTTTTACTGAATTCCACACCCAGTGGGAATAGCAAATCGTGGACTTAAAAAAAGTAGCCTCTAGCAACTAGAACCAACGCTGAACATGCATTTAATTCAAAGGTACTGAACTCTACGAAAAAAGCTCAACCTTTCTCAATTTGTCTTGGCATTTTGTGGTTCCATGCTGTATTCCAGGGCTACCAACACAATAAGGAGTCTCTTCTCAGTCTCCTGACTGCCTGGATTGGGTATTTCCTCAAGTATACAAGAAAGAGTCACTCGAATGCTGTTGGGACAGTGGAAATTCTAATAGGCCTGAAAGCTGATTGCTATACTCTTGTATTTTTCACCTTATTCTTTGAGTCTTCATACCATTAGTCCAAGTGATTTCAGCCACTTTTTAAAGCAGGTTTATTGAGGTATAATGAACATACTATAAACTGCACATATTTAAAAT
The DNA here is from genome assembly GCF_028021215.1 of Eschrichtius robustus. NCBI lineage: Eukaryota > Metazoa > Chordata > Mammalia > Artiodactyla > Eschrichtiidae > Eschrichtius > Eschrichtius robustus. The sequence goes on along the minus strand of NC_090840.1, from coordinate 47,135,604 downwards.
ATACAATTTGATAAGTTTTGACATATGTTTAAATTCATGGGACCATCACCACAATTAAGATAATGAACATATTCATTCAAACTCCCAAAAGTTTCTTCATGTCCACTGATAATCCCTCCCTCCTACTCCACCTTGAACCCTTTTACCTTTGGTCCAAGGAAACCACTGATCTGCTTTCTGTTAATATACATTAGTTTGCATTTCATAGAATTTTGTATAAATGGAAGCATATAGTATGTATTCTTCTTATGTCTGGCTTCTATTACCCATCATAATTATTTTGAGATCCATCCATGTTGTAACATGTACAAATAGTTCATTCCTTTTTATTGCTGAGTAGAATTCCATTGTAGGGATATACCACAGTTAAGGTATCCAACCATCTGTTGATGGATTTTTGGGTTGTCTCCAGTTTAGGGCTATGACAAATAAAACTGCCATAAACATTTGTGTAAAAGTCTTTATGTGAATATATGCCCTAGTAACAGAATGGCTGGACCATATATGTATGTTTAACTTTTTTTAAAACTGCCAAATTGTTTCCCAAAGTGGTTGTGCCATTTCACATTCCCACTAATGATATATGAGTGTTCTAGTTCCGCCATATCTCTGCCACACTTGATATGGTCAGTCTTTATTTATTTTCCTAATGGTGGCATTGTGGTTTTATTTTATATTTCTCTAGTGACTGACGATATTGAGTATATTTTCATGTGCTTATTTGCCAACCACATACCTCTTTTGGTGAAGTATCTATTCACATCTTTCGCTTGTTTTTTATTGAGTTATTTTCTTATTAGTTAGATCTCAGAGTTCTTTATATATTCTGGATATAAGTTCTGTATCAGATCTATGACCTCCAAATATATATATATTCCCCATCTGTGATTTGCCTTTTTATTTTCTTAGCAGTGTCTTCTGAAGAGCAGAAGTTTTCAGTTTTGAAAAAGTCCAATTTATCAATTTTTCCCTAAAACTTATTATAATGCTAATGTAATCAAGACAGTATGGTATTAGAGTAAAGAAAGACTAATAGATCAATAGAGCAGAATAAAGACTACAGAAATGAACATTTATATGGACAGTTGTTTTTCAACAAAGGTACAAAGGCATTTCAGTAGAGAAAGGAGGTTCTTTTCAGCAAACGATGCTAAAACAACTGAATACACGTACACACACACACACACACACACACACACACAAAACAGGAAAAAAGAACCCACTTCAATCCATATATTATGGGCTCAATTATTTCCCCCCCAAAAAATCATATGTTGAAGTCCTAACTCCCAGTACTTCAGGATGTGACTGTTATTTAGAGAGAGGGTCTTTAGAGGGGTAATTAAGTTAAAATGAGGTCATATGGGTGGCCCTTAATCCAACATGACTGGTGTCCTTATTAGAAGAAGTTAGTTCACAGATATGCACAGGGCGAAGACCATGTGAAGACACAGGGAGAAGACAGCCACCCACAAGCAAAGGAGAAAGGCCTCAGAAAAAAACCAACCCTGCATACCCCACCCTTGGACTTCTGGCCTCCAAAATTGTGAGGAAATAAATTTATTGTTTAAGCCACCCAGTCTGTGGTGCTTTCTTACGGCAGCCTTAACAAACACCATAACTCTCACCCTATACAAAAATTGACTCAAAATGGGTCATAGACCTAAATTTAAAACTTAAAACTTATTAAAAGCTTCTATAAGAAAATATTTGTGACCTCAGGTTATACAAAGATTTCTAAGATACAATACAAAAAGTAGGATTCATAAAGGAAAAATTGATGTTAGATTTCAACCACGTTTTAAGCATTTTTCCTTTAAAAAGTCTTATGCAGAGCACCTATATATATAGAACAGGTATAAACAGAGCTGCTTTTGAAGGGGGCAAGGATTCTGGGTGGTTTCCTTAGTCCTTCCATCACCTTCCTTTGCGGTCTCTAAGACAGCTCTGCAGAACACAGGGCCCAAAGAATAAAATGTGCAAACCACTGGATTTTATTAACAGGATGTTTGCATCTGCCCAAAATAATAACCACTAGCTTTTACTGAGAGGCTATTTATGTGTTATGTAATGTGATAGCTGCTTTTTTATATTTTTTCTCTTTTAATCCCATGAGGTAGGTGTTATTTACATTCACGCATGAGGAAAATTAAGGCTCTCAGAGCTGGTACGTTTCACAGCTGGAATCTGAACCCAGTTCTGACCCCCAAGTCCATGATCTTTCAGGGGCACCTCACAGTATCTTGAAATCAAACATAAAAGATAAGAACCTGGGCTTTGTGTGGACATAAACCAGTTATACAAAATAACTGTCAATTCTAAAAAATGAAATTATTTCCCTAGAAAAATAAACTCTAGCTAAAAATAATATATTATAAACATCCAGATATACTTCCTATAAAGCCACATCAGCACGTGATAGTGTGATATACGGCAAAGTTTTTTGGTAAGCCCCTCTCCCAGACACACACATGCCTTCCCTGCTATCAAGCAAGTGGCACATGGGGGGCTGCAGCCGATAAATTCCATTTGTTTAAAAGCCTAGGTAGTTTACTGTGCTCTGTTCAGAAGACGAGTAGGATAGAGTGGTTATGAATATATTAATATCACACAAAGAATAAAGAGACTGAGCCCTGATTAGGTTTGATGCTATTAGTAGAGGTAACAGTTAAAACAATATCTAATCCCTATCAAGTCCTAAGGACTTAATATCACATTATCTCATTTAATTCTCACAACTCTGTGAGCTAGGCATCAATAATGCAGTGTTATAGATGGTAAAGAGACTTAGGACAAATGATGAGGTCAAGGTCACACAGTAACTGAGGAACAGAGTCACAATTTGCACCCAGATCTGTGACTGCAGAGCTGGTTCTTTGAACAACTGCTGTACTCTACCTCTGTCAGGCAGAGTAAGAGCAAAGAAAACAGAAAAGCACTCCACCCTCTCCATTGTCCCTCCACTCCAGTTCCCTGGGGGAGGGCAATCACTCCCCTGGTCATCCTACAGACCCTACAGAGGGGGCTCCCCATTGGAGAAGTCAATCCAGAGCTGCTGGGAGAGGAAAATGAGGGGTGCTGGATGGATGGTGCAGACAGCCCTGACCCCTGGAGGTGGTGAAGTCACGTCTGTGGGCAATTTGTCTGTATGGCAGTTTATCTGCATATGACGGCATCACAGACTTCTGGCCGGCTTGTGCATATCAAGCAGACATGCAGCCTTCTTCCCATGAGCCAAAAACCCAGCCTGGCCAGCCCTCCTTGCTCAAAACCACCTCACACCAAAAAAGGCCTTAGAAGGAATGGGGAAATGCTTGTCACCCACGACTTCTGCACTTTGTCAATAGAGCGTTGGAGATTCCGAAGGGAGGTTTTTACCTGAAAGTCATTAACAGCTGCTTCTTCCCTATGAAGTTTTAGGCAAAATCCTCAGCCACACAACAGTTTAATCAACACACATCCTGAGACTTTTACAGCTTTAGTTTTTCTTGTTAGAAGATTTTGCCTCTCTCCAACATAATTACAAGTTCCATATTTTTGCCCTAAGGCTAAAATGTAAATCATTTCCTGGTATACCACAACTTCCCAGCACTGACTATGTAAGGCAAGGCTGCATAGCATTTAAAATTAAAAACATCATTTTCCTAAATGTGTGTGTCATTATGATGTTTACCAATGTGTTTTTGCTGGTTAAGTCCCAGTTCTTATGAATTTCATTTCAGGCAAAGGCCTGCTGGCATCAGGACATAAGCTAAGCAATTTACCCTAAAACTTGCCTGTTTTTCTTCTCTTTGGATTCTCTGAGTTCCCTCAGAGCACACTTTATGGGTCGGTCTCCAGAATATTGATTCTAACGCCTATAACCCTATAACCAGCAGGGGCTAAATTCATCTCTGTGGGTTAAAGTCCTCCTTTGGGCCCTGAGAAATACCGCTCCCACTCATTAGCCCTGAGAGCATTGCCCTTGACAGGCCGGGGTAAAAATCCTGACCCCTCACTTATAAGCTTGCACAAACGTCTTTCACCTCTCTGAACCTGAGTCTCCTCCTTCACAGTGCGAGAATGATAATATCAGACTTACAGAGTTCTCAGAAGTGACACAGGTTTCTAACAGACACTGGGCATAAAATCAGTGCTTAGTAAATGTTAGCTCCTTTCTCCTTCTCTGCGCTTCTTATACACGCAGCTCCCAATTCTACCCCTGACAGTAGACTCCAGATCTGCAGGAGTCATAGGGAGGAGAATGAAGTTTGTAATCACAGCTCCGGAAATCATTAAAAATGGAACAGCCTTTTAAAAGCTAGACTGTGTTGGGCTTCCCCGGTGGCGTAGTGGTTGAGGATCTGCCTGCCAATGCAGGGGACACGGGTTCGAGCCCTGGTCCGGGAAGATCCCACATGCCGCGGAGCAACGAAGCCCATGTGCCACAACTACTGAGCCTGTGCGTCTGGAGCCTGTGCTCCGCAACAAGAGAGGCCGCGATAGTGAAGAGGCCCGCGGACCGCGATGAAGAGTGGCCCCCACTTGCCGCAACTAGAGAAAGCCCTCGCACAGAAACGAAGACCCAACACAGCCAAAAAATAAATAAATAAAATAAATAAAAGCTAGACTGTGTTGAACATCCTCACAGGCTCTGTCCAATAAAACTAAAAGGGAGCCAAGTGGCTAAGAGTTTGGCTTATGAAATCAGAGAAACCTGGTTTCAAGCTGCAGCCCTATCAGTACTAGCTTTGTGACCTTGACCAAGTTACCGAACCTCTCTAAACTGCGGTTGCCTTGTGTGTAATTGGGGAGATAATAGTAGTGGTCTGCTCGGCAGGGTGAGAAAGAGTATTAAATGACAACCTGAATATAAAGGGTCTAACACAGTGGCCAGCCTGCTGTAAATACTCAGTGTTAGTGAGCATTTCCTTTACTAACAGTGATAGGCAGCACACCCTTGTCATACCAGCCAGAGACATGGCTCCTTGTCAGCATGCTGCCACCTTACTCGCGGCATGACTCTGGATGAGTCACGTAACTGTTCTGCACGGCAGTCTCCTCATCCATAAAATAGGAATGAGAAGAGACGCCTTACTGTTCTTCACAGCATTGTTCAGAGTATCAAATAAAATAATGACCATAAAGCACCGGGAAAAATATGGTATAGAAATTTTAGACGTTATTGCTATTATCACACAAAGTGCTATAGAAATGCTAATGGATGCTAATCATAAGGTTCTTAAGTTCATCCAAAAAGCAAGTTGGTCTGAATAGGGCTTAACTGAGCGCAAAAATCAATCAATCAATCAATTAACCCAGAAGCAACCATTAGTCAGGAAATCACACTTCAAAGAAGGGTTTTAATGCTTCTTACATATTTATGTGGTCCATTTCTGACTTTGGAATTCAACAGCCCATTTTTCTAATACTAAAATCTCTTCTTCTCTCACTGGAGGCTTGGGGGAAAGAGAAGAAAGGAAACAAGAGAATAAGCTGAGCCCTGTGAAGGCAGATGAAAGGCAGGCCAGGGATGGAGCAAGGTGAGCCGGCAGAGCTCCCGCAGAGCCCTGGGGCAGCACGCTTACTGGCTTTGTCCCAGGAGACAGGACAATGCAACACACTGTTCCCCCACCAGAGGACCAGGAAGCAAGGGGATGAGGCCTCCACAGTAGGTGCCTGGGTTCCAACTTCTCCTTAGGAAACATTACTCAAAGCTTTCCTTTTCCAGGGTTTAGCTTTGGTGGGAGAAAGAGGAGTAGGAGCTCATTTACATCCCCTTCAAGAAGCTCATCAGTAAGTATGTACTGAACATCTACTGTATGGGAAATACAGAGAGTTAAGACTTAGCTCTCACCTTCAAGGAAGTAGCTCACAGCCTAATTGGTGATTCAGTACCTGAGACAATCATCAATGCAAGTGACAAGCCGGGATGTGGAAGCAATAGGAAGACCCATAAAGGAGTTCTAGTGTGAAAAATTGGGAAGATAACCCAAGATGAGTTAAGTGAGAGAGAATTCAGCCCCTGAGAATGAACTAAAAACACAAAAATAAATACAAAATATGAAAAGCCAATTAATAATAGTAACAATAATAATAATAACTAAAGAGAAAGCCAAAAGCCACCTGAGATCCCTAACTCATCAAAATTTAGTAACAGGCTAATGACTGGTCTTCTTAGCGTAGTAGTAGGCTAGATGTGCATAATAGGGCTTCTCTTCACTTCTCATTATAAAAACCACACACACACACACACACACACACACACAAACACATAATGACTGGCAAAGTACAGAAGCCAAAGATCAGAAGGAAGAGTCATTCACTGTGGGTGTAACAATTCCATTTAATACAGCCTCAGTGGGAGTGGGTTGGGAAGAACATCCTTAGACCGTACATCACAAGCTTCATCTTCACAACCAGACAGAAAGAATGGTCCCAAAGAACACAGGCAAAGACCTCCATCACCTGTAGAGTCAGCACCAAATTTCAGAATACAGGGGCTTCAGTGGTCAGAAATATGGCGAGCAACAGCATTCAGTTCTGTGAGAACTCTCTTTTCTGCAGTCATGGACTCCTACCCAAACCAGTCTTCCCGTCCTATCAGCTCTGCCTGCACTACTTTGCTAAGAGACCTCGGCTCTCCTAACTTAGCAAGATTATAGATATAGGTGGAAGCACAGTTTTTTTAGAAAAAGTATTACAAATAGGAGCAAAGACAGGAAGAGTTCACATTCTGGGAGAGCATGTTAAAGAGTATTTAACGTTTTACACTATTTAAATAACTGCATATCGCGTGTAACCTTATCGTTAAAAAAAATGCAAGGGTTGTATTAAGAGGATATTAACTGTAATCCATCTAAATCCTTGATAGATGAATGCCTGCTAAAAATAAAAATAAGAAATAAAGAAAACATGAATTAAATTTTTACAATAAATCTGAGCAGAACAATGTGAACAGTTAAGTGGAGTGAAAAATGATTCACCTATTCTTTTTGTTAATAAAAACAAAAGCTAGCTAGATCTCACACAATTCAAGAATAAAAAGTAGAAAAAGAGGGCTTCCCTGGTGGCGCAGTGGTTAGTAATATGCCTGTCAATGCAGGGACTTGCGTTCGAGCCCTGGTCCGAGAAGATCCCATATGCCGTGGAGCAACTGAGCCCATGCGCCACAACTGCTGAGCCTGCACTCTGGAGCCCGCGAGCCACGACTACTGAAGCCCATGCTCCTAGAGCCCGTGCTTCACAACAAGAGAAGCCACTGCAGTGAGAAGCCTGCACACCTCAACGAAGAGTGGACCCCACTCACCACAACTGGAGAGGGCCCACGCACAGCAAAGAAGACCCAATGCAGCCAAAAATAAATAAATTAAATAAATAAATTTTTTTTAAAAAGTAGAAAAAGAGCCAGTAATGGGCTTATGAAAAACAAAAAGTCTCCAGCCAAAAAAAATGAATAATATCCTAAAACTGCAAAGAAAGAGAAACTAAAAACAGTTTTCTACAAGTGAAAAATTAAATCCTATTTTGTCATCTTCATAAAGACATAAAAGGTCACCATCTCTATGAAACAAGATCAGAACAAACTCTCAGATTAGAGAACAAATTGCCAAAAGACTTGGCTAAAATATGAAGATATAAGAAACCCAAAATGCAATCAGGAATTTTAAAACATACTAACAACAATGAAGAATAGAATGACATTGCAGAAAATGGAATTTGTGATAGAGTAGCACTTCTCAAATTTTCAAGTGCTCATGAATCACTTAAGGGCCTTGTTAAAATATAAATTCTGATTCAGCAGTTTTGGAGGGGGACCCAAATTCTGCATTCCTAACAAGCTCCTGATGATGTAGAAACTGCTGCTGCATAGACCAGGTACATGGCAAAAATACAGAGAAGAAGCTTGAAAAATTCTCCCAGAATACAGAGAAACAAAAAACTACACAAAGGAAGATGGTAGGTAGGACGAACACAGAATATATATCCAAGGTACTGTAGGTATGCTAGATTAAAAAAAAAAAAAAAGATTAAAAGCAATAATCAAATAAAACTTGTATCAACTTTAGAATAGTCGATAAAATAAAAAGACAGTGTTCTGGTTTGAGCCAAAATCATCGAGAAAAATCATACCTTAATAAATTTCTGAATTCCACTGTGAAAACATAAACACACACACACATACACACACACACACACACACACACACAGACATACACACACAAATATACCAGAGCCAGGCAACAAAACAACTGCTACAAAGGGAAATAGGGAGGGAAAAGGAAGGAAAGAAGAAAAAGGCTGCTCTCAGACTTGCCCACCTTAAATATAAGGAAGAAAAAAGGTATCAATTTACACACAGATTTTAGAGAAGAAAACTGTGCCCAAAGAATATGACACCCAGACAAGTTACTGTGTGTGTCGCAAAGCAGTAGAACAATATTTTCAGATGTGAATATGCTTAGCAAAAATATGACATATCCACACTCCCTGAGAATGCTACTTAAAGACATTCTGGGGCTTCCCTGGTGGCACATTGGTTAAGAATCCGCCTGCCAATGCAGGGGACACGGGTTCAAGCCCTGGTCCGGGAAGATCCCATAGGCCGCGGAGCAACCAAGCCCGTGTGCCACAACTACTGAGCCTGCACTCTAGAGCCTGTGAACCACAACTACTGAAGCCCGTGCTCTGCAACAAGAGAAGCCACCGCAATAAGAAGCCCAGGCACCGCAGCAAGGAGTGGCCCCCGCCTCACTGCAACTAGAGAAAGCCCACGCACAGCAACAAAGACCCAACAGAGTCAAAAATAAATTAATTAATTTTTTTAAAAAAGACATTCTGCCTTAAGGGTCTAATCAAAATTAAGAACTGATTAATAGGAAAGTCACAGTATTAAAGGACTGTTAGTGAGCATTAATCCAACTCAAGGCTGCTTACAAATGACAAATCTAAAAGAAAATGAGGTATAAACTAATAGGCTGAATAAAGCTATACCAGGCAAAAGGAGAAAAAGAGAAGGGGAAGATGGTATTGTACATACAATACATAAAGGAATTCAAGACAAAAATTATTAACTAGAAAGAGGGTTACTTTCTGAAGGTTTTCTTTTCTTTTTTGTATATGGTTTCCTTTGCTGTGCAAAAGCTTTTAAGTTTAATTAGGTCCCATTTGTTTATTTTTCTTTTTCTTTTCATTATTCTAGGAGGTGGATAGAAAAAGATCTTGTTGTGATTTATGTCAGAGACTGTTCTCCCTATGTTCTTCTCTAAAAGTTTTATAGTATCTGGCCTTACATTTAGGTCTTTAATCCATTTTGAGTTTATTTTTCTGTATGGTGTTAGGTGTGCTCTGATTTCATTCTTTTATATGTAGCTGTCCAGTTTTCCCAGCACCACTTATTGAAGAGACTGTCTTTTCTCCAATGTATATCCTTGCCCCCTTTGTCATAGATTAGGTGACCATAGGTGCGTGAGTTTATCTCTGGACTTTCTATCCTGTTCCATTGATCTATATTTCTGTTTTTGTGCCAGTACCATGATGTTTTGCTGACTGTAGCTTTGTAGTATAATCTGAAGTCAGGGAGCCTGATTCCTCCAACTCTGTTTTTCTCTCTCAAGATTGCTTTGGCCATTAGGGGTCTTTTGTGTTTCAATACAAATTATAAAGTTTTTTGTTCTAATTCTGTGAAAAATGCCATTGGTAGTTGGATAGGGATTGCACTGAATCTGTAGATTGCTTTGGGTAGCATAGTGATTTGCACAATATTGATTCTTCTAATCCAAGAACATGGTATATCTCTCCATCTGTTTGTGTCATCTTTTATTTCTTTCATCAGTATCTTATAGTTTTCTGAGAGAAAATGTTTGCAAACAAAGCAACCGACAAGGGAATAACCTCCAAAATATACAAACAGCTCATGCAGCTCAATATCAAAAAAACAAACAACCCAATCAAAAAATGGGCAGAAGACCTAAACAGACATTTCTCCAAAGCAGACATACAGATGGTTAAAAAGCACATGAATAGATGCTCAACATCACTAATTATCAGAGAAATGCAAATCATCAGAGAAATGCAAATCAAAACTACGATGAGGTATCACCTCACACCTGTCAGAATGGCCATCATCAAAAACTCTACAAACAGTAAATGCTGGAGAGGGTATGGAGAAAAGGGAACCCTCCTACACTGTTGGTGGGAATGCAAACTGGTACAGCCACTATGGATAACAGTATGGAGGTTCCTTTAAAAAATGAAAATAGAGCTACCATATGATCCAGGAATCCCACTCCTGGGCATATATCTGGAGAAAACCATAATTCAAGAAGATACATGCACCCCAATGTTCATTTCAGCACTATTCACAATGGCCAGGACATGGAAGCAACCTAAATGTCCATCAACAGAGGAATGGATAAAAAAGATGTGGTACATATATACAGTGGAATATTACTCAGCCATAAAAAAGAACAAAATAATACCATTTGCAGCAACATGGATTGGACCTAGAGATTCTCATACTGAGTGAAGTCAGACAGAGAAAGACAAAACTCATGAGATATTGCTTATATGTGGAATCTAAAAAAAGGGTACAAATGAACTTATTTACAAAACAGAAATAGAGTTACAGATGTAGAAAATAAATGTACGGTTACTGGCGGGTAAGGGGAGGGAAGGATAAATTGAAAGATTGGGATTGACATGTACACACTACTATATATAAAATGGATAACTAATAAGGAACTCCTGTATAGCACAGGGAACTCTATTCAATACTCTGTAATGGCCTATAGGGGAAAAGAATCTAAAAAAGAGTGGACATATGTATTTGTATAATAGGTTCACTTAGCTGTATACCTGAAACTAATACAACATTGTAAATCAATTATACCCCAATAAAAATTTTAAAAAAAGAAAAAAGTTCACTTAATATTGAAAAAAATTACAATGCAGATTTATTTTCATATCAGAAAGCAGACTAATTACTTACAAATAACACTTTTTCCTCCTGCAAGCCCACTAAAATGACAATTTCAAAAAGTGCAAAAGAAAATAAAAGCAAAAAGTAACTGAAGAAATAACTGAATAAAAACTTTCAAACCTGAAGATATCTGTCTTTAGGTTAAAAGAATCCAGAAATGTTCACCAGGATAAATACAAGAAGCAATTCTTAGTTACATTTGACAAAATTCACAATACTGAAGTTAAAAAGAAAATATTAGAAACTTCCAGAAGGAATAATTCAGGTTACCTAGAAAGTAAAGATAATCAGAGTGGCATCAGACTTTTTATCAGGAATGGTACATGCTAAAAGACAAATGAAAAGATAAAGGAGCAATACTTTCAAATTGCTAAGAAGAAATTATTTTAAATCTAGGATTCTATACCTAGCAGAATATCAGTCAAGCATTAGGTCAAAGCAAAGACATTTTCAGAAAAGCAAGAACCTAGAAAGTTTATCTTTGATGTACCTTTCCTGGAGAAAGCAAATCACTTGAATATGAACTGCAGGGGGGGAAATGGAATAAAAAGAGAGGAATATACAGGATGTAAGGAATAGTGGAACAAATCTAGAAGTGAAATTAAATAAAATTCCATGATGACAGACCTAAAAAATATGTCAACACATGCTAAAGCATTCAACAAATACTATGACTAACAGTTGCAAGATACTGGTATATGGTAGAGAGGCATGTGATTCTTTTGTTAAGAAAAAAGACAATTAGAAACTCCAAAAAGAAAAAGCAAAAACGTTTTCCAAGAATGGTCCACATATGAAACAAGTGACAAGTCTGAGTAATAGATGAAATATTAAAAGAGAAAGAATCCATTTAGCCTTGACCTTTGGAACATTCCCCTTCAAGGGGTGTAGATGTTGAATTGCACTGTCTTCTCTACATATTCAATATTTCTACCAGATATGCAGTGGATATTTACATAACTATTATATTAAAATGCCATCTATCAACTTTTAACTTTCAAAGTCAACCTACAGACAAAGTATGGAAGGTTTATTATAACTAGAGAACAAAATGCTCTAAACCTTCCCCAAATAAAAGTGATAACATAGTTGGATGGTAGAGAAAGAGAGGCACAAAGAAAGTTAAATTGGGAAATTCATTTCTTCATCTTAAATAACAGAGTCAAAAAATATTTAAAACTAATGAATCAAGAAGTTGCAGTTTAACTGTTTTTTTATTTATAAAGGTTGTTTAAAAATTAAAATTAGGAGGAATTTGAGGAGAGGTAAAGGTAGTATAAATAATTTAAACCTTAATCTTTTATATTGAAAAATCAATATATAATATCAACAGGTACTAAATTAAGAATGAAAGATAAAAACATTAAAGTTATGGAAGTAACCACTAGAAGAAATAAAAATAGTCTAAAAATATTCAAAAATAATTACCACTTAAGTGTGACATTGCGGGTGGGGACTCTGAAAAAATATTTTACTTTTCATTTGATGTCCTTCTCTATTACTTGAATTCTTATTTCCAGGTAAAGGTATTACTTTTAGGATTTTCCTAAAGAAGTAAAAGTTAGAATCTAGAATAAATATATAAGAATCATTAAGCTTTATGTGCCAAATATGGAATAAAATATAAAACAAAAATTATCAGGAATATAAATAAAAATTGACAAAAGTTCAATTTGAAAAAGAAAGTAATTTACTACTCTCTATAATAATATATCAAGTAAACCACAATAAACAAAAATTGTTTTGAATTAATAATTATATACTTTGGGCCTCTAAAGACAATACAATTTAAAATATCTATGAAATATTTACAAAAATTGACCATGTAATTGATCACATGATGAATATCAGGACTTTCCAAACAGTATAAATTATAGTTATAAATTAGACTATAAATTAGACTATACTTTCTAATCATGCAATAAAAATAGAAATTATTAACAAAATAATTTAATATCTTGTGAAAAAGAGTTTTAAAGCCATAGTCCAATTATTGTACTAAATGAAAAATTAAATTAAAAGTAGATCCTCTACAAAACAGAAATACAGTTACAGATGTAGAAAACAAACTTCTCATTACCAGAGGGTAAGGAAAGGGGGAATAAATTGGGAGATTGGGATTGACGTATACGCACTACTATATACAAAATAGATAACTAATAAGGACCTACTGTATAGCACATGGAACTCTACTCAATACTCTGTAATGACCTATATGGGAAAAGAATCTAAAAAAGAGTAGATACATGTATATGTATAACTGATTCACTTTGCTGTTCACCTGAAACTAACACATTATAAATCAGCTATACTCCAATAAAAAAAATTTTTTTAAACGTAGATCCTATTTAAACCTAATGAAAATAAAAACTAACTATAATTGTATGCATTCCTGACAAAGTCACTTAGAGTAGCTCTGGAACAAAACATAAGGAACTGGGAACTGTAGTTGTTTCCTGATGAGTAGACTACTGGGGCAGGGGAAGGAAGGAGACTCAATTTTCTTTGCAAGTCTTTTTGTAAACTTTGAATATTGCACCATGTGTATAAAGGAACACAAAATATGTAACTATTTTAAAATCAAATTAATAGACAAATATTTTTATTACTAACCAAGAGTTCTGTTTAAATGAACTATTCAATCAACTTAAGAAGCTAGAAAAGAAAGAAAAAAACAACTGCAAGAAACACAGGAAGAATAAAATAACAATCTAAGCAGAAAACTGAGGAATTTTAAAACAATAAAATAAATAGATGGATAGATAGGTGGGTAAATAGATAAGTAGAAGGGGTGATTAGTTGGGAAAAATTGACAAAGTTCTGACAAACCTAAATAAAAAAGAAACAAAATTAGAAAGGAAGTAGAAAAGAAAAGAATTCACCGTTTACAAAGTGCCATACACTGTGTTTCAAATATTTGGTATAGATCATTTCTTTCTATTGTATTTACCAACACATAAGTAAACATGTCTTAAGAATTAACAAGAATTCTACACATAATTACATTTTAACAAATTTAGAAATCTCAATAATGTGAACAATTTTCTAGAAATATGAATTAATAAAATTGATTCAATGGAGTAAGAAAGCTGAATATCCATGGAAGACATTGCAAATGTTATCAAGAGATAATTTGCAAAACTGGCTCTAGAACCAGACAGTGCTATGGGCAAGACCTTGAAAGTTTTCAAGAGACTGATTAACGTCCATATTGTATAATCTATTCCAGAGCATATACAATTATGAAAAGCTATCCCAATTCACTTTACGAGGTTAACATAACTCGAATGCCAAAATATGAAAATGACTAGTATATTCCAAAGAGGGTTCTGTGGACATTAGCGTCACTTTCTGAGAGGGAAAGTCTATTGTGGACTAGTTTGGAAAACACTCTCTCAGAAATTTACAGCATGTATTAGCATATTAAAGTCTCTGAGAGGCCAGAAGCAAAGAAATTCATTTAAATGTTTTAATCTGTCTTTCTCAAATGTGTTTGACCATCGAACCCTTTTTTTTCCTCATAATATTCCTTTTTAGAAAACACTTCAATTAATGGTACTCCAGACGTGATTCATTTATGGATACAGTTGTGAAAATTCTAAATGAGGAACCAGTGAAATTAAGTCAAGTATATTAAAACAATAGACCAGCACAATGAAGTAGGGATTACCTCAGGAATACAAGGATTATTTAATATTAGAAGGTATATTAATATAACACATTAAACAACACTAGGTCAAATGAGAAAGAGCACATAATTATCAAAAAGGACAAAAGATCATTTGATAAAATTCAACACCTTTTTTTCTGATTTTTAAGCCTCCTAGTGATCTAGGAAGCAAAGTGTATTTCTTAATCTCTCAGACCAACTGCCAATCCCTTTTACCAGCAAACTACTAAAATTGCTCTCATTAAAATCAGGAAGAAGGTAAGGATGTCCAGGATCACTACTAACATTCAAGAAAAGAAAAAAGATATATAAATATTTGAAAAGGGGATTGCACTCCCTTCGGCAGCACATATACTAAAATTGAAAATAGAATAGAAATTATAATTATTTGCACAAGATGACTGTTTTTCTAGAAAAATAAGAGAATCAAAAAACTATTAAAACTAATAATAACACTCAACAAACTGGCTAAGTATAAAATATATATTCAAGATTCAGTTTTCTATATACTAGCAATAACCAATTAGAAAATGTAATGAGGGGAAGGTCTAATTCACAATAGCTACAAACTATGAATTACTTAAGTAAAACCCTGAGAGATGAAACAGAAGAGAAAATCAAACAAACATGTTTTGGAGGGTAGACTAAATAATGGAAAATGTCAATTATTCCCAAATAAATTTATATTTCTGGAATAATGCCAAGCATTGAGTAGGGCAAACATTGTGCATGAAGATAGTTATGGTAAAAAAAGAAAAAGTAAAATCAGTGGAAATGTACCCAAACCAGATATTAAATTGTATTATTATCTTTTAATAACTAAAACAGTATAATACTAATGTAAGAATCAATAGATCAATGCAACAAAACAAACAGGCCTGAAATAGAGTCATATATATTATAACTTAATATATGACAAAGTACACATCACAAGCCCATATGGAAAAAATGGATTACTCTATAAGTGATTTGTGTAAAACTAACTATTTTGGAATAAAAAAAATCAACTTACGGTCTCACTTCAAACCATACAAAAATGGATTTCCAATAAATTTTAGAATTAAATGAAAATATATTTTTGAACAGAATAGATAAATATTTGCCAAAGTTTAGAGAGGAAGAATTTTCTAGACCTTATAGCCACTGGAAGGGCTCACAGGATGATGAAACGACATGGGATCATGAAACCTGACTCTCAAAACCTTTAATGAAATGAGCAAAAATAATTTAATGGCCAGCCAGAAATCACCAGCAACACCCAGAAAAAGGAAGGGGCACAACCTCACACTAAGGAAGGCATGTAACCTCATAAACTGGTGTCTGAGAAGTGAAAACCAGGGAAGAAGAAAAGATCTCAAGAAAAACTAAAAACAGCTGTCCTGCAGAAGCAGTTCCATTGGAAGAAGATGAAGGAATAAAATTCAGAAAAATCTCCCTGATATTACCTAATAATGCCAAGTTGGGAGTAAACTTGCTTGCCTACTCTTTCACTCATTTAATTTGCTAATACATATGATACATTTATTCTATTCCAAGTACTATTCATTCAATCCAGAGAATACTAATCTGAATGAATTATCCTTTCTATAGGTAACAATTTTGAAAAAAATTATTATCTCTTTATAAGACAAGTATTATATGCTCTCTGTAGAAAATTTGTAACATTAAGATAAATGGAAAGAGGACTTCCCTGGCAGTCCAGTGGTTAAGACTCTGCACTTCTACTGCAGGGGGCAAAAGTTCCATCCCTGGCCAGGAAACTAAGATCCCATATGCTGCGCCACAGGGCCAAAAAAAAAAAAAAAGCAAAGAAGATAAATCAAAAGAAAAAATTTCTCAGTGTATAACTCCCCATAATTGTTTGGTCCACATATACATAAATATATATGTTTTACAAAAATTAATCATAATCCAGGCTTCCCTGGTGGCACAGTGGTTAAGAATCCACCTGTCAATGCAGGGGACACGGGTTCAAGCCCTGGTCCGGGAAGATCCCACATGCCACAGAGCTACTGAGCCTGTGTGCCACAACTACTGAGCCTGTGCTCTAGAGCCCGTGAGCCACAACTACTGAAGCCCGCGAGCCACAACTACTGAAGCCCGCAAGCTACAACTACTGAAGCCCTCACGCCTAGAGCCGGTGCTCCGCAACAAGAGAAGCCACCGCAATGAGAAGCCCGCGCACCGCAAGGAAGAGTAGCCCCTGCTCGCCATGACTAAAGAAAGCCTGTGCACAGTGATGAAGACCCAACACAGCCAAAAATAAATTAATTAAAAATAAATTAATCATAATCTACCCATGGTTTCATGGACAGCTCTTTTTTTTTAATATTTATTTATTTTATTTATTTATTTGGCTGTGCCGGGTCTTAGTTGCGGCACGCGGGATCTTCGTTGTGGCCTGTGGGATCTTTGTTGTGGCATGCAGGATCTTTAGTTGCAGCATGCGAACTCTTACTTGCGGCATGCGAGATCTAGTTCCCTGACCAGGGATCAAACTGGGGCCCTCTGCATTGGGAGTGCAGATACTTAGCCACTGGACCACCAGGGAAGTCCCCATGGACAGCTCTTTTTAATATATCATGTACCTCTTTCCTTTTCAATAAATATAACTCTATATTATTACTTAAATGCCTGCGTAACATCCCCCTGTATAGATAAATCCATTTATTTGATCAGTTCCCTATTTTTGGACCTTTAGATTGATTCCAAATAAATATCTTTATACAAACATCTCAGATTATTCCATTAAGAAAAATCCTTAGGGAAAAAAAAAAGCAAAAGAAAAATTCTTAGAAGTGGAATTGGCGAGAAAAGTAAGTGTAAACACGCTTAAGATGTTTAACACACACTGCAAAACCGCACTCTAGAAAGGCTGTACCAACTTACACTTCTGTCCTCACCAACACTGTAAACTGCCTCTTCCCTCACACCCAAGCCAACCCCCAGTACTAAGATACTTTCTTGACTACTGTGCCCTTACATTTCCCTCATTCTCAAGCTCTTTACCAGACCTGAACTAAGCCTCTTTCCTGAGTTCCACACTGGCAGCAAGCACCCCTTCCAAGCTGTAGGCTTCCTCCCTCTTCCTTCTACCCCTAGAAGGTCTGTACTGTTTACTGACAAATCATCTCAGCAATTTTTCAGGCCAGAATGAAAGATTATGAATTCCTGAGTTCTGATACTTACTAATTGGGATACTCAAACACTGGCCCCAATTCAGACTTGAGACAGACACAAGTCTATTAAATTAAGAAGGTAGTTCCAAGCTTTTCAAAGAGCCATCATCACATCACACTCAATATGTGAATTTTTCTTGATTGCTCTTTGACAGAGTTAAACTATTTCCCAGAGCAAGGAGAGAAGTCAGATCACTTGGCCAGTCTATCATTGACAAGTGAGTACCTATAAGATCCTGTGTTCCAGGTACTACAAAATAAGGCAAGAAGGATAAATTTCTTGAAGAAAAAATATCTTAGACAAAAGAAATTTTTCATTTAATAATTATTGAACATCACTTTATGCCAGACCCCATAGAGGCACTTAGGTATAAAGCAGAATAAAAAACATAACCTAGCAAGAGAGACAGAAACAGAATAATAATAATTATAGTTAGTGTTATTATGTTCAATATGAATTATAAAAAAGTATAGACAAATATCCCAAGTAACATGGAAAATATATAGGAGAGAGTACTTCATCGGATCCATAGGCATCAGAAAAGGCTTCACAGAGAAGGTGACAAATCCACTGAGTCTTGAACAATGAGTAGGAGTTCTTCAAGAAGAGAAGCTTGAGAAAGGCATTCCAGAAAGAAAAAAACCACAGGGACACAGACCCTGCTACTTCACAGAGAACCCTGGTGCTGCACAAACTGAATCAAGGTAGTTTATTGTTTAAGCCATGAATGGCAATCTGGTACAACAAATCTTTTTTCTAAAGTAATATATAGGATATTCTTAATTTTAAGTTATTCTTGCATGAAAATGTTTTGGTACTTTTTTCCTCCAGTTTTATTGAAATATAATTGACATAAAGCACTGTGTAAGTTTAAGCATAATGATTTGACACTACGCATACCATGAAATGATTACCACAATAAGTTTAGTGAAAATCCATCATCGAATACAGACACAAAAGAAATGAAAAAGAAAAACTACGTTTCCTTGTGATGAGAACTCTTAGAATTTACTCTCTTACCACCTTCACATATAGCACACAGCAGTGTTCATTATATTGATCACGTACATTACATCCCTAGCACTTATTTATCTTATAACTGGACATTTACACATTTTGTCTGCCTTCATCCAATTCCTTCTCCTCCTACCCTCTACCTCTGGTAATCACAGACCTGATCTTTTTCTATGAGTTTGTTTGTTTATTTGTTGAAGTATAATTGACCTCAGTTCCTGGTGCACAACACAGTGATTCAATATTTCTGCACATTTCAGAATGATCCCAATGTTAAGTCTAGTTACCATCTGTCATCATACAAAGATATTACATACTCTTTGTAATATCTCACTCTTTGAGTATAGTACTATACTCTCCATGCTGTACATGTTATCTCCATGACTCATTTATTTTGTAACTTGGAGGGTTTTTTTAAATTTCTATTTTATATTGGAAAATAGTTGATTTACAATGTTGTGTTAATTTCAGGTGTACAGCAAAGTGACTTAGTAATACATATACATATATCTACTCTTTTTCAGATTCTTTTCCCATAAAGATTATTACAGAGTATTGAATAGAGTTCCCTCTGCTATGCAGTAGGTCCTTGCTGATTATCTATTTTATATATAGTAGTGTATATATGTTAATCCCAACCTCCTAATTTATCCCTCCCTCACCTTTCCCCTTTGGTAACCGTAAATTTGTTTTTTAAGTCTGTGAGTCTGTTTCTGTTTTGTAAATAAGTTCATTTACATCATTTTTTAGATTCCACATATAAGTGATATCATAGGATATTTGTCTTTCTCTTTCTGACTTACTTCCCTCTGTATGACATTCTCCAGGTCCATCTACGTCTCTACAAATGACCCAATTTCATTCCTTTTTATGGCGGAGTAATATTCCATGGTATATATGTACCACATCTTCTTTACCCATTCGTCTGTCGATGGGCATTTAGGTTGCTTCCATGACCTGGCTATTGTAAATAGTGCTGCAATGAACATTGGGGTGCATGTGTCTTTTTGAATTATGATTTTCTCCAGGTATATGCCCAGTAGTGGGATTGCTGGGTCACATGGTAATTCTATTTTTAGTTAAGGAACCTCCATACTGTTCTCCATAGTGGCTGTATCAATTTACTTTCCCACCAACAGTGCAAGAGGGTTCCCTTTTCTCCACACCCTCTCCAGCATTTGTTGTTTGTAAATTCTCTGATGATGCCCATTCTAACCACTGTGAGGTGATACCTCTTTGTAGTTTTGATTTGCATTTCTCTAATAATTAGTGATGTTGAGCAGATCAACATCTGCTCTTGGACATCTGCAGATCTTCTTTGGAGAAATGTCTGTTTAGGTCTTCTGCCCATTTTTTGATTGGGTTGTTTGTTTTTTTAATACTGAGCTGCATGAGCTGTTTATATATTTTGGAGGTTAATCCTTTGTCCATTGATTCGTTTGCAAATATTTTCTCCCATTCTGAGGGTTGTCTTTTCGTCTTGTTTATAGTTTCCTTTGCTGTGCAAAAGCTTTTAAGTTTCATTACGTCCCATTTGTTTATTTTTCTTTTTATTTTCATTACTCTAGGAAGTGGATCCAAAAAGATATTGCTGTGATTTATGTCAAAGAGTATCCTGCCTGTTTTCCTCTAAGAGTTTTATAGTATCCAGTTTTACATTTAGGTCTTTAATCCATTTTGAGTTTATTTTTGTGTATGGTGTTAGAGAGTGTTCTAATTTCATTCTTTTACATGTCGCTATCCAGTTTTCCCAGCACCACTTACTGAAGAGACTGTCTTTTCTCCCTTGTATATTCTTGCCTCCTTTGTCATCAATTAATTGACCATAGGTTCATGCATTTATTTCTGGACTTTCTATCCTGTTCCATTCATCTATAAGTCTTTCTTTGTGCCAGTGCCATACTGTTTTGATTTACTTTATAGTATAGTCTGAAGTCAGGGAGCCTAATTCCTCCAGCTCCATTTTTCTTTCTCAAGATTGCTTTGGCTATTCAGGGTCTTTTGTGGAAGTTAATTTTCCTCGTCTATTCTTTTGTACTTGTTTCCAATTTTCTAATAGCAAGAAGTAGCAAACAGTAAAAATAAATACACAAAAATATTAAGTAAAAAAATTAAAAAGCCAAAGCAAGCACTAAATCTAGTGCTTGCTTTCTTATAAATAAATCCTTATGGTTTAATGTTTTAGCATATTTTCTATGAATAAGATTGTCTCTGGATCCAGTGATGAAGTAAAATATAAAACTATTTCATACTAAAAAAAAATTAGGAAAAGGATGACTGACTCTAGGTAATCAGCTACCTGCACTAGTTTGAGAACCAAAGGATTCCTAGATGGATGAATGGTGAAAATTTGGGAGTTAAAACTACAAAGGTAAGGTATGAGGCAGTACTTGAAAAGTTCTAGTAAGCCATGCTGAGAAATTGTGTTTTATAACACAAAGAAATAACATATCAATTGTGTGAGGGACTTCTTTGCGTTTGTTATTTTACAGACAACAAAACCCCTGCAGATAATAGCATAAAGGATGAATTTGCATGAGAAGAGATTGAAAGTTACTGTAGTTATGCAGGAAAAAAACAGGACCAAAGCAGATAAGTTGGGAGAGACAGACATAAATAATGAAAATTATATACTGTCATCACATACTAATTAGTTGATTTCTGGCAAATTTAAAACAACTAGTGTCTTTGACATTAAAGAAGAGCGATCAGTTATGGCTGACAGGTACATGAAAAAGTGCTCAATATCACTACTCATCAGTGAAATGCAAATCAAAACCAAAATGAGATATCACCTCACACCTGTTAGGATGGGTATTACCGAAAAAGACAAAGATAAATGTTATCAAGGATGTATAGAAAAGAGAAACTTCGTACACTGTTGTGGGAATGTAAATTGGTGCAGCCACCATGGAAACAGTATGGAGTTTCCTCAAAAAACTAAAAACAGAACTACCATATGATCTAGGAATTCCACTTCTGGGTATTTATCTGAAAGAATTGAAATCAGGATCTCAAAGAGATATCTGCATTCACATGCACTGCAGCATTTTTCACAATAGCCAAGATATGGAAACAACGTAAATGTCCAGGGATAAAGAAAATGTAGTATTTACAGTCAATGTAATATTATTCAGCCTTATATAAAGGAAATCCTGCCATTTGCAACAATGTAAATAAACCTGGAGGACATTATGCTAAGTGAAATAAGCCAGAGACAGAAGAATGAATACATGATCCTACTTATATGAAGAATCTAAAATAGTCAGACTCATAGAAGCAGAGAATAAAATTGTGGTTACCAGGGGCTGGGAGGAGGAAATGGGGCAATGTTGGTTCAAGAAGACAAAGTTTCAGTTATGCAAGACGAGTAAGTCCTAGAGATCTACTACTGTACAGCATAGTGCCTATAGTTAACAATACTGTATTATATACTTATAAATTTGTTGAGAGTGTAATCTAATGTTGTGTTCTTAGGAGGGAGGGGTGAAGGAAAAGAGGAAGGGAGGAAGGAAGAGGGGAAGGGAGGAAAGGAGAGAGGAAGAGGAAGCTTTTGGAGGTGATGGGGATACATTTATGGCACTGACTGCGGTGATGGTCTCAAAAGTGTATGCTTATCTCCAAACCCACCAAGTTGCATACATTAAATATATTCAGCTTTTGTATGTCAGAAAAAAAGTTGTACACACAAAAAAAAAGGAGTAAGGAGGTCTCTGCCAAAATTAAATCCATAATTGCTATCTTTCTTTTTTGTCTTTCTCACTCAGAAAATCATAGGACGTCAAAGGTAGAAGGAACCTCATTCTGAGGTGCTCAAACTTCAGTGCACATGCTTGGTCAGCTTGTTAAAAGGAAGATACCTGAGTCCCATCCCCAGAGGTTCCAATCCTGTAGGCCTGTGTGGAGTCCAGGAATCTCGACTTTTAACAAGCCCCCCTAGTAATTCTGATACATATCCAAGGAACATATTCTGAGAATCATTGATCTGGTACGAGCCCCTCAACTGCCAGATGAGAAAGCTGAGGCCAGGACAATAAAAGTAATGAATCTAACCTCGGGAAGTTCCAGAATTCAAACCCTAGGTTCCCAATTCCCAGCAATCTTTACACTACACATCTCTTACTGCCCCAAACAACCCAAAGTCAGTGTGGGCCAACTAGATGAAACTGGAATAACCAATCTATAAGAGACACAGGGTCAAATTCTGAAAGCAAGAATTTTTGGGGGGTGGCTTTGGTCTCATGCATGCAGGTGACAGCACATTCACCTCAGCAGTAGACCCTTCTCAAAGTGTGTTCACATTCTGGTAGGCTGTTCATAGCCATTCTTCTTTCCATGCCTTGGGCAGCACTTGGTTGGTCCATTCCAACAATGAGCTCAGCAAATTGCAAATACCCCAAACCCCAGGTATCAGCCATGTCATATAACTTAAACTCTTTAAGAGTCAGAAACTGGTGGGAAATATTTTGCAACATAGCATTTGACCATTAGAGCTGTGGGGCTGAAAGATGCTACAACTGCAGCTAACTACTTACAATTCACAACCTCCTTATGCCTCAGTTTCTTCACGTATCAAAAGGCCATAATGAGACCTATCCTACACACCTCAGAGACATGCCGTAGGAAGCAGGTAGCTGTGAAATTGCTTTTACAAGTTTTAAAAGGACTATGCGAAAAGGTAAAATCCTTTCTTGTCTACTTCAGCTGCCACTATTGGATACTTTGAGAGGTCCAGGTACAAGGAGAAGCATCTGGAAGAAATTTACTTTTGGCTGGGCTTTATAAGAAGGAGAAGTGATTACTGATGGAGTGACAGTGAGGATAAAGAAAATAAGGTGGACAGAAGCAGAGACCACAGGGTGGGCAGTCTGATAAGACTGCTGACAGAAATTAACTTTTTTTTTTTTTATTCCTATGGGCTCTTGGCCTTCATAAGGCAGAATGTACCAAGAAAGTAAGACACAGAGGAAAGACATTTTTTCTCTAATTCCGGCTACTTACTAAAAGCTATCTATAAGATAATATTTCATTTTTAAAACATTGTATTTAAAATTAGGTTTGGCTTGATTGTTAACGGTGTTAATGTGAGGAGGTGTGTTGATATTAAAGGGAGTTTCTCAGCTTTTGCATCTCTTGTCTCCAGCATTTCAAATCAACAAACCTTATGCTGCACTCATGTTTTCACTCTATAAAATACACATGACTTGTTTTTCTCCTATCTAAACAGGCCAAGTCGACTTTCATCAAGTCATCATCAAACAGCATTTTATTAAGCCACCTCCTGTGCACATCATATAACACTGCAGTGAGTTAAGGAGCCTGAATGAAGAAAGGACAAGTTCACATCGCAGCTGCTTCCAAAAAGTAAGGAGAGTTTTGAAAATCATACACTTGTTAAGCTTTGGCACAGTTTCAATAAGATGATGGAAACTGAACTAGACCTTACTGGTCATCTAATTCAAGCATCTGTAATTTTTTTTTTTTTAACACCTTTATTGGAGTATAATTGCTTTACAATGGCGTGTTAGTTTCTGCTTTATAACAAAGTGAATCAGTTATACATATACATATATCTCCATATCTCTTCCCTCTTTTGTCTCCCTCCCTCCCACTCTCCCTATCCCACCCCTCTAGGTGGTCACAAAGCACTGAGCTGATCTCCCTGTGCTATGTGGCTACTTCTCACTAGCTATCTATTTGACATTTGGTAGCGTATGTATGTCCATGCCACTCTCTCACTTCGTCCCAGCTTACCCTCCCCCCTCCCCATGTCCTCAAGTCCATTCTCTAGTAGGTCTGCGTCTTTATTCCCGTCTTGCCCCTAGGTTCTTCATGACCTTTTTTTTTTTTTTAGATTCCATATATATGTGTTAGCATATGGTATTTGTTTTTCTCATTCTGACTTACTTCACTCTGTATGACAGACTCTAACTCCATCCACCTCACTACAAACAACTCAGTTTCGTTTCTATTTATGGCTGAGTAATATTCCATTGTATATATGTGCCACATCTTCCTTATCCATTCATCTGTCGATAGACACTTAGGTTGCTTCCATGTCCTGGCTATTGTAAATAGAGCTGCAATGAACATTTTGGTATATGACTCTTTTTGAATTATGGTTTTCTCAGGGTATATGCCCAGTAGTGGGATTGCTGGGTCGTATGGCAGTTCTATTTTTAGTTTTTTAAGGAACCTCCATACTGTTCTCCATACTGGCTGTATCAATTTACATTCCCACCAACAGTGCAAGAGGGTTCCCTTTTCTCCACACCCTCTCCAGCATTTACTGTTAGTAGATTTTTTGATGATGGCCATTCTGACCAGTGTGAGATGATATCTCATTGTAGTTTTGATTTGCATTTTTCTAATGATTATTGGTGTTGAGCATTCCTTCATGTGTTTGTATACCTTCTTTGGAGAATGTCTATTTAGGTCTTCTGCCCATTTTTGGATTGGGTTATTTGTTTTTTTGATATTGAGCTGCATGAGCTGCTTGTAAATTTTGGAGATTAATCCTTGGTCAGTTGCTTCATTTGCAAATATTTTCCCCCATTCTGAGGGTTGTCTTTTCATCTTGTTTATGGTTTCCTTTGCTGTGCAAAAGATTTTAAGTTTAATTAGGTCCCATTTGTTTATTTGTGTTTTTATTTCTATTTCTCTAGGAGGTGGGTCAAAAAGGATCTTGCTGTGATTTATGTCATAGAGTGTCCTGTCTATGTTTTCCTCTAAGAGTTTGATAGTGTCTGGCCTTACATTTAGGTCTTTAATCCATTTAGAGTTTATTTTTGTGTATGGTATTAGAGAGTGTTCTAATTTCATTCTTTTACATGTAGCTGTCCAGTTTTCCCAGCACCGCTTATTGAAGAGGCTGTCTTTTCTCCATTGTATATTCTTGCCTCCTTTATCAAAGATAAGGTGACCATATGTGTGTGGGTTTACTTCTGGGCTTTCTATCCTGTTCCATTGATCTATGTTTCTGTTTTTGTGCCAGTACCATACTGACTTGATTACTGTAGCTTTGTAGTATAGTCTGAAGTCAGGGAGCCTGATTCCTCCAGCTCCGTTTTTCTTTCTCAAGATTGCTTTGGCTATTCGGGGTCTTTTGTGTTTCCATACAAATTGTGAAATTTTTTGTTCTAGTTCTGTGAAAAATGCCAGTGGTAGTTTGATAGGGATAGCATTGAATCTGTAGATTGCTTTGAGTAGTATAGTCATTTTCACAATGTATCTTGCTACTTTACCAGATTCATTGATTAGCTCTAGTAGTTTTCTGGTAGAGTCTTTAGGATTCTCTATGTATAGTATCATGTCATCTGCAAACAGTGACAGCTTTACTTCTTCTTTTCCTACTTGGATTCATTTCATTTTTTTTTCTTCTCTGACTGCCGTGGCTAAAACTTCCAAAAATATGTTAAATAATAGTGGTGAGAGTGGGCAACCTTGTCTTGTTCCTGATCTTAGAGGAAATGCTTTCAGTTTTTCACCATTGAGAATGATGTTGGCTGTAGGTTTGTCATATATGGCTTTTATTATGTTGAGGTAGGTTCCCTCTATGCCCACTTTCTGGAGAGTCTTTATCGTAAATGGGTGCTGAATGCTGTCAAAAGCTTTTCCTGCATCTATTGAGATGATCATATGGTTTTTATACTTCAGTTTCTTAATATGGTGTATCACATTGCTTGATTTGCATATATTGAAGAATCCTTGCATTCCTGGGATAAACCCCACTTGACCATGGTGTATGATCCTTTTAATGTGCTGTTGGATTCTGTTTGCTAGTATTTTGTTGAGGATTTTTGCATCTATGTTCCTCAGTGATATTGGCCTGTAGTTTTCTCTCTTTTTGTGACATCTTTTTCTGGTTTTGGTATCAGGGTGATGGTGGCCTCGTAGAATGAGTTTGGGAGTGTTCCTCCCTCTGCTATATTTTGGAAGAGTTTGAGAAGGATAGGTGTTAGCTCTTCTCTAAATGTTTGATAGAATTCACCTGTGAAGCCATCTGGTCCTGGGCTTTTGTTTGTTGGAAGGTTTTTAATCACAGTTTCAATTTCAGTGCTTGTGATTGGTCTGTTCATATTTTCTATTTCTTCCTGGTTCAGTCTTGGAAGGTTGTGCATTTCTAAGAATTTGTCCATTTGTTCCAGGTTGTCCATTTTATTGGCATAGAGTTGCTTGTAGTAATCTCTCATGATCCTTTGTATTTCTGCAGTGTCAGTTGTTACTTCTCCTTCTTCATTTCTAATTCTATTGAGTCTTCTCCTTTTTTTTTCTTGATAAGTCTGGCTAATGATTTATCAATTTTTTTTATCTTCTCAGCATGCATCTGTTCTAAATTACAACTTCTCACTCAAAGTAAATCTCCCACTGCCATAGCCTTAATTTATGACTACCCTCTCTCCACTTGGAAATGTCCAAAAATAGGATGCTTACCACCCCAAACGATAGGTCATTACACTTTTGATCAATTTTAGTTAAAATAATATTTTTTTATTTGCTGTTTACCTGTTCACCTCCCTGCAATATAACTTAATGAAAAAAGCAAGAGTTTTAGAGTCATACAGGATTGAGTACAATCCCCAGTTCTGCCATTTACTAGTTGTTTGATCTTGAGTATCTTCTTTAAGCTCTCTGATCCTCGATTTCCTCACCTATAAAATGAAAACAATAACCCCCTACCTTAGTGGTTTTTTGTGTGAAGTAAACTATGTATGTGAAAAGTAAATTATACGTGAAAAGTGTTTAGCAGTGTACATGGCACTTAACAGCTGCTCAGTGAACAAAGTATTATTCCACTCATTTGTTCTAGTTCTGTCATTTGCTGCTAATGTTTTAATTCCTCTTTTATATGCATATGAGTATGATGGTGGTGAACTTATGATGATGGTGAACTTATGATGATGGTGAACATATGATGATGGTGAACTTCTTCTTTCCTAACACTGGTCTTTAACCATTTCCAGTTCCTGCCTTGTGTTCTGTTGCCATTTAATCCCAAGTCACCACCCTGTTGGGGTCATAGGGATAGTCCAACATAATGGGCTATAGGTAGGTGATTGGGTTATTCAGTGACTTGGAACATCTTTCAACCAAAGGATATGATACAATCCAGATCAGCACTTCAAACCATGACAAGACGGAAGAAATAAATCCAAATATAGGCATAACTCATTTTATTTTGCTTCGCTTTATTGCACCTCACAGACACTACATTTTTCAAAATTGAAGGTTACTCTGCATCAAGTAAACTCTATCAGTGCCCTTTTTCCAATAGCATTTACTCACATCATGTCTCTGTGTCACATTTTGGTAATTCTGATAATATTTCAAACTTTTCGATTATTATTTGTTATGGTGATCTGTGATCAGTGACCTTTGATGCTACTGTTATAATTGTTTTGGGGCACCACAAACTGCACCCACTTAAGATGGCAAACTGGCTCAATAAATGTTGTGTGTGTTCTCACCGCTCCAGACTCTCTCCCTTTCCTTGGGCCTCCTTATTCCCTAAGACAAAACAATATTGAAATTAGGCAAATTAATAGTCTTACAATGGCCTCTAAGCACTTGTTCAAGTAACAGGAAGAGCTGCACATCTCTGACTGTAAATCAAAAGCTAGAAACGATTATTATGCTTAATGAGGAAGACACATCAAAAGCAAAGAGAGGTCAAAAGCTAGGCCTCTTGCACCAAACAGTTAGCCAAGTTGTGAAAGAATGCAAAGGAAAAGTTCTTGAAAGAAATTAAAAGTGCTACTCCAGTGAACATACCAATGATAAGAAAGTGAAATAGCCTTATTGCCGTTATGAAGAAAGTTTGAGTGATCTAGATAGAAGATAGTATCAGCCACAACATTACCTTAAGGCCCTAACTCTCTTCAATTCTGTGAAGGCTGAGGAAGGTGAGGAAGCTGCAGAAGAAAAGTTTGAAGCTAGCAGAAGTTGGTTCTTGAGATTTATGGAAAGAAGCCATCTCCATAACATAAAAGTACAAGGTGAAGCAGCAAGTGCTGATGTAGAAGCCGCAGAAGTTAGCTGGAAGATCTAACTAAGATCATTTGTGAAGGTGGCTACACTAAACAACAGATTTTTAATGCAGATGAAACAGCCCTCTATTGGAAGAAGATGCCATCTGGGACTTGCATAGCTAGAGAAGAGAAGTCAATGCCCAATTTAAAAGCTTCAAAGGACAGGCTGACTCTCTTATTAGGGGCTAATGAAGCTAGTGACTTGAAGTTGAATGAAGTTTAAATGACCATTTCAAAAATCCTAAGGCCCTTAAGAATTATGCTAAATCTATACTGCCTGTGCTCCTTAAATGGAACAATAAAGCCTGGATGACAGCACATCTGTTCACAACATGGTTTACTGAATATTTTAAGCCCACTGTTGAGACCTACTGCTCAGAAAAAAAGATTCCTTTCAAAATATTACTGTTCATTGACAATGCACCTGGTTACCCAAGAGCGCTTATGGAGATGTATAGTAAGATTAATGTTGTTTTCATGTCTGCTAGCACAACATCCATTCTGCAGCCTATGGGTTGAGGAGTCGTTTCCACTTCCAAGTCTTAACTATTTAAGAAATACATTGTAAAGTTATAGCTGCCATGGGTAGTAATTCCTCTGGTGGATCTAAGCAAAGTAAATTGAAAACCTTCTGGAAAGGATTACCACTCTAGATGACATTAAGAACATTCATGATTCATGGGAAGAGGTCAAAATATCAACATTCACAGGAATTTGGAAGAAGTTGATTCCAGTCCTCATGGAATGACTTTGAGAGGCTCAAGACTTCAGTGGAGGAAGTAACTGCAGATGTGGTGGAAATAGCAAGAGAATTAGAATTAAAAGTGCAGCCTGAAGATGTGAATACATGGTTGCAACCTCACGATAAAACTTTCACAGATGAGAAGTTGCTTCTTATGGATGAGCAAAGAAAGTGGTTTCTTGAGATGGAATCTATTCCTGGTGAAGATACTGTGAAGACTGTTGAAACGACAACAAAGAATTTAGACTGTTACATCCACTAAGTTGGTAAAGCAGCAGCACGGTTTGACGGGATCAACTCCAGTTTTGAAAGAAGCTCTACTGTGGGTAAAATGCTATCAAACAGCATTGTATTTTACAGAGAAATCGTTCCTGAAAGGAAGTGTCAATCGATGCAGCAAACTTCACTGTTGTCGTATTTTAAGAAATTCCCACAGCCTCCCCAGCCTTCAGTAACCACCACCCTGATCAGTCAGCAGCCACCAACACTGAAGCAAGACCCTACACCAGCAAAAACATTACAACCTGATGAAGGCTCAGATGACGGTTAGCATTATTTAGCAATAGAGTAATTTTTAATTAAGGTAGATACATTGTTTTTGGAGATATAATGCTATTATTGAACACTTAACAGACTACACTATAGTGTAAACCTAACTTCTACATGCACTGGAAAGCCAAAAATTTCATGTGACTTGCTTTATTGTGATATTTGCTTTATCGCAGTGGTCTGGAACAGAACCTGAAATATCTCCAAGGTATGCCTGTATAACGTTTATCACAATCAATGTAAATGGACTTGACTGTCTGGTTAAAAGACAAATATTGTCAGACCGGAGTAAAAAATAAAATACAACTCTAAGTTATTTGTGAGGGACACACCTAAAGCTTAACACACATAAATTTAATGTAAAGTTTATGAAAAAGATATATCAAAAAACACTAATTGAAAAAAAAATTGGTAAAGCTGTATCAATATCAGACAAAATAGATTTAAAGGCAAAAGGATTATTGATATGAAGAGAATCATTACCAAAAATGCTCAGTTCACTAGGAATATATAACAATTTTACATGTATATGCACTTAATTACATGGATTCAAAAGTATATAGAGCAAAAAAAATGTCTGAACTACAGAGAAATGGGAAAATCCACATAATAATGGAAGATTTTAACATACCTCCTCAGTAACTGACATATCAAGCAAAAACAACAACGAAATCAGTAATGATATAAAAATCTGAACAACACAACAAACTTGATCTACTGTGTACCTATGAGACAATACATGCAACAACTTGAGAATATACATTCTCTTCAAGCACACATGGTTATAAAAATTAACCACATTCCAGGCCATAAAATAGATCTCAACAAATTTCAGATTCTCTTATCTCACATACTATGTTATCTGAAAGCAAATAGTTAAATTAAAAATCAGTAGCAAGAAGAACTATAAAAGGAAATTACATATTTGAAATCCAAAAACACACTTCTAAATTACCCAGTGGTTATAGAAGAATTAAAATTAGAAAATACATAGAACTGAACGATAACAAAAATACTACTGATCAAAACACATGAAATGCAGCTACAGACATTCATAACTTTGGAATAGTGTAGAATGTACTTAAATGAGATTTTAGAAAGCAGAAACCATAAAGGAAAAGATCAGTTAATTTACTATGTTAAAATTAATCATCTTGATTCATAGAAAGACCACAGAATGACTGAGGAGGAAAAAAGCCACAAACTGGGAGAAAATATTAGCAATACAAATACCATCAAAAGCATTAGGACCTAGAATACAGAAGAATCTCAAAGAACAAAAGAGGAAAAGATGAACAATCCAACAGAAAAATGGCAAAAGTCACTTCATAGAAAGGGAAACAGGAATGGTGAATTAAAAAATTAAAAGATGTTCACCTTCATTAGGAATCAGGAAATTGTATATTTAAATCACAAGATACCATTCACACCATAATACTGGCAAAAACACAAAAGTCTGATAATAAGTATGGGAGATAATGGAACAAAAGAAGAATTCTTACACTCTGGAAAACAATTTGGAATTATTTGGTAAATTTGAACATGCACATACCTATAACTCCCTTTCTGGCATGGACAACTGAGCAGTGTTATTGAACCAGTACCACTGCATACAGCCGTGTGCCTTGTAATTAGTACCTCTTAGAGGTACACAGTATCCCTACATGTAAAAACATACAGAGCAAGCCTGTCAGTGACAATTACTGAACTGGAGAACACCAGAGAAGACTTGGGGAGAAAAATCATCAGTTTATATTTCAACATTTTTCACAGAGAATACAGTCTAGTTAAAACTAAACCTAAGCTCACAATTCTATACTATTCTTACTCAGAAATTTTGTCTATGAATAATATAGTCACTAGCTACATTTAGCTACTGAGCACTTGAAATGTGGCTACTGCAAACTGAGATGTGCTATAATTGCAAACTACCTCCTAGATTTCAAAGACTAAGTACAGAGAAAAAAAAAAGAGTATGAAATACCTCACTAATTATTTATACTGATTACATGTTGAAATAATATTTTTACATTGGATTAAATAAAATATATTACTAAAAATGTATTTCACCTGTCTCTTTTTATTTTTTTTTTTAATGTGGCTACTACAAAATTTAAACTTAGGTATGGAGCTCACATGCTATTTCTATTGAACAGGGCTGTTCTAAGAACTATCTGAACCACGTATTCATTATTATCCATGTCTTCATTAAGTAATGATGGATTGAAAAAGTTCATTGTTCAAACTGGTGAAAGGGAAATAAAAATGTGCCTCACACTGAAAAGTCAGGACCATGATAAAGGAAGTCATTTGTTAATTGCATGCAAAGTGAGGAACTGAAATCCCTGTACTCCGCAAATTTCACCTCTTCACCAACACAGAGAATAGTCACAAGTGCACAGAAATTGAGATGTCACCAATGTCTTATCTTTGGTAGGAATGGAAGGGACTTTTAAATGTCCTGGCAATGAGGAGGTATAACAAAAAGGGAGTTTAATGATATTAAGCTAAAACTTAAGTCCTGTCTTTAAAATAGGTTTGAAACAGAAGTCTTGTGCTGAGATTTGCGGAAGTCTATATAAAAGACTCTATACACCACTCTGCCCCAGCCATCAAATCTGTACCTGAAATTCTGAAAATGCCTTTGTTAACAGATAGATGCATTAGTTGGGGTTTACAGGGGACTTCTTTTCAAATGTATACACTCATAGCACGATAAAACACTGAGTCCTACCATTGATCTCACATAGAACTTGATCTGAGCTATCTTCATCAAATTCTTTCCTCAGACAACTCACTAACATTGAGGCATTAAAAAATATAATTTTCTCTGGAAGGAGAAATGCTAAAAAAACATCGCCTTGCAGGGGGTGTTCTCACTGGGACACTACGGGCAAGTGAACTCTGACAGCAGAGCCACATGAGGGCCCTGCTCAGCACCTGGATGTGAGTGGAGGTGTGCCAGACAGCAGGGGGATACAGGAGGATAACATGAGAAGAGGCTGCCGTAGAGACAGCATCACATTTTGCCAGAAATTGCCTTGGTTTCAATTTCAAATTACCAAAAGATTTTATTGTCCCAAATAAGCATTTTCCACTTTTTACTTCTTGGAAGTGTTTTTTGTAATCTGTCTGTTAAGAACGGAAATAAAAAAATACAACTACTATGTTAAAGTGGGTTAGCAACCAAACTTACATATTTTGGATAATAACATGTCAATAAGATAATTCAAAAAAAAAATTTTAGGGGTCTTTCCCTGGCAGTCCAGTGGTTAAGACTATGTGCTTCCACTGTGGCTAGCACGAGTACGATCCCTGGTCGGGGAACTAAGATTCCACGTGCCGCGTGGCACGGCCAAAAATAAATAAATAAATAAATAAAATTAACCATTCTTAAAAAAAAAAATTTAACAGACTAAAGATAATCCACAGTGAGCCCACCAAACATCCTAACTGGCTCAAACACCTATTTTAATAGGGTGTTATTCCTCTATTTATCCAGACGCCAGAAAGAAAAAGGTTCTTCACTGTGAACGCTGAGGAAACTAAAAAGCATTTTTCATTCTGTAGAGGTCGGGGGTGTGCAAAGAACATGATTTGGAAATTGATGTCAGCTTGTGAAAGATAAACAGGAAATACCACCTACGGCCATGTTGAGACTTGAAACACTAGTTCAGTGTCATTGAGACAGGGCCAAACCCAAATAAATGAGTTTTTCCTTTAGCAGATTTTAGACACTTTTGATTTGTGTATTCTACTCAACATTATTCAATTACAGATCATCTAACTTTGTAATTCCCCAAGCCTCTGACTTCTTTGTCATCTCCCTGAACACCTCCAGTCATTTCACTACTTACCAAAGTCTGGGTGGGAAGAAGGAACACGAGGAGGAAGTTAAATTCATATCAGTCAATTACACTTCTTAGCAACACTGAGGTGTCTATATTAACCTGGGAGTTTTGTTTAACCACACTGGAATACCAAAATGGGAAAGAATATGTTCGTGTTTTTACATACCTGCTTAAAATTCCACTGTTCTTTAAAAAAAAAAAATTTCATCAAAAAATCCTCCCTCATCCATGAACCTGCACCTCTGTCTGGTCCACAGAGATCTCCTTCCCACATCAAACCTCCCAACCCACGGCCCATCCACAACCACCATTTACAGACCCTCATACCATTTTCATTCTCATGAAAACAGGTTTGTGCCTGGTTCCCTCTCCACTGATTATCTCAGTTCATTCAAGTTACAGAGTATTTCCTGAGACATTTCATGGAAGCTCCTGGCTTCTCCTTTGTCATTCAACAAGGAATAACTCCTCCCCCACCCCATCTGGTCCCGTGATGCTACAAGTCAATCAAGAATTTTGGACCCATCATATGTAGAGGGAATCCGTGTTCATCCTACAGTACAAGTACAATACAAAGGTAACAAAGTTCCCAGATTAAACCAAACCATCAATCCCACGCCAGAACAGACCTGAAAGCTTATGGTGGCTTCGAGGAAAGCCTGAACTACCCAAGGAGCCAACCTCTATTAAGAGTACACTAGCTTATATCCAACGTTCGTTTTCGTTAACAAGTTGTGAGACAGGTATTATCTCTAACTAAGAGGTAAAGGAACTGAGGGTCAGAGAGTTTAGCTATAGTTGTCCAAAGTCACACAGTTAATAAGTGACAGAGACACGGTTCAAATCAAGGTCTAGATGGTTAAAATCCAGTAAACTCTAGATCGGTGATTTTTTTGAACAGTCTTCCTCTTTGGAGCTTAGTTCTAGGCAGATGCTGCTATAAGGAGGAAATGAGAGTTTGGAAAAAATTAGTAATGCAGGTGGCAAATGGTGCCCAATGAGCAAGGTTTCAGAACTAGCTTAGATGAAGAACCTCCACTTTTATCTTTTTTATGCATTGGAATTCCATAAAGTTTAATGGAGGTGGGGGAGAAAATTGAGTATGTCTTTTCTTTTTTTAAAGTTAATGTATATACAGTTTATTGCTCTTGGTCAGTAGGTCGCAAACGTAGATGCACATCAGAATCACCTGGGGAGCCTTTAAAAATCCTGTTGCCATGGCCACATCTGAGACAAATTACATCAGAATTTCTGACGGTGGGACCCAGGCATCAGTAGTTTTTTAAAGCTTCCCGCATGATACCATTCAAGTTTCAGATCCCCTGCTCCAGGTTAGGAATGCTAAGGATTGAGTAGTTTTCCAAAACCTTTAAGATTAGAAAGATTTTAGGCCCTCTGACAACCACCAGTCTTTTGGGGGAAGGAGAAAAGAGATGAGCTGGACCCTCTCACTGTTTCCCTCCCTGTACTAAGCTTTCTTCTTTGGCTGTGTTCATCTTCCCAAGTCTAATCTCCTAATGTCTGTCATCAGCTTCTCCCAAGACACTTGGTCCTCTGCAGTTGTCTATTCCAAATTTGGTTTCTTGCTACCCCCAAGAGAGATGAGCTGACTTCAGGAGAGGAGAAGAAACTCAAGCTGTCAGGCCACTGGTAATTTTCTATGGCCTTATTGAATACTGGACTGAAGGTGAAAAACAGAATGGTTGTCTGGGAACAGAATGACTGTAAGAATATCAATTGTCTATCCTCGTGGTCACATGGCTGACAGAAAGCTGCCCACGCTACCGCTGCCCAGCATCGCCAGAAAATATTGTCCACATATCGCTAACCCGGGAAAAGATCAGAATTAAAAACTGAGTGTATGGTTTCTACTGAATACATATTGCTTTCAAACTACTGTAAAGTCAAAAAATCATAAGTGGAACCCCCATAAGCTGGGACGTACACATAAGGGTTTATAAAACAATACCCTGTGTCGGGGAGATCATTCAGGTCATTTAAAACACTGCTGTACTTCATTTAATATGCATGATTGACATATTCTTGGACAATTGTGTCAAATGAATATTTTTAAATAAAATCAATTTTTAAAAACCATTAGATCCTCATTTTTAAAGAAAGTGATTGAATTCTTTACTTTAAAAAAGATATGGACTATCTGTAAAGAATGGGCATGGCTGTGTTTCAATAAAACTTTATTTACAAAAACAGCCAGCCAGCCAAATCTGGCTGTAGTTTGTCAACCCCTGCTATAGACATTTAAACTTTTCTTTTATGATCTCTGGATACATAGCCTGAAGAAGTGAAGATTAAGGAACCACAATAGCTATTCTGTATATCTGAAGAGCAGTCAAATGAAAAAGGAAATAAGCATGATCTGTTTATCTATTCATTCAACAAATAAATATTAACAGAATGCCTATTCATGCACCAGGCATTTTATAAGCATTGTGGATACAGCACCAGACAAGACAGATCAAATCCCCGCCTTTATACAGCATATTTCCTAAGGGAGTAAAGAGGAAAAATAGAACTGTTAAATAATTACACTAAGCTAGTGTATGAAGCATAAAGAAGGGGCTCTGTCCTGGTACAAGTATCTCGCGCTTCTCAAAAGTTCACTTTATACCACTTCGCTTTTACAAAAGACCTACATTAGTACCGGTTTTTGCTAACCAAAAGAAATTCAAAGAGGAATTTCACTTTTATGAGAAAAGGCAAAAAGCAAAGGTTCAGCGTTTGTTTTGCAGCAAACTGTTATAAAGGCAGCGCGCACCCCAAGCAGCGCACGCGGAGCAGTGAGTGGCGGCGCCAAGCTCCTTCCGTGGGAACTGCACTCAGCATCTCAGTATCAAGCCGCCATAGCTTTGAACCGTGTCTGTGAGCGTGTGTGCTTTATCTCAATTTACTTTGTGCATCTGTTAGCAAGATACGCTGTAACTGCCTTTTCACTTTACGTCATTTCGGCTTCATAGGTTTCATAGGAACGCTCTGCTTTCAGATAGCAGGAAACCTATATTGGCCTTCCAGAAAAAGATAATTCTGTGCTGCAACCTAAAGGAAGACCAGGAGTTAGCCAAGTAAGGTGGGAAGTCAGGGATGTGGGGATTCCAGACACAGGAAAATAAACATGCAAAGGCAAGTGACACCAGTGCACAATTGACAACTGGAAAAGATCAGTGTGCCACATACAAGTGTTCAAGATAGGGCAACAAAACCCAAAGGTGGAGAGGAAGATAGGGGATGAATCAAAGAGGGAGGACCATGAGTCACTTTAGAGAGTCTGAACTTTATCCTAAGGGTAATAGAATTCCTAAGAAGGGTTTCCAACAGTGAAATTACAGAAGAGATTGGTGTTTTAGAAAGCTCCCTCTAGAAGTTGTATGGGGGCTGAAAGTAAGGAGACCAGGAGACTAGTTAAGATGCTATTGTTTTAATCCTAGGGCAATGATTATCACCTGTGCTAGCTATGGATGGGGACTAAAAAGAAGTACAGGAAGGATTTCTGCTTCCAATCGAAGTCAGAGAGACTGGAGTTACTGGTACAGGACTAACCCTCCCACCATTGCCACAGAACCATAAAACCGAACAAGGGCAACAACTTTCAGACATTGGAAAAGAAGCAGTGCAAGACTGCAATCTCTGAGAGAAGAAAAATTTGCAAGGTGACCCCAATTGTCCAGCTCTTTGCCTAGGAACAACTTAACCAAAAACAGCAAAGTGAGCTAGAATCCAAGCAGAGCACAGCAGGCTCACTGAATTGAGAAAACAGAGTTCTGAATGTGAAGAGTTGGAATCTGCAAGGCAGGGCACTAGAGAGGAGGAAGCTGTATAACAAGGGGCCCTGGAAGTCCATGTGGTGTCCCTGCAGGTCCTTAGCTGACGGCTGGACTGTACAGCCCAGGTGAGACTACCTAAAGCTTCCCAGAGAGTGGCTGCCATAGGGTTGAAAAAGAAACAAAAAAACTAGAGTTTGAGCCTTGGTGGAAGACACTGGCATTCTGGCACAGCCGGAGAGGAAAATTCTCATTATCACCTCATACATCCCCTGGGCATCCAGCAGAAACACCAAAAAGGCTTCACCTTACGAATAGGGACCACACCCTCGGACATGTACACTCAACAAGGATGATATCATCAAAAGGGTGAAAATTAATTCTGGGAGGAGAGGGGGAGTGAAAAACATCTTAGATATTACACAGCTCATAAGCAGGTATATAGTTATATCTGTGATATTAAAACTTCACAAGAGGAGTGGGGAAGTGGGGGCAGGGTCAATGACGGGGGGGAGGAGTGAAAATGTCTAAAAAGTCTCCTTGACGGGTAATAGTTTAAAAAAGATTGAGAAACACTGCCTTAGAGTACAGACTACTCTAGACCTTCCCAAGAAAAGCCTAAAACTAAACCTTAACAAGATCTTCAAAGGAAACAGAGTTTATAAATTAAGTCCCAGTAAGTTACAGAGGCTTAGGTAACACATAGAGCTTTCCAAAGAACCATTCTAGCAAAGCATAACCCAAGCTTATCCAAGTTCAAGGTGATCAAGTAACTTCTAAAAAAAACACTGCAACTGCCTTCTAAAAAGAAAAAATACTCCTCAGAGGAAGATATTTTCAGAGGACGATAACAGACCACATAATACCTAAAATGTATCACCTGCAATATCTAGCATACAATCAAAAATTGCTAGATCTGCAAAGAAAAAGGAAAATGTGGTCCATAGTTAAGAAAAGAGTAATCAATAGAAACTGACCCCAAGATGGCCCAGGTGTTGGATTTATCAAAAACTTTTAAATAATTATTACAAACATGTTCAAGAAATTAAAAGAAAATATATATGCTCAGAGAATTCAAGAAAAAATATGGTTTTCATTATTAAACAAATGAGACTATAAGTAGAGAAATGGAAGCTATTAAAAAAATTTAAATTCTAGGACTGAAAAGTATAGTTACTAAAACGAAAAA
The DNA here is from genome assembly GCF_028021215.1 of Eschrichtius robustus. NCBI lineage: Eukaryota > Metazoa > Chordata > Mammalia > Artiodactyla > Eschrichtiidae > Eschrichtius > Eschrichtius robustus. Next base: position 47,096,645 of record NC_090840.1, on the reverse strand, counting down.
AGTAGACAGACCTAAGAGATATTTTAGGAGTTGTATATTTTAGGATATCTAATAGTGGTGAACAGAGAGACAGGACTCTGAAAAATTTTGCTCAGACAACTGTGTGGGTGATAGCACCATTTCTTGAGATAGTAACACCACAGGAAAAGTATGTCTACATTGTTCCAAAAGTCAGAACCAGAGGGCTACTGTGTAGAGATGATAAAGGACCAGATGATGGGATGACAAAACAATTAAAGCTATACAACAGTGCAACTGATTTTGTTGCTAAGTAGGGAGTACCCTTCATAGGAAACTATTGACAGACATTAAATGAACTATAGATTCTATAGAATAGAATAATACTTTACGGGATAGAAGATTGGGCTAGGTATCATATAAGGTCCCTTTTAAACTTAAATTTCTATTGTTCTCAAATCATTATGAGAACTGTACTGTGGTGAATGAAAAACAGGTATAGGCTCAACAAATAATATGAAAAAGATGTATAGGGCTTAGCCTGCCCTTTCACTAGATGGCTCCATATTCACAAGACGTTGTGGTACGCAGAATAAAGCACTCCTGAAGATGTCCAACTCTTAATCTCTAAACCTATGAATATGTTAGGTTACACAGAAAAGGGGAATTAGGGTTGCTAACCATCTGACTTTTATACAGGGAGATTATCCTGGATTATCCAGGTGAACCCAGTGTAATCAGAAGGGTCCTTAAAAGAGGAAGAAAGAGACAGAAGAAGAGAGTCAGAGGGAGACAGAACTATGGAAGAAAGGGACAGAGAGATGTAACGTTGCATTAAAATGGAGGGGAGGAGCCATGAACCAAGGAATGTGGGCTGCTGTTAAAAGCTTGAAAGAACAAGGAAATGGATTCTCCCCAGAGCCTCCAGAAAAGAAAGCAGCCTTGCTAGCACCTTGATTTTAGCCCCATGAGACCTATGCCAGACTTCTAGCCTATAGAACTGTAAGAAAATAAAATCGTATTGTTCAACCCACTAATTTTATAATAATTTTTTAAACGCAGCAGTAGGAAACTAATACAATGATCTAGAACTGTGCCATCTAAGATAGTAGCCACTATGCACATGTGATTACTGAAGCTAATTAAAATGAAATAAAAATTAAAATTCAGTTTCTCAGTCACAACAGCCACATGGCCAGTGGCCACTGTACTGGACAGTGCAGACAAACACTTCTGTTATCACAGAAAGTTCTACTGAACAGCACTGATCTCCTCAGTGACTCTCTTCAATTATGCTTTCAGGCCGATAACTTTGTGCAGGGCTATTTTTAAAGCCATAAGCCTCCTTTTGTTTCCTAGGTCAAAAGTAAAAACTATATGTTTCCAGGAGAAAATAAATTAAATGTCATAGATATAACTAAATCAAATAAGTTCTGGGCCTATTACAAAAAAGGAAATGCCATTCTGGTTTTACTGAGTCAAACCATGGGCTTTGTGGAAGATATTTTCATTGAGCTCAAAGGTTTTTATTTCAGTTTTCTCCTATATTTGTGGCTATTCCAGAAGGTTACAGTTGTAAGAAATAGGCAAATTGAGTAGCAAGATCACTACTGCAATTTAAAATTTGCAAAAATGTAAAAGGGATGTAAGTAATGACTATTGAATAAAAACAAATCAAAATCACATCCTCCTCTATAACTTTTCTGGGTTTTATTCACAGTACTAATATAATGAAACCTAAAGATGTAAAGCAAGTTAGTGTCGATGAATAAGGTCACGTTATTCAAAATTATACTACTGCTTATGAATCATAACTTCCCATTTTAACATTAGGCTGTCATCTTAAATGTATGCCTTCAAATGTTTTAAAAATTGGTCTTCACTCATGTAGACAGAACTTCATGTTCATCTTGGTTTGAAATCAGTGAAATTTATTTCGTTGAAAGTCCCCCTCCAAAGTAGCCCCTAAGACTCTCTATCCCAATACCCTCCACACACTCACCCCCTCTACCCTCAAAAGCTAAGCCCCACTCTTCTCCAGTCACACAGGTCATGCTGATGCTTTTCCCCAAAGCTAACAAAATGCCCAATAATCCAAGTCACTCTGGAGATGAGAAATATAACAGGCAGCACAAAAGATAGCAGGCAGAGGCTGAAAACCACATAGCTGGCTTAAAAGGACAGAGTCATTGGTTCAAAACCAGGGACTTAAGAAAAATTCCACAGGTCAAGTAAGCATAACATTCCACAGGTTAAGAACAAAACAGTAAGTCTTGAGAAAAGAAAATTCAGGCAGCAAAGATCATGAATTAAAGCAGAGTCCAGGCAACAAGGACTGGATCACTAGCTGACAGCAAGGTTTCAGTATTACAGCTGTTGCTTCAGCCCAGGAAAAAGAGCCAGTCTCCAAACATGGACATGGCAGGCTATGTTAGCACAGACACCCGCGCAGGAATGAGGAATGATGGGAGGGCAGCATGGCCCACTGACCTTCGCACATCGATCATATTAGCATTATTAGAGCAATTATCAAAGAGAATACAGAAACCTCTTTCATTACCAAAGGTAAAAATAGCATGAAATGAAGTAATATATTTCAGAATGAAACATGGAGAAGAGCATCACTAACCATACAAAAATATAATTAAAACCTGAGTAAAATAATGCCTGTAATTGTGAAACATACCCCTGGGATTCTTTGGGCAAAGGAAAAAGAAGGATCCATATAAAGTTAGGGAAAGTGGCAGTACACAATCAAGAAGGGGATAGAGGACTTCCCTTGGCAGTCCAGTGGTTAGGACTCTGCGCTTTCACTGCAGGGGGCATGGGTTCGATCCCTGGTCCGGGGAACTAAGATCCCTCAAGCCACGCAGCACAGCCAAAGAAAAAAGAGAGATGGAAAAGAGAGAAAAGGCCTACTGGTAGACCTGAGCAGGCCAGGCTGCTGAGGTGGATACCAAACTCTGATGCAGCAGCCTCTGCAAATAACTTCTAGCAGCCATAGGTCTTAGGGTAGGAGCAAATCCATGCAAAGACACCATAGATGAAGAATTTGGATCCCTCTGCCCCCAGAAAGTTTCCCATATGCTTGCTGATACCTGAAAGTCACCGTTTCAGTTATAGCCAAAATTCTTAAAATTAAGTGTCCACAGCTGCCATACAGAGAAGCTATGTGAGAAAAACTCTGCTTTCTGTTCTTACTCATCTTTCCTAAGGAGGATCTTTATTCCCACTCAAACACAGACATATTCCTTAGCTACTAAGCTGTCAGTGTGCTAGATGCTAGGGTCTCAAGCATCTAGTTTTAAAAGACAAAGTCCCGGCTCTCAAGGACAATAGAAGGAATGGACAAGAAAATGAATCATTAAAATATGGTAAATTAAGTTGAATTCCGTAGAGAGATTAGGCCCAAGGTAGATGCAACTATCTTTGGGCAACTGACAACAAAACTGTTTAGAGAGGCTATAGAAATTGTTGTAAATAACTCAGCCCCCCCTGCTTTTAAGATTCTTCCCTGTTCATCCTTTTTGTCAAGTCTTTAAAGTTGAAGTTCCCCAAGACTGAGACTCTCTTTTTTTAAGTCTATACTCTCTCCCTAACCAATTCATCAATACCCTTGACTTCAAATACCATCTACAGTGCTGTCACTCAAATGTGTATATTCACTTCAGACCTCTTCTCTGAACCCAATAGTATGTATACACAATTGTCTATCTGACATCTCCAACTGGAGATGTTTTATAGGTACTTCGACTTCAAGATTTCCAAAACTGAATGCCTGATCTTCAGAACCACAAAAGGTCACACTTATTTGTCTCCCTCCAATCTATAGAGCCACAAGATTGATTTCCTGTTTACAGTTCTTCAATTGCTTCCCACTGCTCATAGGATAAAACTTTAAATCCCTACACACAGCCTGAAGTCCCTCAATGTCCTGCCCTCTCCTACCTCTATAGGCTCTTCTCATGTATTCTCCTACTCTTGAACTTCAGATATGTTGACTTTATCTCACACACTCCAACATGCCATGCTTTGTCCTGATTCCTCTGCCTGGAATATACCCTCCTTGCCGCCTTCAGTCAATTCTTACTTCTTCAGAGTTCAGTTCAATCAGTACTTTCTTAAAGACACATTCCTGATTCCCTGCACTAAGTCAAAATCTCTAGGAATACACTTCATAGCATTACCACAATTATAATTAAATAAGAACAAACATTTATTAAGCACCCACTATTAGACCAAACATTATTCTAGGTGATGAAGATTCAGCAACAGGAAAACAAGGTCTCCACTCTCTTGGAGCTACATATCTATATGACAAGAGAGATAGACAATAAGCAAACAGACCCCCCAAAAAGCAAGATAATGTTATGTAATAATATGGGGACAATAAAACAGGTGATGTGAGAGAAACTGGCTGGGTTAGGAACAAGGCCAAAGGAGAAAGTACTTCTCTAATCGGATTGTTCAGGGTCTGCTTTTCCTGAAGGAATGTAAACTTCAAAGGGCAGAGGCTTTGTCTGTTGCTATACCCCAAGTGCCTGGACATAACAGGTACTCAATGAATATTTAAGGAATAAATTATGAAATATATTACTTTCTACATAGGACTATTTTCCAATATGCCACAGAACAGCTGCAATCTCAGGGAAGTCACATTTTTTATATTATAAATTACATCACCAAAATACTTGTTCAAAATACTTGTTGAATAGATGAATAAATGAAACAAAAATATCCACTTCCATAGGTCCCTGGGCATTTATAAGGTTCTTCATGGGCCAGAATCCCTTAAATAATCTACCTGTCCAAGTCAGTGATTCTTGACCTCTGAACCCAACAACAGCCAAACAGACTACAAGGTATCCACACAAGTAGCTGATAACCTCTTTGTTTATCAAAGTGCTCTTGGTAAGTCAATAGTGCACTCTTATCCAAGCCAAATGGACCTTAATCTTATCAGACAGGACTAAGGGAAATAAACGATCTATACAGCAAACCATAAAATTCCATTCAGAAAGTGCCAATAGCCAGATTGGGAAACTGGATTATACACTATATACAAATAGTATATAATCAACTAGAAGGCAACTTAAAGGTTTTATGGCTTACCTAAAAAGAAAGAAAATATTGATTCCCAGATCAATTCATGTATTTCTCAAGATGTCGAATACTAGACTAGGTTATCTTGTAGATATGAAGCATTCACTTACTCATTTATGCACTCATTCATTCAATAAGCATTTACTGAGCACCAACCACTTGCTAGGTAGGGACCATGTAAGATATTGTGTATGGGATTTTATGAAGTGAGGAAACAAAACCTGTATAGCATAGTGGCAGTGTTTAGCAAATTGACAACATGGCTTAGAATGATGGCTGTATGTCTAGCCAAACTTAGATGGCAAGGAGATATCTGTTATAATCTTTGCCAGAAAGAGATATATAATCGAGTCTCATTATTCATGGTAGTTGCGGTCTATAAAGTCGCCACAAACACTGAACCATAGCACACTGAATCATGGCTCCTAGGGAAATATAGGGTTAGGTTCCTGTGAACCTCTGGTTACAATGTTTTTGTCAACTTATCCATATACAACTTTGTTTTATGTGTGTTTCTTTTAAAGACACCACATATAACACCTATTGATTCACTAACATCGAACTTAACAGCCAATAGCACTATAACTCATGCCTAAACAAAGCTTATCTAACACGTGTACTTTCCACATAAGGCCTCCTTGCACTTAGGAACACTGGACAGGACTTCAGCACTACACTTGAGGGCCATTTTAAAGTGTAATCACCCCCCAAAAAAGCACAAAAATGTGAAAAATATGGCATGAAATAGACCACAAAAGACACTTGTTTACAGTATGAGTGAAGAGAGAAGGAAAGGGAAGGAAAGGGAGGGGAAGGGAAGGAACCAACCATCCACAGGCAGAAGGAGCCTTCTTGTGAACTCCGCAACTCTGCAACTGCCCCTTCCCATGCCAGCAAGGGACTAGAGCATTGCCGTCTTGCCAGCACTTCAGTTTTCAGTGGGTCACCAAAGAATCCAGGCTCCAGACAAAGTAAAGAGAGACAAGGAGCCAGGTGAGAATGACAATGCCAAAGCGGGGGCCTTCTCAGAGCAAACCTCCCACGTGCATGGCTGAGCCAGAGGATGTGGAGAGGAAGTCTGGGCCAGGGCCAGTGAGTAGAAGGGAACAGATACAATGGCCATCACACAAACAAAAGTTCCTTGGGTTGGGGATAGGGAAGCGGTCGGGAGCAAAGACACTCAAGCCCACCCCAAGTGGCAGGGCTTTAGCTGGCAACATGAAAACCCCCTCCTGCCAAGGTTGCCAAGGAACACGCTTGCAAAGCTGAGAGCATGTCATTCAGAGCGTCTTCCCAGCGAAACGTGTGTGGCGCATTTGCAGGCTGGCAGAAGCCCCGCCTCAAATCTCCTCTTTGGAGCTTCCTCATCTTTCTGATCAGGACAAGAGGCCCTTTTTCACTGTTTTCATAGTATTAGATTCCAGTTAGATACGTTTAAACTTCCAAATTAAGCAGAAAAGTGCTTTGAAACTGTACTGCCTTCATTGAAAAAGATAGTTTGGGATTTAGAAAACATCAAACACTTAGCAGATTCGACACGTCTAACTAACTGCAAACGACATTTGACAGCTACATTGGCCATTAGTTCTTGACTTATCACATCTGTCTCGAGTTATAGTAATAACCACCTCTCAAGGATCTATGCTGTGGCCATCACGCTAGACACTTCCTAGAACTTAGTTCATTAAATCTTCCCCCAAATGTCTGGGAGGTTGATATTACAACCCATCCCCATTTCACAGTTAAGAAAACTGTACGGAAAGTAATTTGCCAACAATCATGTGGAAAGTAAGTGGTTGAGCAAGGTCCCAAACCCAAGTCAGCCTGACTTTAATATCTATATCCTTTGTATTATATTGTATATAACCAGGTAATTGTATGGTCTGCACTCAATGGAACACGGACTTGAGATGGTTTTATTTTCCCCAGTCCCTCCTGCCAGTTGTGCTACAAAGCACCATACCTTACTGTCCCTTAGTAACATCTGGGTGGATTCCACAACTTTCCAATCATTTTCAGTTATTAGAAGAGCCTCATTCCAGTTTTTAAGATTCAGACCTATTTATTTTTTAGATTCCTGTTTCTCATCCAGTTTAAAGCGCTCCCTCTTCCATCTCCCCAGGGCCAGCCCCGCTTCAGGGCAGGTAAGGGCTTAGAGGGAGCAGGGGCCCTGGTCTGCTCTTCCCCCCTCTCTGCCCTCCTGGTAGAGAGGAGACATGCTCAGTGTCCGGGGTACCTCCTCCCTTCCCCACCTCCCAGGCTTCCGTCGGCCAGTGCTTCAGAGCAGAGAGAGTGAGGTCCGTGAGGTGGCAGGGCTTGACCTCTCAGGCCGGCTGCCTGCGAGAGGTGGACAGCTTCAGGAGTCTATTCGAGTGTCCACTCTAGTGAGTCTGGTTCTCTCTGCTGCTGGTGGTCTTCGCTAATTTGGCAGTTTCTACCAAGAAGGTGCATGTGGTTTACTTGCAGAGATGCCTTGCTTCACTTCACCTCCGTCCGTGACTGAGAATGCTCTCAGAGAGTGGGGCAACTGTGTTTCCATGTTGTCTTTGCCAGAGGTCCATGCCCCCAAGCATCTGCCCCATCCCCTAACTAGATGTCACCTGATCATCCCAAAACTCATGCCTCCCATTCTGCATTCTATGCTTCTTCTGTGAAGCCACAGGAACCATGAAAATCCTCTTCCGGGCCTTCCAGGTAGGGTGGGGGAGTTCCTCTGCCTTCTTAGACACCTTACCCTGCGGTGTCTCTATCAGCTTTGGCAGACTACCAGAGCCAGGCAAGAAGCAGCCATCAATCTCCAAGTTCACATATGCCCCTACGCTTCAGGGAGCCATGCCAGCCTCTCTCCTTCCTTCCCCACACTTAGCTCCACTCCATGCTAATGACAGCACCAAGGAGGGCCTCTGCTGCCCCATCTCATGCACCATCTAGCCAGGGTGAGAAGCCAGTCTCCTGGGACACCCCCAGGCTCTCATGAAGTAGTCCACATTTCACAGGGCTTTGAGGTCAGCAGGAAGCCACCATGGGGAAGGGAGGGAAACACCATAACATTTGGATATTCGGTCAGCAACTCACAACTGTAACTTTCTCCTCTCTACCCCATATCTTCTTTTATCATTTGGGAAGGGATGGGGGAGGTATGAGGCGATAGTTTAGAATGGGAACAGTTTGGCCACCTCTTACTGAGCTCTGGGGAAGTGTCTGACTCCACTTATTTGCGTCTCACTTTAAAATAAGAGGTGTTTGATACGTGGGTCCTAGTTACCGATTCCAAGGTAATAGGAAAAGTTCCACTCAATACATTGCAACATAAATTCTGACCAATTGCCCCATGCCTTTCAAATTTTGGTCGAATTTAGTGGAGTACAAATATGAAGCTGTGGTTATAGATTATTTCAAAAGATGTTGAAAGTCTAGTACTTCAGTGAAAACTGTATTTTAATGTTGTCAATTTGCCAGTGGAGTCAGAAGAATATCACTCAAATTGAAACTGATGAAGACAAATCTCCATCATAAGTGGTAGTCCCAAATAAAGCCAGCCATCAAAAAGCCAAAACGGCCACAGCAAAAGGCGTCCTCAGCCCTCATTTAACAGGGCTGGCAGACTGGTGGCCAAGGGCCAAAAACTGCCAACAGGCATTTTTGTTTGAGTCACACAGCATTTTCAAAAATTGGAAACAAGTGCCAATTCATCAGGAGGTTTCATGTAAACTCCAAATCTCCCAGGATGGGCAATACTGGTCGTGCATCTCCACACAGTGACAGCTGCAGCAGCCGAGCAGTGGCTTTCCCCTTTAGCCTGGGCAGGAGCTCTCCAGTTCATGACCAGCCCTCTTCAGTCACTGGTGCTATCCTGGCCCCCAGAGATGTTTGTAGATCATGGCACTTCTCCTTTGCCTGTTCCCTCTGCAAATGCTTTTTTTTAACTCAATTATTCTTGCATCAAAACTCTAGTCATCAAATAAACTCAACCCATATTTTCCCTCAATATCTTCCTTGGCCTCCATTCTCTACCAGAATCATATCTCCCGAAAGATTAAACCTCTTCCATACAGCGGAGCCCAGAAGACCCTGACCCCATACTTTGCCGGTTCTAGGGGTCAAGGCTCTGCTCTCCCCTTCTCTGGCCTTCTCGCTCACGGAACCACCCCTGAAGGAGACATCCAGAGGGAGAACGTCCCTCTTCCTGCCAAGTAAACTCAGCCCTACTTGTCCAGATCCTGTCTACCTTGGCCAGTTTCATGGCACCCCTCACTCTTACATCTCTAGGCCCTGTCTCCAAACTGTTTCCTTCCACTCTCTCACCTGGTGCTACAAATCTTCTCTGCCTGGTAACAGAGTTACTTGACTGGACCACCTGCTGGACTTGCCATTCATTCCATTCCTTCTTTTCATTGCCATGCTGCTCACTATGGCTCCATTTCCTCCCCACCCTCCTCCTCCTAATTCTCCGCAATGTGCCTTTCAAGGCCCTCCAACCAGTCACACACCCACGGTGCTGCAATGTGTTATTAAACATCAGGAACTCCAGGTTGCCAAAAGGCCCTTCTCCTGACCTCTCTGAGCTATGGGTTTTATGGGTCAATCATGCTTCTCAAAATTTTCTCCTACTTTCACCCCAATGACACCAATCTGTCCTGGTTCTCCCATCTCTGGTGGCTCCTTCTCTGTATTCTCAACAGACCCCTCCCTGTCTCCTTCCTTCCCTCAGTCCACCTTTTTTAACCCTATTAAGGCCAAGTCTCACAACAAAATGAATGGTGGCTCTCACTGTGAAGTATGGTAAAAACTCACAGGCTATGGAAGGCTCACCCTTTATTAAGAACTACAACTTCAGGACTTCCCTGGCGGTCCAGTGGTTGGGACTCCAGGCTTCCACTGCAGGGCGCACGGGTTTGATCCCTGGTCGAGGAAGTAGGATCCTGCATGGCATGCGGTGTGGCCAAAACAACAACAACAACAACAACAAAAAACTACAACTTTATTCAGAATAGTCCTAATATTCACTTACAAGTAAGTACGCAATCTTGCACTTCTACTGAAAGCCTGAAGGAGTCAGCCAGACCAGACCATTCATTTGTTGTTTCAAGCTTGTCTTAGGTACATTCCTGCCTTTACTAATGTCATAGTCACTGCTGGAATGCCCTCTTTCTCAGTCATATTGCACCCTTCCTTTCAGATTCAGCTCAAGATTCATTTCCCAGAGACAACTCCAACCACAGAGACCTTGCCCTTCTCCAAAATTACAGGACTTATTAATAGCATCACTGTCTTACATTTAATCATATGCAATTGTGTGTTTTTATAAATCCCAGCTCCTTCACTGGTTTCCAAAGGAAATCCACTCAACAAACTTTTATCATGAGTTTTATGGTTTTACTAATATACAGAGAGAGAATAAGGAAGGGTCACATTGCAGAGAACACAGAATTTCACATGAGAAATACCCATTTGGCTTTCCTCTCCCTAAAGCCACCTCTCATACCACCATCGATGACCCTCTTGACCATCCTGCCTTTTGAATTCATTCTTGCAGAAACCTGAGGACTAGCCTGGCCTTGGAGCCTAACTCTTGCCCAAGCTTATCAAAGCATCATCTCAAAAGACACATTTCTCCTAGCAAAGTAATTCTTACACCGGTTACCAAGATGCTCCACTTTTTTAACTTATTTTTTTAACTTGTATCATTGTTCAAATGTAGTTCTTAAGTCCTCAATTAAATTATAAACATCTTGAGGAATACTGGTAATTAGTAGTAGTAGTAGTAGTAGTACTAATGATACTAATAGTGATAGTAAACACTCTGAAACCTCTAGAACAGTGTTATCCACAAAGGTAGTATTCTGTAAAGGTCTGAACGTACAAAGGGAGGTGATGCAAACAGAAACACCAGTGTAGTGGATTAAACCCCAAAAAGTTTTGTACATATCTTAACACCCAGAACCTAACTGAGACCTTACTTGGAAAAAGGACCTTTGTGCATATAAAGTTAATGATCCGAAAGCAGCCTGAATTACTTGGGGGGGTCTTAGATTTAATGACAAGTGTCCTCATAAGAGACAGAATAAGAGATGCAGAACACAAAGGATAAGGCCACGTGAAGATGGATGTAGAGATGGGGAATTATGTAGCCACAAGCTAAGGAATACCTGGAGCCACCAAAAGCTGGTACATGCAGGAGGAGTCTCCTCTAGAGTCTCGAGAGGGAGCACAGCCCTGCCAACACCTTGATTTGAGACTTCTGCCCTCCAGAACTATGAAGGAGTAAGTTTCTGTTCTTTTGAGTCACCAACTTCGTGGTAATTTAGCAGCTCTAGGAAAGAAATACAACCAGCTTCTACAGATTTATTCTTCCACTAGAAAAATATTCCTCAAGAGGTTGTTATATACAAAATAGACACTGCACTAGCATTTTAGATACATAAAGATGTCTTACACATGGATCTTGCCTTGGGAAAGTTTATATTCCTAAAGCAATTACGGTTACCTCCTGGATTTGGGGTGTCAGTTGCTAGCAGGACATTTTATTTTGTGTTTCATAAAAGGCCACAGATATAGTCATATATTTATGTCATGAGAACAGGAAGTCATAATGTGGCTCTTAAAAGATACGTGGGAAGAGTACTCTAAGCCAGCTTTTCCTAATTCCTGCCATTATCAGGAGAGACCGTGAGAGTCTGAACAAGTCAACAACTACAGCATCTAAAAAAGCAGGGCACACATCATTCCCCTTGCATTAGATATGTAACCCTGTGCCACAGCTCTAACAGGGGTACAGAAAGATGTCAAAGAGAGCACTTGTGGCTACAAATCTGAGACAAAACCAGCAGAGGACAGCTTTCCAAAGTGCCACACCCTGATAGAAAAAACTAACAACCTCTTGCTTGGAATGAATAGTAGGAGCATTAAGTGGCAGCAGATTTCCTGGACCAAACTTAGCACAAAAGAAAGAAGGTGGCTGGGAATAAATAACAAATTAAATATACAAGCCATATTTTCAGAAAGCTAAAGATGAAGGACTGGGGAAGAAAGTAAAAGCTAAAAAACCATACTCACCCATAAAATCCCATGTCACAAAGGACAATAGTTGTTAGCCTGGAACATGGCATTAGTCCCTCTCCCTTACAAACCTTACACAAATAACTGATCCAGAAAGTACATGCCTCATTTAAAGATGACTATAAAAAGGAAGGGAAGGGAATTCCCTGGCATTCCAATGGTTAGGACTCAGCACTTTCACTGCCAGGGCCTGGGTTCGATCCCTGGTCAGGGAACTAAGATCCTGCAAGCCACACAGCACAGCCAAAAAAAAAAAAAAATTACATAATAGCCACAAAGGAGGAAAAAAAAAAAGTGACATAAAAAAAATGTTGCCACAGAACAGATAAAAACTGTGGCCAAATATAATGTCACAAAACCAGAACTAAGCAAACGCCTCTATGAAACAAAAACTCAATGTAAATACACAAGAGCTCAAGTTAAATAAAGGAAAGAGAAAGAGATGAATTACGTATTGATAAATTCATAAATAGAAGAGAAAAATCAAACCATCAGAGAAATGAAAGTCATATTCAAGACAGCCCAAAGAGACTGCTGAAAACAAAGTAAGGATCATGAAGGACACAAATGAGAAAAGTGATCAGAATGAAATGTAAATGCAAGTTAGAGATAATTACATCAATAATAAAAATAAATGGTTACAGCTAAAATGAAATATATGGAATTCAAAGAATGGAATCAAACATATGCATAGATAGTGTCCCCAAAGAGCATAACCAAAACAATGGAACAGGAGTCAATCCATATTTATTTCCCTGTCTAGAGAAAAATCCTCAAGGAAAGACATTAAGACCAAGTATTTTGTATCCAACAAAACTGTTGCTGAAGTATAATGACAGCTGACAAACATTTTTTGAGCGTGCAAGGACCCAAATAATTGATTCCCTCCCTCCTCTTCACCATCCCTAGAAGAAATGCTAGTACATTAACTTCAGCCAATCAAGAAATAAATGAAAAAACTCTGGCAAAAATGACTAATAGTAGTACTGAAGTCACAAAAACTAAGACCAAAAAAATATATACAGAGTATGGTTATAGGATAGAATGAATAAGTTATAAGCCCTAATATGTAGCAATTTGTAATCAACAAGTTAAGAGAACAAGGGGGCAAGAAAGTGGTAATATCCTTCTGCTGGTTTCCTCATCTTAAAGAGGCAGGGATAGGAGACACCAATATGTAGGTCCCACCTACACAAATCTCTCCTCCCCTGCTTCTTTGTTGGTAGAGCTAGGAGGGGCTCTCCCCTGATCCAGGGAACAGATCTAAGCCAGGCTTTGTGAGTCTATTTGCCTTAACAATAACACTTTAGCATGAACATGAGATTCAATTCTAGCCAATGAGGTATGAGGAGACATTTGTTTCTTTGCTCTTATGAATAAATGTGAGAAGCCGAAACAGCACATTCTTCTGTCTCTTGCCATAGCTTCATAGCTACCCCATGCCTATAATCGAACCAAAAAGAGATAACCATGAAGATAAAGCCTACATGCTGAGAACTGCAAAGTGGAAAGATGGAAAAACCTAGGTCCTGAAGACACTGTTGAGATACTAGAACTATCCTACCTCTGGACATTTATTATTGAGATAACAAATGTCTTTATTGATTAAGCAATCATTAGATGAATTTTCAGTTACTCATTGATGAAAACATTCTGATATACTAGCAGTCAAAAGATATCATTGAAAACTGATAAATCAAGCATTAGAAGTATACGTTTTAAATGTATGAAATGTATTTAAATGTAGAATTATATTAAATGTAAAGAAATTGACACAAAGAAATATAATACCATCAATTTGGGGGTAGAGATAGTGGAAAGAAGTGGAAATTGCCAAATTCATCAATGTTCATAGTGAGAAGAGAGAGAACTATGTAAAGATATGGTCATAAGGGTAACTGTTAGAACAAAAATACAAATCTTCCAAATTATCATAAAATACACAATACCCATAAAAGCAGAAATACAGTTCATATTGTAAATTTAAAAACAAACAAAAAATGACAGAACTGAAAGCAAACATTTATTTCCAAAAATACACATGGCCCAAACATAACTACTAAAAGAAAAAAAGGACTCAGACTGAATCTCAAAGCAAAATCCAACTGTCTGCAGCATATAAGAGGAGGCTGAAAATAAAAGGAAGGGCAAAGGCTCTAACAGGCCATAGCAAATCAAAGAAAACAAGGTTCATGATATTAATATCAGATGAGTCTGAATGTGGAATAAAATGCATTAAATGAAAAAAAGAAACTTTATAATGTTAAACAGTACAATCCAAAATGAAGACTAATTGTTACAAATATCTACGTACCCAGCAATATAGCATTGCTATAAAGAAAAACATACAAAAAATTCAAGTTTTAAACTAGAAAATATAATCTCAGCAACAGGAAACTTAAATTCTTTTCTTTCAGTACATCACAGAACAAGCAGACAAAATATGTCTCAGAATAAAGAAAACATAAATAAGATAATGTATTCCTAAGTGATATACTCTGAAAATAGAGAATACACCTTCTTTCCAAGTTCCCATGATACATTTACAAAACTGACTGACTATCTTGAAACAAAGAAAACTTTAGCAAGTTCCAAAAAAGGAGAAGCAATATAGACATCTGTGATCCCAATGCAGTAAAACTTTAAAATAACAAAACTAGAACACAGAAAATACTCTACCATATTTTAAAATTCTGTTAACTTTTGGAAACTTCCTACACTGTAGGTGGGAATGTAAGTTGGTACAGCCAGTACGGAAAACAGTATGGAGGCTCCTCAGAAAACTAAAAATAGAATTACCATATGATCCAGCAATCACACTACCGGGAATATACTCAGACAAAACTATAATTCAAAAAGATACATGCACCCCTATGTTCGTAGCAGCACTGTTCACAGTAGCCAAAACATGGAAACAACCTAAATGTCCATCGACAGATGAATGGATAAAGAAGATGTGGTACATATATACAATGGAATACTACTCAACCATAAAAAAGAATGAAATAATACCATTTGCAGCAACGTGGATGAAACCAGAGATTATCATACTAAGTGAAGTAAGTCAGAAAGAGAAAGACAAATACCATATGGTTATCACTTACATTTGGAATCTAAAATATGGCACAAAAGAACCTATCTACAAAACAGAAACAGACTCAGACACAGAGAACAGACTTGTGGTTGCCAAGGGGAAGGGGGAGAGCTAGAGGGATGGACTGGGAGTTTGGAGTTGGTAGATGCAAACTATTACACTTAGAATGAATAAACAACAAGGTCCTAATGTATAGCACAGGGAACTATATTCAGTATCCTGTGATAAACCATAATAGGAGAGAATATTAAAAAAGAATGTATATATGTATAAAACTGAGTCACTTTGCTGTACAGCAGAGATTGGTACAACACTGTAAATCAACTATACTTCAATATAAATAAATAAATAAATAAATAAATAAAATTCTGTTAACTTTTGCATCAAAGATGAAATCAAAACTGAAGATGTAGAACATCTAGAAGATAATGACAGAAAAAGAACTATACAGATTTAAAACACTATATAGGAGAACAGGATAACTATATTATTTAGAGGATATAGCTAAAAATATTAAGAAACAAGGAAGAATGAAAGAGATGATTTATGCACTCAACTCAAGAAGGTAAAATAAAAGGAAAAAAAGAGAAGACAGTAGGAAGAAATTAATAAAAATAAATATTGAAATTAATGAATTAGAAAAACAGAACATGGTAGAATTAACCAGTAAACCAAAGAACTGTTTCTTGGGTGAAGGGGAAGGGGGGAATACAAAAGAAAGCCTTTAACTTGCCTAATTTTTTTAGTTAGGAGGAAAGAAACAATGATGAGAAAAATCACAAAACATAAGAAATTAAAAGAATCCTAAAACACCATTTTGCTAATTCCATGTGAGTAAATTTGAGAACTAAGATGAAATAGATTATTTTCTAAGAAATCTCACCCCAGATGGGAATGAAAATTTAACAGACTAATGTCCATAGAAAAAGTAGGACAAGTTGTTCAAACATTTACTCCTACCAAGATAGTTCAACACACAGCTGGTTTCACAAGGGGAATCCTGCCAAATCCTTAAGAAACAGATAACCTCAATGCCATTTAAAGTGTTTCAGAGCATAGACAAAGAAGAAAAGCCTCAAAATTATATTTATGAAGATATAAAACTCCAATAAAGGTAGTGTAGAAAAAAGAAAACTACAGCCCAAACTCATTTATGAATTCTGATGAAAACTTCTAGATGAATATTTGCAAACAGAATCCAGGATCACATTAAAGTATATTAATACCATTACCAAGTGGCGTTTATTCCCAAAGTAAAAGAATAATTCAAAAATTAAAAATTGATTAAATAATTTTCCATTTTAATAGTAAAAAAGAAAATTTAATGACCATCTCCATAGACTATGAAAAAGCTTTTACTGAGGGGCCAGTGTTCATTCAAACGGCGGTGCAAAGGAAATCCTTGGAAAAGGAGCTCCAAACAAGAAAGCTCAGTGTAGTCAAGCAGAATTGGTAGCAGCAACAGGACCCAAAGTGAACTTCTAACAGCATTCGGGACAATGAGAAACACAGGAATGGTGCCCTGAGAACCCTTTGGAGTTCACTGTTTTCTCACCAGTTTGGAGGGCCATTGAACCAAGGCAGCCCTAGAGCCCCCTTGGAAGGGACCTTACCAAGTGGTCATGACCACTGACACTGCTGTGAAACTAGTGGTCATGACCACTGACACTGCTGTGAAACTAGAATCTTTGGGTACACATCTCACAGCTAAAGAAGGCTTCACCTGACACCTGTACAAACTCTGGAGACCTCCAAATCAAACTGACAAAGAAGAGAAGTAGCTGACATCAAGGTAGATTGATTCTACCCAAGATGCTGGGCCAAATTTTCATACTTTAACTAAACACGAAACCCTTTCTTCTTTTTCATTCCTTTACTCTGGCACTGACCTGGAAAAATAATGCCATCATCTGTATCTCCCAGGGCATTGCTGGGGGATGGGGGAGGGGTAACCTCTGGAATTTAGGATAATGCTTTATTTCAGGCTAGGGAAAATCTAACTGACCCCAGACTTGAAGGGGCAATTATGCCCTGACAGGATTTATCTTTGTCTGGGGTGGTTATCATTCTCCTTGAACCTAGATGGTTAGTGCACAGCTGGGCAATGCCTTTTAGGTTATCTAGCTGTGCCCCTAACTGTTCTAGAAAGGACCTATTGGGATGCTTTCCATGATTCAAGGTTCACTAACCTTGGTAGAGCCCTACTTCCCTGGTTAGGAGTTAATACAAATGACAATATGATCAGGAACCCTTCCTTAACTCTTAGAGACATTGTAGATTCTGTTGCTAGACACTAGCTGCCCAACAAAAATCTTTAAGATACTCTGGCTAAGGGTGTTCTTGGTAATAAGATAGCCCTTGTTCCTCTCTTTTAGCTGAGCAAAGAGGAGTCTACACTGTGGCCAACACTACCTGCCGTACCTGGATTGACACTTCTGAGGAAGTTGAAACTCAGTTACGTAAGATCATGAAACAACCCACTTGGCTTAAAAGAGTGACTTCTTCAGGAGGGTCTTCCTTTGATTGGTTTGAGTCTTAGGGACCATGGCTCCAAAGTGCACGAGAAACATAGGGAATTATCCTTCATATTATAATCATGATAATCTCCCTGGAGCACTGTATTCTCTCAAAAACTTTAAATCTAGGTTCACGGCCGCTAACCACCAGGCAATGATCTCCCCAAGACTGGAACACTGGAAAAGGAATGAAGAGAATGACCAACTTAAGACACGTGAACCTGGAACTGTGATCTATGGATGTCATGGGAATTAAGCAAAAATACCATGCCACACCAAGAATCAACAAAGCTTCAGAGTGGTAGCTGAGAGTGATGCTAATACCTTAATTTTTTATCACATCTCTCAATCAAGCTGAGAGTTTGACCAAAAGGGAGGAATTATTAAAGAGAAAACCATAGGCCCAAAATGGTGTTACTTGTGCCAAAGCCCACGTCAGCAAACCAAGACTTAATACCTGATTTAATTGCAGTTTCAACCTTCCCCAGGAATGTAATCTTAATCAACCAGTCTGAAATTTTCCTGTGAGAACCAAGGAGGTAATCTGTCACACGTGGGCCCTTCCCCATCCACCTCTCACCACCACCACAGGAAGAAGAGTCAATCTGCATGACAAAACCCTTGCCAATCCCTTGCCCCACAAAAGAAGGTATCCTCACCTAAAAATAATCCTTTCTTTTCTTTTACTAATAGCTCCCCTTGACCCACCTTTCCTGGGAGCGCTCTTCTAGTTTGCTAGATGGGATGCCATCAGATTCATGAATTGTTGAATAAAGACAATTAGATCTTCAAAAAAAAAAAAGAAAGGAAGAAAAGGAAGGGATGGAGGGAGGGATGGAGGAGAAAGAAAAGTTTTTGCTAAAATTCAACATCCTTTTTGACAAAAATTCTTACTGTATACTATACTAAGAATAGATGAATTCTCACTTAACATGATAAAACATCCCTATTGCATCTCAAAAGCCAGCATATCATGCTTAATGAAAACACTATTAGTATTCTTATTAAAGTCAAGTTGAAGACAAGGATGTCTACTATGACCACTATTAATTTTTAGAGGGTCTTGGATAATAAAATATAAAAATATATTATCCAATATTTTTAGACAATAAAAAATAATTAGGTATAAAATTTTAAAGGATAAGGTAAAATTATCATTATTTTCGGATAATATGATTAGTTACCGGGACAACATTGGAGAACCAACTGAAAAACTATATAATCAATAAGAGAAATCACTAAAGTAGATAAATATAAACATAATATAGTGACATAACTACTCTTCATATACACAGAAAAGACTGATAGGAGTTTTAAAAGAAGAGTACATTGCAACCAAAAGTTAAAATAGCTAGTTTCAGGTGTACAGCAAAGTGATTCAGTTATACATATACATATATTCATTCTTTTTTAGATTCTCTTCTCATATAGGTTATCACAGAATACTGAGTATATAGTAGGTCCTTGTTGGTTATCTATCTTATATATAGTAGTATGTGTGTGTTCATCCCAAGGTCCTGATTTATCCCCCCCCCCCACCTTTCCCCTTTGGTAACCATAAGTTTGTTTTTGATATCGGTAGGTCTGTTTCTGTTTTGTAAATAAGTTCATTTCTATCTTTTTTTTTTAATTAGATTCCACATATGAGTGATATCATATGCTATTTGTCTTTCTCTATCTGACTTACTTCACTTAGTATGATAATCTCCAGGTCCATCCATGTTGCTGCAAATGGCATTATTTCATTCTTATTTATGGCTAAGGAATATTCCACTGTACAGATGTACCACATCTTTATCCATTCCTCTGTCAATGGACATTTAGGTTGCTTCCATGTCTTGGCTATCGTAAATAGTGCTGCAGTGAACATTGGAGTGCATGTATCCTTTCAGATCATGATTGATTTTCTCAGTATATATGCCCAGGAGTAGGATTGCTGGACCATATGGTAGTTCGATTTTTAGTTTTTTAAGGAACCTCCATACTGTTCTCCATAATGGCTGCACCAATTTACATTCCCACCAATAGGGTGGGAGGGTTCCCTTTTCTCCACACCCTCTCCAGCATTTATTGTTTGCAGACTTTTTGGTGATGGCCGTTCTGACCGGTGTGAGGTGATACCTTATGGTAGTTTTGATTTGCATTTCTCTAATACTTAGCAATGTTGAGCATATTTTTATGTGCTTTTTGGCCATCTGTATGTCTTCTTTGGAGAAATGTCTATTTAGATCTTCTGTCCATTTTTTGATTGAGTTGTTTGTTTTTTGACATTGAGCTGCATGAGCTGTTTGTACATTTTGGAGATTAATCCCTTGTCGGTTGCATCCTTTGCAAATATTTTCTCCCATTCTGTGGGTTGTCTTTTCATTTTGTTTATGATAATGCTTTTAAAAAGAGACAAAAGATATGGACAGTTCACAGAAAATACAAATGGCTCTTAAATTTAGGAAAAGATGCTCAACATCATTCACGATGAGATAAAAACCAAAACAGTATACAATTTCCCTCCATCAGATTGCTAAACATCATAAGTTTTGGTACACATGGTGGTGACAAGGGAATAGGGAAATAGGCACAGTTACATATTGCTGCTGGGAGGGTACAATTTCTATAGAGAGCATGCACTTTTTAACACAAGAATTCCTCTTCTAGAAATTATCCTATAGACATACTCAAACAAAATGATCTATACACAAGGATATTCATTTTTATATAGTTTATAATAGCAAAAGTTTTTGGAAAAGCCTATATGCCTATGTATAGTAGACTAAGTAAATTAGGGTACATTGTAAGGTAAAACATGAAGCTATTAAAAAGGATGAAATGCTCTCTCTGAACAAATATTGAACAGCCTCAAGATGAAATGTCAGAAAAAGAAAACAAGGCACAGAAAAAAAGTGTATAGTAAGCTACCATTTAACTACCAAAAAAAAAAAGAATATGCTGTCTCCTGAAGGATACACAAGACGCTGATAACAAGGGGTACCTCTTAGAACAGGGGGGCACCTCTCTGGAGAGTAACCCAGCAGCTTAGAGCAGGAGGAAGAAGAAAAGTGACATTTCACTACACACCCTTTTTGAGTGGTGCTCCACTTGCATATATTACCTCAAAAACTATAAAAATTTAAAGCCTTCTTTATATGCTTTCTTTTATCTGGCATGTATCTTCTCAAATTCTCAACAAATATGCACTTAGTGTCTGTTCTTCTAAAGAGGGTGTCACCTTTGTGGGTATTCTTGTTTTGTTCCAGGGACAGGCCAGATAAATTCCATGTTTAAGGGTATCAGTGTTTCAATTTTCAATGTTGATTATGATCTCCAGGATAAAAAAAAAAAAAAAAAAAAGACGATACTGGCTCTTTTTTAAAAGCCCTTTAAACCATTTCTGTTCTTAAGCAAATCTGTTGCCAAACATCAAAAGGTGTCTTTCTACCTTTACATCCAAAGATAAACTGTTTTTCAAAGGGCACTCCTTATTTTACTAAAAACAAAATAAAAATCAAGATTCCCACTTTTGTGGGATGTAGCTGTATCAGGGTACAAAGGGAATGTCTCCTTCTTCAAACAAAAGAAAAGAAAGATTTTGTTCACATTTTGTTTGAATCTCTTTCTTCTTTAGAACTGCTATGCCAAGTTTCAACCCGAAAATATGTGCCTGTCATGGATGTGCTGACAGACCTTTATCTAGAGAAATGTTATCTAATGCAATAATTCTTAGCCAAGTAAGACAGGTCGTTTTTCATCATTTTAAAGTCTCTGCAAACATTTCTTAAGGAAACTTATAATCTTGGTACCACTAATTCAGGGTAATATAAAAGTTTACTTGGGTCATGAAGTCTTAGAGACTACAAAACAGTACTATTCAGCCATGTAGATCTGACTTTAATGAGATTAAACAATCTCCATAAATCCACAAAAGTGTTTTAAACACAACACCATTAAGGAAAAAACAGAAAGTTCAGAAAATCCATGCATTTCAGTCCCTTCTACTTCTCAGACTCCTTCCTCTTGCAGAACCTCTTCTGTTTCCAGCTGGTTTTTCCAGTTGGGAGGAATCCAAGCTGTAACAGGTATTTTGGGTATTTTGCGATGTTGAAAATTTTAAGATACCATGGTAATGGTTGGTATATTATTGCTTTACCTACTAAAATAGATCTCCTATGATCAGTTTCATTGTTTCTACTCCAACAATTACTTTAGATTCAAGACTGCTTTCATTACAAGACTCTATCTCGGACTCTTCCACCTCCACTATCTTAAAAGTAACAGAAAAGTCTCATCAGGTGTTGTGTGTGTGTGGTTTTGGGTTTTTTTTCTTTTTTTCAGTCTAACCACCCTTTTCCCCAGTGGCAGCCCTAACTTAGCATTTTATTGCTAAGTTGCTTCATTGTGGTATTTGAGCTGCTTCCTTACTAGCAAGGCAATGTGGTACTCACACCAAAGCTAGCTGTCAAACAGGATGTTCCCTTGCTTAAAGCCCTCAAATTGCTCCCCATCTCGCTCAGAGTAAGAGGCAAAGTCTTCAGGATGCCGACAAGGCCCCTGCTACTTTCAGACCTCTTCTCTACTACTCCCTCCCTCTGCTCCAGTCACTCTGACCTCCTTGCTAAAGTACAAGGTTCCCACCTCAGAACCTCGGTACTAACTGTTCCCTCTGTCTGGAACACTCTTACCCAGAAGGAACATAGTACCTTCAAGGCGATGCTCAAAATTCCCTTTTCAGTGAATCTTTCCTCGACCACCAGATTCAAAATTCCCATGACTCCCTGCTCTTAGCAGTCCTTTTCCTCCTCCCTCAATTTATTTTCTGCATAGAACATGTCACTTCTCAACATACTATAAAATTAACTTACCCATTTAGCTTATAGTCCATATTCCCAGTCTAGAATGGAAACTCTATGAGGGCAGGGATTTTCATCTGTTTTATTCACTGTTCTATCCCCACTACCTAGAACAGTATCAGGCACATGGTAGGTGCCAGGGCTGCTACACAGAACTGAGCTGACTATGTAATACATGGCCCCAGAGGACATCATTCACATGGTCTAGGAGTGGCGCAATGGTGCAGTCCCGTCCAGGCACCTGAAGTTTGTTAACTACCTGCTTTGTGATCTGTAACACAGCAGCTTTCACAAATGGCTTCAGCTGTCCATAGAGCTTTATTTTTGCCTCCTTTTTACTTTTATGGTTTCATTTTTATTATGTAGTAAGCTGGTATTGGATACTGCATAGAAAAACAATTATCTGGTTCTATAAAAGCAAAAATCTTCATCTATTACACCTAAATCTGTAAGAATTACTCTAAACCATAAGATCTGATAGAATCTATTTTTCTGCCACATCCCTGAATACCAGAGTAGTGAATTACCATTCTAGCTAAAACTTAGTGGTTTTAACTAGATCAAGAAAATTAACTAATAATTAGGAAATAATCTAAAATGTTAAATTTTCATATACTCCATAAATACTAATCAAGAAAAAGTTGGCAAGAATTTTATTTTCTTTTTTTTCCCTAATTTTTGGAAATGAGTTGTAGATTCTTCATTCATTTCAAGCTCTAGAATGACTTGGAAGAATTCTTTTAAATGTAATCCATTACAATAAACCTCAAATTGATAGGTTCCTTGTTGCAGCTGCCAAACCTTAGCAAGGCCATTTGTTTTTCTTTTGTTTTGCATAATTCGCATGGATTTGACAATACGATGGTTAGTAATGTAGTGAAGCTACACATCCTGAGAGAGGATATTCTTCTTGGCAAGTTAAGAGCTGAACAGGATTACAAATGTCACTTTACACTACTGTAGAGCTCTTACAATTTACAATGGAACATTAGAAATATTGAAAAAGAAGAATTATGTCCACTCCCTAAGACATACTTGCACATGCTTTTCACAAACACACACACACTCACTCACACTTCAGTTTGTATGTACTGTAAATTGGATGCTTCTATAATTGTATTCCTCATAGTTCCAGCCACCACAATGCTGATTGATTTTCAAATACTGAACCAGTCTTGATTCCTGGAATAAACCTTCCTTGGTCATTGATGTACAGTTTTTTTTTCTGTGTTGCTAAATTCTATTTGCTAATATTTTGTTAAGGATTTTGTGTCTATATTCATGAGGGACATTGGTCTGTAGTTCTCTTTTTTGTACTGTTTTTGCCATTTGGTATCACAGTAATACTAGATTCATAAAATGATTTGGGAAATGTTCCCTTCTGTTTTGGGGACTGATGTGAATCCTTCTTTAAACATTTGGTAGAATTCTCTATAGTGAAACCATCTGGGGCTAGAGATTTCTTTCTTGGGAGTTTCTAAATTATCAATTCAATTTCCTTTATAGTTATAAGGCTATTCAAATTATTTGTTTCATATTGAGTAAATTGTGGTAGTTTGTGTTTTACAAGGAAGTGGTTTGTTTCATCTACACTGTCAAATTTATGTATGTAAATTTGCTTGCAATATGTAGTCCCTTACTAACCTCTTAGTGTCTGCAGTTGGTGATTTCTTGCTTCACTCCTGGTACTGCTATCTGTGTCTTCTCATTTCTGTGCTTTTTGTTGGTAATTTTACTGTTAAAATGGCCTCAAGCATAGTGCTGAAGTGCTGTCTACTCTTCCTAAGTAAAAGAAGCAATGATTTGCTTTACAGAGAAAACGTGTGCTAGATAAGCTTTGATCAAATATGAATCACAGTGCAGGTGGCAGTGAGTTCAAAGTTAATGAATCAACAATATATACTCAATAAGGTGTCTTTAAACAGAAACACATAAAACAAGAATATGTATTGATCAGTTGACAAAAATGTGAACAGAGGCTCACAGGAACCTAACCCTGCATTTCCCTTAGAAGCAGCAGTTCAGTATTTGCTAATTCAGCATTCATAGTAACTTTATTAGCTACCAAAAATAATGATAATCAACTGTTTATAATTTCCCATCCTTTTATTTTCAACCTGCTCATATTGTTATATTTGAAATGAGTTTCTTGTAGACAGTATACAGTGGAGCACATTTTTTTTAATTGTCCCTGCCAGTCTCTGTTTTTTAATTGCTATATTTACACCATTTTCATTTAATGTAATTCCTAATATGTTAGAACTTAACTCTGCTGTTTTACTTTTTGTTCTCTATTTTTCCTCTCTGCTTTTTGTTTATGTTTTTTTTTTCCCCTGCCTGCCTGTGGGTTACTTGAACATTTTTTAGAATTCCATTTTTACTTATCTGTAGTGTTTTCAAGTATACCTCTTTGCATAGCTTTTTTAGTGGTTGCAATAGGTGTAACATCATATATATACACATCATATATATATCATATATATCATATATATATCATCACTGGTAAAATATTTTACCAGTTTGAGTGACGTATAGAAAACTTACCTATTATGTCCCTTTACTTCTCCATGTTTATAATATAATTTTCTTAAATATTTTCTCTACATACATTTAGAATCACATTTAGGGAGTGCTAACAGTTTTCACCTCAATCATCAAAC
Source organism: Eschrichtius robustus (assembly GCF_028021215.1). Lineage (NCBI taxonomy): Eukaryota > Metazoa > Chordata > Mammalia > Artiodactyla > Eschrichtiidae > Eschrichtius > Eschrichtius robustus. The sequence continues at coordinate 47,071,414 of NC_090840.1, read as the reverse complement.
ATAATTAAGAAAACTCAAGAGGAAAACAAAAGCCAATTGTATTTACTGATATATTTATCATGTTCTTTCTTTCCTTCCTAATATTCCTTCTTTTAGCATTTCCTTTCTGTTCAGAGAACCTCTTTTAGCCATTCTTTTAGGGTAGGTCTGCTTAACGTTGTTTCTTTTACCTGAGAATGTCTTGATTTTCCCTTTATTCCTGAAGGATATTTTTGCTGGATATAATATCTAAGTTGACAGTTATTTTCTTTCAGCACCCAGAAAATACTGTGCCATAATCTTCTGACCTCCATAGTCTCTAGTGAGAAATATACTCTCATTCTAATTATTTTTCCCCTATAGGTAAGGTGTCATTTTGCTCTGGCTGCTTTCAAGGTTCTTTTCTTTGTCTTTAGTTTTCAGAAGTTTAATTATGCTGTGTGTTGGCAGAGATCCCTTAAGAGTTTATCCTGTTGGAAGTTTGCTCAGCTTCTTGAATCTCTAGGTTTATGTCTCTTATCAAATTTGGGAAGTTTGCAGCCATTATTTCTTTGAGAGTTTTTTTCAATTCTGATTTCTTTCTCCTCTCCTAAAACACTGACAGCATGAATGTTAGATCTTTCTTATAGTACAACGGCCTCCTGAGGCTCTGTTCCTTTTTTTTTCCAGTCTATTTTTTCTCTGTTGTTCAGATTGGGCAATTTCTATTGCTCTATCATCCATTTTACTGATTCCTTCTTCTGTTGCCTCTGTTCTGCCATTCACTGAGATTTTTATTTTGCTTATAGTATTTTGCATATATAAAATTTCCATTAGATTTTTCTTTATATCTTCTATTTCTTTACTGAGACTTTCTATTTTTTCCTGAGGCTTTCTATTTTTTCATCTGTTTCAAGCATGTTTGTAATTGCTCATTAAAGCATTGTTATCTGGTTGTGTTAAAGTCCTTGTCAGATAATTCTAAAATTTCTGTCATCTTGGTATTGGCATCTATTGATTTTCTTTTTTCATTCAGTTTGAGATCTCCCGGGCTCTTTTGTTATGACAAGTGATTTTCAACTGAAACACAGACATTGTTGCAATATGAGACTCTGGATCTTTTTGAAACCTCATATTTTAGCTGGTTTCTTCTGATACCACCACAGTGGAGGAAGGGGGTAGGAGATGTTGCTGCTGCAACACTGCCAGTGGAGGTAGCAGTGCAGGTTCCCCACTTGGCCTCCACAGACACTCAAAGAGCAGGGTCTCCTTATAAATTCTGAAGGAGGATGGGAGTTTCAGATACCCCATGTGGTCTTCACTAACTATGTAGTGAGATGGTCTCACTACTGCTGACAATGGTGAAAGTCCTGACTCTCCAGGATATCCCCTCTGACACCATTCCAGCAGGGAAGTGGAGGGGTACATTGTTGCCAAATGGGTCATAGTCCCCGCTCCTCACATGGTCTCTACTTACTCTACGGGTGGGGTTGGGGGTGGGGAGGCTCATTAGTGGCTGGTGGGTATGAAAGTCCTGACTCCCTGCTTGATATTCTGTGACACCACCCAGGAGGCATGTTGGGATACCCTGCCTAAGCTATCCACTCAGTCTTTGTTGACATGGGTCACACAGTGCGCTACATTTTTTCTGTAATGTTTGACTGGAATAGAGTGATTACTTTCTAAAAGTTTTCTGTCTTGCTAGACTCTCCCTTTCCTGGTCCTTTGACTAAAGAGAGTAGGTTTCTCTTGGGTTTTTTTGTTTGTTTGTTTGTTTGTTTTTTGTCTGTACTCATTGGCATTTCCAAGTTGCCAGCTTTTTCAGCTCCAAGTCTGAGATATATGACACAAAAAGAAAACCCAAGGAACTCGGGTCCCAATGTCCCTAGCTGGTCTACCTTCTTTCCACCTTTCAGAGTCTTATTATGTTTGAGTAGGTAGGTAGGTAGGTAGGTAGGTAGATAGATAGATAGATAGATAGATAGATAGATAGATAGATAGATAGACATACAGACAGATAGGTTTTTAGATTTTTTTAGTTGTACTTAGTGGGATAAATAGGAAAAAGTACATCTACCCCATCTTCCCAGAAGTGGAAACTCTCCAGCATGTTAATTTTTAACAACACACTGTGTAAAGTACAAAATTGTAACAAAGCAAACAAGAGTGTCAAAGCTACCTCCCTGCCCACTTCATTTTTTTCCTGAATGCTATCTCCTCTGTGAATCCTTGCCTGAACTATCAAGTCAGAATAAATTGCTCCTTTCTTTGTGTGTCCACAGCATACTATTTACTTTTCTATAATGCCGTATAATCAACCAATGATGTCATCGTTGGTCATTTAAGCAAAGCAAATTAAGGATGTGGACCATGTGGACTTCCCTGGTGGCGCAGTAGTTAAGAATCCACCTGCCAATGTAGGGGACACGGGTTCAATACCTGGTCCGGGAAGATCCCACATGCTGTGCAGCAACTAAGCCTGAGCACCACAACTACTGAGCCTGTGCTGTAGAGACCACGAGCCACAACTACTGAAGCCCGCATGCCTAGAGCCTGTGCTCCGCAACAAGAGAAGCCACCGCAATGAGAAGCCCATGCACAGCAACAAAGAGTAGCCCCCACTTGCCGCAACTAGAGAAAGCCCGCGAGCAGCAACGAAGAACCAATGCAGCCAAAAATAAATAAATAAATAAATTTATTAAAGAAAAGGATGAGAACCATGTCAGAGTCATGTTTTGATTCTCAATGTCTGAATGCCTAATAGGTTACATGTATTACAATAACTCACACAGTGTGGGGCATATAGTGGATACTCAATAAATATTTGTTGACTGAACAAGTGAACAAATGAACATTTATTCAGCACTTGCCATATGTTCCACAACTCAATAAGTGTTTGTTAAATTGGACTAAATTGTTTCCACATCTGACAGTCTAATCAATCCACAATTATTTCTTCCTATGGGGAAAAGAGAAGCTCACTAAGCATATCCAAAGTGCAATTATTGCAGGTTAGCACTTTTTCCCAATTAACAATTAATTAACTACCAACTATCTATTTAAAACTATATGACCAGAACTACACATGGTACAAAGATAGTGAAAGTCAGGATTCCTGCCCTCAGACATATAAAATACATTGTGGAGACTAAAAGATAAGCAAAAATTAAAGAGTAAATAATCAGTAGTAAAAAATGAAGTATAAGAATAAAAAGAGAATATGAGTGACCTGAATAATTAAAAAGGACTTCATAAAAGAGGCAGGACTTCAGTCAGGCCTTTAAAAAAAAATGGTTAGGATTTAGTTGCCAGGAGAGAAAAGAGAAGGGCATTTTAGGTTTAGGAACAGTACAGAAAGATAGAACCAAATGTGGGCTAAGCATGGGGATAGAGAGGAATTCACTTTAAAAGAGGAGATAAGGCTGAAAATTATAGAGTTTGGAAAAGACTTAGAATTCAAACAGCACAGAAAGAGAAATAAAGAAACCACCAGCATCTGAACATTACAGTTTATAAAGATTTTTCAAACAAGCATTTTCTCATTTAAGCCACAAAATGTCTCTAATGAAATGCAGAGGAGGAACATGAAGTGACTTGAATTTAGATCTTCAGACATTCACCCTTGTGCCATGTACACACCATTCTCTCTATATAATATTCAAATAACTGGGGGTAGAGGGGTTATCCTGGGGAGTAGGAGGTGATTTTTCCCCAGTGAGATATATCTGACAATATGAAGAAAGATGGATTAAAAAGAAGAGACTAGAAAACTGATGAAGATCCTAACTAGAATGTCAGCAGCAAATATGCATGAGAAAGGAGTAAATCTAGGAGAGATTCAGAAGAGGATAGATGACTTGAGAGAGGGGGAAGGAAAGGAGTCAAGAAAAAGCTAAGCTTTTTGTTGTAAGCATTGAGGAAAACACTGGTACCTAGTCAAAAGGATTGGAAAACATAAATAATGAGTTTACATGTGGTCACTGAGTTTCAGGAACTCTATAGGCTTGTAGAAATGCAGGATAAAGGAAAGGTGTCAAGCCAGGGAACAGTGCATGTTGTGCAGTGAGAGCTGCTAAGGCAAAAACAAACCCCTAACTTCTCTGAAGTCTAGAAGCCCAGAGCCACATCTGAACTGCCACCTGCTCAGCTCAACCACGATGGCTACAGGCATCTTGTAGTAGACTACAGTAGCTATAGTTTTTGGCTTCCCAGTATACTTCCCCACTTTGTTTTCTTTTTCTTTAAGTTTATCCTCTGGTCTAGATTGGCTGCCAATCACAGTACCATTCCTTACCCCACACTCCATACCCAAACTACAGAAACAGGATGACTCAAGCAAGGCCAATCAGAATCTTCCCTGATATTGACATACAGTAAAATAGCAACTACAGTTTTTTATTTTCTGTATTCTTGATGCTCTGGCATCTTGGACCTCACTGACTGGAAGAACTGCCCCCTCCCAGGGTTAGTTAATTCTTAAGGAACACTCCTTTCATATGCAAACCAACCAATCTAAAGCCCATACTGTTCAATCACTTCCTTTATCTAATTCTCACAGGCCAATCCAATTTTTCCCAGCTCTAATCAACACAGGGCCAGGTACCAGACAACTTGGGATAGTTCTAATACCTGAGAGCCCACTGAAATTTTTCACACTAGCCAATGCTAAGCCTGCTTACCCAGTCTAACCCATTCTTTCTTGCCAAAACCACAATAGAGTCTTTTGCTCATGATTTCCCTTCATTCCTTTTGCCTCCTAACTGACCCCGCTGCTTCCCTATGTGACCCTGCATGGCATGGCCTGCCCCTCCTCCTGGGAACTGTGAGCAACAAACTATCTTTTCAATGGCAATCTTTTCCTGATCTGTTGGCCTCACCATACCTGAATAATAATAAAATAGATTTTAAAACATACAGATGTTGCAAATAAAAGTTGTTACTGGAAGTCCTAGCCACAGAAATTAGGCAAGAAAAAGAAATGAAAAGCATTCAAATTGGAAAAAAGAAGTAAAACCATCACTATTTGTAGATAACATGATATTGTACATAGAAAACCCTAAAGACTCCATCAAAACAACTGTTAGAATAAACAAATTCAGTAAATTTGCAAAATACAGAATCACACAAATCTACTGCATTTCTATACACTAATAATGAAATATCAGAGAGATAATTTAAGAAAACAATCCCACTTACAACTGCATCAAAAAGAATGAAATACCTAGGAATAAATCTAACCAAGGAGATGAAAGACATGTATACTGAAAACTATAAGACATTAATGAAAGAAACTGAAGAAGACACAAATAAATGGAAAGATATTTTGTGTTCATGGATTGAAAGAATTAATACTGTTAAAATGCTCATACCACCCAAAGCAATATACAGATTCAATGCAATCCCTATCAAAATTTCAATGGTATTTTTCACAGAATTAGAACAAGTGATCCTAAAATTTGTATGGACCAAAAAAGACCTCAAATAGCCAAAGCAACCTTAACAATGAAGAACAAAGCTGGAGGCATCATGCTCTTTGATTTCAAACCATATTATAAAGCTATAGTAATTAAAACAGTATGGTATTTGCATAAAAACAGACACATAGATCAACAGAACACAATAGAGAGCTCAAAAATCAAACCATGCATATATGATCAGTTAATTTACAACAAAGGAGCCAAAAATATACAATGAGGAAAGGACAGTCTCTTCAATAAACAATGTTGGGAAAATTGGACAGCCACATGCAAAAGAATGAAACTGAACCACTATCTTCACCATACACAAAAATTAACTCAAAATAGATTAAAAACTTGAACATAAGACATGAAACCATAAAACCCTAGAGGAAAACATAGGCAGTAAGCTCCTAGATGTAAGTCTTAGCAATGATTTTTCATATCTGACACCAAAAGCAAAATCAACAAAAGCAAAATAAACAAGTGGGACTACATCAAACTAAAAAGCTTCTATACAGCAAACGAATCCATCAACAAAATGAAAAGGCAATCTACTGAATAGGAAAAATATTTGCAATATGCAAAATATATAAATAACTCATACAACTTAATAACAAAAAACCAAACAATCCAATTAAAAAATAGGTAGAAGATCTAAATAAGTATTTTTCAAGGAAGACATACACATAGCCAATAGGTATATCAAAAGATGCTCTACGTCATTTCATCAGGGAAATGCAAATCAAAGCCACAATGAGATATCACCTCATGCCTGTTAGAATGGCTATTACCAAAAAGACTAGAAATAACAAGTGTTAGCGAGGATGTGGAGAAAAGGAAACCCGCGTGCACTGTTGGTAGGAATGTACATTGGTGCAGCCACTATGGAATACAGTATGGAGGTTCCTCAAAAAATTAAAAATAGAACTATCATATGATCCAGCAATTCCACTTCTGAGTATTTATTTGAAGAAAACAAAAGCACTTGATATATGCACTCCCATGTTCATTGCGGCACTATTTACAATAGCCAATATATTGGAAACAACCTAACTGTCCACCCATGGATAAATGGATAAAGAAATTGTTATACGCAATGGAATACTCTTCAGCCATAAAAAGGAATGAAATCTTACCATTTTCGACAACATGCTTGGACCTCAAGGGCATTACACCAAGTGGACAGAAGGACAAGATGGCGGAGTAGAAGGACTTCGAGCTCACCTTCACTCTTCAGCACACCAAAATCACAACTAACTGCTGAACAACCATTGACAGAAAAGACTAAAACCTGCCAAAAAAGATATTTTACATCCAAAGACATAAAGAAGAAACCCAACAAGACGGTAGGAGAAGTGCACTCATGATATAATCAAATCCCATACCCGCCTCCCCCCATGACTGACCCACAGACTGGAGAAGAATTATATCACAGAAGTTCTCCCACAGGAGTGAGAGTTCTGACCACCCCCAGTAGGCTCCCCAGCCTGGGGGTCTGGCATCAGGAGAAGGAGCTCCCAGAGCACTTGGCTTTGAAGGCTTGATTGCAAGAACTCCACAGGACTAGGGGAAACAGAGACTCCGCTCTTGGAGGGCACACACAAGGTCTTGTGTGCACCGGGACCCAGGGCAAAAGCAATGACTTCATAGGAGCCTAGGCCAGACCTACCTGCTGGTCTAGGAGGTTCTCCTGGGGAGGCAGGGGGCAGCTGTGGCTCACTGTGGGGACAAGGACACTGGTGGTGGAGATATCAGGGAGTAATCAGGCGTGAGCTCTCATGCAGGCCGCCATTTTGGCACCGAGACCTGGTGGCACCTAACTACCTGTGGACTCCCTTGCTGGGGTGCCCCAGGCCAAACAACCAACAGGGATGGAACACGGCCCCACCCACCAGCAGTCAGTCTACCTAAAGACTTCCTGAACTCGGAGTCACCTCTAGACACACCCCTTGATGCGGCCCTGCCCACCAGAGGGCCGAGACCCAGCTCCACCCACCAGTGGGCAAGCAGCGGCCCCTCCCACCAGGAAGCCAGACACCAGAAGCAAGAAAGCTATGATCCAGCAGCCTGCGAAACCAAGTTCACAAACCCAGATCAGAACCTACTCTGGGGGGACTTCCCTGGTGGCGCAGTGGTTAAGAATCCGCCTGCTAATGCAGGGGACACGGGTTCTAGCCTTGGTCCAGGAAGATCCCACATGCCACGGAACAACTAAGACCGTGCGTCACAACTACTGAGCCTGCGCTCTAGAGCCTGCAAGCCACAACTACTGAGCCATCGTGCCACAACTACTGAAGCCCGCGTGCCTAGAGCCCGTGCTCCGCAACAAGAGAAGCCACCACAATGAGAAGCCCGCGCACTGCAACGAAGAGTAGCCCCCGCTCACCGCAACTAGAGAAAGCCCGCACGCAGCAACGAAGACCCAATGCGGCCAAAAATAAAATAAATAAATAAATTTTAAAATATATATATATATTAAAAAATAATAATAATAACCTACCCTGGGACCAGCTGGTCCCTGGGCCTTGGGTGAGGAGATGGGAGTGTACTGCTGGAAGACATAGGACATACCCCACAGACGGCCACTTCTCCAAGGTCAAGAAACATAACTAACCTTCCACATACATAAAAATACAAATAGAAATTTAGAAAAAAATGAGGGCATTATGCCAAGTGAACTAAGTCAGACAGAGAAAGACAAATGCCATATGATCTCTCTTATATGTGGAATCTTAAAAAATTAAATTAAATTTAAAAAGAAAAACAAGCTCACAGATATATAGATTGGTGGTTGCCACAGGCGAGGGTTTGAGGGTGGGAGAAATGGGTGAACGATTTGTTTTTTAAGTGTGAAAAGGAAGGAAGGAAGGAAGGGAGGGAGGGAGGGAGGGAGGAAGGGAGGAAGAAATAAGAACCTCTCCTAGCAATTAAATGATACGAACTCAGGCATGTCTCTATCACTGGGATTTGTTTTCTAAATGTTCCTTTTGTGCTGACATTAGACGCCTCTAAGATCTACTCAGTTAATCTTTTTGTTATTATTCTCCTACCCAATTGCTTTTCTCACCCAACTTATTCAGTGTCTCTTTGAATCTAATCCCAAAGCCTGTGTTTGTCTTCTCAGACCAAACCTACGTTCTCAAATGGCTGCGAGGCATCTCAACCTGTTGATGCTTTCAAAGCCTACCTAAATTCATAAGCCCTTTTCCTCAACGTCTTTCCTTTCTAGATTCCCTATTTCTGATAGAACACACCATCCTTCCTCATATAAATTCTCAGAACTTGGTGGGCAGCCTTCCCTTCTTCTTTCTTCCTCAAAATCCTGCACATTGATAGGTCCCTGCATTGCTTCTGCCCTATCTCTGTGCAGCCCTTGGGGCCTCCCTCCTGGACCAGAAGCAAGCCTCTCTGCTCTGTGGCTCTCAGTCTTCTGCTCATTTTCCTCCCGAGGATCACTGCAGATCATTTTGGGTATTATGTATGCATGATTGTCTCTGACACTAGACCATGGACTGTCCTGAAAAAAAAGAGCTTTGTTTCATGTATCTATGTATTCTGATTTCCTCCACATTTCAGTCTGGAATCAAAAAGTTGCTCAATAAATGCTGGTTGAATTACTTCTTAATTGCATTGACTGCAATAAATGCAATGGCAAATGAAGACAATGTAAATACAATATTTAAAAGGGAGGATTTTCTTGAGTCTTCTGATTAGTGAAAATTAACAGAAAAATCTGATGAGTGGGGTGTGATTAGAATGGCATAAATATATAAAGGGGTAAAAATTCAAGGAACTTGGTAGAAAGACGTTAAAAATTTAGCAACAGTTTCCTAGATTGATGGAAATAAAATAAATTTGGAAAATAAAAATGTCTTTAACTTCAAATTATTGGAAGACAATTATAGTATTTCTGTCCCTCAATCAGACTACATTGAAGATTGGACATTTGAAATAATTTGTTTTTAAAATTATAATTGAGAAAAGGTAAAGTCTTCATGTATAAAATTAGAAAAAAAAGTTGTTTCCTCTGGGATTGCTAGGATGCAAATCTATAGCTATAGGTACCCATTTTGCCTACTGTGTGCTGAGAACCTGTCTGCAAAATGAAATTAAGCAGGACAAGCTAAGCCAAGAGATATAGACAACAGGGATAGAGATGGACCCATATCACATCATTTGTAACCTGGATCCTGCCATGCCTAAAGCCAGCTGTATCTCTGAACTTCCCAGTTATGAAAATTACAGATTTCCTCTTTTGGTTTAATATCATTTTAGTTGGATTGCTTTCACTTATAATCAGATGTTCTGATTCAAAATCTCCAAACTCATCATCTTCCCCAAAATCTTCTCTAACCCAGAAAGAGATTTCCCTCTTTTTGTTAATGAAAACATAATTGTCCCTATCATTCAGTCTTATCTATTCATCCTCCCACATATTCAATCAGTCACTAAATCTCATCATTCTATCCTCTTACATCTCTTTCTTCTATCCCTACCAACAAAAATTTTACCACTTTAATTCAGGTCTTCTTTATTTCTCTCACTTGGCAATAGTATCATACATCACGCATCTCAATGATCACCTTCTCTCTGAAACCTTTTTTTATCTGCCCTGGCCAAAGCAATCCTCTCGCTCTCCTTTTTCTCCACCCCTACTCTCTTTCAATCATCCTTTTTTTTTTTTTTTCCTGTCACATAATTACCATTTCTTTTTAATGGTGAAAACATTTAAGATCTCCTCTCTTAGCAACTTTCAAGTATACAATACAATATTATCAGCTATAATCACCATGCTGTACATTAGATCCCCAGAACTCATTAATCTTGTAACTGAATGTTTGTACCCTTTGATTCAATATCTCCCCATTTCCCCCCGCCCCCCAGCCCTTGGGAACCATGGCTCTACTCTCTGTTTTTCTCAGTTCAGCTTTTTTAGATTCCACATATAAGTGATATCATACAGTATTTGCCTTTCTCTGTCTGACTTATTTCACTTAGCATAATGTCTTCAAGGTTCATCCAAGCTGTCACAAATGGCAGGATTTCCTTCTTTCTCAGGCTGAATAATATTCCATTGTGTGTGTGTGTGTGTTATGTATATATGTGTATATATGTATAATGTATATATACACTTATACATTATATCTTCTTTATCCATCTGTTGACAGACACTTGAGTTGTTTCCTATCTAAGCCACAATAGTCTTTCAATCATCTTGAGTCAACTCAGGCACAGTTTTTTCCAGGATGCTTTTCCTGACCTGGTTTGTCTTCTCACAGGTTGTGTTGAATGTCCTCTTCTACAGTTTTCTAGCACCCTCTGCTTACCTCCTTCAGTTTACCACAATCTGAATCGAAATTATCCAGACTATCTCACTAGTCTTAAAGCTTTTCAAGGGCAAGATCAATGTCTTTCCACCCAGTATACAGTTAGAAGCTCAATAAATGCTTTTGAGCTTTTAAAGTGAATTGTGTTTTCTTCATCCTTGTATCCCCACCACTCAGCACATGTGTGGCACAGAGAAGCAGCTAGATTGACGCTGGCTAAGTGAAGAGCCTCCTGCAATAGACTGAATGTGTCCCCCTAAAATGCATATGTTGAAATCCTAACCATAATGTGATGGTATTAGGAGGTGGGACCTTTGGTAGGTAATTAGGTCATGAGGGTAGAGCCCTCATGAATGGAATTAGTGCCCTTATAAAAGGGCACCTTCTTCTTTTGCCATGTGAGGACACTATGAGAAAGCGGCAGTTTGCAACCCAGAAGAGGGTCCTCAGCAGAACCTGACCATGCTGGCACCTTGAACTCAGATTTCTAGCCTCCAGACTGTGAGAAGTAAATTTCTGCTGTGCATAAGCCACCCAGTCTATGGCACTTTGTTACAGCAGTCAGAATTAACTAAGACACTTCCCCGTCTCCAGTCTGACTGTACTTCTATCCACCCAACTCACCGTTTCAGGTTAATCTTGGGTCAAAACCTCACTTGGTAATTAATGATTCCAACAATGCTTTCATTAGCACCTTAGAATACCTTTGCTTTTCCTCCTCACCCAAGCTGCCAATTCTTCAAAACTAATTTTGAATTTTCTCTGTACATGCTCCATAATACCATCACCAACATTTACTTAATCATGCCAAATATCTCCATATGAACTAAAGGCTGTCTGATCTCAGCTGGGTCCCTTGCATTGCTCAGCAACCCTTATATTTATCTTCAATTGACCCCTATCAAATTCCCCACAGCAGCTGCTACAAAGTTTTTCCACTCTCCTTAAGCCCCAGATTCAACCCCTACTCCCCTCATGTTCAGCAAAAGCTCTCCTCTTCTACGTAACTGAGAATACGATATTATGACCATGAGATGACTTGGCTTTCTTCATCCTCAACTCAAAACTCTTCTATCCCTTTATCTATACAGCTCTTCTCAGCTCACATCCCAGTGAAAGAATTGCCCACCCTCCTTTCCAAACCCAAACTCTCTATCCATACTGTACCAATTATCGGGAGGCAGAGATACTGAATAATATCCTCCAAACTGACAAGAAACTTTGAGACAGAAAAACAAAGCAGGCAATTCCATAAAGTGCAATTATGAAGTTTGTCGTGGGTAACCTACACACAGGCAGGAAGGATCAGGCAGACGGGATGATCCAGAGGCATTCGCAGCTGCACTTTGCACCACGGAAAGGGGTACCGGGGGATCTAAAGGGGCCAAAGCTAAACACGGAATCTGACTACCAAGTGAGAAGCATGACCACACCGACGGGGACCGGGGATTTTCCCCTCCCCCAGGGATCTCAGGACCATTAACCATCTGTGTCAGCATAAGGCATTCTTCCAGTTTTCACATCAGATGAAGAAAAGGGTAAAAGTTGATGGGGAACATATCCTTGTAAGTTAAGCTAAAGCTGAGTCACACAGAAAGGGGAGGGGGTAGGGCTGTGGACCTAAGATGGAGGTGACAAAATGGAGTCAGTGTGGTTCAGCCTCACATGGCCATGCCACGTGGCTTGCGCATCTTAGTTCCCCAACCAGGGATTGAACCTGGGCCACGGCAGTGTAAGCACTGAGTCCTAACCACTGGACCACCAGGGAATTCCCTTAAGAAGAATTTTGTCTGAACAAGAAGGACAAGATTGGGTCCAGAAAGGAAGAGCGTACAACAGTATCAGCTGAAACTCCTTCCCCATCAGAAAGGCCAGGCTGACACCAGGTCAGCTGAGGAAGTGTTTAATTGGACATTTTGAGAATCTAATGTCATGTATGCAGATGCAAATGTTTGAAATGTTTGAGTTGTTTACAGTGTAGTTTGTGCCAGACAGGCTCCCATGCCAAGCCAGAACACAGCCTCCCATTATTCCGCTAGGCTGTTTCTAAAGATGTTTCAGGGCTCTCTGAGACTTGTAAATTTCCACATCCAAAGGCTCATTTGTGTTTTCAAGGCAGAGTCATTCTTCCCCTCATGAGCAGACATCAGTCCTTCCCCTGCCAATCTCTGTTACTGCCTGCTCTGGTTCAGAAAAGGCTTTGGAGAAATCATTTGAGACGCAATTACTCCATCTCTAGAAATTTTAGTAGTTTGTGGAAAACTAACACAAAGGAAAAGTCAGACTCTTGATCCCTGCCTGGAAATTGGGTCTTAGCTGATGTAATTATTTCGAGAACTGTTTCTGTTATTCACTGACCCAGGAAACCACAGCTTATTATTAGCTCAGCTAACAGACAATTCCACCTTAACATACCCGCTATAAGGCAGCAGTTCTTGATCGGGAGGATAAACAAGGATACACCATAAGTGGACACTAGGGAATCCATTCATCTTTAAGAATTGAACCATCCACACTCTGCCTTGAAAATGCAACGCAAAAAAAAAAAAAAAAAATTGTCATTATCACACATTGTTATGATGCCTTCACTATATCCTCTTCCTATTCTCAAATACCTTCTTCAAGAAAAAATTTTACATGTTTAAAGTTCTAAATTGGAAATACACTTGAAGACTATTGTTATGTATCATGTTAAGGATACTCAATTCAAGAATAAAAATTTGCCACTAGTTTCACATTTGATAAGCTTATTTGTTTTATCCAATGGTCTCCATTGGATAAAAAGTCATAAGAAAATTATTAGCATTTATTAATGAGTTCATTCATTTATTCATACTACAGACATTGATTGATTACCTATTATGCTCAGAGCAACTGCAACTGTTTCAGATATACAGAAATAAAGAATATGTCATCCTAGGCCTTAGGAAGCCAGTGAAAGAGGAAGGCAAATGACTGCGATACAAAGACAAAAGGAAACATTCTCAAGTACTAACAATAAAGTACAGTTGACCCTTGAGCAACATGGGTATGAACTGTGTCTGTCCACTTATATGTGGATTTTTTTCAATAAATACTGCAGTACTACAGGATCGAAGGTTAGTTGAATCTGAGGATGCAGAACCACAGATGCAGACGGCCAACTGTAAAGTTACTCTCGGACTTCCGACTGCTGTGGGGTTGGTGCCTCTAACCCCCAAGTTGTTCAAGGGTCAACTGTAATGATAAAGTATTGCAGGATTATCACAGGAGAGAACAAGGAAGCAATAACGGAGAGGATGATATTTCAGCTCAGCCTTGCAGGATAGATGAATTTGCACAGTTGTATGGTGGGAAGGGTATTTCCAGTTAAAGAACAACCATGAGCAAAGATGTGAACACTTATAATATGTTCCCCAGAAACGATTTTTAAAAAAAAATTCTGGCGTATAAAAAGCTGAAGTATTATAAAGCACTAGGGAGAAATTTAAACATACACATGCATACAAGAAGTGTATTCCCAGTCCCATTTCAGACACAGTGATTCAGAACCCACAGAGTTAGGTGGGGACCAGGAATCAGTATTTTTCAAATCTTCCCATGTCGTGATGTGCACTCATGATGTGATCTGACACACACGTATAGAATACATGGAGCGATCTAGTAGGTGTTATGGGCTGAACTGTGCCCCACCACAGTTCATATGTTTAAGCCCTACTACCCAGTGCCACAGAATGTGACTACATTTGGAGATACGGACTTTAAAGAGGTAATTAAGTTAAAATGAGGGCATGGGGGTGGGGCTAATACAATCTGACTGAGGTCCTTATAAGAAGAGGACATTTGGACACACAGAGACGCCAGGGATGTACACGAACAGAAAAAAATTGACCATGTGAGGAAACAGCAAGAAGATGGACATCTGCAAGCCAAGGAGAGAAGCCTCAGAAGAAATCAAACCTGCTGACACCTTGATCTTGGACGTCCAGCCTCTAGAACTGTGAGAAAATACATTTCTACTGTTTAAGCCACCCACTCTGTGGTATTTTGTTTTGTCAGGCCTAGCGAACTAATACAGTAAGTGAATGCACCAGGAACGTACCGAGAAATACATTTTAATGCCAAATCTTTAAGAACCTTAAATGCCATATTAGGAGTTTAGACTTTATTAGTTTAGACTTTATTCTGCAGACAATTTCTCAAAATGTAGGTCTTTTGAGAAGGGAAGTAATATGATCCAGCCTATGATCCAACTCTTGAAGCAGTGTGGAAGACGAAGTAATTTAAAAGATTCTGCCTGGCCAAGGCAAGAGACGATAAGGGATATGACTAGAGTCATGACAGAATGGATGGAGGGGATAAAAAAACCAGAAAATTTCAGGTGCTATCACAGGTAGACACAACAGCATTTGGTGACTTACTAATGTGGGAGGATGAGGAAAAGGGAAGAGTTAAGGCTAACCTCCCAGATTTTGATCCTGTTTTGTACCCTATATTTCAGATACATCACATTACCTACTATCTCATAGACTGAGGTGCCATTAACCAAAATAGAAAACCCAGAAAGCATATTTGGGAATGAAATTGATGAGTTGAAAACCAGAGAACAGAAATCAGAAGAACGTCAAGTGTAGAGCTAGAGATCTCTTGAGAACAGAGGAGCTCATTAGAGCCACATGGCAATGACAGCACTGAGCTCACTTCCGTCATCACTCCCGTCCTTACAGCAACAAATAAAATGAGCAAACTGAAAACCAATGACTCTCCTTGGAGCAGAGAAGTGAGGGTGCAAAGCAAACCACCACTCTAAAATCTAGAGAGACAGGAAAAATCCAGAGAGTCACAGCCCAGATCTGCTTATCTGGAGCAGAAGCCACTGGACCCATAAAGTCTAGGAATATCTAAACAGTAATTTTAACAAATTGCTGGAGACTGAGTATGGCCTACCTTGAGAGTGAGAAACTCCTAAGGCCACAGTCTTGGGGAAGGAGGGGGGTGATTTCCAACAATTTCAGGTAATCACAAAACAGCTATTACAAAGGTGCAAAGACAGGAGGAAACATACCAATGAAAAAAATAATAATGATAGTGGCTAATATTGACTGAGCAGGCCTGTCCTAAATGTTTATATTTCTTAACCCTACAGCAAACCTATAGGACAATGCATTGGTTTTCTATTGCTGCTGTAACAAATTACCACAAAATTGGTGGCTTAAACAATACAAAGTCATTATCTTACAGTTCCGTAGGTCAGAAATCCAGCACTGGACTCACCAGGTAAAATCAAAGTGTTAGAAGGGTTGAATTCCTTCCGGGGGCTCTAGGGAAGGATCTTTGCCTTTTTCAGATCCTAATGGCCACCCATATTCCTTGTCTCATGGCCTCCTTCCTCCATCTTCAAAGCTGGCAACATTGCATCTCTCTGGCCATTCTTCCATAGTCACATCTCCCTAACTCTCTGATCCTCTTCTGCCCTCCTCTCCCACTGTTAATTAGGCCCACCACATAATCCAGGATATGGATTTCAAGTCAGATAATGAGCAATCTTAATTCCATCCACAGCCTTAATTCTCCTTTGCCACATAACCTATCATATTCACAGGTTCCAGGGATTAGGCCATGGGCATCTTTGGGGGAGGACATTATTCTGCCTACCACTGATAGTTATAATTATCTTTCCCATTTTACAAAGGAAGAAACTGAGGCAAAGAGAGGATATGTAATTGGTCCAAGGTCACACAAGTGTTGGTGACAGAGCTGAAATCTGAACCCAAGAAACTGACTTCAGAGCCTATTTTCTTAACTGTTAAACTACAGCGAACATAGGGTGCTAGTGAGTGGTTAGTTTAAGTGGTAAACCCTAAAATTTAGGCTGAATAAGTAGTGAAATGAAGTCTGAATAGTGCTGACTTCCATGATTTGCCCTCTGCTTCCCAAAGAACTAAATTGGGGTTTGTGATCCTCCATTCACTCCCTAGTCTTCCTAAGGCCCCTGGTTTTCTGTAAGTCTTATCTCAGAAAAGCTAATGAAAAGAAAAATCCTATAAAAGAACAGCCAGATGTTTCAGATGGTAAATTTTGCAATACAATACACACGGTATTAATGATTTAGAACATTTAATCAAATGTAAAAATGCATCTTCAGATTAGTCACAGATAACATAGATCCAGAGTATTTTGATAATGGTAAAAGAACCTCAAACCGACGGACGTTCTGGGAACAAAAAGGACATACGAAGGTGGAAGATTAATTATATGAGCCACTTGACAGCATCATGAAAGAGAAGATGTTTTCTTTTTACCATTTCAATCAATTACAAAGCTAATTGAAAACATGGGCTAAACCAGAGGATCAAAGGCACAAGACCAGCAGGACTCTCAAATTCACTGAATTCTTCGTTAAACTTTTTTTTACAACCTTTCATAAATGTTTGAAGAAGAAATGAATTTTCTGTGAATAAGAGACCATATATATACATATATAATCATATATCTCACACATATATATTCATATATAACAAAGAATTTTTTGATAAACATTTAATACACCATATTATTGAAACTTTCTATATCCCTGTTCACCCTTATGAATTATATTCTTCAACCTCATGAATTATATTATTCAAATCTTACCATTTGTCTTTTGTACGTTACCATTTGGCTTTTTCTGCTTGATATGTCATATAAACACCAGATCTTAAAGTCTCCTATAAATTGTTTTGGTCAAGTCAGACAGAGAAAGACAAATATCATATGATATTGCTTATATGTGGAATCTAAAAAAAGGCTACAAGTGAACTTATTTACAAACAGAAATAGAGTCACAGATGTAGCAAATAAACTATGGTTACCAAGGGGGAAGGGGGGAAGGGATAAATTGTGAGATTGGGATTGACATATACACACTATTATATATAAAAGAGATAACCAATAAGGACCGATTGTATAGCACAGGGAACTCTACTCAATACTCTGTAATGACCTATATGGGAAAAGAATCTAAAAAAAGAGTGGCTACATGTATATGTATAACTGATTCACTTCGTTGTACAGCAGAAACTAACAAAACATTGTAAATCAACTATACTCTAATAAAAATTAATTTTTAAAAATTGTTTTTGTCATTTTCTCATACTTCTGACCATTTCCTTTATACTCTTTGAAGATAAATATGTTTAAATGCCTGGCTCATAAAAAGTCACAACTATTCTGTCTTTCTTATAGATTTTATCTTTTATCAACTCTAGATCTGGTATAATGCTCTTTGCTTTGAATTACACTTGGTTTCTTTTTAATAATGATGTGGAACTCAAGGTCCGTAAAGGTTTCTGGTTTTCCCACCCCGGCCCACTATGTTGATGGATTTACACTCATGACTGCCTCTTGTGGGTCCCACCAGGGGCAGTGCCAGTGCTGGGCTTATCTCTCCATTTCCCAGCTGAGCTTCGGCCAGCGTCCTACCTGTAGGTGCTTCATAAGAAGCAAAGGTAGCTAGATGGATTTAATTGCAAATCATTATGTTCAATGTGTTGTAAATGGCCTCAAATAATTAGGGGATCCAGGTCCAGATCCCCATTTTCTTATTTGATACTCAACTTGGAAAAGCCTTCACATATAATACAATCAAGGTAGACGTAGCTTACTGCAGATGTTTTTTTGTTGTTTTTTTTTTTAATTTATTTTTGGGTGTGTTGGGTCTTCGTTTCTGTGCGAGGGCTTTCTCTAGTTGTGGCAAGCGGGGGCCACTCTTCATCGCGGTGCGCGGGCCTCTCACTATCGCGGCCTCTCTTGTTGCGGAGCACAGGCTCCAGACGCGCAGGCTCAGTAGTTGTGGCTCACGGGCCCAGTACTGCAGATGTATCTTGCTTTAAGCAAACCCCATATTGAAAGTCTGGATTTATCCAGATAATATGTTAAGGAATGATTAATAGTTCACTTTGTAAAGGGGTTATTTGCCTCTTGGAAGATTTAATCATAAGATTTTTTTATATTGCAGACTCTCCTATTACATTTTAAGTATTATTTGATTTCCACAGCAATTCTCTATATACAACCCTTCATAACCATCCCTACTGCACATAGCAGGGTTGGTGCTAAGGATCCTTTCCATCACTGCCTGTCTCCCCAGAGATCTTGGCTCTGTTGGCCTTCAAATATCATCTGCTTTATTCTTACTTTTACATGATGGACATGGTGGGAGGTGGAGGGGACTCACTGTAAAACGCCAAGGTTCCAAGGCAAAGCAAGGTTCTGATACAATGGATAGAGCAGTGGGCTGAAACTCAGAAGGCCTAGAGTTCTTGCCAGTTATGGGATCTGAGGCAAACGACAGCCTCCTTAATACCCAGATTTTTAGTTTATAAAAGAAAGATAATAGTGCCTGCCTGCACATGCTTCTGAGGGTTCATATAAAAATTATTTTTAAATATAAGGTGCTATGCTAATATATCCTTTTTTCCAAGCAAGTCTAATGCCACGACCCTAAGAGAACACTACATCAATCTAACTTTTTCTCTGTTAGCAACTATTTCTCACAGCATTCGTTAAGAGTTCTGAAAATTCCCCCTAATCGTTATCTCATTATCATTATCCTTTTCATTTTATCTTACTCTACTTCTGTTATTCTTCCCTTAGTTCAAAGTCTCCCAACACTTTCTCTGCAAAATAAGATCAAACCCTCTGCACAGCACCTCTAAACAATCATCTATTTGTCTCTCCCTGGCAAGCTGAATAAGATGAGAAACCGAAGCTTGTGAGATTCTTACCACTAAAGAAATACGTTATTTAGAAGAGCCAGCTCAAATTTCCTCTCTGTATTCCAAATCTGCCTCTACCTGTGCTTTAAGCAACCAGTCCTCTCTGCTACGCTCCTGCCATTTGCTCATCTTTGTTCCTTTCAACCACTCCTGTCTGTGTTGCTCTGTTTTGGTTTCTCTTGATGGTTTATAATAACCCCTCATTGTCTGAGTATCTAACCTTTTTCCTTCACTAGAACTTACATAATAATTAGAGTTCTAAAGAACTCACCTGAAATATAAGGGTCATTAGTTAAGTCTAATGTGGTTTTTTTCCTTCTTTTTAAGTGTTTTATTGAATTGATTTGTCTTTTTAGACTGTGGACCTGTCGTAGAGTTTGGCCAGTCTTGGCTATATGATGTCACACTACAGCTACAGTCAAGGCTGTACACCAGGGATTGCCCATGGATGTTCCAAAGTTGTCTGTCTTTCTGCCAAAAGCTCTTCCTCATCTGGTGTTTATTACCCTCATTAGTGGCATCTCCATCCACCCAGGTAAGCAATTCTGCCTTCCCTATATTCTGAATATCTCTCAAACTTACGCTAGTTTAGACCCTTATCCTATTTCATTTGGACTACAGCAACAGCATCCTCATTTTCTTCTGGCCTCCTGGCTTTTCCCTCTCTAGTTCCTCTGAAATACTATTGCTGGAGCTATTTTCTAAAGGAAATCCAATCATAGCACTCCTCTGCTGAAAAATTCAGCTTAAAAACTCTTAGAGATTATCTAGGCTGTGATAAAGCCTGAATAACATGACATTCAAGGACCTTCCTTCTCTGGCCCCAATCTCACAGGACCTCTTTACTACAGATGCACCCAACCCCTGTCTCCCCCTGGGAGTGCCACACTCAGACTGCCTCCATTTCTTTGCCCATGTAGTTCTCTGTGCTTAGAACGAACACCCTTCTCCCTCCGCTTGGCCTTCAGGCTTCGAAATCCAGTTCAAAACTCACCTGCTCTGTGAAGTCTTCCTAAATTCTGACCATACCTCTCTCCTGGGAGAATGAGCGGCCACTACTCCCACATCACCCTGTGCTGCAATTATTTGTGGATGGATCACCTTCCTACGTAAACTCTGTGTCTCATGCATCTTTATCTGGCACACAGTATGCACTCATTAAATGGTTACTGAAATTAATATGCGCTGAGTAAAAGAATAACTAAAGAAAAATTCCACAGATCTAGAAGCACACCAGTCCTCCTTCTTAGCTGCATTAAAGAAACAGGGCCCAGGGATAAAGAAAAGGACTAATAATCTGATGTAGCAAACACATGAATGGGTTGTTTGTTTTTAAAACCTAAGTGGTTTAGGGAGGGCAGGGGGCGAAGAAAAGTATATTTTAAAGCTCTAGCTCCAGGGCAAGTAATAAAAATTGTTGCTTTAATGTTTTTTTCATAATATTGTGAGCAATGGGAAGGTCTATTCCATCACACCGGCCTTCAGGGCAGAAAGTTTCAACCTCCTGAGCTAAATCAAATTGGCACTGGCTCTCTGTTTTTCAAGCAGCCGCAACTGGTCCCTGCCTTCTATGAGACTAAACTTGACTGACAAAGAAGAAACAAAATAATTTCCCACTTACTTTATGGGCCTCTCTTTTCCTCTTTTGCTCTTGTCAATTAATTATAAGAGTGCTGGAAACTCGTCTTGCATTTCTGCCCCTAGATTACACTGAGGTAGGCGTAGTACTTTGTCTCTGTTAGGAGTTGTCATTAGGTTGGGAGACAGCAACTAGCCCAAGAAACAACACTGTTTGGTACTCAGAGTTTGAAGCCCTTAGGTGCCACTCACCCACATAGCTTTTGATGTCATCCTTTTTATACTCCCTGGATGGTTAAATCTGAACACGTTTAAAATTAGGATGCACATGCATCTAGGTCAAAATATCAGAGTCTAGAGTACCAATGGAACTCAAAAATTTTCAAAATGATACAACAAACAATCCTCTATAATTCAGTCTTAATCATTCCAACCCTGAGCTCCCATTCTAAATTTACTTACCCACAATGCCCAAGAGTTTAATATACTACCTGGAACACACACAGAGACCACATTCGACAACATTACAAGGCTTTCCTAGCAGGGATTGTCTATATTTCTGGCAGAAACCCTGCCTCCATCTGCCTGTGTTTTGAATGCCTGACTTTCCCATTTCCCAAGCACTGTTTCCATTTAGGAAGGTTGAATAGGGATTACAATTGTACCTAGCACGTAGGTTTATAGCGAGGAATAAATGGGGCAATACAAGTGAAAAGGTTAAATATAACAGTGCTTGGTGAGTGGTCAGTGCCCCATAAATATCACCTGTGTTACATTCCATGCCGGAACCACATGTGACCCCATAATTGGATCTTTGAGAAAAGAATCAGAGAAAGTTGGTCTTTTTCACCAAGCACCATGTTTGACTTCACTTCTCCCAATAGACTTGAAAGAACTGAAGTAGGTAACATTAATTTTACTTCATTTAACATGTTTGGGACTTTGTGTTCGTGAAATGTAGCATGCAAGAAATATTTTAATACGTATGTAAAATGACTTTTTAAGTGCCTTTAAAAAATCTCTAAGGTCCTTCCGTTTCCAAAATGTTGTGATCTATGATAACTAATCTCAAATGCAGGCAAATTGATAGTGATATAACTCCCTAGATATACTGAAAATATATGGCATTGTCAGGCTGGTTGTATTGGAAACAAGTTAGACCCAGGACCAGGAACCTGGGGCAATGCACAAAACAATCTTGCCCTTCTTTCTCCCCTCCAGCCCAGAGTCTATAATTCTCATCGCAAGCTCCCAGGTCCTTTTGTAGCAGATGTGGAGAGGATGAGAAATGAGTTGGAATTTGCAGAGAAAACAGTGGAGCCAAAATTCTACAGAATCCCAAGTAGAGCAGCTGAAGTGAGCAGGCTTCATGAAATCACCTGCAATTTCACCTTTTAACCGATAAAAGAGAATCCTAGAAGTCTAACTCAAGAAGGGGCCCTACCTAACCTCCTGCATCTTGGAGATTAAGAAACTGAGACCTAAAGAAATCAAGTAACACGTCTAAAGTCATCCAGCTTTTCTGAAACCTGGGTGTGGAAACCTAGAAGTGACGCAGTGACCAATCAAATTAATGCAGTCTCAACCTATGTCACTTCCAAAGTGTCTGCACACCGAGAAATGTCTCTCTTTTCCTCTCTGAACTATATTCAGCCTTCTTCAGTCACCCACAAACCAGCCAGCACTTGTCTCAGGAAGACAGACAAGATCCTCCACAATCCTTAATTCAAAGAAACATCTGGTTTTACAAACAAGTTACTAAAAGCAGAGTCATGTGGTACTACCTTCAGATTCATCCTTATCTTTCAGAAATACATTAAATAATATTATAGTGACAATGATTCTCCAAAGTAGAAAGCAAAACTCAAGGAAAAAAAAAAAAAAGCCTAGGCATACTTTGCTTTAAGCAATGCATATAGGAAAATCTACTTAGAGTGGAAATATGAGGGGGTGCTTCTGGTGATTATTTTCTTTTAAAACAGCATAGAATAGAACTTTTAAGTAGCCACAGTCAGAATGACTCCATTTACAAGAGTGCCACATTCACACAGCTTTTGGGAAACTACCAGAAGATAAGAGTTGTAAGCCTGTGTCTCCACTGCCTCCTCGTCGTGTGTATTTATATCCATTCATGTATTCCTTCATTCAGCTCTACTTCATGTGTACTCATTCATTAATTCACCAGTTCTCCCTCATAGGAACTCACTCATTCATTCGATTGCTCACTTGAGTACTACCGAGTACCTGAGAAGTCCGACAGGGGCTCTGCCCCCGTGTAACTTAAGAGCCTGCGTGGAGCCTAGACGTACACACCAAAAATTAAAGTACCAAAAATTAAAGTAAAAGCGAAAAGAACCACAAAGGAGACCCGATAAAGCAACCTGGAAGTTCAGGGGAACTAGGTGTTGGTTCCAGATACGGGCGAAGGAAGTTCCTGCGCGGCTTGGGGCGGGGCACCTCCCCTCCCCGAGACAAGAGGGAAAAGGAGCCATCACGCCCGGCTCGCTGCCCTCCGTGCACAGCATCGCCCTCCATCCCGGCGACCGCACGCGGCTTCCCCATTTCTGGGCCCTTGTCGCGGAAGCCGCACGCCCGGCCCGTCTCCCGGTGGCCTCCCTACCCCGTCCGTCAGCCGCTCCCACGAATGGGTGACTTGGGAAGTCCACACCGGGGCCAGCACCGCCTCGGCCCGCCCGCCGGGAGGAGCCGGGCCCAGCCTCCCACGGGCACTGCCCGGCCAGCGGCGCACGCACCTGGTCGGCCGCTCGGGCTGCGGCGGCGGCGGCGGCGGCGGCGGCGGCGGCGCCCAGGGTCACGCTGCCGGGTATCCGCGGTCCGACCCTCTGCGCACTGGGCGGGAAGGCGGGGCGCAGCGGCCCGGGACGCGAGACGCTGGGCGCGGGCGGGAGGGCCCGGCGAGGCGCCGCCTCCACCACGCCCGCGGGCCTCGCTGCGCCTCGGGAGACCCGAGGGCCGCGGGCCGACCAGCTGGTGCCTCACCTTCTGGCTCTGGCTCCCGTTAGAAAATCAGTGTCCCACCCTGGGTCCTGGGCCCCGCGGCCTTGCTTCTTTATTTAGGGGCCAAAGCGCCCGAGCGTCGCCCTCAGGCCCTCGCGGGTCTCTGGGCGGCGGAGGTTTCCAGAGCTGTAACCTCCGGTGGGCCGAAGGGCTTGGCCGAGGTGTCCTGTGCTTTAATGAGTGGCCGTGCGGGTAGGGAAGGAAGGGGTTGTGGAGCTGAAAGGAAAGCGGGAAAGGTGTTGCTCTGTCTCTGCGCCTGCATAAGGGCTTCTGGAAACCCCACGCTTTGTAAGCTGTCAAACGCCGCCCAAGGATACGTGGTTATTAAACCGTTATTGTCCCATCCTGCTGGGCAGGATTGTTAGAGAGGCGGTGATGATGGAAGGTGCACAGGAGGACCCGAACTGGGAGATCAGAAAGAGTCCTGTCTCTTTGGTTTATGCGTTAATTTTATAAGGGTGCCCAAGAAGAAAGGAGACTCGTCTGATTACCCGGCGTAGCTTATCTCAGCGAGTCACTCGCATCGCTGGTCACAAAGTGTGTGCTCACGTAGTTTCAATGTTTTCTGTTTTGATAAATTTGAATTCCTTTGTTTAACCACACTCTTATCAAATACAAACAGTTATCTTTGTGAAACACGGAGCAATTCAGGTCTCCTCTTTAACCAGAAAAAAAACAAACAAAAACAAAAAACCTTTTAATTAAAAAAAAAAAGAAAAAACACGTGCTCACTGGGATCTTAAAAAAGTACAAAACTTGCAATGTCCATTTACCTGCATACACTTAACCCTCAGTTAACAATCTCTCTAAACTTTAGTAACCCCGTTGCCCACCGAATAAAGTGTGAACTCAGACTTTCAAAGTAGTTCCTCACAATGTGACCCTGGCCCACCTTTGCAGGATCACTCTATGGTGCTATATCCAGCTCCATTGAATTACTTTTTTCTCAAACTATCTGAGGTAAAGGACACGTTTTATTATTTCCGATAAGTTAGAGACTGCCATTCTTGTAAGATAAATTAAAACCTTGCTGGAAAAGTTAAAAAAGACATAAAAAACTACAAGCCCCAATTTTCATTACAGGTATATAACGGGTATACAAAAATAAAATTACTGTCAATTTATTTTTGTGTTCTTTTAATTTCTAAGTGTTTACTCTCAATTTCTATATTTATCTCATCCCAGGCCAGTAAAAACAGTTCATAGATTCACACTGATGACCATACTTAAAAGTGCCTTTTGACTTGCTGTTCTTCAAATGTGTCAGATGCTTTTTGACTTTGGGACCTTTTATTCCTTCAGTGCCAATCAAAGTTCTTCTCACTCAAGGTTCAACTCGTAACGTTATAATAATAATAATAGCTTCACATTTATTGGGTACTTTATGCCAAGACTTTACATGCATTAACTGTGAATTCTTATCAACTCTATGAGTTAGGTATTATTATTATTCCCACTTTACAGATGAAGACACTGATTAGGGAAGTCAAATCACAAAGCTAGTGAGGTGCACAGCTAGCACTCTGACCTGAGCAGGCCTATACTGTCAACCTTGAGGTGAGCCCTCCTCCGTAAAGCCTCCGCATTTGCTTTGGAGTTGAAATGAATCACCCTTTGGTCCCTCTACTACAACATTTTTCCCCCACTGGTTTGTGTTTTTTGTTTTTGGGGGGTTTTTTGGCCGCACCACGCGGCTTGTGGGATCTTAGTTCCCCGACCAGGGATTGAACCTGGCTCCCGCAGTGAAAGCCTAACCACTGGACAGCCAGGGACTCCCCACCCCCACCCCACCCCGCACCCGTGTCTTTTATTGATGTCTGGCGTTAAGCTTTAAGCTCCTGAATCAGTGTCGTTTGTGTATCTCCACACCTTTCAGTGCTGCTTTCTCCAACTGGAATTTCCTTTATGCTTTATAAACTGTCCGGCAGAGTAGGTATTATTTTATCACCATTTAACCCATGAGGAAACTGAGGCACAGAGAAGTTACTAGTAAGATGCTAGTAAGTCACGGAGTCAGCCTTCCAAGCCAGGCAGC
The DNA here is from genome assembly GCF_028021215.1 of Eschrichtius robustus. Taxonomy (NCBI): domain Eukaryota; kingdom Metazoa; phylum Chordata; class Mammalia; order Artiodactyla; family Eschrichtiidae; genus Eschrichtius; species Eschrichtius robustus. Next base: position 47,045,304 of record NC_090840.1, on the reverse strand, counting down.
CAGGCTCCAGAGGTGATTTCTGAACCGCCATGCTATGCTGATTTTCCACTGCACCATGAGTTCTTCCTGCTCAAAACACTTCAGTGACTTTCCATGGCTCTTAGGATCAAGACAAAACTCTTTGGTGGGACCTACAAAACTCTGTGTGGCCTCCACTCTGCAGCTGCCTCTCCCAGCAAGCTTCCTGGTTCCCGTCTGCCACGCTTGTCCTATTTCCCCTGCTCCTGGGGGTCAGGCTCCCTCCAACCATAGCACATGTTGTTCCCTGGACCTGGAATGTCCCCTCATCTGGTTCCTTCCTAAACCTAAATTTATCCTTCATCCAATTTTAGCTCAGGAAATCCTTCCTAGACTAGGTCAAATATCCTATTATAGATTTTTACAGCGTTTTTAGGTCTTAACATAATTATCATTTTAAATGTAGTTTATGTGGATATTTGACTAAGGTCAGTCTCCCCCATTCAACACTGTCAGCTCCATGATGGCAAGGATTATCTTATTTGCTCACCTTTATATCCTCAGCGACATGAACAATATCTGACATGTAGTAGGCAGTGGGTAAACATTCATTGAATGAGTGAAGTAAATGGTGTTCCAAGTGTTATTAAAATATAGGAGGGGCACAGTGTTGTTCCAGTAAATGTTTATTGATCAGTTTAAAAAAAAAAATCCTGGTTTGTACTATTTGTCAATTTCCCTGATGCAAATACTCCCACGATGGCCAATTTCGAGATGCCAACATTACGTCCCACAATGCTGAAACCAGGACGTGATGAGAACAATCGGCTTTGAGAGCCTGTTCCAGCTGGCTCCAGCACACCACTGGAAGGGCACCAAAGTTAGTGGGACAGAGAGTGGCTCACAAAGCCCAGGCAAGCTGCCCGGAGATCTAAACTAAGACCTCAAGTATGAATAGAAGACAGGTTTGGGAGGTGGATGTGTGTGGGGGACAAATAAGTGGCAAAGTGGGTGGGACTGGAGAAGAAAAAGGGGAAAGTTCGGTAGGCCTGACATGTACATTTGAGAAGATCCTGGTAAATCTTGATAAGAGTTTCAGACTTCATCTTTATGGGAAGCACCAGACTGGCTTAGGCAGGTGAGTGGAACGATGAAGTTAGCATTTTGGAGAGATGGCTCTGGCTGCCTTTGCCAAGTGGATTGGGCACTGCGCAGTCACCCAGAGGAGAGATGCTGGTGGACAGAACCAGGACAGGGATGAAGAGAAAGTGCTGACAACTGTAAAAGGGAGCCTGGTAGGAGGCTTTTGATGTGGAGATTTGGGCAAAAGGGCAGTCTGGCAGTGAGCAGACCTACACTACAGCCTGAGTTTCAACAGGTGGGACCCCATGCCCCAGGGAAGGGAATCAGTACAAGTCTGGAGACACAGGGACTACATCTGATTATAAGCACAGGCTTTAGAAACAGGGAGCAAGGCTTGGGTTCTGGTTTAGTCACTTACTACCTGTGACCGGTCAGTTAAGCTCTCTGGGTTTTCAGTTTTCTTATCTGTTAAAAAAGAGGGGGTACAATAAAAACATCTCATATGGTAATTCTGATGATAAGATATGTCAAAGTAACTAATATAGTGCATGGAACATAAGTATACAATGAATACTTTTACAGTTTAACGGGAGAAAAAGAAATGTCAGTCATCCCTTTGTTTACAAGAGCCGTCTTCAAATCTGAATAATGTTCCCTTGGGGGACCACAAGGGGTACTTGATGGGGTGATCAATAATATCCTCCAAACTGAGATACTTAGAGAGTGACAACGGTGCTGTTAATAATTACGCCAGGGCAACAGGCATAAACTGGAGTGTGTAGTCATCTTAGTGCTGAAGGAATTTCTAAAGGACAGACAGGCATGAGGAGTCTTAAGATCCAGAAGCTCAAGAAAGAATTCCTCTCACATATCCCACACCTCCCTAAAGTGCATTGTCCTGAGGGAAAAGATGTCCCAGAGGCCAAGCTAAGGGACATTTTTTTTTAATATATACATTTATTTATTTATTTATTTATTTATGGCTGTGTTGGGTCTTTCTTGCTGCGTGCGGGCTTTCTCTAGTTGCAGCAAGCGGGGGCTACCCTTCATTGTGGTGCGTGGGCTTCTCATTGCGGTGGCTTCTCTTGTTTCGGAGCACAGGCTCTAGGCACGTGGGCTTCAGTAGCTGTGGCACATGGGCTCAGTAGTTGTGGCTCGCAGGCCCTAGAGCACAGGCTCAGTAGTTGTGGCACTTGGGCCTAGTCACTCCGCAGCATGGGGGATCTTCCCGGACCAGGGCTTGATCCTGGGTACCCTGCATTGTCAGGCAGATTCTTAACCACTGCACCACCAGGGAAGTCCTAAGGGACATTTTGATGATGCCCTTAATCAGAGTTCTATAGATCCCCATGACCCCCATCTATCTCATGAAGATTCATTTCCAATATCTTACATTTGTGTTCAGTAATTATTGAATGTGTAATATATTTATGTTTTAATAAATTATGAACTACTAGTAATTAATAATGATAATTCAATTCAGAAAAAAAAATTTTAAACAAGACCTATTCAGAAAATAATTTTTAAACAGGAAATTTTAAGTGTATTCATTATTGTACAGAAGTATGATAGGACAACAAACAAAATATTTTGAAGCATAAAAACTAGGGGGATAAAATCCTGGAATAGGGGCATTGAGATGGAAAAATAACTTCATGGAAGGAAAGGAACAGTATAAATTTATAACTATTGCGAGTTTTTTCAAGTATTTTTTTTAAATGGACTATGGTGAGTAGCCAATCACTGTGAAATTTAAATACCTTTGGGTACATTTAGAAGAGCGATATACGGCTTCCCTGGTGGCGCAGTGGTTGAGAATCTGCCTGCCAATGCAGGGGACACAGGTTCAAGCCCTGGTCTGGGAAGATCCCACATGCCACGGAGCAACTAGGCCCGTGAGCCACAACTACTGAGCCTGCGCGTCTGGAGCCTGTGCTCCGCAACAAGAGAGGCCGCGACAGTGAGAGGCCCACGCACCGCGATTTAGAGTGGCCCCCACTCGCCGCAACTGGAGAAAGCCCTCGCACAGAAACGAAGACCCAACACACCCAAAAATAAATAAATAAATAAATAAATTTATTTAAAAAAAAAAAAGAGTGATATAACAGTTTTATTTTGAAATGCCAATATTCACAATGCTCGAAATTGTATTCTTTGTAACTACTATACTTACAATGAAAACTACAGAAGTAATTTTTTTTAATGTGCCAAGGAATATATTAGCAAAAACATTTGAACACCATGGCTTTACATGACCTAGAAGTTAAAGTCTGGCTCTGCCATTTGTTAGCTGTTAGCCATGGACAAGTTGTTTAACCTCTCTAAGCGTTAATTTTTTGATCTATAAAATGGGAAATAATAAACCTGCTTTGAGGATTAGATTGAATAAACTTTATAAAAATTCCTAGCAAGCCTGACACTCAAGCCTGGTACTCAATAAATGGTACACAATGGTACTCAATGTTAACAATAGCTAATATTTCTTAATCACTTACTATATGCTAAGCACTAAGCTAATTTTCATATGACTCTCTGAGGTAGGTTTCTATGAATCATAGATGAAGAAACTGAGGCACAAAACAGTGTCATTTTGTTTTTTAAGTACTTTACAAAACAGTTGCTTAATGGTAGAGTCATGATTCAAAGTCAAGTACTTTGACTCCAGAGCCTTCCCTGGAAACCACTAGACCTTACTTTTCTTCCCTAGAGGCTCCTCTTGCCCATCCAGGAAGCTGGGTTACTATCAGGATTTAAGAATAATTCTCATTTATAAGTGGAACTCTTCAGTGTGCTAGGGGTCTCTTACTATTTTTTCTCATTACTGACTTTCCAACCCTTTGTACATTACTTCACACAGAGAAAATGATATCTGCAGGAAACAATGGATTGAAGGATTGAGGTATCTCACTGTAGGAGTGACCAGCCCAGTAATCGCATTCTCTTCAAGCCTGGCTTGACCACCCTGGAAGGTAGAGTAGAACCCGTGCCTCCATACACATGTAATTCATTCCCAGCATACAGTGTGCCAAAGCACACAGATTGGGCAGCTCTAGTATAGGTACTACTGAAGAGGGGTCTACACCTTCTTTTCCCCTTGACATGGGCTTGCAGGAATAACTGTTGGGTCCTTATTTTGGTGGGTCCTGATCAACTTGGCATTATGGAAAAGTGTTTTTTTGTCAAAGTTGGCATTATCAGAATATTGCAATTAGGGAAGATGTTATAATCAAATGCTATCTGTCAGCTAAAAAGAGTCAATGTTGTTTTGATTCTTCAAAGAATGCGATAAGAAGCATTGCTTATCCTCTTTCATCACTCACTCCTCTCCCAGGTATGTGAAAAAAGAGGTCTACCTAAATATGAATGGCTGAAACTTATACCAAGACTGTTATCTTGTCTTCTGAGAATCCAATGGCGAAAAAAAAATTCATGTCATAGTAATTAAAAGCAGTACAGGATCAATGGATTTTGATCATAGTTCTCTGTTTCTATGCAATCATTTTTAAATAAGACTACATTAAATAGTATAAAGAGTCTGATGGTAATTATGAATGCTAAATACCTGTGTATAACTCAATGACTTTTCAAAGTGAACACACCCGTATAATCAACACAAAGATCAAGAAACAGTATTACCAGTAACACCAAAACCCCCTTCATGCCCTTTCCAGTTACCACCCACACCCACAAGGATACCCCCTGACTTCTAACACCATAAATTAGATTATTTTTGAATTTTATGTAAATGGAATCATACAGTTTATATTATTTTCTGACTCCTTTTATTTGAAAATGTTTGATGGCATAGAGACAGACTTATAGACAAATGGCTTAGAACAGAGAACCCAGAAATAAATCATCATGTATATGGCCAGATGTTCTTTGACAAGGGTGCTAAGACCATGCAATGAGGAAAGGACAGTCTCTTCAACAAATGGTGCTGGGAGCCTGGACATCCACATGCAAATGAATAAAATTTGACTATTACCTTATACCATATACAAAAATTAACTCAAGATGGATTGAAGACCTAAATGCAAGACATAAAGCTATAAAAATCCTAGAAGAAAACACAGGGAAAAAACTTCATGACACTGGGTTTGGCAGTGATTTCTTGGATATGACACCAAAAGCACAGGCAATAGTAGCAAAAATAGATGAATTGGACTTCATCAAAATTTAAAACTTCTGTGCATCGAAAGACACAATCAACAGAGTGAAAATTTATCCCTGAAGAACAGGAGAAAATATTTGCAAATCATATATCTGATAAGGGGCTCACACCCAAAATGTACAAAAACTCCTATAACTCAAAAACAACAACAACAACAAAAAAAACAAATAGCAGGATTTAAAATGGGCAAAGAACTTGAACAAACATTTCTCCAAAGATAACGTACAAATGGCCAATAAGCATGTGAAAAGATGCTCAACATAACCACAATGAGATTCCACCTCATACCCATTAGGATGGCTACTGTTTAAAAAATCAAAAACAAAAAACAGAAAATAGCAAGTGTTGGCAAGGATATGAAGAAATTGGAACTGTTGTGCCATGTTGGTTGGAATGTAAAATGGTGCAGCCACTATAGAAAATGGTTTGATGGTGCCTCAAAATGGTAAAAATAGAATTACCATAGGATCCAGATATCCCACTTCTGGTTACATATCCAAAAGAATTGAAAGTAGAGTCTCAAAAAGATATTTGCTCACCCATGTTCATAGCAGCATTGTTCACAAGAGCCAAGAAGTGAAGCAACCCAAGTGCCCATCAAGATGAATGAATAAACAAAATTCAGTATATATATCCAATGGATATTATTCAGCCTTGAAAAGGAAAGAAATCCTGTCACATGCACAACATGGATGAACCTTGAGGACATTATGCTAAGTGAAAATAAGCCACTCACAAGAAGACAAATATATGTAAGATTCCACTTATATAAGGTATCTAAAGTAGTCAAATCCATAGAAACAGAAAGTAGAATGATGGTTGCCTGGGCCTAGCAGAAAGGGGAAATGGGGAGTTGCTGTTTAATGGGTACAGTTTTTCAGTTTTGCAGGATGAAAAAGATCTGGAGATGCATTGCACAACATTGCAAATACACCTAACGCTACTGAACTGTACACTTAAAATGTACACTTAATATATTTTGTTACATGTTTTTTTACCATAATTTAAAAAACTTTTTAAATGTAAGTATGTTTGGGAGATTCATTCATATTATTGTACATAGCTATGATTCATTCAGTCTCATTGCTATTCCATTATATATATATACCACAATATATTTACTTATTCTACTGTTGATGGGCATTTGGGAAGTATCTAGTTGGGGCTATAGCAATTAGTGTTACACATACATTTTAAAACAAGGAAAATAAAAACCTACCAGATTTTTAGGGCTTAGAAGGCATTCAGAGACCACTCATAATGTATTTTGAATGCGTTAATGTATCCTCACTGTAAGTTTGTATATCCAACTGCTAACTACTCCACTTGAATACTCAACAGATGTCTTGAACTTATCGTATCCAAATCTGCTTTACCTTCAGCCTTCTTCACATCTGTTAGCAACTCCATCCTTCTAGTTGCCCAGGCCAAAAACTTTGATAACATCTTGACTCCTTTCTTTCTCTCACACTCACATCCAAGGCATCAGTAAATAATGATGGCTCTACTTTCAAACTAAATTCAGAATCTGACCACTTTCTATTATCTCTGCTGTTAACATTCTGGTCTACTCCACTGTCACCTCTTGCTTAGATTAACCTCTTAGATAGTCTGTCTTTGGCACCTGCCACTCCCATCCTTCCCCCAACCACCCAATCTGTTCTCATCGCAACAGCTAGAGGGACTCTGAGGCATATTATATTTTCCAAAGATAGAAATAATAATACCTCCCATCCCACATACTCTTTTGCCGTGTGAGCTTTGCCAGTCCCCCACAAGAAGTGGAGTCTAAACACCTCTTATGAATCTGGGCTGACCTCAAAGACTTGCTTGAACAATGGAAGAAGTAACATTCTGGGATTTCCACAGCTAGTTCATAAGAACCCTTGCTGCTTTGGTCTTTTGGAAGTCTTGCCTTTGGGATGCTTCCCCGAGGAACCTACCTTCCATGCTTGAGAAACTCAAGCCACATGGAGAAGCCACGTGTGGGTGTTCCAGTCAATACTCAAGCTGAGGACCCAACCAACAGTGAGAATCAAATGTCATCTGACTGAGAGAACTCAAGGAAGAACTGCCCAACTCAGCCCAGTCAATTCATAGAACCATGAGAGATAACAATAAATTGTTTTAAGTCACTACATTTTGGGATGGTTTGTCACAACAGTAGATAATGGGAACAGAACTTCTAAACAGTGAAAGTCAGATAATGTCATTCTGTTCAAAATCCTCCAGTGGCTTCCCATTGTACTCGGAGAGTAAAGGTTCTTATAACAGCCTACAAGATGCTGCATGATGTAGCCTCCATCCTCACTTCCTTTCTTCAGTGTTACTCTGCTCCAGCCATACTGTTTTCTTTTTTTGCCACTTCTTAAACACTCCCACATTAGGAACTTTGCACTAGTTTCCTAGACATCTACTTAAACAACTCTCCTCGGTCACTTCCTTTAAGTTTTGAATCAAATCTCATCTTCTCTATGAGGTTAACCCTGACCACCTATTTAATACAGTAACCAGCCCCCAATCACCATTACCCTGCTCTACTTTTTTTCCCATAGCACTTATCATTTTCCAACATACTATATAATAATATTTATTTGTTATGTTTATCATATACCTTCCGAAAATTCCTCAAGGGCAGGGAGTTTTCCTTTTTTCCTTTTTTACCTACTGTATTCCCAGCACCTAGACCACTGTCTGACACATAGTAGGCACTCAATAAATATTTGTGTTGTAAGTCCTAGTAATAGTTAAGACTGAGCTGGCCAGGATAACTGGGAGAGTAACGTAAGTTGACTTGCAGGCCATGTAAGAACAGAGAGGTAAAATTAAGTATAAGGGAATGGATTATACTTCCAGAATCCTAATCACCAGCCGTTCCTCCACTCCCAGCAGAGTACAGCACTATGGTAGAAACCATGCTTGAAATAAAGCATTCAGCTCATGTAAGAAACCCAAAACGGTAACATGTCCCATAAGTCAAAGCCAATGTATGAGTTGAGCTAAACTTCATTATAATACTGTTCCTAATTATAGTGAATCGCAGCCAAATTACACTCCCCAAAACCAAATAAATATAGAATATACCAGGTGGTGGCCCTGTTTTCCAACACCAGAATTTCAAAGGAATTGCTTGATATTTATTTTGAATGTGCTATTCTGCAGTTATCTGATTAACAATTTAGTTTTCCCAAATTGCAGGACCAAATCCAGCTGGGTTTTTTTTCTTGGTCTTGTTGGTCATGAGATATTACTATACCTTTAAAACATAATGATAGTTTAGGATTTTCTAAAATATTAGCCAAGAAAACTAAGTCTGACTCTCCAGGTCAATAGCATATTAATTTCAAATTGTCTATAAACTTGTAGATTGGAACAATGAAGTGCATCAAAGAAGGAAAGATATATTTGAGCGCTTTAAAAAAATTATGTAACTTCCATACTTGAAAAACTTCCTAAAATGCAAATGATTAATAAACAAAAATACTCAACTTCACCAGTAATCAAAAAAGGCAAATTTAATAAGGAGTCTTTGCAAGTAAGGTGGTAAACATATTTTTAACGTTGACCATGGTGTGGGCTTTTTCATACATTGCAAATGAGAATATGTATTATCAGTACCTTTTAGACAGCAGTTTAAAGATATATACAAAAATAACAAACTGTACAAAAATATTTTAAAGTGTGTATTTTTTGTTAGTCTGACAACATTGATCCAAAAATGTATAATGGCTCAAACAAAATAAAAGTTTTCTTCCTGTTCATACGATTTTCCTGAACTGCTTCAGGTCTTAGTTGTGTGTGTGTGTGTGTGTGTGTTTGTGTGAGAGAGAGAGAAAGAGGGAGAGAGAGAGGAAGATAGATGTTCCATACAATCACTCAAGATCCTGGAAATTCATGGATCCTTGGCCCAATTTAATGGAGATGTTGAGAGTCATTCTACAGAGTTGGAGAGAATACATAGGAGTCTGCATGTAATGTTCTATGGCCAGGCCTGGAAGTGGCTCTCATTCCTCTGGCCAGAACTCAGTCACGTTGGCACACTTCACTGCAAGGAAGCTCGGGAAATGTATCTGGATGTGTGTCCAGGAAGAAGGGGCAATGTGTTTGCTGAACAGCTCACAGTCTTTGTCGCCCAGTAATGCACTTCTAGAAACCTCTTCTAAGGAAATGATTATACAGGCAGCAGATTAATTTAGTATAATAAAACACTGACAATATATCGGATGACTAATAATACCAGAATAATTCACAAGTTTATGTACATTCACAAAGTGAAATATCATACAGCAATTAAAAATAAGGCTTAAAAAATAATTTTTCATGACATGGGAAATATCAGCATATAATTTTAAATTAAAAAGCTTGATACATGGCCATATTTACAATGCTTTAATTATATAAATATATAATATATTATATATTTATAATTATATAAATATATCATACATCTACCCCCAAACAAGGATATGATTAAGTAGGCAATATTCTCATTGCTGTGTAATAATATCAATATTATGAATACACTTATGCTTAATATTACACTTAATAATATTACACTTAATATTATATTCACAAGGATTAAAACAGTGGAAAATGCTTTTGTTATAATATTAAAGTCTATTATAATATTAAAGCAGGAAAAATGCTTTATATGATTATAACTGTGTAAAAAAATCCTGAAAAACTTGGAAATGAAATGAACCAAAATGTTAACAATGGTTGTCTCTGTATGATGGGTTGAATGTGTATATTTCTTCTTTTTTCTTGTATGAAATTTCTAATTTTTCTAGAACTAACTTTTATTACTTTTACATTGGAAAAAATTTACCTCCTCAAACAGATTGATCAGTCAGAGGACATCCTTTAATAAAATTGAGTCTCTACTGGAAGGTGGTGGTAACAATCCTAGAAACGGAAGGTAGAGCTTTCTTGCATCCTCTGCCTGTTAGGAAAGAGGAAGGGAACAATCACTAGTCATCGGCACTGATCTTATCTCCCTGAAGAGCTAGCTGTACAGGAACCCTTGAACCTGGGAGTAGAGGGAGGAGAGGACACCAAGGAAACATCAGTAACTGGTGCTGAAAGATCCCCCAAACGTTGGAATAGGGCCTGAGCTATGAGTGTCCTGCCAGAGCCCCTTTGCTGAACCTCTCTGTCCTGTTCCTGTGACAAGGGGTGGTGGTATTGGGAAGCAGAAAAGGAGACCACATGGCTTTTCCCCAACATCACCAAGGAATCTAGCTGCCTTATTTGACTTCACAGAGATTGCTTGTTACAGTAGAACAATAACTAAGCTAACTCTCAAAAGACATGAATTCTGACTCTACTACTAACCCTTAGCTGTGTGGTTCCAGCTCCAACTCCAATTCTGAATTGCTGGTAGTTGTTCAGCATACCACAGCACTCCAGGCCTCTGTGCCTTCATTCCCCTAACTTCTGAAAGTACTGCTGGCAGACAATCAGCCTGCAGCTGTTAGCCCTCTTCCAGCATTTCCTTTGTTGCAGTTGCCTTATTCATGGAGTGCTTCCTTACTTTTTAGCACAAAAAGAGGGTGTGATGTATTAGGGAAATAGGGAAGAAATAATAAGAACACTGGGATTGAGGGGCTGTGCAAAGACAATAGACAGTGGTTGAGAATGATTAATGTTTAATCAAAAGATAAGTGTGAAAGCCAAGAGTGCTCCTTTGGTGGCATATAAAGAGGTTTTATTGCTACACAGGAGAGCAGAAAAAGCTGATGACCCTCCTTAATCATTAGAGAAGAGCTTCGAAGAAGGTAAAATTCTCACCCTAGGCAGGTTTCCTATGCAAAGGTCAGGACTCTAGTTGGGCTGTGCTGGACCTTGTACAGGAATAAGGGATTATTCCCAAAGTTGAGGCAGGATCTGACTACTATGTACCAACAGGAGCTTGATCAATATGGTATTGTCCCTAATGATGCAGGATCAAGGAAGGCAGAACACAGAGATAAATAAGAGAGAGTTTGTCAACATGGTAGCACTTTCCCCTGAGATAGGATTTAACATATGGCAAGGACCTCACAAGAGGATACTAATATGCAGCTAGGTTAGCTTTTTGGGAATCTTGGAACAAGTGATGCCCCACACTACAAGTGCCAGATCTGCCAAGGCAGATGGTTTAGGAAGGGATCAAAGGTTCAGAGAGGTGGGCATGCTAGATAGATTACCTAAGGCTAGAAAGTCCACCAGCCAACCATTTACCAAAGCAATAAGGATGGGCTGATGAGAGGGGCAAGAACGCCAAAATAATAGAAGTCAGGCAGCTGCAGTTAAATGTCAGAAGGAGGTGTGTCCAATTATCAAAATGTAAAATTGTGGCAGTAGGCTCAGAGTGACACAAAGATCTACAGGATGTAAGGGTGGTGGTCCCCACTGTATCTCCATTTAATTTTCAGCCTGGTTCCCTCAAAAATTAAATAAAGTTAGAGGATGACAGTGCACTGTTGTAAACTCAATCAAATAGTAACCTGAGTGAAGCAGCTGTTCCATGTGGTACCTTTGCTTGAGCAGATTATCACGGCCTTAGACATGTGGTATGCTGCCATTAATCAGATACATATATTCTCTTCCATTCTCATTAGAAAGGAAGATCAGAAAAAAAGTCATGTTCATTTAGAATGAACAGTCTTACCCCAGGGCTATGTTAATTCTACCATCCTCTGTCGTAATATAGTACAAAAACACGTAGGCCAGCTGGACACCTCACAGAGCTTTACACTGGTCCACTATAGCAATTACATGATCCTCATTGGAGAGGATGAGCAAAAAAGGCTGAGAGGTAGCAATACTGTAAGACACATGAGCTCTAGAGAGTGGGAAGTAAACCTAAACAAGATGAAGGGACCCACTACATCAGTAAAATATTTGATGAGTGGTCTGGGGTGTGCTGGGACATCCCTCCAAAGTAAAAGGCAGATTATTGAATCTTGCATTTCCCACCACAGAGAAGAAAGCACAATGCTTGGTAGACTTCTTTGGTTCCTTGAGTCAACATTTCTATAACTAGGGATTCTCTAACTCATATACTGAGGGACAAAAAACGTTGCCAGGTTTGAGCGGGACCAGAGCAGGAAAAGGCTCTTCAGCAGATCCAGACTGCAGTAAGCACTGCCCTGAAGTTGGGCCACACAACCAGGCAAACGTTATGATACTGTTTAGCAGTGTGGGAAAACACACCATAGAGAATTTATGGAAATTCCTAATGAAAGAACCACAACATAGTCCCCCAGGATTCTGGAACAGGTCTATGTCACCTTCAAAGAAATATAATACACACTTCGAAAACAGATGGCCTTACCAGATCACATTCCTAGGGAGGAAAACTGGAAAGCGCCATCCTAGCTTCAGAGCTTCCCATAGAGTTAGCTTCTATCTTATCCTGCTTTCTTCCCTGCCCTTTCTTTCCACAGGTGTTGATCCCTCCAGCCCTCCCTTATAATCTTTCTGCATGGTAATTTCTCTCTTAAAGTCTGCATCCTGGAAAACCCAACCTGTGATAGGTGTTGTGTTGGTTGGTTTTAAGCGTATTGTATGATTTCATTATAACCTCTGCAAATGATTCCAGTTAGACCCTGGTCGAACAAACAATGCTGAGTTTATATACTTTTCTGCTTCCTTTGAAAATTCTTATGGACAGTATGTCCTGAATCCAAACAAGAATTTACTTAAAACATAGTAGCAACTACCTCATACGTCATACCCTGAAGGATGTCAAAAAATAAAAATATTAGAAAGAATGTGGAGAAATTGAAGCTTTCATGCACTGTTGGTGGGAATGTAAAATGGTACGGCCATTACGGAAAACAGTATGGTAGCTCTTCAAAAAATTACAAAATAGAATTACTATATGATCCAGTAATTCTACTTCCAGGTATTCAAGGGGATCAGAATGGAGGTTCCTCAAAAAACTAAAAATAGTGTTGCCATATGATCCAGCAATCCCACTCCTGGGCATATATCCGGCCAAAACTATAATTTGACAAGATGCCTGCACTCCTAGGTTCATGGCAGCACTGTTTACAATAGCCAAGACATGGAAACAACCTGTGTCCATCGACAGATGAATGGATAAAGAAGATGTGAGATATATATATACAATTGAATATATATATACATATATATGTATATACACAATGGAATATTACTCAGCCATAAAAAAGAATGAAATAATGCCATTTGCAGCAACATGGATGGACCTAGAGATTATCATACTAAGTGAAGTAAGTCAGACAAGGACAAATACCCTATGATACCACTTATTTGTGGAATCTAAAATATGACACAAATGAACTTATCTATGAAAGAGAAACAGACTCATAGACGTAGAGAACAGATTTGCGGTTGCCAAGGGGGAGGGAAGGATTTGGAGTTTGGGATAAGCAGTTGCAAACTTTTATGTATATGTAGAACTGAATCACTTTGCTGTACACCAAAAACTAATACAACATTGTAAATCAACTATACTTCAATAAAATAAAATTTTAAAGAAAAGAATGTGCTACCAAAAAAAATATGCCACTTTAGCATAAGGATTAATTTGAACTGAAGACAATTGACAAACAGCAGGTGCAGGGGAAAGCTCTCTACCCTCCCCTTTCTGCATAAAGGGAGGGTACAAATTTTCCTTTGTGAAGAAGTCCCCACTCCCCTCTCCTGTACCAAGAGAAGGAAAACAACCTTCATTGCTAGAGATGGCACTAGGATGAACCTGCACAAACAAACCTTATTAAAATAATACTTATCTTCCATTAGCTTCCTGCATCTATTTGCCTTCCTACAATTTACCTCCCCCTAAATCCAAAACCTCTTTTCTTTTATTTTGGCAAGTCTCCACAAATTTATCGCTCTTTGTTAAAATAGTATACAAGCCCCTGGGTCTAACTGCTTCTTTGGGTCTTCACTTCTTTTCTATGAAGTCCTCTATATGCATACATAGTAAACCATTTCTCTTGTTAACCTGTCTTTTGGCAGTTGAATTTTCAGGGTCCCAGTCACCAAAGAAGGTAGAGGAAAAAGATTTTTTTCCTCCCCTGCAGTTTATACCCAAGAGAATTGAAAGTAGATTTTTATATACCCATATTCATAGTGGTATTATTCACAGTAGCCAAAAACTGGAAGCAACCCAAGTCTCCACTGACAGATGAATGGATAAACAAAACGTGTTGCATACATAAAATGAAATATTGTTCAGGCTTAGAAAGAAGGAAAATTTGATGCATGCTATAAGGATAAACCTTAAGGACATTATGCTGAGTAAAATAAGCCAGTCATAAAAAGAAAATTACTGTATAATTCCACTTATATGAAGTACCTAGGGTAGTCAAGATCATAGAGACAGAAAGTAGAATGGTGGTTGCTAGGGGATGGGGGTAAGGGAGAATGGGGAGTTATTGTTTAAGGGGTATAGAATTTCAGATTTGCAAGAGGAAAAGCGTTCTATGGATGAACGATGATGATGGTAGTAAAACAATGTGAATGTACTTAGTGTCATTAAACTGTATACCTAAAAATGGTTAAGATGGTAAATTTTGTGGTATATGCATTTTATGACAACTAAAATTTCAAAAAACAAAAACAGTGGCAGCCCTTAAGTAGTTGGTAGGAGCCTGGGGATCATGTACAGTTAAAATCCTTCTCTTATTGAGGGAAAAGAGCCTCTTCTTAAAGATACAGATGGATTTCTTAGTTTGGGCATGTTTTAAGTGATTGCTTGATATCTCATGCTTTTGTTTAGTATTCATTTCCTGCGGGGGTTGTCCTCTGCCTAGCATTGTGCTGGATTCCAGGAATCAAGGACAAATGAAACACTGTCTCTGCTCTCAAGGAGATTAGAGGCAGGTGGAAAAGACAAGCATGTGAAAAGATGGTTTTAATATGGTGTGACAAGGGCTAGACTAAAGGTGAACACATCTAAGGGGGCATCTAAATCATACTGGAGGGCAGCAAAAGCTTCCTGAAAGAGGCGATGTTTTGCTTCATCTTGAAGAATGATTAGAATTAATTAGGCAGAGGAGTCAAGACATTCTAGGAAGAGGCTGCTGTGTACACAAAGACATGGAGGTGTGAAACACAACGACCTATGTGGGGAAGCAACTAATGAGTGTGCAGAGGAGATACAATGGACAGTTAGGCAAGGATCAGATCCAAGACTGTTTGGAGATCAGTTAGAGTGTGGACTTTATCATAAAATCTGCAGGGAGCTTTTATAAGCAGAATAATTACATCCTAATTTCAGGACAATGAAATATTTCCACAGTGGACAAAAAGTGTTCTAAGAGATTGTTTCAGCCAGCTATTGATGTATAACAAACCATCCTAGCATCTTAAAACAACTCATTTATTCTTGCTCACATGTCTTCGGGTTGGCCAGGCCTATACTAGGCTGGGCTTAGCTGGCTTCTCTGCTTCAATCTGCAAGTCTGTCTGGGCTCAGTTCCTCACTGTACGTGGACCTCACATCTGCTCCATGTGTGTTAATTCATGGGCCTGGGATAAAGGGGAAGTACTACCTACGGGAGCTCCTTCGCATCCTCCTTGGTGCAGTTGACCATCCAGGGCATCTTCTTTCCATGGCAATGGCAGAAGCCCCAGAGAGAAGGCAGAAACTGTGATTCTCTTAAGGCCTAGGATCAGAACAGGAACATAGTGATGTCCACCCACATTCCTCTGGGCAAAGCAAGTCATATAGCTGAGTCCAAAGTCCAGAGGCAGGGAAGTACACCGTGCCTCTAGTGAGAGACACTGTAAAGTCACTTGTATAGAATGTAGATACAAGGAGAGGTGAAAAATTGAGGTCAACAATTCAATCCACAATAGAGGCCATTTTTATTCAATAGTTAGAGGCTACAGACAGACTATTATTTAATATCTCTGTGGCCTTCTACAAGTTATTAAAAATTCTCTAGACATCAGTTTTCTCATCCATAAAATCTAGATTTGTATCTCCCCCACCTTGTGATTGCAAGACTTGCATGTGATATTGTCCATGGACTTTGCATTTTGGGCACCACTGCTAGTTATATGTAGCATGACATGATTCTATGGATAAGAACTCTGGGGAGAGAGATCAGTGGTTTGACTTTGGTGCTGCAAAGTCAACATATTGGAGAGAAACAAAAATTCAGTAGAACCCAGAATACAGCATTCCCCTAAGATGACTATTAACACCCTCTCTGCTGGCAACTACAACTTTTTGTCTTTGGGGAAAGATGTGTCTCCTGGAGGAAAGCCAGCCAAATGATTTGTGTTTGGTCTGACAGTTCTTTTACACATCCACTTTATTCCTTGGCAGTTTGAAGTTTCGGTTCATGAATAAGAGGGGTATTTACCCCAGAAATGTCTAGGACAAAGTTGGGCAGGAGGCAAGTAGAAAAAGCACCTCCTGGCATTGCTTTAGAGATGTTCTCCCTGAGTCTGTAGATACTGCTCTGTCCAGATGGCTTCCCTTGGCTGAAGCATTGTGCCAAAGACAATACCCAAAGTGTTCTTATTTATCTTCTCAGATTGAGACCAACTGGCCCAACATCACACAGCTCTTCGGACCCAGTTCTCTTGAATCCCACTGCAATGTTCTTTCTCCTATTAGTATAAATTAGATAGGCAAAAGGCTAAGCTGCTTTATAAAAGACACCACAAAACATAGAAACTCAAATAATATTGACATTCATTTCTCTCTCATATTGTTCAGAGATGGGCAGGCAGTCAAAATGGGCTGGAGGCTGAAGTCCAAGTGGACATCCAGGAATGCAGGTTTCTTTTATTTTCTTGTTTCAACATCCTCAAGCAGCCCTTCCCGATTGAGAGAATTAATGCTTTAAAGCATCCATTGTGGTAATGAATTAACCTTTCTCTTATGTATCTGGAATAGTATAGCTTTGTACCATCCTTGGAATAATGGAGATAAGAAGTTAAATCATTTTCTGTAAGGTTTATTTCTCTTACAGGAACCCCATTTGAGATAGGCTGCTAGAGTGTGGTTCTTACCCCGTGGGTGAAGCTGGACCCCAGCACCACATCTGCACATTCTAATCCACGGGAAGGGAGACAAAAATCGTGAGAGAAAGGGGATTCTTCAATCAACTGACCTGGGAGTTGCATGCATTATTTCTGCTCACACCTGATTGGCCCAAATATAATTTCACAGCCACATTTAGTTACAGTGGTGCTGGGGAAAGTAGTTTCTACCTTGGCAGCCATAGGCACAGCTAAAACTTTTGGGAATTCTATTACTAATAGGAAGAAGGATAGAATAAACAGGGAGACAATTCTCAGACTCTGCCACATTTGACTATTATTCACTAGAGAGTAAGTTTCATCAGAGCAGGAATTGTGACTCATTCACTAAGGACAAATAAATAAGTATATATATTTTTAGCATAGTATCCAATACATAGAAGACTGAATTCCTTTTATTTATATCACATTAAGGTAGTTCAGAGGACTGTCTGAAATTATAATTTTCAAAAGACCCAAGGACTAAATACTTCAGTGAATATTTATTCAACATTTTTTTTTTTTTTTTTTGGCAGGGGAGGGAGGGTAAACTTGATTTGCCCTGAGGTAAGTTTCTCATTGTTAGCTGTTTTTTTTTTTTTTTTTTTGGAGTATAATTGCTTTACAATGTCGTGTTAGTTTCTGCTGTACAATGAAGTGAATCAGCTATATGTATACCTATATCCCCTCCCTCTTGGACCTCCCTCCCACCCACCCCCCATGTTAGTTTTAATTATTGATTACTTCGACTTTCAAATGTTCAGGATCAATTTTTGGACTTTCATAAACCTGCAGAAGAAAAACTCTTTCCTCAACTGTGACACAAAGGGGACTGTTAGGATATGAAGATTATGTGGAATAAAGGAGCTGGTATTTGTAAAAAGCACTTAAAATGATGCCTGGGTCATGGTGAGTGCTATATAAGTGTTATAGATGATAGAAGATAAATGATGATAGATAGATAGATAGATTAGATAGATAGATAGATAGATGGAATGAAGGAGACGCAATGAGAACCAACCTGATATTATCTGCCTTATTTGTGAGTATATTATAACGTTGTCTACTAAAGGCAGAAACTCTCACTAGGCCTCTCGGGCAGGAGGCATCTCACCAGAAACCTGAAGATTCATTTCTTTGCTTGGCCAAGCCTGGATGTACTTTGCCTACTACATGTACTAGAGTCAAGATAACTCTTACCGATCTCTTTGTGGACACTAAAATGACAAGCAAAAGTGGATGAGAGTGGACATTGGTTTAGCAGGTGGAGACAGGGCCTGACTCAGAAGGAGGCCAGTGCCATAGCAAGAAACTCTAGGAGTCCTCAGACCTAGTCTTCTGAGGTCATTCTCAGGCACATTAGAGATAATCTAGCACACAGACTACTTCAGGACGTAAGATGACCTGGGCATGTAAAATGTGTCCCCCCCTGGTTTTGGCAGAGCAGTCTGGAATGGATGCATGCTTTGGCCCACCTTCCATGCATCCATGCTCCATTCCTCTGGCAACAGCACTTTGCTGCCCTTCTAGGGATCCACTGCTCTCTCTTTCCACGTGATTTTCATACAGTTGTGCCCACCCCTCCACCACACCCAGAATGAGTATGCCATCTTCCTAACCATGTGACTGGTTTGGAAGTGGGTATACGACTCAAACTGAACTGGAGTCTTCCTTAAAATGTAATGCAGACACTGGAAGAGAGAGGGTGGATTCTTCTAGACAGATAAAGGAAAGTGGAAGTTGATCCATTTGAAAACATCTATCCTAGCCCTAGAAAGGACATATGTGGTGAAAAAATGCAGCCAAACCAAAGAGGGAGGCAGGGTTGAGCCAATATCAGTTGCAAAGTACTGATACAATTTGAACGCCAAGATCCAGTTGTTCCTGAAGCTAGATTTGCCCCTTTCAGCTACATGCACCAATAACTTCCTTTATTTAAGCTTATTTTAGCTAGTGTTTCTGCCATTTGCTTCCAAGAGAGTCTTGATTCATAGAGTACATGATTTGGTTGGATTACCCTAACAGGTGTAAGGGCTAAGCTCACCCATGGCTGAGACTGCTGAGGACATAGAGACAGCTCCTAGTTATGTCCCACTGGTTCAGAAAATTGCCCCAGGTTCCATTTTGTACTTTCCACTCTAAAACTTCTTCTCTGGTTCCTTATCTCTACTTCTGTCCTGTGGTCTGGTACCTGGGTCTCTTTGGATTGACACTTCATGGTACATTGAGCCTGGCCGCCTATTTCAGTCTCACCCTGAATGTAGTTCCTCCAAAAACCCTGGGCTGCACACTTTGTATCCCATGGGCCAATGTCTCCAACCTCTGCACCCGGCCCAGGACCCCTGAGCCAGACCTCTCTCTACAAGCGAGAACCACTGAGTCATTTTGTTTCCATTCTGTGGGCCCTTTGTTTCCTTCCGTGGGTCCTGGAGCAAACCTTCCAGGTCCCCTTAATACATGTTCCGCTTCTTTTGGTGGTGTTGCCCTTGGCTTTAATTTATGTTATCCAGGAAACCCAAAGGTCAAAACTTCCTCTATAGCTCAACAAAACATTCAGACTATTTTTCCCAGATTTGTTAATAGGAATTTTTGATGGGAAAGGATAAGAAAGAATAAGTTTTTACAAAGAGGTTAGTCATTCAAATAAGGAAGTCTTAAAAATCTGTACTGCATAAGGCACTCTGGCCACTTTTAGCCTTACATAAGACTTTTAGCCTATGGGAGTATGTTCCTATTGTAGACTCAGTTGTGTCCCCTGGAATTTCTTCCTAATCCCCAGTGCCTCAGAATGTAACTGTATTTGGAGATAGAATCTTTAAAGAAGTAATTAAGTTAAAAGGAAGTCATTAAGGTGGGCCCTAATCCAATATGTCTGGTGTTCTTATTGCAAGAAGCCATTAGGACAGATAAACAAAAGGAAGACAAAGTGCAGACATGGGGAGAAGACGGCCATCTCTAAGCCAAAGAAAGAGGCCTCAGAAGAGACCAGCCCTGCAGACACCTTCATCTTGAACTCCTAGTCTCCAGAACAGTGAGAAAATAATGTCTGTTTTTTAAACCACCCGGTCTGTGGTACCTTGTTATGGGTTCCCTTGCAAACTAATCAGTTCCCTACTAATTATTAGCAAACTGGCATCTCTCTTCACCAAATTCATTGGGAAAGAACAACAGAAATCTTTTCCTGGCTCTCTCTCTCTCTCAAAAAATACCCACAGGAAAGAAACCCATGGTATTTGTGGAATTACTACTAAACTCTTTCTTATCCAGCCAGTAATAAAGGTGTGGATCTGGGGTCTTGATCATTGGTGGGAGAGGATGATAGTACAGTATTCTCTTCCTCCAGAGTCAATTGTGGCCCCTCTTCCTTGTCTTCTTTCCCTTCCTCTCTCCTTCCCGAACAATTTGTGCAAAAGCCATTAGATAGAGCTGAGCAAGTAAAGTGTGTATGTGTGTGTGTTTAGGGCCTGAGGGATGGTAAGCTGTGGTGGCCCAGAGGAGGGCGTTAGTGTCTGAGTGGAAGGAGGAGGGTACCCACACAAGGGCTAAGCCTAGCACAGGGTAGCCTGGCCCGGGAAGGGTGAAGAGGGCATTTATGTAGATGAGCTGCCTGTGTAAGGAGTTGAAGGCTGAGTGGGGTGAGGCAAGTCTCCATGTGGAAGGGTGACCGCCGTGTGGGGTGTCATGGCCAGAACAAGGTGAGAAGGATGTCTCTTCCCCACAGAGGTGCAACCCAGTGTAAGACATTAAAGGAAGGAAGATAAATGATGATAGATAGCTATGGGTGAGGATGATGTCCACGTTGCGGGGGGTGGGGGGGAGGCTGGTATGGGGTTGGAGCCCCAGTGGGGTGAGGAGGATGGCCAGACAGAAGGGTGAGGTGGTGTGAAGTGGCAGGGCTTGAGCTGGGTGAATAGGACATCCACATGGAGCCCAAATGGTGTAAGGAGGACAGATGAGAGACTGGTTACATAGAGGTGGGTTGATTAAATAAGAAAATGTATTAAGGACAAGGAAAGCTAGATGTCTCATGGTTGGAGAAGGACATTACGAATATGGAAAAGGGAAGACTAGAGTGAACCCTGTGGTGCTGGATTAGAGTTGGAGATGATGGTGTGAACACATAGTTTTCAAGACAGATATATAGAGGATAAACAGATAGATAGAAGATAGATAGATAGTTGATAGACAGATAGATAGAGAGATGATAGATAAAAAATGTAAATGTGTACATGCATAAATATACATTCCCTAGCTCTGTGCACTGAGAGGATCTGGGAGTAGTGATACTCCAATATCAGTGAGCATCCCAAGTGCCTAGATTTTGGTTTCTAAACACTATTCTCCACTAAAAGACACCAGGGATCCTTGGATAAAGGGCTGATGCCAGAGTTGGGCTAGGAAAAGTACAAGATAACCCTGAAACCGCTTTTTGTAGCAGCAAGTTAAAAAGTGATCAAAGAATTGAGAGACATGTCACATCAGAAAGACACAGAAGCCAACTTGAAGGGACTCCCACTAGGCAAATATGGAACAATAATAAGCATGAAAATAAAGATAGTTATAGGCTATGACCCATTAAATAAAAGAGGAATTCATGAACTTATACTGACATAAATAAATAACAAATTTAAAGTATGATAAGAAATAGGATAATGAGGGGCTTCCCTGGTGGCGCAGTGGTTAAGAATCCGCCTGCCAATGCAGGGGACACGGGTTCGAGCCCTGGTCCGGGAAGATCCCACATGCCGCGGAGCAACTAAGCCCATGCACCACAACTACTGAGCCTGCGCTCTAGAGCCCGCACGCCACAGCTACTGAAGCCCTCCCGCCTAGAGCCCGTGTTCCGCAACAAGAGAAGCCACCGCAACGACAAGCCCATGCACCGCAAGGAAGAGTAGGCCCTGCTCTCTGCAACTAGAGAAAGCCTGCACGCAGCAACAAAGACCCAACGCAGCCAAAAATAAATAAATAAATAAATAAATTTATTAAAAAAAAGAAAAAAGTAATAGGATAATGAGATATTTCCCTAGTCTTAAAGGGCCTGCCCATTAGATACTGACTAATTACAAAGAGAAAGATGCCTGGGTGGCAGACACTACATTAATGGTTATTGTTAACAGCATCAGTAATGGGACAAATCTAAATCTTAGGACACCTGATGGGATGTAGTGAGAAGAATGCAACATCAGTTCTGTGATATTTCTGCCAAAGATGCATAGCCTGAATCTAATCATGAAGACACATCAGACAAATCTAAATGGAGGGACATTATACAAAATAACTAGCCTCCAATCTCCACCAATGTCAAGGTCATGAAAGTCAAGGAAAGATTGAAAAATATTCCATATCAAAGCAGACTAAAGAGATGCGACACCAAAACTCCACACGTTATTCCAGACTGAATCCTTCATCTGAAAGGCTTTACTGGGGTAATTAAAGAAACTTGAAGGGGGTCTGAAGATTAGATGGTAGTGATGGATTAATGTTAATTTCCTGATTTGATGGGGGTATTGTGGTTATGTAGGAAAATGTCTTTTTTGTAGGAAATATACACATAAATGTCTGGATGTGATGGGGCATCATGTCAACAACTCACTCTCACATACTTCAGAAAAAAAATACAAATTATTTGTACTGTAACTTTTCTGTAAATTTACGATTGTTTCCAAATTTAAAAAAAAAAAAAAAAGGTCAAGGATGCAGGACAACTGGCCCAGTCTCCAAAGAATCTGTGTCATGAAAACAGGGATAGATTAAAAGAGGCTTATGGGACATGACGAGCAGATGCAAACACGGTCTTGGATGAGATTCAAATTTGGATAAACAGCAACAAAGCACATTTTGGAGATGATTGGGTAATGTAAATATGGTTTACTATTAGATGAGATGAAATGTGTTGAAATGGAAAAATGGACATCATTGCCCAGAAAAGAAAAAAAAAGCAGGTAATAGAACAGTGGTAAGCATCATGTGATCTGATTTTGCGGAAAAAAGAGAAATACAAGTAAAGTTCTAGAAGGATAAATACTAACCTTAGTACTAGTACTCATTGAGTGGCGGGAATACGTTTTTATTCTCTTATTTTTGCTTGTCTTTATTTTCTAATATACAACAATGTCTATGCCCTTTTTTCTGTGGTAGTAAAAGATAATTTTTAAGCAAAATTTAAATAACAGAATTAGGGGGAAAGCATCAATGGGGTCAGTGTATACAACTTTGAATAACCCACATTTTTATCCTCTGGGACATGTTAATGTTACAGAAGACGTTTGGACAAAGTCCTTGAAGTATATCCTTGTCTCTGGCATAGGGTCATCACCTCGGCTCCATGTGTCTGAGAGGTGCCTAAGGGTGTGTCTGGCTGTACCAGTCCATTTTAATACCATATAGAAATGTTTCAGTTATCTCACCTGTAAAATTGGAACTAACGCCCTGCCACAGAAGGTTATTGGGAGTATTAAATGAGTTAATACATTTGTAAAGTGTTAAATAAATTACTAATAGATACCAATAGCACCTCATTTATACAACTACAAAATTTGTGATCATCTCATTTTTTTGTTTCATAGAGAGAATAAAAGGAAACAGATATAGCCTCCCAGTTCAGATCGGAACATGGCGTTTATTTTAATTCATGAACTCTTATATTGTACCTTCTGTATGCTAGGCGCTATTCTAAGGGCTTTACAAATGATACATTTTTAATCCTCATAATAATCCTATGAGGAGGGTAATCCTATTACCTTCCCCATTTTATAGTTGAAGGAATTGAGCCACAGAGAGGTTCAGTTGTGTAAAGTCACACGGCCAGTAAGAGGCAGGGACAGGATTAGAACTATGCAGTCCACGCTCTTAACCTCAACCCTTGTAGCTGCTCTTACCACCACAAAACCAAAGTACAGGAGTTGCTGGTACATTTATGCACCAGTTGCTTTCCAAGAGTTCACTTGTAAGCTAGTATTTCAAGTTGAATGCATTTCCCACCAAAACAATACTGCAAATTAGATTTGGTTCCCCGGCCAACCTATTTAAATAGACCAAACTTTTTTAACAACATGGCTGATTCAGAACAACTATGGCCTCAAGACCAGTGTCCCTCTGGGCAAAGGATAGTGAATAGGTTTTATCTCCCAACTCAATTCCAATCAATGACTGTGGGTGCACAGAACTCAGACCACTGTCTGGGGAAGAATTCTGAGATTGGCCTTAGCAGGAAAGGATACCAGTATCAATTAATGATGTCTTCCATGAATGGAGAAGCAGGAAGAGAGGCCCCAAAGCCAGGCATTTGCCATCTCTGCTCCAGACCCTTTTACACCCTGACACTAAGCTGTAAGGTTAAGGCTTTCGACCCTGTCTCTGGATATGTCTCAATCTAGAGCCCAGAGGAATCCAGGGAGTGGAAGAAAGGGACAGGGCAGGGATTCTGAGAGCAGAAACTGCTCGAGACTTCCGTTGACAGCGTGGGGGGCCTGGTGAAACTAGTGGCTGAGACTCCTCTGATGGGGTGACAACAGCTGTTCAGAATTGTGGGTAACTTGCAAGTTGAAAATTTGTGTGTCAACCACGCCGGCCTAGCCCTTCCTCACACTCACAAACATCAACCCAGTGATCCACACACCGGCAAGCCCAAAGGAGGCAAGTCTTTGTCTACTCTCATGGCATTTCAGGAAGTTGTCAGAATGGTTAAATGATTCATTCCAGGTCATACAGTGAGATCAGTCATGAGTTATATATAAAAGCAATGTCAGAGTAGAATGAAAATGAGTACATAGAACCCAGCAAGATGATCCCACAAACCACCAGCTTACGTACGGGGCTGTTAAACTAGGGTTTGGGATGGGTGGATCCTTGCTCATACTGCTGAGGTTTTCAGAGAGGGACATTAGAATGTGAAATAGACTTTGCATGTGGTTTGCTGAGGACTTATTTCTCAAGATAAACTAGAAAAAGTTAATTATATAAAGCTAAAAGTGAGTCCCAGGCTAGGTTGCATTTGAGAGAGCACTGTAGCCCAGCAGGCCCCCAAAATGTCATGCCAGCTTTCGAAGGCATTTCACAGTTGCTGCAACAGCACCGTTGGAATAAAGCCAAGCAGCTTTAGAAGTAGCCCAGTCCCTTAGACACAGATGACAGTGCCAAGAACGAAATAAAAAAGGGCCGTGGCATCTGGGTCCTGCAGCTGCCAAATCATATCCATTCACCATGCCAAAGTCATCCTCAGAAAAATTCCCAATGAGAGGCCCAGTGGCCCAGCAAGCTACAAAATCGCCTACCATCCAGGCAAGCAGTGGCTTCCAGTTCTCCAGCTTCTGCCAAGATTGCCAGGCAGACCTGATTAAGCAAGTCAGTAGGATGATTTCTTGTTCATAAAATGGACCCTCCACTCCTAGTGTGTGTGCGTGTGTGTGTGTGAGAGAGAGAGAGAGACAGACAGACAAAGAGACAAGGAGAGACAGAGAGTGCACTAGAAGACAAAGATAAAATGAACAAAAAATTTTTTTAGGGAATTCCCTGGTAGTCCAGTGGTTGGGACGCCATGCTTTCACTGCTGAGGGCGCAGGTTCAATTCATCCCTGGTCGGGGAACTAAGATCCTACAAGCCACATGGCAATCAATCAATCAATACATACATACATACATACATACATACATACATACATACATACATACATACAGTTTTTTACAAATTGTCCAGAAGATAGCGTTAACATGATTAAATGAACTAATAAGAGGAGTGGGGAGAAAAAGAAGATGCTGGCCATTTCCTTATGCCTTCTCCCAGTACAGCAGGAAACTGACACAGGGACTGAAATCCCTCCCTGAAGGAAGGAAAGTCATGCCTTCCTCTGCTGGGGAGGTAAAAGAAAGCAAAGCAAAACTCAGAAAAGTTGGCCAAGCCAGGCAGAACCTTCTCTCCCACCTGCACATCTGCCTTGGGCTTTTCTTCTTTTCGGATTGTTGCAAGAAAACAGATGGCTGTAGAAACCTGAATTTTAAATTTATGAATGGAAATTTGAACAGATGTTAGCAATCAAGATGGCATATAGGAATTTTTTTTCATACCATGTTTACAGCCCAGCCTCCTTCACATAAATGGGAGAGGGGGTCATAAAAAGGGTAGTTTTTGATCTCAGGACAGCATGGATCCAGCTTCGTGATTATATGGCACAATAACGGAAATATTGAGAGAACAAAGCAAGAAAACACTAATCAGCTCCCTGTATAAATGCTAAATATTTATCTGCAAGATGATAAAATATATCTGCAAGAAAACCATTAACTCATCAAGAGCAGATTCTGTGTTTTAAGTGGGTGACGTTCAAGCCCAGGGTTTTAACAAATATCTGTGAATACCTAGTTGCTTGGATTCTGTTTAGATTTTTGACGTGATATAGATTATTTGGTTTGGTTTGGTTTGGCTGAATGTCCCAGACATATGGGGCCTTACTAAATTTCAGGGAGGAATTGAGTAAGAGCTGGTAAGAGATCTGATGCTATGGGCATTCATCCATCATCCAATGCTAGGAACTGGGCTAGGTGCTCAGGGTGGGTGGGAAGCCACAAAATAAATCAAACCTGATCTAGGTCCCCAACACAGAGGGCTGAAGGAAAAAGCAGGTATGTAACACAAGGCTGGAACAAGGTATATGTTGAAGGTGCCAGGAGTGAAAAGAAAGGAGTGGGATTGATTGGGGAATGGATCATGACCGTGGTTCTTGATATCCTAAGAAGGGAAGAGTCAGGAGCTTGCGGCCATCTGGGAGAAGAGCATCACCCAGGCTTTGTTAGCAATTTCTGTTGACTACACCTTCGAAACATGGGGTGACCATGAAGTCTGGGAGCATGAATCATATAATGTGATCAGGTATTATAATATTATGTCAATAAACTATTTATTATGTATTCACTTGGATTTCCAGACTTTGCAGCCACCTTGGCTCTCCAGAATACATCACTTCTCACCACTGCCATCCACTGTGGTTATCTCTCCTGGAGGACTGCAACAGCCTTGCTAGTCTTCCTGCTTGTGTTTTTCCCTACATCCATCATCCACAACCAATCTATTCTCAACACAATAATCAAAGCAATCCTTCTGGAGCAGTGGTTCTCAAAGTGGGGTCCTTGCTGGGAAAGTTGTTGAAAATGCAAATTCTTGGGTTCTCTTCACCTATAGAATCAGAAACTCTGGAGGTAGGGTCCAGAAATCTGTGTTTTAACAAGTGCTCCTGGCGATTCTGATGCGTGCTAAGGTTTGAGAGCGAATTGTAAGCATAGGTGAGTTAATGTCACTCCTTGGCTCAAAATCCTACAACTCTCCAAGGCCGTTACAAAGCTACAAGGCCATCCATATACCATCTGGCCTGTGGATCTTTCACTGACTGCCCATCACTCTAGTCTCTAGCTCACTTGCTCCTTGGCTATACTCAAGGTCTTGGTATTTACTGTTCCTTTGGCCTGGAATGTTGCCCATTCCCCAGGCCTCCTACCCCACCTATCATGGCTCAATCCCTCCTCACCTTCCCCCAGCTCAAATGTCACTTTCTTGTTGATACATTACATATTCATGGTCTGTCTCTTCCCACTAGAATGTAAGTTACTTGAGAGCCAGGATGTTGTTTTGTTGACTCCTGTATTCTCAGGGCTGGAACTGTGTACCTGGTACATAGTGAGTGCCCAGGAAACAGCTGGTGAAGGAATGAATAAATGATCCTGTATTGAGGTCCTACCAGATGCCAGATATTGTTCTAGGTGCATCACCTCATTGAATGTGCCTCACTGAATTCCCACAAGGCATACGGTGTATGTTATCATCTTTATTTTACACGTGAAAAAGTGAACTAAATGCGAAAAAGAAGAGTAACAGATACTAAAAAATAAAAAAAAGAAAGGACTGAGATACGAGGTTATCAGAAGAGGAAACTTTTCATAATCCCCAAGTTCTGGGTCTGACAGGGAGCCAAATCCATCTACATTTTGTACCAACTTTACTGCTTTTCCTTGAAATTGGTCTGGGCAGAGGACACGCCAGCTTACTCTGGTATTTACCTAAGCAGAATGTAATTAACGAGGCAAAATCCTGCTTTCAATGATCCCAGGACAAGGCTACAAGTAGGGGAATTGCTGTTTTGTTTGCTGATATTTTCCTATTGGAAACACAGATGATAGAGATATTTCCTGAATATTCAAATAGTTCTTACGCTTCCTCCCAATTACTTTTTTCAGTTTTAAAAACAGTTCATAGTGTATGTTGTTAATGACCTGGTAGAAGTGGATACTTGAACATGCTTATTAATGTGCTCAAAAATGAGCTCTCTATCAAGCCTCATGGGGATTTTTTTCCCCCCGGCCATTAAAAATTGTGTTCTCTGCTAAGCATCTGCCAAAACGAAAATCCAGTCCTGTGACCAGTGCTAAAGAGTGAATCTGGTAGTGGTTCATCTACAAAGAAAGACTGTGCGAGCAGGCAGACCCAGGGCCACGGTCCTTCTCTATCTGTGCACCTCTCCAGATGATCTCATTTATTCCCATGGCTTTTAACACCCTCTACATGCTGTTCACTCCTGTGTCATCAGTTGGGGTCCAGGAAGGAAAATAGAACCCATGCCGGGTAACACAATGGAAGGAATTTATCCAGGGAATTAGTTACAAAGATGTTGGAAAAGCTGTGTGGGCAAACCGGGGAGGGTGAGATAACCCAGAGAAGAGCAACAGCAGGAAGTTGTGACCCTCCCTGAGGCTGGAGAGACAAAAGGGCCACAGTGGTGTTTATGAGAGTTTAGGAACAGTGGGAGCAGGGAACTTGGAGGAGAGTCAGACCAGTGGGATCTCAAACCATAGAGGAGACTCATTAATGCTACAGCTGCTGCCCAAAGCAGGGAGAGGGGAAAGAACGCTGGCTTTTCCATTCCTCCTGACCTTCAGTGTTCTGCCAGTACCTTCCATTGGCCAGATTTTCCCAGGAGCCAGTTGGCAGGGAAGCTTGGGAAATGTAGTTTGCATGGGTCACCCCCACCCGAACTTCAATCCAGAGCAGAGCAGGGAAGAGAGGGAAATGAATCAGAGTGCCAACAGGCAATGATGGACACTATTCCCAAATTAACGTCTCCAGCTCAGACCTCTTCTCTGAGCTGCAGATTCTTACATTCAGTTGTTCACCTGACACCTCCACTTGGGTGTCTAATAGTTCTAACTTAACAAGGTTCCAAAGGAACTTGTTTTACCAGCCAACTCCCCCCGATATTCTCCTTCTCAGAACGTGGATCACCCAGCTCAGCCAGAAATACGGGTGATCTTTGATTCCTTTCTTTCCTTACTCCCTATTCCTTCCAACCTTTTAGCAAGACCCACTGATTCCGTCTCCCAAACAGTACCTCTCCAGTCTTCTGTGCCTTTACTATTACCACCTTAGGCCAAGCCACCATCATTTCTCTGACAGGGAACAATAATGACATCCTAACTGGCCATGGTACCCAACTCCCCACCCTGTCTCCTTACAACGCATTGTCCAGGGGTCAGTTCCTGAAGGCCTGGGGGGCAAGTGTAAGGAGTCAGGACTTTATTCTAAGTGCTTTAGGAGCCACTGAAGGGAACGACATAAATAATTTTTATCATAAAGAGATCAGCTTAGCTTCTTTGTGGGAAATAAAATGTAAGGGCCAAAAAGTGGAAGAAGGAAGCCTAATTAGGAGGCAGTTACACTTCTCAGCCCTCTTACCCCAGCTCTTCCACACCTATTCACTTGCCCGGCAGCCACTCCCCTTCTCCCTGTGCCTGCAACATGCCAAGCCCCTTCCCTCCTGAAGGCTGTCCACAGCCTGGAACGCTTGTCCTGATGTTAGCACAGCTGGCTCCACATCATTCAGTCCCCACCCTCTCAGAGAACTTTCCTGACCAGGCGGTAGTAATTACAGCTGTTCACAAACATCCCATCTCTCTCCATAGGGGCACAAAGTAGGACTGCACTTCTCTGCGCCTGGGCAGTTAGTTGTAGCCACGTGACTTGCTTTGGCCAATGAAATGTGGGTGGAAGTGATATCCGTCACCACTGGGTGGAAGCCTACGAGCCACTGTGTGTTTCACCACGATTTTTCTTCGGCCACAGACCGGCAGCGTACCAGATAATGGCTCCTCCACTGGCCTGAGACCCAGACTTAGGATGACGATCGTTCAGGGCAGAACTCTCTGCCAACCTACAGACACATGGCATGAGCAAGAAGTCAATCTTCCCTGTTTTAAGTTGCTGAGGCTTTGAGATGGTGACCGCAGCATACCTAGCCCATCTGGGCTGAAAAAGTTCCTCAGTCCCTTACATCAGCCTGCTTCAGGGCCATCATGGAAATACCACCAAGTGATCATTTCTACTTGCTGGTTTTATTCATTAATTTTGTTTCCCCTCTGCACCCCTCTCCAAACCCCATGAGAGCAGGGTCTCTGTTTACCTAGCTTCTAGAAGAGAGCCCAGTGCAAGTCACGAGGCAAGTATCTGTTGATTAAACCTCCAGTGCCTTGCACCTAGCATTTGTGGCTTATGTGCTAGTTTGCCAAGGCAACTGGAATGAATGGGTCTTGTACTCAGCACATCTGAAGCATCAAGGCCTAAAGCTTCACTCTGCTATTGACCGGTTAGGACAGTTGCTTGGGTTACACCCTTCCCAATTCACAGGAAACCAAGTTTCCCAAAGTCACCATGATTCCTTAGTCAGAAAAAGCTCTGCTAAAGACCACAAGCAGCAGGTAAACAAAAAGGAATGAAATCTTGGAACCATAAAATCATGAGAGTGAAGCCGCCCAGAGTTAGGAGACAGAGTGGAACAAAATTCATTTTGATACTATTTTACCAATGCTACTTGGCAGACAGTTGTTCTATCTTTTTTAAAGTTTTCTATGCCAGCTAAATCTAATTCCCCAGAAATGACCAAACCTCCAATTTCATTCTGGTCATAAAATACCGGCATGGAAAAAAACCTTAGTGATTTCTTAATTCAGACAACTCCATTTATCAGCTGGCTTGATCCCCTTTATTTGGAAACCTCTTAGGGTCTCACTGTTGTCTGCCAGAGGCTCAGAACGTAAAAACTCAAGTTAGAGATTGTTTTGTTTAACGTCATTGCCTTTTTAAACTAAAGATATTTTAAAACATTTTTTCCTAGCATACCATTATATAATTATAATAGAGCTGTAAAGAAGATCCTGATTATAAAATTAACCCTGCAATATTTTTAGGTTTTATATTTTTGCTCCTCACTTAAAATTTTTCCTTAAGGTTTCAAAATGTCTGAGATATTGAAGAGATAAACTCTTAAACACTACAAAGTTATTACTGCATCTGTTCTTTCAGGAACTAGCACCCTTTGGTTCTTTAGGGCAGCCAGAAATTAATTATGTTCTACTTATTTAGCTTAGTCTCTTAGACCCTAGACAAACAGGCTGTATCCTCAGTAAGCAAGTGCATTTTGTTTAACTTGCCGAAAAAAAGAGCAAATATCAATTCAGTAAACATTTGATCTCAAACTATCAACTTTTAATGTTAATAGATGGCAATTTCTGCAATCTTGTCCAAACGAAATTCAATGTTATTAACCATGTCCTAATCCTGAAGTTCAGGTACTAGGCACTTGCAGGTGAAACTTTTAAAAAATGAGCTCATACCATTTCCCCCACATGCTGAAAATGGGATAGTTTGAATATTGCAAGTCTCTCAAACAAAGCCATACTCACATGCAGGAAATCATTTAGATGTGGTTAAGGAAACAGGAAATTTTCGCATTGGCTTTAATATTTATATTTTACCAAAATTTTCCTGAACTTGGTAATCATTACTAACACTTCTTATAGTACTATCTACTGCCTCTTAAAAATAAAATAACTAAGCAGAAAATGTACAGTTGAAGAAAACTGGATGTCAGTCTATACAGTGATTTTTTACTTTCAGCATGACAGACTTTATTTTGGCACTTTAACAAATATTTTGCTTTACAGCAGTGACAAAATATTTGCCAGAAATCTCCTTTTCCTGGCATGGATATTCCAAGCAGTTGTTATTCTACGAACTGAATTTCGCTATGCTTTGCACAGTTAGAGGTATACCCACTACATTCTTAACCTCCGTAACCGAGGGACATTGTGCAGCTTTAAGAAGGTGCTATCACTTCCTTTTAATCACTCCAAAGTGGACTGATTGTGCAAGTGACTGGACAGGAATTTGAGAATTAAGGCCATTAAGAATTGATGTAAACACTGTTCCAAGTGCTGCATTAAAAATTTTTTTTTTAAATGAGTTCTGTGGCAATTCCGGGGAATGTTTTCTAAATGAAGGATTCATACTTCATTAAAAGTAAATTACATGTTGGAAAGGTTGCTGTTTTTGCTGTCTTCCTACTTTGGCCGCTCACAGTTTAAAACAAAATTGGTGGTAAAATAGAAAAAGGAAATGTTCAGTTAGAAGGCAGTCCCCAGACAGGGTACTCTCATATTTCCAGCTATTCCTCAGGCATCGCTGCTTTCCGGCAATTGCATTCCTAAGCAGTGAGGCCCTCCTTTTAATGCACAGAGCCTTCCTGCCTGACTCTTCTTCCCTACAGTGTGAACTATGGTATTCCATCTATGACCTCTTCGGTTAAGCTTCAGGAGAGATTGGGAGCACAGTTTCGAAGGTAAAGCAATCTACAGGACTAAACCATAGACACGATGTCAGGAAAGCCCCCTTTAGTCCTTGGGAATTTATGGTCCTAAAAGTTATTTGCAAGAGCAGGCATTCATCTCAAGATTGCCATCAGCTATCTCCATAAAGGTTGCAAAAGTCACAATTCCCTCTCTGGCGGCCTTTCGATATCTACATTCAAACAGACACAGGATGATACATTCAGATTTCCTCTGGCCAATTCAGAAGTGAATCTGGTAATAAACAGCCTTATCAATGAGCTCTTTGGTTTTTGATTTACAGACACTGTGGAACATTCAGAAATCAAACTCACAACATCCTTGAGAGCAGACGGTCGTTAGCAAAGGGGAGGTGTACATTTGATCGAAAATGTACAAAATTTATAACAGTGACATTTTCAATATTAGGCCACGTGATTTATTCAGTAGTTTTTATGTTCCCAAATTACAATTTACGTCTATTCGTAAGACTACAAAAGTTACCATTAGAATCGTCTGTGCTTATAAAATACCAACTTTTTTTTTTAACTGTTATATATACTCATTGACACCAGTCTGCGACGAGTTACATAGAATCATAGGCACTTCAAAGGCTTAAAAAGATGTTTACAACTTAAATGCATTTTTAAGAACAAAAACTGATTTTTTTCCTTAAGTCCCTACTCGTACCTTCAGATTGCAAGAAATTAACAAATACAGTGGCCAAAGGAATCTGCAGCAACTTCTCAAAATACTGTTATCATCTTTGGGTTTGCTGAGGCTTGTCAGTAACTCAAATCCTCCCAAAAGAAGATCTGATTAGATAGACATGACTAAACAGTTTTGTGGTGATAATCCAATTTTACACATTAATTTGCTGTTGCAAATCTGCCTGAAGCTACAGGTAATGAAAAACAAAGCAAGTGTAAAACGGATAGTCTGACACTTAAAAATTTATACAAAGTGGAGGTTAAAGTTCATATATTTGAAAATCACATATACACTAACTTACCATTATCTGAAATATCCAAAGACAAACTGCACCATAACAGCTACAAAAGGCATAGAGTTTTGTTTTGTTTTCAAGGGGACAAGAGGGGCGAGCAGAGGAGAGGGGGAACAACAGATAAATTAACGAAGTAAGACGAACTTGGTAAGGTCAATCTGAGACATGCAGACTCAAACGAAACAGCTTTCATCTTCAAACCGTAGGATAAAAACAATCTTTTCATATTTGCACATAAAAGTTTAAACCGATTCCATGAACATTGAGGGTTTTTATAACATAATATTTTGCCACTGCTATTCACAGAACACTGCAGATGTTAAATTTGAATTTTATGTTGTTCTAAAGAAATACATGAAAAGTTTTAAATACAATGGGATTTTATCATTAAAGTGCCAGAACGGCTCTTTAATGAAAAAAAACAAAAAAACAAAGATCTTCATTATTCTATGCCAAAGCTTTATTTTTAAAAGTTCAGTGATCTCATAAATAGAGACACTAAATGGGAGTTTTCACGCATAAAACTCCTTAGTAGGTGCCTTCTGATAAGCAGTACTGGATGGCTTGCGTTCTCCAAGGTCATAACTTCCTTCATCCTTCTTTCTCATGCGATACACCAACAGCAGGATAAGGAAAATTGCAAAGAGAAAGCCGATCACTCCGCCAGCAATGACAGCTGAAACACACCAGAAGGAAGATTACTCTTAGAAGAGATTCAAGGGTGGCAGAAATTAGCTCTGTCAAGCCCAATCTATCTACACTTTCATAAAAAGCTTAATTTAAAAACCCCCAAACTGGATTCAATGAAGCAACCAGGTAATGATGCAAATCTGACATTCCTCAGGAGGTATAATACTTTCTTTGATTGATATTAATAATATCCCCCAAAAGCCTCAATAAGAAAAATCTGGCTGTGACCTCAACTAAGTCCATACTTTAAAACTCTTGAGTCTTTTCGGTATTCACATTTTGTACTCTAATCTTCTAACTGCTTTTTTCAATGAAAACACAAAACATGATATAATCGACTTAAATTCTGTAAAGGAAAATAAATATGAAAAAAGCATGCAAATTTCCTTTCTAGTCTTGGATTTGGGACTATCCTCTTTCAGGGATCAAGTGTTGTACAGACATAGAGAACAGATTTGTGGTTGCCAAGGGGGGGTGGGGAGTGGGGGAGGGATGGAGTGGGAGTTTGGGATTAGCAGGTGCTAACTATTATATATATGTATAACTGAATCGCCTTGCTGTACATCAGAAACTAACACAACATTGTAAATCAAATATACTTCAATAAAATAAAATTTTTAAAAAAAGATTAAGTGTTCTAAAATCTTGCAAATCTTCCCCTTTAAAATCAAATGTTAATACTTTCATCAGTAAGTTACGATTAGAGACAACATCCTTTAATACCTTGGGCACTATATCAATGGCCCGCCCCATAAAGAACCTTTCCTTCTCTTAAATTTGTTTTGAAATCAGGATGAATGACTTGGATCAAGACTGACTGATTTTCATATTCTGCCACCCCCCAACGCCCCATTGTTCTGGACCAACTCAGGCCTTAACTTTCT
This sequence comes from Eschrichtius robustus, assembly GCF_028021215.1. Taxonomy (NCBI): domain Eukaryota; kingdom Metazoa; phylum Chordata; class Mammalia; order Artiodactyla; family Eschrichtiidae; genus Eschrichtius; species Eschrichtius robustus. The sequence continues at coordinate 47,009,855 of NC_090840.1, read as the reverse complement.
TCTTCTTGCCTCTCCCCACCCCGCCCAAAAGGCTGGCCAAGGGGTAGGCTGAGGGAACTGACAGAAAATAAAGACAACATTTGCCTAACTCTTGCCTCTCACTCTGGAATGAGACAGGTGCTCAACATGGTTTTCAGTACTAAGGTAACATCCAGCAAGCTTTGCCGATACCTCTGAATATCACTTAGGCAAACACAGGCCTATTTAAGGACCTGCCACCTGAGCCCCACTGGGCTACTCACCTGCCAGGACTTCTGTTCGTTTAAACAGATTGTCTGAGTGCTTCTCAGTATACACATTTGTAGCCTCTTCAGCTGGGTCCATTTTCCTTTCTGAGTCAGAGAGGTGAACTTTTTCCTTATCAATTTCTTCAGGTGACTGGGGAAAAAAAAAAAAAGATTATGAAGATTTTCTTTTAATGTGCTGGAAAGAAGAAATAGTAGATAAGCACATTCCCAAGTTCGTTCCTTTCAAACACTGAGTTTACGAAAGACCTGCAATAATTGCTTTGTGTGATGTGCATACCAGTGGGTGAGTCCTATGGTGGACCCATGTTGTTCAAGGTTTTATGTAACACCCATCACATGTATAGGCAAAATGGATAGTTAGTGAGTTCACAATAATCCTAATGACATGGGTAGGTTGTTTTAGTCGACATTTCGTAAGATCTCTAACTTTCTCACCACCCTTCTGACTTTAGGCCACCATCCCCCTCTGGCTGCTCCAACCCAATAGCACTGCCCCAATTCTCCTCACTCCTTTATCATCTTTTTGCTACACAGGGCACTGTGAGGACAGCTTCCTTGTTGGCATTCTCTCCAAGTGTTCTCCCAGGGCTCTGCCTGCTACCACTCTGTGGGGAGCAGCCCCCAGGCTTCATCTGTAATGCTCCCCTCTATTTATTCACTCTTACAACACCTTCACCAGACCCTGGATTACAAAGAACTTCAGGGGGCCTGGGTTCTGCAAGTAGCTCCTGTGTGGTCCTGATCAAGTCATACCACTTTTCTGGACTTCATTTTCTATATCTGTCCAATGAATGGCACGCTCAGTTCCTGAGTATTCTGCAAGTCTAAAGTACACTCTTCTCATAGAAAGCCCATCGCTATTTGGATACCTGGTAGAAGGACAGACAACTTGACAGATGAGAGAATGAATTATCTGGGTTCTAATCTAGGAGCCTTTTCACTATGCATTAGCACTCAGGGAAGGGTTAGGAAAGGGAAGAGAAAAATAGGTTAATACTCAGGTTTGTGACTAGGGAAAGAGGAAAGCAAGTTCTGGTGACGAATGAGGTGAGAATAAGTAGCTATTGTGACATTAGAGACTGAATTTAACTCATCCGTATCACCTCTGTCCCATTATTATGACAGATCACATGAGTCCCCTCAGGTTTTTTCAGTCCCTAAAATCATTTGAGAGCATTGACATTCCCTCTGACTCGGCTTCTGATCTAGCAGCCAGGAAGGAGCTTGCATTTCAGGGGGTCTGCGGGTGTGGGAACAGGAGGTCTCCACAGAACTGGGGCCACCACGTACTCACAGGAAAGGTCCACCAGTGTACAAACTTCCAGGTGCTCTGGATGGAACATTCACTCTTTAAATTTAAAAGTTTTATTGTATGAAAGTAAGAGTTTGACTAATAAGAATTCTTTCAATAGTATAGAACTAACCTGAAATACCTTAACTCCTGTATAGATGTACAAAGTGAAAGGACGAAAAGCCAGCAGAGATAATTAAATTAAGCCAATTAAAGATCTGTCACATCCATGTCTGGTTGTTTGGATGCCATGGAAATGTGATGGAAGTAAAAGATGACAAGCAATGCTCTGCTTGAACAAACAACTGTGTTCTTTTTATTCTGTCACATAAATTTATAACAAACTAGACAGAATATCTATAACAGTGACATTAATGCCACAGTGACACCCATTCAAAAGCAAAGTCTACTTTAATGGTATCCTAGAAGCAATGTTTAATTTAGCTGTGCCATGTATGACAAAATAGAAAATTTAATCACCAGTATTAATATTATTCATTATCAGTATTATTATGATAAGTACCTTGAAAAGTGTTTGACACAATGAGTAGCACTCAGTAAATCTCCCACAAATGGATGAATTTTTATTATTACTACATCGAACACAAATGATACCAGGAATACATTAAAAGATTTGGGGGTCCTTAATTTCTGAGCTCATCTGCCAAACACCTATCTTCTTTATTTTAATCTGACACAATTACTTCCCTAAAACCAATTCTTAAAAACTTAAACCAATTTTCAATTCATTGTTGTCAACTGACCAGAGAGCTCTACGTCAAACTAGGTTTTGCTTAGGATAAACTCCACCATGAAAAGCCAAAACTGAATTTCTTGTCTCACGCTCGTGAGTCCTAATGGTTCCTAACGGTTCCTGACTTCAAGGGATTCAGTTATGACAAGTGGTCAAATAAACAAAGCCAGATGCATCTTTCAGCAGCCACACTGGATGACCTACCCTCAGCTGCACCTGTTACTTTTCATCGCTCCTCTTCTCCCTTCTTCCTGTCACTCACTGAACTGAATCCATTTCTGGAGCAGCTACCGTGCACGGAGCCAGCTGTGTCTGCCTCAGTGCTCAGAACTTCTCCTTCCTTTCCTGTTGCCTGGCCCGTGAAGTCAGTCTACTGCCAACGGTAACGAACCCTTCTCCATCCGACAAACAGCACTCCAGTCCGGAGAGGGCTGCCCCGGCTGCCCCGCATCTGCAGAAACCCATCCAGCCCTGTCCCTCACCACCCCGTGCACATGCACCGGGAGGACAGCGGGCGAGGGGAAGAGCAACTGCACTCTGGGAAGGGGAGGAGAATCAATGGGCGGGAAGCCTGCGTGCGTTCCGGCCTGCAGAGGGGCTCTCCTTACTCGGGAGAAGGCCTGTCCCTACCTTCGTGACACAGCCTTCCACAGCCTGTCTGCTGCTAAAGCTTAGCAGCACCTCATTTCTAACCAGCAGACGGGTGAGCTCCAAAAGGGGGCACTTGTGTTTCCAAGTTCTCAGAAGCAGCATGCTACCCACAGGCCGTCTGCAAAGTCTCCTGCTGCTGTCACTTCACACGCTCACTTGGTGAACTGCCTCGGTCTCTCCTGCTCTAACCAAATTCAATGAAGGCTTACAAAATGCTTACTGGCTCTCAGGTGCCACGCTGCATGCCCTCACACTTAATCTTCTCAAGGACTCCATCAGGAATGGGCTCAGAGAAGCTAAGAAACTTGACCAGATCTAGGATTTGAAACCTAGGCTTTCTTCAGACTTTAATATGCATTTTCCAACTTAAATAGCTTACCTAGGAGTGGGTAGTCAGCTACTTGCAGCAGCATGCTAATAGGGCCAAAATCATCGGTCTCATAGTTTCCATTAACCAGTAGCTTTGCTCTGTTCTAAGGCCAAATACCTTATTTCTTAGTAAGTCAGCTCTCAAAATGAATATAGGGATGTACCCGCATTCCTCGTTATCATTGGAAGAGGTCAGAGTTTACATACCACTGAAGGTGGGCCTGAAAATACTCTGGGAAAACACTTATTGAGACTAGTACCTAGAGTCTCCTTAGTCCATAACCTGTTTCAGCAGATGTAAAAGTTCACAATGGTTTTAACTCAGAACAAATTCTTTACGAAATAAAAACAAATTTTCTTAGCATAAGCCAAATAAACTGAAAAGGTTTTGCTTCTTAACTGGGCTATGAGTTCCTTAAGAAGGAGTACCCTGTAAAAAAGATTTGTTTATAAGCTACGCTTGGGTGATAAAAGCACTAGGTACAATTAGCTACCAAGCCACAAACAGATGTGGAAGAACCGTAAATGCACGTTACTAAGTGAGAGAAGCCCATCTGAAAAGGCTACATACTGCATGATTCTAACTATGCAACATTTTGGAAAGGCATAACTACGGAGGCAGTAAAAAGGTGAGTGGTTTCTAGGGGCTGGGGCAGGAGGGATGAATATGTAGGGTTATAGAGCATTGTAGGACAGTGAAACTATTCTGTAGGCTACAATAATGGTGGGTACGTGCCCATTATATATTTGTCAGAACTGACAGGATGTACATCACCATGAGTGAACCCTAAGGTAAAACTCTGGACTCTGGGAGACTATGACCTGTCAGTGTAGGTGCATCAGTTGTAAGAAGCGAACCCCTCTGGCACAGGATGTTGATGGGAGGAGGCTTTGCCTGTGTGGGAGTCTGTGGGAACTCTCCGTACTTCCCGCTCAATTTCCTGTGAACCTAAACCTGCTCTGAAAAACAAAGTCTATCTAACAGCAACAACAAAAAAGCAAGTAGGTGGGTAAATGTCAAAACGATCATAAAGAGTAAGGAGGAGCCATTTACGATACAATGAAAAGACCATTTGTCCTTACACAGTTTTAAAGGGCACCTCTTAAAAGGCACAGTCTGTACAATTTTTTAAAAAGGCACATTTACAATAACCTGAGAACGCAATGGAAAACAAAACACACCTTTGTCTGAGCGGGGATCTTATTCTGTATCTTGTTCAGAGTCGTGGTTTCTACTCTCGGAGCAGCGCTAGTGAACGGAAGCTTTGGAAGGGGTCGAGACGTGGTCAGCTCTGGACTCTCTCCGTCCTCATCAGCTCCTGGCAAAATAAGCAAAGATGACCTAAGCACACGAATCAGGACACAGAGTTCTACAGTATCAGACAACATTGTCTACGGCTGACGATGACAGAGCCATGTTCTTTCAAAATACCTGCTCCTCAAGAACTTAGCACAAACCTTCCTGCAGTCTTCATAGCAATGAAGAGTGATTTCAAGGTGGATCTGTGGAGAGCCCGGCATTTTTTTCTATATTATTATTATCCTGAATGCTCTCAAGTAGCCCTTCTTTTACTTCCATGTTCAGTCTGTCCCACTCAAGAGATTTCTTCCCTTCTATGCTGAAAGGTGCTACATTTTCCATTTTAAAACATAACAACAACAAAAAAGGAACACTGACCCTTTATCTGTGTGAGCTGCTGCCCTCTCTCCCCTTTTTACCACCAGATGTTTCTAATGGTGGTGTGCAGACTCACCGGCCTCTTCCCTCACCATCTACTCTGCTCTGTGCTCTACTCCCCCTACTCAGGTATTCCCTGTCACCACACTACTGGTACTGTTTTGTTAAGGTCACCATTCCCCTCCACGTTCCATATCCAGTGGCATTTTCCAGAGTCCTCATCTAATTGAACCTCCTAGCGCCACTGGACGCTTGTCAACTCTCACCTCCTTCTTGATATACTACCTTTGGGTTTCTATGGCTTTGACTTCCTGGCTTTCTCCCCTCACCTCTCTGGCTATTTCTAAGTCTCCTTTGCAGGCTCATTCTCTTCTACCTGGACACAAAATATGAAGAGCTCCTTAAGGTTGAGCCCTAGGCTGCTTCTTACTCCACACTTTCTCCATGGCTTCAATCACCATGTAAAGACAAATGAAACCTAAGTTGACATCATTAGCTTCTACCACTCCTCTGAAATGTAGACCTACATATCCACTGGCCTACTTGGCATTTTCACTTGAATGACTCAAAGGTGCTATATACATCTCTATCATGTTCAAAATACAACTCACGGAACAGACTTGTGGTTGCCAAGGGACGGGGGGTTGGGGAGGGACGGATTGGGAGTTTGGGATTAGCAGATGCAAACTATTATATAGAGAATGGATAAACAACAAGGTCCTACTGTATAGCACAGAGAGCTATATTCAATATCTTGTGATAAACTATAATGGAAAAGAATATTGAAAAAGCATGTGTGTGTGTGTGTATATCTAATTATATACTGAATCACTTTGCTGTACAGCAGAAATTAACACAATATTGTAAATCAACTGTACTTCAATAAAATTTAAAAAAAAAATAGAACTCATGATCTCCTTGCCTCTCCCTTCTACAAACCTGGTCTTCTCTCCATATTATCTTGCAGTGAATGGAACCCTCCATTCCTATAAATCACAGCTCTGGCCCCCTCCCCTCTTCCTTACCACCACATTGAATCCATCACCCAGTTCTGTGGATTTTACCTTTTTATCATGTCTCCACTCTTACACCTTTCTACGGTTCCAGGGCCACCGCCCTCATCCAAACCACTGTAATCTTCCTATCAGTCACTGTACCTACCTTCTTCCTAACAGCTCCCTTTCAGTCCACTGTCCACACACTGGCTGTGACCCCATCATCCTCCTGTTTAAAGCTATTACAATGGCACGCCACTGATTTCAAGATGAATATAAAATGCCTCAACCTAGCCTTGTGTGGTCCAGCCCTGGCCTACCTTTCCAGCTTCCTACAAGCATCATTTTCCCTGCTGTCCCCTGTGCTCCAGCTGTGGTCCCTGATCTTCAGCCAGAAGCCTTTGCCTAGTTAATTCCTAACTCACCTCCAGACCTCAGCACAAACATCATTGCTTGGAGAAGGCCTCCCTTCCATATTAGATTAGAGTCCTCGTTAAATGGTTTTTTAACACCACCTTTCTTACCCTAAGATTGCATTTATCAAAAGTTTGTAATGATGCATTTGTTTGTGTAATGATTGACTTAAGTTTCCCCTACAAGACTGAAGCCCCATATGGCCAAGGGATTGTTTGCCAAGTGCCTAACAGAGTCCCAACACCTGCAGACTCTGACCCAGTATTTGTGCAGTAAGGACTGACCACTGACTGCCAGCTGGGCACTATGTTTTTTTGTTTGTTTGTTTTGCTTTTTTATCAGAAGAATTTGAGTATTTCTCACATTCAAATATAACATTCTTTTTTTTTAAACATCTTTATTGGAGTATAATTGCTTTACAATGGTGTGTTAGTTTCTGCTGTATAACAAAGTGAATCAGCTATACGTATACATATATCCCCATATCCCCTCCCTCCTGTGTCTCCCTCCCACCCTCCCTATCCCACCCCTCTAGGTGGTCACAAAGCACCGAGCTGATCTCCCTGTGCTATGCGGCTGCTTCCCACTAGCTATCTGTTTTACATTTGGTAGTGTATATATGTCCATGCCACTTCTTACTTTGTCCCAGCTTCCCCTTCCCCCTCCCTGTGTCCTCAAGTCCATCCCCTACGTCTGCATCTTTATTCCCGTCCTGCCCCTAGGCAATCTTGAGAAAGAAACACAGAGCTGGAGAAATCAGCCTCCTGGACTTCAGACTATAACATTCTTTTTAAGCTGACCATTCGTCAAATTTGTAACAACTGAAAAAAAACTCAAAGTCTGTAACTCAAACTAACCTGCTTCCTCGGACAGGAACAAATGATGAATAGCCCCAAATTCCTCACAGAAGCATGTTACAATAACAAGCGGTTCAAAAAGCAAGCGGTAAGATACTGGGAATAGTGCAAAGCTATGAATAAGGCTCATTTTAAAAATATTTTAATATATCGACTGCCTCTGGCACGTACACTCGTTATACAGAGAAGAAATGGTGAGGGTCTATTGGAATAAATATTGGATTTGGCATTAAACAAACTTAGTACTGATTCTGGCATTTATTATCTCTGTGACCTTGGGCAAATAACGCTTGAGTCAGTTTCTTCACCTGTAAAATGGGGATAACAACAACTAAGTCTCAGAGGTGCAAACATAATATGTATATTTGAAAGCATTCTGTATACATAAAATGTTACATAAATGTAAGTCATTAATAATGATGGCTCCAAATACACTGCTCTTTCATATCAGTCTCCCTGATTTTCCATCAAAGTTTTATACATAATATGATTGATTTGCTTCTTACAAAAAAAATTCAATGAGAAATGAAAAATTTTCAATTAAGGGCTTTCAAGACTCCCTTGGTTCACAAGAGTTACAAATACGAACTGCCAAATTAGGAGTGTGAAGAATTTGTTGTGAGAGAAGAGATTTTGTAAAGTAGAAAATTCCCTCAAGTTGGCACTTCTTAAATTAGAGACAGGTGAGTGACCCACTTCAGGGGCTCTTCCACTGCATTTATTATCTTTATTAAAAAGATTGACCCTCTTGCCCAAACCAGAAAACTGGGGATCCCCTTTCAGCCCGCTTTGCCTGAGACATCCTAGCCCAGAGCCCAAAGCTCGTTTCCACCTGGGAAACTCCTGCTTACACTTTTACGCCCAGAATCAGTGTCATCCTCTTTCCATCCATCGTGGAACTGTTTCTTTCTCTACGTTTCCACTGTTCACTAAGTTTCTTCTTTTTTGAAAAATAACATTTTCTTCTACTTATAAAAAGAATACATGTTTTTAAAAAATACATTTTTCATGGATGATATTGGGAAACAGAAATACAGGAAGGAATAAATAAAATTATTCCACCACCAGAGAAAGCATCATTAGATTTTATTTACTGAAGTGTTCCTAGCACCTAGAATGGTGTCTGTTCCCCCGTGTTATGGGTCATTATTAAATAGTTGCGGAATGAATTGAATAAATATCTGCATATCATCTCATCTCCTAATGAGTTTTTCATCTCTTAGATGACAGTTCCACCTTCCAAGGACTCTTCCACTCTCAGAATGGTCCTTTTTCAAAGTATCCTCTTCTTGTTTCAACGTTAAAGAGTCTTATCTCTCCAACTGTAATAAGTTTTTCTGTAAGTTCTCTTCTCACTGTGAGTTTCTGTTCTCTTACCATTCGGGGGTGTGGGAAGGTCTCTATCTTTCAGAAGTTACAAGTTCTCCTGTAAATGTCTGGGGAGCCTTGGTTGTCTTCTTGTATTTAAGAAGGAAAGGCTGAGAAGCTGACTAGAAGCTCTGAGCACACAGGAGAGGTCTGTCAAATGTGAGCATCATCAGTTAGACAGACTTGTGTGTTTTGCTGGAGAAATTGCCAATGCCAGTATCTTGGAGTTGTCTCCTTTGAGTTGGTCCAATTTCCTAGAGAGGGTAAAGGCCAGCCCGTCAGTGTTCCAGGAACTGACTGGGAGAAGACAACTGGGAATATCTCCGCATTAAATAACTCTTCATCTAAGAACTTGTATTTCCTGTTTTCAGTGTGGGGTCCCTTGCCCCATCTGTGCCTGGTACACTCCCAGTCCAAAGACCCTCTGTTTTATCTTCCCCAGATAATAAACCTCCAGTTTTCTCCTGAGGTTGGGAGCATCAGTCCCTTGGCTGCGTTATGGTGGGAAGGAATTAGGGAATCTACCTGCATCTTGAACAGACTTTCAACCAATCATCCTGAGTTTAGTACCATTTTCACGCTCCATCTAGTGCCATGAATTCTGGGGCCCTACGGGGATTCTACTCTGTAAAGTGGTTGCCTCTTGGCTCTCCCCACCCCCACTACTGGCTAACTCAGCTTTCTCACGTCTGCCAAGTCTGTTACTACTAGCCCATCTGCTTCCCAGCTTTCAAAACATTGTGGCCTTTGTCTCCTGTACTGTTTTGTTTGTCCTTGTGAGTTTAGGCCCCATTCCTTTATTGTTGGTTTAGTTGCGTATTGAAAGGTATGTGTGTTCAATCTCCCATCTTTAACCAGAACTCTGCATTTAACTCTTACATTTTTGTTGTACAGCACCTTCTTATGTTATATCACCCATGACATGGTATAACAATTATTTTTTTCTCATTTCTACATTTTTCTCATCAGACTCTTGGTTCCTTGAGGACAAGGACCTAGTTTTTCATCTGTGTCCCAAGAACATGGCCTAGTGTCTGGTCCACAGTGAATGCCCATGAAACATTTAAGTGAATGGTTGAAGTTTTCATGTCTGCCAATGCCCACCCCTGAGTGCACATATATAGTCTGGTACCATCTTCTCAGGTGGGAAGCACCCTCTAGGCCTTTGGCCATTTTCCTCCAGTCCCTTTGCTCTTCCACTGGATAGCATACGGGAGTGAGGACAGAGGGAACGAAACCCGGGGGATCCCAGTCTCCAGCTGGGACTGGGCATCAGCTAGGCAGGGTCTCCTCATTCTGGAGTAGAGTTTTAAGACACAAGGAGGCAGTAGAGCAAAGGAGTGAAAGAGAACACACTATCAAGCCCAACTCCCTGGCCCCTATCCCAGCTCCATTTCTTTCCAACAGTGTGATCTGAGGCAAGTTATTCAATCCCCGAGCCTCAGGTTTTTTCATGTGAAAAACAGAGATAATACAATCTGTCTTTACAGAGCTGTTATAAGACTAGGAACAGTGCCTGACATGCAGTAAGGGCTTTACAAATTTTAGTTACAGCTTTTATTACCTTTAAGCTGAAAATCAACATCCCCAGTGCAATGCAAGGAGGTTTCCAAAATCCAGAATGATACGCTTCTTTTTTTTTTTTTAATTTATTTATTTTTAAAATTTATTTTATTTTTGGCTGCGTTGGGTTTTCGTTGCTGCGCGCGGGCTTTCTCTAGTTGCGGTGAGCGGGGGCTACTCTTCGTTGCGGTACGCGGGCTTCTCATTGCGATGGCTTCTGTTGCTGCAGAGCACAGGCTCTAGACGCACGGGCTTCAGTAGTTGCAGCACACGGGCTCGGTAGTTGTGGCTCATGGGCTCTAGAGCGCAGGCTCAGTAGTTGTGGCGCACAGGCTTAGTTGTTCCGCGGCATGTGGGATCTTACCGGACCAGGGCTCGAGCCCGTGTCCCCTGCATTGGCAGGCGGATTCTTAATCACTGTGCCACCAGGGAAGACCCAGAATGATACACTTCTTTGTAGCAATGATCTGCCTAAGGCTGGAGCCAAGGCAGAAGCAATGTGGGCCCACGTTTAAGCCTCAGCACGATCCGTCTGATGAGTGGTTCAGGATTTCAAATGACCCACTCCAATCCCCTTTCACCTGGATGGGGGGAGTGGGGGAGGGGAGGTGCTGCCAGAGGAGCAGGACTGAACCTGTGTCCTTTACATTAAACTTAGGGACAATCTTGGCAGAAATCAGCAAAATGACTTGGACAACCTCCACAAATCTCTAACAACTCTTAGATTCTAAGATCTGTGAAATGGGGACCAAATTGTATCCATATTTATTATTTCCTGGGACATTTTCAAGAAGACAGTTACAAAGCACTTTTGAGGTGCTAACGAAAAAAAAGAGGTGCCATGAGTGAACGGTATTAATAGAGTTGTGGGCTATGGAGAACAACTTTTCACACTCATCCTGCGTGTGCGTTATATACCACTTTCCCCAGAATAACTAGGGCTATTTTTACATGAGGACTGCGTTGTAAGCTCATTGTTACTAGGTCAGACACCACCTCTCTTGTCTTTCTCAGACTTGCTGTTTTCCAACCTAAAACGCTCACTCTTATGTAGCTAGAGCTCGCCCAAAGACACAACTGATTTTAATTTCCTCTGGGTCATTCTGAAGCCCAGGCCGAACTGATTGTGAGACATCTACATTCAGCGTAACTTTTACCAAATGTTGAACATAAAGTGAAAACTCAAGTCAAGGAAGATCCTGGATAAGACTTGCCTAGCATGCTGCTGACTTCGAGTTCCTGACTGGATCATTAACATATGCACAAGCTCTTCTTCTTTCTCTGCTACCTGGGGACCAATCCGGGCACAGGTGAAACACTTCTCAGGTATGGTAGACTGCAAAATTGGCCAGATCCTTTATTCCCCCTTGTATCCACATCCTCTGCAATGTGGCCCTGCAGCTTTTTTCATTAAGAGGCAGACTCTGGCCTGGCCTTATAACTGGCTCTGACCCATCAAATATGGCAGTGAAACTGGGCCAGTTCTAAGCCTTGGCTTCAAAAGATTTTGCTCACTCCTGCTTGCTGTCTTGGGATCTCTGCCTCCTCCCTGTGGACAAATGGCTGGCCTTCTGGAGGATGAGAGACCGCATGACCAGAGCCAAGTCTGCCCCATTGCCCCAGAGATATGACAGAACCCAGAAAGATCAGCAAAGCTGCAAACCCAACCTGCAACTGACCATTGACATGTGAGGGAGCCCAGTCAGGCCAGCCTAAATTGCCACCCTGCAGAGTAATGAGCTAAATAAAATGACTGTTGTTTTTAGCCACTACTCTTCGGGGTGGTTTGTTACGAGTCATTACTGCGGTGATAGATAACTGATACACCAATGGAGTTGAGGATATCACTGTACAATCATTTTACCTGGCTACTACGTTCTCCCTCCTATGTTTGAGCAATACACTAGGAGTAAGAAAGTATAACTCTTCTTGGTCTCACCTATAATCTTTAAGGTAGGGTTGGCAGCTGTATGAAACCAGTGTCTCAGGGATCTCTTTAAGGGTGGTTTCCATGACATCGCTCTGAAAGCCTCAATAATAAAATTAAAAGCTGATGTTGACAGAACACTGACTACATGCCAAGCAGCATACTCTAAGAGCTACAGATGTGTCAACCCCTTAAGCCTCACGACAAACCTATGTGGGAGGGACTATTATTACCTTCCAGTCTATAAATGAGGAAACTGAGGTTCAGCCAAGTTAAATACATTCCCAAGATCTCACAGCTCAAGTGGCGGGGAGCTAGAATTCACACCCAGATGCTGTGACCCCACAGAGCATACTCTTAACCATCGTGCATAACTGCCTGTCTCCTCGAAGTAAGTTCCACTAGTTGTGTGTGTGCGCGCACGCACGTGCTTGCACAAGCACAGAGAACAGAGGTGAGTGTGGACGTAGCCTGCCTTACCCGAGCCTGATGCAGAAGCATAATCATCGTCATCAATAGGATACACTCCTGAAGCTTCTTCAATGGAGCTGTTGTCAAGGTACATGTCTTTATCAGATGTCAGCTCTGCCCGCTGAGAAAGGAGAGAGAAGGGATTCAGGATGGTGAGAAATTAGGAAGTGAGCTTATTCAACTCACTGTGCAGGTTTACACCTCGGCGGATACCCGTCCCTCTCCCCTGTTCCTTGGAACCCACATTTCTGGCCCTACCCCTCCTTAGGACACCCTGACAACTCATATTACGTCAAGGGCTGACCACAGACAAATGTCCCCGAGGGAAGCCTACAGAACCTAACTCAGTAACATGAAGATGGCTCAGAGGCCGAAGCACCTATCACGGGCTTATCTCCTTACATCCCACTAAACCTGTCTGAGTTCCAGGGCCCCAGTGCTAGTTGGAACCATCTCAGGCATTCCTGCTGTCACAAAGTCACTGTGAGGCTCCTTTACTGGAAAAGCTACAAGACATTCAAATCATTTAAGACTTTCTTGGGGATGTATTAGGGTGCTTGGGCAAAATCACCACCCAGGGATCCATCAAGGCCCCTTGGATGTTTGCAGGCCTGGCCACACTCAGAAGCTCGTGGTGGCGGGCAGGCTGTCACAGGGCTTCCTGCCGCAGCCCAGACGCATGCAGATGCCAGCACCACACCCCTCGAGGAGCAGGGCCTGCGAGGCTCATGGACCAGGGCGACAGCCCACCGTGAGCCACGTCTGGGGCTCACGGGCTTAGCAGAGCCTTAATGACAAATGCAGAGAAACCCACAGGAGCACATTCTTTTTATATTCCTGGCACTTGGTAACAGCGAATCACACACCGAATATGGAGAGGGGATCATTCACTAAGTCGACCAGTTCCACAGCTTCTTAGCTCTTCGGTAAGAATTTTAGTCTTACAATTCAACCTAATCCTACCAAGAGAGCAACTCGCATGAATTGGAGGCCGAGTAGATGCATAATTTTTTCTTAAATGGTTTCAGTAAATTGATATTTTACCACCAGTATCTCATGAAAGCCCAGAAACAAATACAGCAATCTGTCAGCTTCTAAACAACATCTGTGTTTGGAAAAAGGCAACACTCATTATTGTCCTATTTTTAAAAATCAAATGGAATGTCTCTTCCTAATAGGAATGACAAAAAATGTTTCCCTCACTACAGAGGCTTTCATTAGATTTCCTTTAAAGCCTTCTGTTCCAGCTGTCACTGCGACTGGAACCTTCCTAGGAGGATGCTGGCCCCGCCCCCCCATCACAGCAACACCGTCTTCCCTGGCTGGAGAGGCTGAAGTGTCCTAAACCCGAGTCCGCGCTCTCCAGGCGTCAGGGACAACTGACGGGAAGGTATGGGCGCCCACTCTGTGTGAGCGGCCACATCGGCACATTCTGAGAACTGAGACTTCAATCAGGGACTGGTTTCCCAGTGGCCTGGCCTGCGGCGCTGAGTGACCACCCTGAGCCAAGAGTGTGCTGGAGTTTTCCTACTAGAACAGTCAGAGCTTAACTCCGCCCTCTGAGGCCATTCTGCGTGACACGGGTCTCCAAGGCTCTCCCCAGTCCAGGCCTCCGGTGTTTTCCCAAGCTTGTGAACCGACCGTATCAGGACCCCTGGTTCCCACAGCCCCGCCATCAGCGTCACTGAGCCACAGTATGCAGGCAGCTCCTTTGAGGGCGAGGACGGCACCTCATACATCTTCAGTCCACCCCAACTCCCCACAATCATGTATCTGGCGTATAGTACATGCTCAGTAAACACTGCTTGGGCTGTTTCGTTTGTTGTCCTGCTTGTATTAAACTTTGTCCTGTGAACTTCACCTGCAGGACCCTGTCGTTCTTTCTCTCAAATCCTGTCTACAAAACAGGCTCTGACTTCTCCAGTCCTTCCATGTCCCCTCGTTACAAACTACTATTTTGGATTTTGTAGCCTATGAACAGTTTAAGGCAAACTCTCAGTGCTATTTATTTTTTTTATATATACAGTTTTTTATTTTATTTATTTTATTTTTTGGGCTGTGTTGGGTCTTCGTTGCTGCGCGTGGGCTTTCTCTAGTTGCGGCGAGCGGGGGCTACTCTTGGTTGCGGTGCGCGGGCTTCTCATTGCGGGGGCTTCTCTTGTTGGGAGGAGGGGCTCTAGGCACACGGGCTTCAGTAGTTGTGGTACGCAGGCTCAGTAGTTGTGGCGCGCGGGCTCTAGAGGACAGGCTCAGTAGTTGCGGCGCACAGGTTTGGTTGCTCCGCGGTATGTGGGGTCTTCCCGGACCAGGGCTTAAACCCGTGTCCCCTGCATTGGCAGGCAGATTCTCAACCACTGTGCCACCAGGGAAGCCCTCAGTGTTATTTTAAATTGTTGCCCTTCAGCAGAGCACACTTGGAGAAGGCAGGGCCTCAATGCCCTGTGTGTGCTCCCCAGGCCTGTAAGACTGCATGGGGACTCAATAAATATTTGCCAGTTGAGATTACCTAAAACAAATTGGCCTTTGACTCAGGCTTCAGAGATAACACATGTCACAAGACCCCTAAAGTTGAAATCTTTCCATCTGAAGCCTGGGAGATCACTGGCCCCAAACCTCCCACACACATGGCATGGCACCTGGCTTAAGTGACCTTGAGTCTTAAAAGCAGAAACCCATTTGCCTTTTCTTAACACTGAATGCCTTTTTCCTCCTGGCTCTGTCAAAGAAGTTTGAGGCGGCACCGGCCACACGAAGATATTTAATCCCTCCTTGTAAACTGAATTTCTATTCATTAGGTGACCCAGTTGTCGGACGGACATGTCTGTCACACTCACAGGCAGATGGGCCAAAAACGACTCCCAGAGGATTCTGGCCACTGCACAGTTCAACCACACGGGGTGGCTTGACAAGCAACTCACTTCTCCAGGACAACTGGCTCCTTAGGAAGAAGCTGTCAGACCTGAATTACTATAAGACTTGGGGTCAGGATGCATGTACAGAAGCTGGCTTGCCCTCGGGCTCTGCAGGGCTCCAGGGTGGTCCTGCGGCTGACGGGATGTTTAATGTGCTCAAAGGCAGTTAAAAGTATTTGTTCCTCTAGCATCTGGTGTGGTGCAAATAATGAGTGACCTCACACTAAAAGTCAACTCCTGCTCTGACGTCACGGGCACCAAGCACCTAAGAGGAATTACCAATATCCATCCTTCTATAGAGTCCAATTTAAGCAGATTCCTTTTCACTCGGTAGCAGATAATGCTCAAAGAAACACCTCCACTGTCTTTCCTTTTAAACAAAAAACACCTTCGCAAACATGACAATTCCTTTGGTGAAGCCTCCACAGTCTGTGGAAAGGATTGCTGCAGTTAACATGCCCGGAGAGGGAAATGAATTCTGCACTGACATTCCCTGGGGGCAAGATGTGCGTCTCTAGAAAGCCAAGAGAAGGGGTGACTCAAGACTACTGCTTCTACACCAGCCAACTGCGATGTGCCTCACTAAGCAGAAAACCCCAAGACACACTGAACGCTCTCGTGTTCGATGAGACAGAGCCACTGGATGAAAGGAACCAGGAGGAAATGGGCAGAGGCACAGCCCAGGGTGTGGAGATGCAGCCTGACGGTAGGATTTCCTAATGAATTTGTTTCATTTGGGACCAGCCATCTCCACGAGGCAGCGCCAATACTCTTGGCTAACAGGGCTCAGAGTACAAGTTGGAAGAAAAACAAAGCTGGTCTTTCAGACCTTTCCCCCCTTGGCTGATGCAAGACATGCATGCAGGAGAGCAAAGGGAAGTTGCAGAGAGCAACTGGGTACAACGAGGAGGAAAACTGACTGCAGGACAAAATGGAGGTTCAACCATGGAAACTGAGCACTAAGTTGCCGTCATAGAGGAAGCAGCTCCCCCTGGAGGAGAAGGCCCACTGCCTGAGTGCTGGATCCCCACATGCCTGGAAGGCAGGCAAGATACACGTTTGTCTCCCAACTCCATCCCTTCTTTTCTAGCCTTCGAACTGCAGTAACCTCATCATGCTGGGTCCAGACCATTACAGAGGCCACCCCTCAAGACGTTGTCTTTGAATCCACTCTCTGCTGAGGGACCATTCTTAAATATGACCACATTGCTCCCCTGCTGAAAAAAACCCTTTAGTGGCTCCCTATCACCTATAGGATGAAAGAAAAATGCCTTTTCCTTGAAAGAATACCAAATGACCTCACCTGCATTTCCAGTGTCAGCTGCTGCCACTTCCTCCACCCAAACCCTGGGCTCCATGACAAAAAAACTCCACTCAGAGACCTGGTGACACCAATTTCCTTTATACAAAACCCCTAAGAGGAAATAAACTCCTCTAAGCACAGAAAATTGAGGAAAACAATGGTGATCTAGGCCTCACATACTTGAGAATGGTGAAAACTAATATTCTGACAAGATGGTTTGGCCCAAACATACATGGTGTTTGTAATAAAAATGAACAGAGAAAATGCTGATTCAGTGCCTGGAAGACCACAAGTGCACTAACCTCGATTTTAGTAAGCAATATCACAAACCTGCCCACTTTCTCAGCAAAGAAAATCGTGGAATAGCAACTGAACAAATGTACTTGTTGGTTTTTTCTTGTGAGGTAAAGCTGACATCGAACAAATATCATGTTTCAAACTGCCAGGGTGGAAATCTGTTATTTAGAAATTAGAGGTCTACCTTGAAAGATACACTGCCTTATCTACTAGATGAATGTCCTCTAAATGCCTTAAACTAGTGCAACTGATAAACAGTGGTCAAGATAACTAAAGCTCAAAGCAGTAGGTGTTAAATTCACCTTATGGTGGAAACTTAGGTTGATAACAAAGTCAGAAAGTAGAAAACCTAACTATTTATGGATACCACTCCCAGACCCAAGCTTCAGAAAATTATCCTTTGGACATAAAAATTAAATATTCATGTGGCCTGTTATGACATTCTAAATCACATCTTAGATAACAAACACCTGGATGGTGTCTCTTAGTTTTAGGATAAAGGCACATCCAGTCCTGACTTAGACTCAAATGTATATTAACTTTTATGGTGATTACAAAGCACCAAACTGGCTGTAACTTTAGCTTATTTTTCCAGAGGTGACTTAATAAACTATTTTATTACTAGCTAACACACACTGTAAAAGAAATAATAGTTAAAATTTTCTCCCACATAGTCCCACAGAGATGATACACTTGCCCTTAAGATGAACTTGCCAATTCTGGCTGAGGTAGAGCCCAAAGGAACATATAATCTTAGAGCTTGACTGGACACTACAGGTATCCAGATGACCTATTTATTTCAAAAGTGAAGACACAGAACACCACAGTGGCAAAGTCACTTAAAATCACCCAGTCTAGCTGGTGGCCAAACTAGAGCCCAAAACTTTTGCCACTTAATTCTTACTATTGCACTGTAATGTCCTACAACATGAAGCTATCAGAGCCAGTCAGCCTGGGGTTCAAAAGGATTAGCTGTAGCTAACGGTTAAGTGTTTATTATGTGCCAGGCATTCTGTGCTAAGTGTTTTATAAGCACTGGCACATTTAATCATCTCAACGATCTCCACTGCCGACCAAGGAACTGAGGCTTGTCCAAAGACAGACAGCTCAGAAGTGGGGAGCAGGGGTTCACTTCCAAGTCTGGGCTTCACAGTGTGTGGTCATTGAGAGTGCTGGCCATGCTGTGCCTCTCCCCAGCCCCCCTTGTGATTCACACACAATAAAGGTCCTGAGAAGAACTGTAATAAAGAGTCCTGTTGAACTCTGCTTGATCCAGGACTTCCAAACTTTGGCCATGGAAATTCTCCAACCACCCCCCCCTCCCCGAAAATCTATTTAACATCTTTTAGAACTAGTATTCTTGGCATCATAGATGGGGAAAAAATCTGTGTGAAGAGTTAGAATTCTAGCTTAACAATTTCTTCTCTGCCTACCTTCTTGCAAACTGCCCATGTGAAGGACGCCAAATGCCATTCATTCATTTTTAGTTAATACCTTCATCTCTATCAGGTGTCCCATCCAAACCAAAGATGTAATGGAAGGAAAGAAACCTATGTTTATTGTTGGGAAAAGATACTGCTGTCCTTGAATATGTGAGATATGACTGCATTGTATATTTCCAGGCAAATGCTATTGTATTTACCAAGCACTTGTTTACAGAAAACTACCTGGTACCTAACAATGTCCTAGGCATATTCTACTATCCTGTATATAATTCCCACAAAAGCTGAGGTCAAAGGTGAGGTCACACATGAAAGCAAATTCTTAAATCCTTACTTAAGAAATCCTTAAGAAAGACCTTTAGCTCAGACCTGTTTCAAACACCTCGTCTAGTCCTTAATGACTAGTCCTTTTAGCTTTTTGCTGAAGTCTCTAACTTTAAGAAACACTTGAGCATACCTTCCATAAAGTGGGGAGTTAGTTTAAATTATTTACTGGTGCATATTAGGAAAATAAATCTAATTCTGGAAAGAAAAAAATCAGGTTTATGAAGGTAGAATCACATTTGGGTGTTAATGAGGCAAAAAGATGATTGGGCTGCTCATAAAAATGTCGCATCAAAAAATAAATTCTAGGGCTTCCCTGGTGGCGCATTGGTTGAGAGTCTGCCTGCCAATGCAGGGGACACGGGTTCGAGCCCTGGTCCGGGAGGATCCCACATGCCGCGGAGCAACTAGGCCCATGAGCCACAATTACTGAGCCTGCGCGTCTGGAGCCTGTGCACCGCAACAAGAGAGGCCACGACACTGAGAGGCCCGCGCACCGCGATGAAGAGTGGCCCCCGCTTGCCACAACTAGAGAAAGCCCTCACACAGAAACGAAGACCCAACACAGCCATAAATTAATAAACAAATACTTAAAAAATAAATAAATAAATAAATTCTAAAAAAGTCAAATCATCGGCAACCATGGAAAATTTCAACTAGTTCCATGAACCTTTTGAAACAAACCAAAGCACGACAGATGACAGAATTCCTACCGTATCTATTTACAATCCTTCAGGTCTAAACCACTCATTTGGAATTGACCAGTCATGGCGGATTTTCCTGCTGGACACTGCATACAGAGTGGGAATCTTATCTCACCACTTAGAATGTACGTTCCTTGAAAGAGGTCCAGGAACCAGGAGCAGGTCTGATGTTTTCTGTATCCCCTACTGCTTTAGAGCCAGCATACGGTAAAGGTTCAACAAAGAGTAGGAGAGGTCACATTTTTCTGAAAGGCTAAACCCAAGCTTTAAGCCATTTGGTGAAAGGAAATAACCATGTATTTTAAATAAGTTAGCTGGTTACCTCACATCAAGGAAAACTCAACCGATGTACTCTTACTAGGTCTCTTTTTAAAAAGGGAGATCTGCAATTCAGCCTTTTACTGTGAGGAGGACTAACAGAAAGATAAGTATGACCTTAGAAGAATCCGCCAACTCATTAAGAATGCCTCCAATGAGCCGGGTACAACACTGGTCTCTGGAGAACATTTAAATGGCTGAAAAGTGTTTTAAAAAGTAACACTGAGTTAGTGTACTTCACAGTAGAAATTTTCCTCTTTGTTTAAAAAAAAGAACTGAATGTGGTTCAAAGCACTTAGATTTTCTAGCCAACAAAGCTCAAATAAAATCTTTCTCTAATAAAACGCTCAGTCCAATAATCAGCATGTTAAAAAAAACAACAGCAAAATAATCTTGCCAAAGGATTACTTGACTCATCTCAATTTATATTTATGATTCAATAGAATCCATATCATTTTCACCAAACATGCCTCACTGTAGGTATATTGGTGTAGCTGGAGCTTCAAAATTATTTTTCTCCCTACAACGTTTGTCTGTTGAGTCTACAATACGGTACCTGGCTCAGTAAGTGGTTTGTTGGGTAAATTTCAACCAGCCTCTCAGATAGGAGGACCCAGAAAATCCCGTACGCTTATTTAACTGAATGATGCAACCCTCCTCTGCCCCCAAGCATTACGACACACAGAACAGGCAGGATGCAGGTCCCCAGTCCCATTTCTCTTTAATCTAGACCTTGGTAACAATGAACAGCCCTGATTACACAGACTCGTTGAGAATATGCTCATCTACCAATAATCATACCCCTGGCATATCACTCTACAAACCCCCATGTTCCAAAGCCCTCAGTTTCTATAAGCCACCATTTCATGAAGAAAAGCCCTCAACTAAATAAACCAAGCAGAAAGAAATCTAAACCTTGCACCCAAATTCTTGACATACTTTATGCTTTGTCACCTAGAGAAACTACAGGGACAACTAATTAAATGCAAAATCTCTCACCTGGAGAGAGTTTTCACTTTACGTCCATTCATAACTTTTGAATTTCGAAACATCTATACTACAAAATTCAATCAATATGTTGTTTTTTTTTTTTAAATCCTCTTCCTGAGATTGGTTTACTGCTAATAGTAAACAAAAACCAGTCTTCCTCTTCGGGAGCAAGGAAGTCAACCGGGAGGTAGGGGGTTAGGGGTAGGTAGTGGGGGACAAAAGCAGAACACACCAAAACTTCTTACTTCTGTTTGTGGTAAGGCATTCGGATTCTTGATCCAGAGAGAGAAGGGAAGCCACCTTTGTCTTGAATTAAATTTGTCGGCTACAAAAATAGGGCTCTATGAAGCAATGTATATTAAAGCAACGCCTGGGATGCAGAGTGGGATTTATGTTGAATATGCATGACACACAAAAGGAAAATGTTCATGACTTACAGATGTGTTCCAAGTTGTGCTTTCTTCCTTTTTTGGAATATCAAACAGAGGGAAGCAAGAGGTTTGCAGCCATGTTATTATAAGCACTGCTGCCTCTCCCCCTCCCAAACTAGAATATTCCAGTATTTATTTTGCCATCCATATGACCACAGTTTAGACTAGGGTAAAAATAGAAGCCGTGTGGGCCTAACCTGAAAACTCCCAAGTGCTGGAGAGGGTCAGTATTAATATATTCTAACTGAAATAACGAGATTCTGTTTTCTGGTGGCGTTTGGCAGGAGAGGGGGGAAAAAAAGAGATTTGGAATTTATTTCTCATTCAGAAGTGTTTTGTAAAAACTACCATAATGGAACAGATTCCAAATCAAGCACAGGAAGCCAACAGGCTCTGGTTTAGATTTAATAATTCACTCTAAAGGCTTTTCATCTGCTACAATTTTAGGCCCCAAGGCACAACCACATATATTCTCCACCCTATACGGGAGCCGACAGACTGCCACAGGACGCCTACGGGACAGGAAAATGGGAAAGACCGGTCCAAAGGGCATACCACGCCCTTCCAGGCTCCAACTGATGCTGGAGAATGAACCTGCGCTTGGCAGAGAGCAGCAGCTGGTGGATGGAATTTCCAGCTGAGCCTGTGTTTCAGGTCTAAGCTAGCACTGAGTTTGAACGTTGATAGGAATATGGGAAGCTTTACTGCGGGCCTGTCAAGAGAAGCTCTATTTAAAAGATGCCAACTAACAGAAATGGGCACAAGCCCTTCGGGAAGCACACTGGCAATGTGTTTTAAGAAGATATGAAATCTTTCTTAGCATCTGACCAGATGTTTCTACTCTCAGGAATTATCCTAAGGAAATATTCTAAAAAGAAGGCGAGGTGGGGTGTTTACTACTGCATTAAAGCAAACTCACTGAGACAACCTAAATGCAACCCTAGAGGGGTAGCTATGTCAATTGTGTATGATACGTTAATTTCTCAACACAGCCGTTAAAAATCATATACCACAGAACAATGAGGAAAAAGTTTAGGCAACACACTCTATTTAAAAAGCATATATTGCTTTAATATTTTCTAATATTACAACTCTTAACATTTCATATCATTTGGTTAAGCATTGAAAAGGAAGTGGAAAAATGAAGAGAGTTAATTGGTGAGGGTGGTGGCTTGTGAATGATTTCACTCCTAATTGATATTATTGTTATATTTTCCAACATATATATGCTGCTAAAGGCACAGAAAGCACAAGATCAATGGAAAGGGCCAGGGACCAGCTTCCAAACATCAACAGTAACTTTTAACAGTTAATGCATTCAAACAGACAGGTACATACATATATAAAGAACCTAAAGAAAGCATCATGGAAGTATATGGGTGTATAAGTGACAAACACTAACAAAAAAAGTGCACACTTCAGAAAAGTGCCACAGAATCATACCACAGTGCTTGGGCCACTTCCGATCCAGTTTAACTGAAGCCATAAAGGCAAAAGGTATAGTAAAATGGATATTTAATCACAAGATTCTAGGTTCTAAAATGTCTTGGGTCTAACTACCCATCTCATTAGCTACTCTTTGCTCTTGAGTTATTTAAAGCAAGGAAGACACTCCACATCAAGGTGAGGCTGCCGGTGCCCCAGTCAACAAGCTCCCTTCCAGCTTAGTCCCCACCTGCAGTGGCCACTACCTGACCTGGGAGCACGGTGACCCCGACACACCTCCAGGGCTGATGTGCCAGTGAGCCCCCAAGATGTTTCACGTTGTTCCTGGTTTTCAGGGTCCATCCTGTTACACTGATCTCGTCTGTCTGCAAGGGGAGCCTCTTGTTCTATCTCTCCTTCTGCTGATTCCAGACAGCCTTGGATTTGGCACAGTGACTACCTGATCTAGGAGACATTTTCAATGAAGAAAATGACATGCGGCTACTTCCTTACACTGGAAGATTGAGAATGTGTCAGCACTTATCTAAATAAAAGGAACAAAGCTACGCAGAAAGGGATACATCCAAAGGGGATGAGAACACGGATTTCAAAAGTGGAGTCAAGTTGTTCTGAACACGGGCTTTTTCTAAATTTTTTATTTTATATTGGAGTAGAGTTGATTAACAATGTTGTGTTAGCTTCAGGTGTACAGCAAAGTGATTCAGCTATACATACACATGTATCTATTCTTTTGCAAATTCTTTTCCCATGTAGGTTATTAAAGAACATTGAGCAGAGTTCCCTGTGCTATACAGTAGGTCCTTGTTGTCTATTTTAAATATAGCAATGTGTACATGAACAGTGGGCTTTTAATACCTAGTACCAAGTCACAGCGGCGGCTGCACCGTGTGCCGAAGGATTATTCACATTCTTGATTATCTACTGAAAAAGCACTCTGATTCTGCCCAAGGCACATAGCCCCTGGCCCTGTATTTCTTCTTGTTATATAAAGGAATTGCTTTGACCGAACTTTCCAACCAGTAAACAATGAAGGCCAAGCAGCTTTTAAAGAAATGATTTCCTTGATAGAGGAAGCGGGAAAAAGTTTAAAGGTATTAGAGTCCCATTATGAAATCCACTGTGGACCCTGCATGGAATTTCCCAAGAAATGAAGCCTGAGCTCCCAGACAAAAGCACCTGTTTCACAAGGACTGTTTACAGTCACGTGACCTGTGCCATCTCTCAAGCGAACGCATTTTAGAAAGCGCTCCTGTTGGTGTTCTCAAGTGTTGTTTATGAGTTATTTATCTGAAGATAACATTTACAGTCTTGCCATAGAAAGAGGAAAGGAGATGTGTGGATAGTCATATTTTTTTCCAAAAACAATAAACACTTTATTGGCTGTTCAAACTAACATGTGGGCAAAGCCTTCAAAAATCCAAAAGGTAACCTAATCCACCCCAGAGCTGCCTGTCTTTCTGATCTACCTCCATCAGAATCTACTATGAAGACATTCCGACATCCTGCTGATGGAATCGTAACTCTTATTCTTAAAATACGAGGATGTCAAAGATGAAGGGAAAAACAGAGCCTGCAAGATGGTAAAATTACATACTCAGTTAAAAAATAATATTTAAGAAGCTCTTTAGAGAATATATTGAAAAAAGTCTGTCATTATTTTTTGCACCCAAATGAGGCCAATTCATGGTAATTCGCCAGTGATAATTAAAAGTCTCAGCTGGAACACACATTCGTAAGTACCATTTCATAGGAGACATAGCACTTAGTTTTCTAAAAATATGGGAGATAAGGAAAAGCAAATAGCTAGGAGTCAAAAACATATCAGATCATCGCAAGGAATTTTTTTTTTCTCCAGGTGAATCCAGTAATAAAAGCAGCTTACTAGCTGATTCCATCAGTTCTGAAGCAAGCCAT
This sequence comes from Eschrichtius robustus, assembly GCF_028021215.1. Classification (NCBI taxonomy): domain Eukaryota; kingdom Metazoa; phylum Chordata; class Mammalia; order Artiodactyla; family Eschrichtiidae; genus Eschrichtius; species Eschrichtius robustus. The sequence continues at coordinate 46,985,188 of NC_090840.1, read as the reverse complement.
ACCAAAAGTCTCTGGGGTGATTTAGCACCCAAGTGTGCTAAATTATTTTCTAAAAATTCCCATATTCCCCAGGATCTTTCCTTCTTCCCAAATTAATGGGCCACCCCGTGCCTGCAGATGCCTTCTGCAAAGCAACCAATGGCAAGATCTATGTAAAAAGCCCCGCCTTTTCGGATGACAGCTGCCTGGAGCTACTTGTTACATCTTCATTTCCTAGAGAGCACAGGGTCTTACTGAGAATTAAAGCCCGGGGAGCCCAGCCCACATTCATGGTCTCTCACTTGGGTCCTGTCACAGCCTTTTGAGATGGGACCGGTTTCGAATAGATGTAACTGCTCCGGGCACCCCGCTGCCACACAGCGCCTCTGCCCACAGAGTAGAGTTTATTATTTAATTGGTACAAGATCAGCAGGCAGCCAGAGAAGAACTCTCTCCTGGGGCTCAAGAGTAAGAGACCCAAGGAAGATGCGTCCACTCCTCACCGGCCTCCAGGCCACAGCTGAGGATGTGGAAGCTCGGGGGCTATCAGTTTCTATCCTTCCTAACTTGGACTGGACCTGCCTGCCTTTGGCCAATGCTCTGGAACAGAGATATATGGATACTTCCATCTCTCTCTTCCAGCCGCTTACACACCACTGGTAGAAAAACCACTTGCTTCTTGCCCCTCCTGCTTTGGAAGGTTGAGGAATTCGGCTGACTGATGGCAGCTGCCAGGGTAACCTCTTTGGCATGCAGGCCAACAACCCCTCACCTAATAGCCTTTCCCCGCCTGGCTGCCCTGGCACGCCGGTGCGGCCACAAGCCCTTCATTCAAGTGGTCACACGGCAGCGCAGCCCCCGTGGAAACCCGCTTGGAACTGTTCCAGCTCATACCAAAGAAGGAGGCTTTTAATACAGATTGTTCTTTTAAAATCCTTTACAAAAACAGCTGTAATCTATCGTGCTGGGGGGCTCTGTAAAAAGCTGCCACTCGGAAAGCCCTAATATTGATTCTTTCCCCTTGCATGGCTTTTAAGAAAACAATCCCATGCGAAGAAACCATAATCAATTTCTTGAGACTTTGCTAACACAAAACAGTGTCTAAATTAAAATATACTTTTTAAAATTAAAGGAAAACCATAGTAAATATAAGAAATCCATCCGTTATCCTGCCTTTTATTCAAGGGCCAACGTGTTTGTTTTCAAAGAAAAGTCAGTTGAACAAATGCAATAATTATTAAATACTGATTAAATCTCAGCAACTCTTCTAAGAGTTGTTTAGCAGGTAACCCTAGCTGAAAGATTAAAGGGAAATCTGTCTTCATTTGAGGTCTGGAATTTCCAATTCTTCATTTGCAAGATAATATACTATTTTCTCTGTGCCTATTCTTAGAGAAAACTATCAATTCTAAGCCTGTGTTTATAGACAGTCATGATTCCAAGTGGTAACATCCTGAATGGACGTCCAAATACCAGAATATTTTAAGTCTTTTCATAGGAATTCTGGTAGATATATTATCCTGTCAAATTTGCCTTTCCACATGCGGCCCTCTTAGAAACCCAAGCATGTCAAAAGATGAAAAGTCAATATTTAAATCTACAATGTGCAAACAGAGCAATTTGGTGTTTTCAGCTGAAAATTATATTAAAAACCCTCACCAACATCAACAGCCAATTTCCAGATTAAGCATTAAGGAAAAGCACAATTTCATATAATGTCTGTTATCTGTACTTCTATTTAGAAGAAAAAAACCTGAAGACTTTATTAAAATGCCATACATAAAATGCATACAGAATTGAAATCTAAGTAGACTGAAAAAACCCATAACACTTTGTGTCAGCATGGCACTTACCACGTGAATGAAATTAGATCTGATCACATCCAAAGAGCTGGCAAAAAAGAAAAAAAACCAAGAAAACTTAACTGTCATTTGCTTTGCTCCCAAATAAGAGTAATCTCAATTTCAAGGGAATGAGCTACAATTTCTGTGGCAAATATCTGATATTTGTTCAGGTTTCACATTCCTGGCATCCAAGGACCATAGGCGTTTACTCAGGGGTGGGTGTACAATTTGCAGATTTATTAGTTGAGAAGTTTAACTCCCTCTCCACACCCAACCCAACCCCTCAAATTAGAGAAGGCCCCTGCTTTTTCACCAAACTAAATAAGTAAGAACTCAGAGTTCTGTAAAACTCCGCAACACTAGCTGATCAAGGGACTAAACCTTTGGCAAGCTAGGCCTCCTGGGGTTGTCACACAAGGAGGATTTCACAGCTTCACTGGGCTGGGCAGCCTTTTTATCCCAAGTTATTTTAAGCAACTTTTCTCCAGCAAACAAATCTCTGGCTTTCCTCTCTTCCATTGTAAAATTGTTACAGCTCAGAAACAGCCAAGCATTAAGGAGAAAGCAGAATCGGCCTGGTCAACTCATTTGAATCCCCTCCTTCTATTTGAATGCTCTAGATCAGGGCTGCCCGATACAATTGTCTGTGATGATTACGATGTTCTAGACATGCCTTGTCCAAAATGGGAGCCACTAGTCACATACAGCTATCGAGCAATTGAAATGTGGCTGGTGCAACAGAGGCACTGAATTTTTTATTGCATTTACTTTTAATCAATTGAAATTGAAATAGCCACACATGGCTAGTGGCTAGTGGCTACTACATTGGACAGCGCAGTGCTAGGGAGAATGTTTAAACTGTTGTTGGAAGCCTGGGCATATCAAAGCTGTCTGCAGCTGCTGGGCTAAGCCGCTGTGGGGTTAAATGCTCTCTCCTTAAACAATAACTGCATATTAGCAGAAATCAATGCCTAACACAGAATTGCCTTTTCCATCACAACACTCCCTTTGCACTACACACCTGTCAGAAAAAGTAAGGATTCAATCTAACTAAGTCATTTAATAACTATTGATTTACCAAACACCTACTATGTGCCGAAATGTTCTATCATCTATTTAAAAATAACGACGACCTAGAGGGCTGGGATAGGGAGGGTGGGAGGGAGGCTCAAGAGGGAGGGGATATGGGGATATATGTATGCATATGGCTGATTCACTTTGCTGTACAGCACAAACTAACACAGCATTGTGAAGCAATTATACTCCAATAAAGATGTATTTTAAAAAATAAATAAATAAAACGGTAAGCTTTGTGGATAAGCAAAGTGTGGTAGAGCCAAACAGTGGAATAGTATTCAGTGATAAGATAAAATGAGCTATCAAGCCAGTAAAAGACAAGGAGGAAACTTACATGCATATTACTAAGTGAAAGAAGCCAGTCTGAAAAGGCTACACACTGTACGATTTCAACTATATGACATTCTGGAAGAGGCAAAACTATGGAGACAGTAAAACATCAGGTGTTCGGGGGAAGGAGGGACAGATGAACAGACGGAAAGTGAGATTTTTTAGGGCAGTGAAACTATCCTGTGTGAAACTGTAATGGTAGATACATGACATTAAGCATTTGTCAAAACCAACAGAATGTACAACACGAAGTGTGAACCTTAATGTACACTGTGGACTATAGCTAATGATAATGTAGCAATATTGGTTCATTAATTGTAACCAATGTATGCAATAATAAGGGAAATGGGTAGGGGCCTGGGGGATATATAAAACTATATACTATCTGTTCAATTATTCTGTAAATTTTAACAGGTACTCCCCCAAAATAAAGTCTATTAACTATCATGATGTCCAAATCTCTGGTGAATTCCTAAGGCCTGCCCATGTACCTGTACTGAGCTATGCTCCTTTCTAGAATAAAAACACACGTTTTCTGGCAAACCAGCACACACGAGGTGGTTCCTGGGTACTAACAACGTGTGTATGTGGCTGCCTCACACCGATGACAATTAGGTTCATGAAAGAAATGAGACCTTCCAGACTTCTAGGAGTGATAAGTGGCTCATTCACAGTGGTGATGGGTGTCTGCATTCATGCTTATTCATTCACTTTTGCCTACACTTGCTGCATCAAGCAAGTAAGGAAACTGCCAACAACAGACAGGCAAATGCAGTCTTCTCCTGGGGAACTGTCTACACGATTAACAATGTCTGCACCACTGTTCTATCCACTGAGCCATCACAATCATCCAGATATTCTCTGATGCATTAATAAACTACCAGGAACAAAAACTCTAGTATACTCTGTTGTTTTTGTTTTTTAATTGTAAAAGGCATTCTTAGGACAACTGGGGAAAACTGAATGTGGACTGGATATTAGAAAATATTATGGAGTATTAGTTCATCACTAATGGGCCAAGAAAGTGCTGTTTTCCTAACAAGGGGGAAGAGTGAACTGCACTTGACTGAAAATTGCACCAGCCTGTGTTAAGTTGGCTTCAACTAAGTGGACCCACAGAAGACGGCATGGGAGGAGGGGAGGTGATCAGACAAATCTTCTAGAAGAAAAGAAGGCCATGAACTTGAGAGATAAACTACAGCCCTAAAGAGTTTCCACCTCTGAAGACAGAGAAGGGGAAGACATAGGGGTAAGAGAGGCATCGTCATAAGGGGGGGAAATCCAATCTAGGTAAGGAACTCCCTTATCAGAACCACGTGTGCAGATAAACTCTTTGGGGTCCTTTCTTCGGACAAACAAGTAGGATGGGAGCAGGCCACCTTTATATATGGGGGCTTCACTGGAATTCATCTGTGTATTCAGAAGACTAAAGCGACAGAACTGGAGACAAAAGTTACAGGCTGTGAGCACCAGGAAACAAAACTTGGCCTTCTGGAGCATGTGAGTAACGGGGAGGTTATTAAACAGCTGTGTCAAGAGAATGGAATTCAGAACTTCATTCCCATCTCCATCCTCACCGACCCCTTCATTTAATTCAATGAGAAATTGGTGGTGGCACCAAATCCTATTAATTGTTATATATTAATATATGAAAAGGGCAACTTGCAAATTCAAGCTGTGCACTTCTGATTTGTGTCCTTTTCTGATGGCGTTATACTTCAGTAAAAAGTTGACTGAAACACACCAGCATAAAGAGAGCAACCTATGTCTTAGAGAATAAATCCTTTTCCCTGGTCACAGCCTTCTCTTTCAGACAAGTCTGCATTTCCAAGATCCATAGCAGGTGGATCGTGGGGTCCTTTTTCAGGCACTTCTGTATATCTGAGCACGAAACTCAGAGATGTCAACACTTGCTTGGGGACATATTTAGCAGGTTTTGCATCTTTTTTTGGGGGGGAGGACAAAGCAAATCCCCATAGTTGTCATGAAGGAGAGAGGCTTGGATTTCTAGTGGTTTCAAACATACATGTAATGCAATAAGTTTTCCACGCTTCTTGAGTTTTCCAGAGCATAACATACGGAGGGAAGCGTTAAATGTCCTTCTCACAAAACAATAAGACTAGACTAACGCCTCACAACCTTCTGTGGAAAGCTGTCAGATGACTCTGGACAAGTGTGATTCCAGCCACAACAGGGTAAGCGCCTATGGCCTTTAGGGCCAGCAGGCCTGGCTTTGTCACTTTTCGGCTGATGGAGATGGTAGGCCTGGTAACCATGGATAATCATTCTCAGCTGGTTGTTGATGGGGTGGGGGTGGGGGGAGGATGGCTGCTTCTGCAGGGAATATTTAGGGACAATTATGATGTAAATTCTGAACAGTCAAATGGCAACTCTGGATAAATTCCTGGTGGGACAGCCGCTGCTGTATATACTTGAACCTCAGGTAGGCTTTCTTGCTGTGATGAAGTAGATGAATTGTGGTGACAGTGACCTCATTTCTCTTCTTCACCCCAAGTTCCCAGGGGCAGACTCCAGGCCTCCTGGTGGCTCAGCTACCAACCCAGGGTCTTCCCCTGAAGATCCAGTCTGCGTCCAGCCTTGCTAACCCCCGAGAGACGCTGGAGACGTGAGAGGACCCTGGGCTAAAGATGCTGGCCACGCAGTATCCACTGAAGCCAAGAGTTAATTCGTTCACTTCTTGAGCACCTACTGTGTGCAGGATGCTATGTGAGGTGCTGAGACCACGAAGCTGAAGGTGGGTTGACACCAGCTAGGCATGGCAGCAGGTGGGGTCTGAGGGGCAGGAGGGAAGAGGGGAAACTGGGGACAGAGAACCAAGACACTTAGGGGACCCAGACAGGATGGGGAATTACTCAGAGGAGCCCCAGTTCTACACGGTGGAGGGTAGTGTGTGTCCAGGAACAGGAATGATAGTGAGATGAGGCTATGAAAAGAGTCAGGTCATGAAGGGCCTTTGGGGAGAAACTAAAGAATTTATATTTATTCTGTAAGCAAATGAAGGACTTCAAGGAGAAGTTCAAATTTGTGCTTTTGGAAAAATGAGGCTGGATATAGTGCAGATGATGGATTAGAGGGGCTGGACTGGAGACACGGTTGATGAGTCAAATTATGGCAGCAATTATATAAGAAGTCTAAGGCAGAGAGATTGGAAAGGACAGAGTCGATGGTATTAATGTGGGTAGAATCTGCAGGACCTGCCAATTGACTGAATGAGGGGAAAGAGGCTATAATGATATTTTTTAAATGACAACAGTAGCTGCTATCCTTGTTGAGCATTTGTGTGCCAAATGTAAATGACCCCAAATACTCCCAACACCCAATAAGACAGGTATTAGCCCCATTTTACAGCTGTGGAACCCTGAGCCCTAGCGATCACATGGTGTGTCCACCATCACCCACCATATAATCCTAACACCCAGGTTTCGTCAAATGAGGGGTAGAGTCCTTCACTGACTCAGAAATACAGGAAGAAGCAGGCATGCGGCTCACACAGCAAGGTGGTTTGAGACATGATGAGTTTGGTGACCAAGCAAGCGGGACGTGCCAGTGGGAGTTACTAGACAGAGAATCAGAAATACTTGATGGATGATGGGTTCCTCCCCTTATGTTGAATGACCAGATTCTTATAGACCACTGGGCCACGTGCCAGAAAGTTAGGCAACATGTGAGTTAGAAGGGGCTGAAGAGAATCCAACCTGAAGTCAGCGCACCTGGACAGAAACTCGGAGGCTGAGCCTCCTTACCTGTAAGATGAGAAAATAACAATGCCCGTCTCCCAGGTTTCATGGGAAGATTAAAGAGAGGCAATGTGTGAAACAGCTACTGTAAACTGTAAAGTAAAAACCCAATGCATGATTATGTATAATTGTGTAGACACATTTGCTCTTTTAGGCAGATCCGGTACCCTGGTAAAAAAAAAGTGACCGTTCTTCAAACTCAAGCCACTCTGGGGAATCACACAGCTTTCTTAGTCTGTGTCATAATGAAGCCTGGGGGTCACAATGATCTGGCTAACTTTGACATAAAACAAACCAAATGAAGCTGATCAGGACTGAAGAATAAAGGAAAGGCTCTGTTACTACTCTAAACCCAACTCCACCTTCATATAAACTATCCACATAAGGAGTTCCTCATATGGTTAGAAAGTGGTCAATGAATGTAGTTCATGACTTCTATTAGTTGACCATTTGACGGTAAACAAAGATGACACCACAGTGACCCCACAGAAACAGATCACAATATGCAGAGCTGAGAGATCTTCTAGGAATTATGGGACAGATTTTTGCTTTGTGGCTCAGATATCAATAATTACATAACATGCCTCTACTGTGTTTAGAAAATTGGCTTGCACAGCACCTAGGCTACCAGGAAAAGATGTCTAGTCATCCCAGGGGAGCACAACGCATCCAGTCAACTTTTAAAACTCCGCATAGCCTGAGGAATCCACACTCACCTCTTCCCCTCACACCACCTGAGATGCCCAGAGCCACTTAGAAGCGTTTGGTTGGGGAGTTCAAACAGGACCCAGACCACTTCCACAGAAGACCAGAGCCCAAGGCAGTAATCATTATTGCTGGCTGGACCCACTGGTCCCCAGCAGGTGGCCAGAGAGGTTTCAAAGCCCAGAGAATGTTTTCACCAAATGAAAGATTTTAGGTATTAACCATCTCCCCCTCTAATATGAACAAACATTTTCCACCAGGGGCTCTGGTATCAAAGACTATTAAGAAAAAGATTTGTCCCGCAGCACCTCCCATGGGGTCTCCTCTCATTGTCCCAGGCCCCCTGCTCCGGGAAAGGTGGTAAAAACATAACGAGGCCACCAAGGTGGGTGTGGGATGCAGAGCACGGCCGTGAGATGACTTGAGCCAGCACCGACGGCCTTTAATACATGGATAAACCACCCCAACTTGCCTTCCTAACAACCCTCCCCTATGGGGAAGGCCAGCCCTTCAATTTTCTTATCCTGAGTCAAGACCTTTCCAGAAGGAAAAGTCTCCCTGTGCAATAATAATAAACGCCCCCAATGACTTCATAGAGACAAGAGATCCAAAGGTGCTAATGATACTATTATCTTTCCCTCCAGGTTCCAAAAGCCACAAAGGTGACAAAGACAAAGGTTTATAAAACAGGAAACATTCAAGAGACTGCCTTCAGAATTTTTTATGATTTGTGACAGTGTCAGTTTGTGGCCAGCTAGGTTTTTTTCCATTTCAACACAGATTTACTATCAGGCATAGTGCTCTGCAAGCTCTCAGAGGACAGGGTGCTGTCCTCTGAGGCACCCATCAAAGAACAAGTAATTAGAAAGAATGAAGTGCGTTCTTTGCCCGCAGAAAGGGCATAACAAATCCCAATATTAGGTTCAATCAGATGAAATTGCCATTTTGTAGGTCAGAAATATTAGCAATTTTGTATGGTTTCCTCTATACAGACTTTGCATTTTTTTTATTGCTTTGTTTCTCATCTCAAGTTGAGCAGAAGTAGTATCTGAACTCTTCACTGTGGCTCATAAGACTCTGCATGACCTGGGACCCCCACTTCCATCCTCATCTCACCTGCCTCCCCAAGCATTCAAACTTGTTTTCACCCCAGGACCTTGGCACCAGCTCTTCATCTGACTGAAACTCTTCCCTCATGCTTCTGTGTGGTCAATTCCTTCTCATTTCAGAGGACTCCTCTTTTTTTTTTTGAAGATCTTCTCAAAAAAGCCTTTCCTGATCATCTTACCCACCACTCTCTATCCCAACATAGTCCAATAAGAATACAATGCGAACCACACATGTATTTTTAAATTTTTAGTAGTCAGTGGCATTAAGTACATTCATATTGTCAAGTAACTATCACTACCATCCATCTCCAGACTTTTTTCATCATCCCAAACTGAAACTCTGTACCCATCAAACAATAATTCCCCATTTCTTGCCCCTCCAGCCCCTGGCAACCATCATTCTACTTTCTATCTCTAGGAATCCAATTATTCCTCATATAAGTGGAACATACAATATTTGTCCTTTGGGGCCTAGCGTATTTCACCTGTCATTTCTTTAGTATATTTTATTTAATCTAATACATAAACAATTTATTTTAAGATGTAATCAATGTAAAAATTGAGATATTGATCATTTTCTTTTCATATTAAGTCTCTAAACTGCAGTGTGTATCTTACACCGCACTTCACAGTGTGGACTGGCCACCTTTCTAGTGCTCAATGGGCACGTGGCGAGCGGCTGCCGTAGTGGATAGTATAGGTGTATCACATCACCTTTTTAACTTTTTTCACTTACTTTTCTCTAGCCAAAATTATTTTTTTCTTTATATGTCTATCTGCTTTTTTGTCTCCCTTCAGCATAATGTAAGTTCTTCAAGGCAGGGCCTGTGTCTTCTGTTTTTTGTTTTGTTTTGTTTTCTGCTCTAAGCCAAGCATATATTAAATAGAACAGAATCATTTAAATATTTCTAGACTAATGTCTTTAGAGCAGATGCTTTTACAAATGGAAGAATCCATCTCCAAAATATCACCGAGATCCTCTACTATCTGGAATAGGAGCAGCCCTGGAGACCACCAGTAATCAAATGTTCCCTTTACAGGAAGACTCAGGGGAGCACGGATAATGGTTAAGAGCTTGGACTCAGCCTTGTCTGGCCCTGCCACTTACCATCTATGAGTCCTCCCTGAAGCTCAGGTTCCTCATCTATAAAGTGGGGATGATAGTTAACAGTGCCGACCCTGTAGGGTTGCTATGAACATGAAATCAGTTAATATTTGTAAAGCACTTTGAACAGTGCCTGGCACATAGGAAGCGCTCCGCCTGTTTGTTAAGTCAATAAATCTCGCTGATATGTCTTGCCAGTGCCGTGTCAGGGATGACTGCCCTGCTCCAGGCATCTCCCTCCTTTGCACAGTCCATCTACACAACAGTGCCAGGATTACTTTACACGGGCACACACTCCCCTGCTTAGAGCACTAAGAGCCTCCACTGGCTCCGGGAGCTCGTCTAAACTCCGAAGCAGGGCAAGCAGGGAGCAAAGTGGGTGAGGGCAAGACTCTGGATCCAAAAGACTAGGGTTGCACCAGGCTCTGCACTTATAAGCAACCTGTGAGGACCGATTCAACTTCTGTGTCTCAGGTTCTCCATCTGTAAAACAAATAGTACCTACTTTCTGGGTTGTTGAACAATTAGAGGCATTAATACATACCAAGTCCTTTTATAGTGCCTGGCACATAATAAGCATTCAGTAAATATCTATTATTATTACAGGACCCTCCCCAGCTGAATTCCAACCTTTATAGCTTCATTTAGCAAATATTTAAGCACCTACGAGGTGCGGGGCCCTGTGTCTACATGGCCCTTTCTCTCACGGGAGCTTACAGTCAGGTAAGAGTCACTTACAATCCAGGGGGTAGATGTCTGCTATGGGTGGTAAACTGTACTCTAGGACCCCACAGCAAGGGAATCTAACCCAGTCCTGGGATGGGGGGGTCAGGGAAAGGCCTTCATGGAGGAAAGGATGCTAGGCTGAGAAAATGAGAAGGAAAACGGGAGACTGAGAATGAAAGAACATTCTACCTAAGCACCAGCCACATGTAAGTCCTCATCTTTCCCTGGTCACATAATGACTTTTACTTATATTACACTCTGATTTATGTCTGCCTACCTCAACAGATGAAGAGTTCCCCTCGTCACCTGCTTCCCTACTAAGCACAGAAAACATTCAGTAAATGTTTATTGAAAGAATTCACTTCTCCCCTATTTTTCCTTATGAGTAAAGATCCATTTTTCCAAAATGGCAGCCTGAGCTATGGTCCTAGAGCTACACCAACCAGCTCCTGGCTTCAGCAGACCCGTGCTCAGTTTACAGTATCAAACCAGTTCACATTCTACAAACCTGCAGATACAAGAAAAGATGGCTCTAACTCAATCCCTGTGGTATTTATTTCTCACCTACGAATCAAGAACACCAAGTGAGAGTTGCACCTCCAGGTTTTCCCTCAGGCAAGTCATTGAACCTCTCTGACCCAGATCCATCACCCCCTCCAGCCATGTTGCTTGTCTAGCTAATATAGACAGAGCTTCAGGGCTCTATCACCGTGTACTAATCCAACCGTTTTAGCAACTGGACGATTGTTTAGTATCTTCAACAAGTTTTGATTACGTTTTAAAGGTATATTATGAAAAACAAATTCGTTTGAGGTGCTTCCCCCCCTTTTGTTTAAACCAACTTGTTGGACTGGTGAACAATTTTATTCATTATAGTTACCATTTCATTTTTCACCCCCACAAGACGTATTCTTTCACTATAAGATGTGCCAAATGTAATTAAGAACTTCTGAGGAAGAGAGGAAAAACCCAGAGGCTTCGTTGCAGACAGAGGGTTTACCTGACCCCTAACTCACATAACTTTTAAGACAAAGCAAAGAAAACTGAGACGATTCTCCTTTAAGTGTAGAATAAGCTTTACTGGCATATTAGATAAAGAGTTGGCAATTTATGTCTCTACAAGGAAACAGTGGGAAAAATATGGACATTCAGTGTGCAGGAGACCTACGTTTGAATGACAGCAAGAGTTCACAGGAGTTTCCCCTGCTAAAAAGTGAAGATTATACTCCTACAATGGTAAAATGACACCTGCACATAAAGTGTCTAACAGTGCCTGGCACATAGTAGGTACTCATGAGATGTTACTCCCGCTCCACTTCTCAGAATACAGTTGGGAAATGAGGCTTTTATGGCAAAAATAAGTTTAGGAAAAAATATCTATGACAACTAAATTATCCTTGTTTGTGAACACTCAATCAGATTAAAGATGGCAGAACGTGCCAAAACTTAAGACTTTCATAACAGGACACCATTTTCTCTTCAAACTGCAATTGAGAAATGAGAATTCTTCGCTATCTTTTTGCTACTAGAATTCTTGAAGTCAGCCTTTGATGACATTTGATATATATACTTGAACATACACACACAAACACATATACAGACTCCCTCCCTAAATATAAATGCTTACAAAGGAATTAAAGTATGAAAATAATGCCCATGCTTCTCAAATTGCAAGGTCAGAATGACTTTAAAACAAAAATAAAACAAACCTCTAACATCTTAGGGAAAGTAAGATCAGCAAAAATATTTTCTGGTATGTTATATATGCTTATTAATTGTCTTTCACATAAAACTAATAAGTACAATAGTTATTATAAAGGCGTCTTTAAACATGTAAAATATGCCCAGATAAACTCTATTATGGTTCACGTTTCATTATTTTCCCAGAAATGTTGTGAGTAGAATGATTGAAAACCCTTTCACAATATTCCTTATCATTCTAATGAATTAGCTGTAGCCTTTGCTTTCAGAGCCATAATAATATTAATGGTTTTATAACTCCAAAGCATTAGGATGAATTAAATGCTCTTAAATAATCAAGAAATAATTAAAGGCCAGGAAAGAGTTTTAGTGTTTAAGTTCATGAATTTACCAAAGTCAACTCCGATGCTCTTACATGAAATGTGATTTTAAATTAAAATCCCATATTTCTTTAGAGAAAGCATCTAAGAAACCCACAGTGAAGTCAGCCAGCATAATAAACATATAATATAACCATGATAATTATCATGATAAACACCAGACATTTCATATGGCTTCTTTACATCTATGCCACACTTTCACGTCATCCAGGGAGCTGCTCCCCACACCCAGGTGAGGTAGTCAATGCTCCCAGCACCCAGATGAGGCAGACCAGGCAGTGGGCGTCATCGACATCAAAAAGGATGCTCTCTCTTTTTCTCCACCATCCTGGTGTGTGCGGTAGAATCTGTTCCTCACCAGGTCTACTTACAAGATTTTCAGGATCAAGCGATTCCTAGCCAAGAAACAAAACAGAATTGTCCCAATTCCCCAATGGATTTGGATGAAAACTCGTAATAAAATCAAGTACAACTCCAAGAGGAGGCACTGGAGAAGAACCAAGCTGGGTCTATAAGGAGTTGCACATAAGCTGGCACACATATTTACGCTGTTACCAAGGTCACTTGTATCTTAACGAATCACTGAAAACATTGCTACTATCTGGGCAGCCGGATGTGCTTTATTGGGAAAGTGATTTTTCTCTTCGTTTCAATGTTTCTGTACTCGTGGGCTGGCTTGGTAATAAATACGTAAGACCTTTCGTTTGGAAAAAAAAAAAAAAGAATGTGAGTCTACAGAGTCCTACTCAAGATCGCACAGCTACTAAGTGGCATGAGGGGTGGGAAAGAAGGCAAACTCAAGCCCAGGTCTTCAGGGCACCGTGCCCATGGTATTCTTCACTCACAGTATGAGTCTTCTGGGGGTAACAACTCAGATATTTCAACTGGCTGCAGAACTTCAACTCCACAACTTCTAGGTCATTGATTCCTCAATTTTCCACCCCTGGACCCTTCACCTCCCGCCCCCCAGGGGAAACATCATTACATTCTAAATGTCTCCAATTTCTTCATGGCAGTTATCTATGAGGCCTTTTTGATCAGACACACCTAGGGTTTGTGGAAGGAAATGCAGTTTTCCCCAGTCTTTGTGTGATGTGGGTGTGATGGATGTCAGGGAAAACTGAGACACAGCCACAAGGCGACACTCTCAACACTACAGTCATAGGAGCAGCTCCTGCCGGTGTCACAGATGTTCACTTCTGACTCCCCTTCTCCCACCGCCGCCCACCCTGTCCTCACCCTAATGGACAAGACCACATAAGAACACAGTGTTAGGGGCTTCCCTGGTGGCGCAGTGGTTGAGAATCCACCTGCCAATGCAGGGGACACGAGTTCGATCCCTGGTCTGGGAAGATCCCACATGCTGTGAAGCAACTGAGCCCATGCGCCACAACTACTGAGCCTGTGCTCTAGAGCCCGTGAGCCACAACTACTGAGCCCGCGTGCCGCAACTACTGAAGCGTGCGCCTAGAGCCTGTGCTCCGCAACAAGAGAAGCGACCGCAATGAGAAGCTCGCGCACCACAATGAAGAGTAGCCCCCACTCACCGCAACTAGAGAAAGCCTGTGCGCAGCAACGAACACCCAACACAGCCAAAAATAAATAAATTTATTTAAAAAAAAAAAAAAGAACAGTGTTAGGATTTACGTATGTTACACTCTATTTATCCAAAACCCTACTAAACTAAGACTCAACCTAAGTTCATTTCTTCTGCATAGAGAAACAAGGAAGATGTTTTTCAGTATGATGATCCCATAGGACCTGAGATATCTTCTGAATAAAAGATCAAGTCAGATTCAGGGTGGTTTCAGCAATCAGTGTGATTTATCAGGACCTCACTGCACTTAACTATAAAATGAGAGACTGAGCATCTCTAATAAAACTTTCACCTCTAGAAAAAAATTCTGACAATTTAAAAAAATTGATAACTTACAAAGAGCAAATGGACCCACTTAGCCAGACTATTACTGAACAAAAATCTCATTTCTAAAACAAACTTCAGAAATAAGATCTTAGTGTATTAATGCATACTATTCTTTCATATAATCATTCATATAATATTCATTCATAAAAAACTGTAACTAAAATACTTGATACGTTTTATGCCTTTACTGTAATGCTTAACGCACTGTAATTTTCCTAAAAACGACTTTCCTTTCCTTAATGTACAATTTTAAAAAAATAAATAAATACACCTGGGCAGAAAAAGATACCTACCTACACTTTGATAAGCTTGCTAACTTATCAAAGTTTATGAAGTAGAGTGAAGAATGACAGAGAAAGACTAAAATGCAACAGAAGACAAGTCAGTTTTCCAAAGGATCACAAAGTTCAACTCCCAAAGCAATGGGCAAGGCGCTTTCCCAAAGCACTGGCAGGGCTGACCTCGTCACTTACTTACGGGAAACAATAAAACTTGTAAGATGAACCACAGAAAAAAATCTAGAATCTGATGGCATTTCCTTGGGATGTTTTATTTTGGGTTAGATATCAAAAGTCCAGAGGTGTGTAAGGGAAACATCTCAGGTACGTTCATCCAACAGCAGGCACTCTTCAGGCTTTCCCTTTAGAATCCTTCACAAATGAAGCCCCATTAAATGAGAGGTCCTTTACCTCTCTGTGTGAAGCCAGGCCACAGGCAAGCAACGTTTACGGGACTGCAGGCTAGACCTGCAGAATGTAACTGCAATGAGAAGAGGAGTGAAATCTATGAGGTATTGATGACCTTTTCAGGAGTTCCAAACACCCTCCTCAAACTGCATTCACCCTTGGACCTGCCCTTGCAAAAAGCATGAAAGTGCCTCTTAACAGGTTGCAGGCCACACTGCTTTCCCACCCCTCTCTTTTCCCACCCCCACTGATGGTACAGGCGGCTTACACAACCATTTTAAATGGGACAAGGACAGATCCCTACATTTAAAAACAAGACTAAAATGTAAAACCTTCTCACTAGGACAGATGAGGACACCTGAGTCTTTAACAGGGTGTAATTACCAAGCCACCAAGCTACAAGATTATGCCTAGGCCTGGTAAGAGAAAGAACAACCAAGATGCTGGCAAAGCTTTCAGTATACAGGCCTGTAGTTTGGTAATTGGAGGTTGACTGGCTGTAGAGCCTGTTGGTCTATAATGACAGAGCGAGGTCATCGGTGGCCTGAGAGTAAAGATGACAAGTGTCCTCATCCAGTACGTAGAGAGGAAACAGAAGTATTACCCTCAATTCAACAGTGCTTTTACAGGCAAAGGGCCTGTCAGATGGCACAGAGTAAGAGCTTAAATTATACATTTTTTAAAGTTCAAAACTCAATCCTAGCACTGTTGTAAACAAACTCCAGTGCACAGATCTGAATAACTGACAGCCTTCTTAACAGTTAAATTTATCTTTTAACCCAAATGTATTAAACATGGACTGTAATACTTCCACATCAGCTTTGAAAATTGCTTAGAAGAGCGGTTCTCAAGGTATAAGGTGGAGTTCCGTACCACCAGCATCGACATCACCTGGATACTTGTTAGAACTATAAATTCTCAGACCCCACCCCAGACCTACTGAAACAGAAACTCCAGGGTGGGACGCAGTGATCTGTGCTGTAACCAGCCTACCAGGTGGGTCTGATGCCCACTGAAGTTTGAGGACCACTAGCTTAGAAGAGAATGAAGACACAAAAGTGAAAAAGTATAAGATATTTATAGGAAACAGGGGTACGGAAAGAACACTCAGCTTAGTTAGGTAGCAAACAGCATGAGGGAATGTACTAGAAATAAAAATGAAAGTTAGGTAGAAAAGCCAGGAAATTCAAGTTGGTTGAGTGCCAGCCTAGGAAGCCCAAACTCTAGCTGGGAATTGTGAGCTCTTGAAGGTTTGGGGGCAGGAAGTGAGATCATGAGAAGGGTGGGTTAGAAAGAGCTAGGAAGACTGATTCTAGAGCCAAGGTAATGAAATATGGACAAGGGAGGGATTAATAAGGTGTCAGGACTGGAAGTTTCAGTAAGACTTGGCAACAGAGACATCTCACTGACACCATTTATAGAAAAAGCAATGAAAAAGATAAGTTTGGGAGAAGACCACCCAATGTCGCTTTTGGTGTTTGAGGTACCAACGGAGTGTCCCAGGAAAATGTCTATCAGGTGATTAGAACAGTGAAAGAGAAAAGAGCATAGAGCCAGAAAAACAAATTAGGGATGAGGCATGCATGTGAAAATGATGATGTGAAGCCACAGATTTAAGTGATATTGGAGGGGGAAATGTAAAGAGAAAAAAAAAAAGAATGGAACTCTACAGTGAACTGGCCCCTCTCTTACATTCACTAACCTATCACCAAATTAACCTTGACCTCCGTGGGAGAACCTTCCAAGTCCCCAGACAGGAAATCTGGAATTTAGATCAGCCTGCAGATACAGAGAGAGAAGTGGGGTAATTTAAGCACAAAAGCTCTGCTTGAAAACAAGCCTAATTTTATTTTAGGTTTCACTAGAATGAAGAATTGAAGGTGAGGACTACCAATTATATTTGTATCAATGGAATCCCTGGTTCTAGTAGTTACTCATTCTCACTGAGAATTATCTTACCAGTGAGGATGAGTGTGCTTTGAACGGGGAGCCTGCAGAAGAGAAGGGAATGAGGCTTGGACTCATTGTTATTCTACTGACGCAGAGCCTCTGGTAACAATCAGTCCTTTCCTCAGAAACTCCCAGAGCTCCCAAGACCCACAGGGAGCGTCCTCCGTGCCAGCCCCCTGCCATCCCGACTCCCCCACGAACCACTGCCTTCAGAAGGCCTGCCAAGAACAAGCAAGGGAGGCAAGGCAGCTCCGGCAAACATACCACCTCTGTCACTTACCTTTAAGTCACCGAAAGGTTGTGGCCCAGAAACAGACCGGCAGAAACACAGCTGACCCTTGAACAATGCAGGGGTTAGGGGCGACAACCCTCCTCACAGTTGAAAAATCCACCTGTAACTTGCAGTTGGCCCTCTGTATCCCTGCCCCCCCGTATCCATTGTTGACAGTAGCCTCTGCATCTGCCTGTCACGCCAACGATTCAACCTACCACGGATCATGCAGTAGTGTAGTATTATATTTTACTACTGAAAAAAATCCACGTAGAAGTGAACCCGCACAATTCAAACCCATGTTGTTTAAGGGTCAACTGTAGAGTCAGTTGATGTTTAACAAAGAGGCAAAGGCAGTACAATGGAGAAAAAAACATCTTTTTGACAAATGGTGCTAGAACAGCTGGACATGCATCTGCCCAAAAAAAAAAAAAAAAAAAAAAAGTCTAGACACAGACCTTACATCCTTCACAAAAATTAACTCAAAATGGATTATAGACCTAAATGTAAAACACAAAAAACTCCTAGAAGATAACACAGGAGAAAGTCTAAACGACTTTGTGTATGAGAATGACTTTTTAGAGGCAACACCAAACGCATAGTCCATGGAGGAGGAAATAATTGATAATAATTCATTAAAATTTAAAACTTCCGCCCTGTAAAAGACACTGCCAAGAAAATGAGAAGACTAGCCACAGACTGGGAGAAAATATTTACAGAAGGTATATCTGATAAAGGACTGTGATCCAAAGTTTGTGCAGCAAGCGGTCTTCTTATTTGACAGGGGCCACCTGGCCATTCTGTGTTTACTAGTATTGATTCGCTTTCTGCTCATTTTTTTCTCCCCATCGCGACCCTCTGGGCTTTGTTCTTAGTCAGATCCTTTTACTGCCGGTACCCAAATAGTTTCCCGCAATAATAAACATTTCCAACTAAGGGAAGGAACTGGGAAAAGAGATATGATGAGGAAAAAATTTGCTTTTTCGATATGGGAAGAACTTTGTTAAATCTACTAAGGGATACCACACCATGGGGCCATGGAACCACGATGATCAAGCAGCTCGTGAGTAGCAGCTACCTGGAGAATAAACTCAATCAAGGCCATCCCACTCACCTTGCACAGTAAGGCTGTTGTGAATTCCCACTTCCCCACAGTCCTTTGGGGATCCAGTGCTTGTTTATACAAGGGTTCTAAAATGGGCAGGACCGGGGCGGGTGGTGCTTACAATATGACAGACGCTCTGGTTGTTTTTTCTTTTTCTCACCAGCTCTCTCTTTCAAGGACACTACCCTTCATTTCTTCTCTGTGTGAAACGTGTGTACATTTCTATACCTAGAAGAAAATCTACGTTGCTTGGCCAAACACATACTGGGCACACTTTGACACGGATACTAAAACTTGGAGGGTAGATAAACACACTTCAAACTGATGGCTGTGTTTTCCTGCCAATGTGTGGGACTGTTCACTCCAGCTTTGAAGAGCTATTTTATCTCTCTTTTAAAAGACTAAGGGCTCTTAATCTAGTACGCAGGGAGTATATGGATGGTTTTAAGGGATCCATCAGCCTCCTGATTTTTAAAAAAATAAAATCAAGTGTATGTGTACAGCTTTCATCAAATTCTCACAGGCGTTCGTGATCCAAAAATAGCCCAAGTACCACTACACTAGGTTCTGCAGGGAAATCCAGAAACACTTCTTCCATCTTAAAAGTCAAACCCTAAAGTCACATAAATAATAAAACTATAGCCTTAAAAACATAAACTCTGTCCTTTTATATGCAAACATTTGTTATGCATCTATTATGTTCCACCAGCTATTTTAAAGGATCAATATTTGAGACCCTTTAGTAATTCAGTTACACACCTCCTGTGGAACAATGAACACATAAATCACTTAACACTTTTATATAAACATCCTTTAAGCTTCACAAAAAGCTGTGAAGTAGATATTATTCATGTTTCAAAAGTATGAAAACAGACTTACAAAGTTAAAGTTTTTTCTCAAGGTCATAGTACTAGTAAGCTGGGGTCTGAACCTAGGTCTTCTGATGCCAAAATCTGTGGTAACATTCTGTAAAATACTAGTTTAAAAAATATCAATTGGACTATAGAGACCGAAATTTGATTAGTGGTTGCCTAGAGTTGAGGAAGGGGGAGATGGAGAGAAGAGGTGAGAACTGCTGGGAGGTGAGGGGAGTGACTGCTAATGAATACAGGTTTTTTTTCAGGGGCCTGATGAAAAAGTCCTCAAATTAGAGTGTGGTGATGGTTGTACCCCTGAGCTGTGTACTTTTTAGATGGATGAACTATACGGCATGTGAATTACATCTCAGTAAAGTTGTTAAAAAATCAATTGAAAACTAAGGGAAGGAATCAATTTTCAATATTTTGTCAGCTTTAAGATCAAAGTAAATACAACTCAAAAACTCACAGAGGTACTTTGTTTCCCCAAGTATTTACAATTCATTTCACATTAGGAAGTTCAGTAGTAACTGGAAGAGAAAAGATGGCTTACTATTCCTGGATTAATTCCAGCTTGGTTAGAATTCGGCTGCAGAACTCCTGAGTTTCCTTTACCTCCCCTCCTGTAGAGTGGGGACTGAACTACTTATTTACACTCTAACTTAGAGAGGCATAAAAATGGAGACAAAAGCCTAGTACTCAGGAAGGTTTAATCCCTAAATCATTACTGGTCACTAGGGGTATAGAAACAGCAAGGTATACTAATGTCATGAGAAGTACTCATGAACATAGCAAACCAAGCTTATCTTCAAACCACAGTTTCATTCTTCCACTTCTCTTTTCAGAAATGTTCAATGGTCTCTTATTATTTATCTTATTAAATCCCATATCCTCTGCCTGGCCTCACACCCCACCTCATTTCCCACCTATTACAATAGCCTCAAGGTCGGTCACCCTCCTCAGTCTCACACTCAACTCCATCTCCAAATTAGTGGAGAGTCCCCAGTAATCCCTTTCTTTCTCTCCTCTAGCCTTCAAACTCCTAAATCTTTTAAGCACCACCTCAAATCTCACCTCCTTCTTGGCTATTCAGCCTTGACTCTCCTCTCTCACATCATTACATCCTATCTAGTCACCACCAGACCTTGTACCAAATACGGCAACCTGGTTTCCACCATCGTTCTTTGGGGAGGAGATCCCACATGACAACCACCTAGACCAGAACTGAGTATAAGGTAGAAAACTTAGTCATTAAACTACCATGAGTAGACTTACTCCCCAACTCCAGGAAGTCATGCAAAACAGTCTAAAATATTTTAGACCAGTTCCTCTACTAGCAATCCATGAAATAATCTGGAAATTATAAGTGACATTTAAGATAATGTGTGATTTAAGAGTTTTCTACTGAGGTGCTTTACTCATATATATGACTTAATTTATTACAAAGTAATAAAAAAAATTCATATGATTTATGGAAATGCTTCAAAAATGGATAGTTGATTTATATGGACTTATCCCATTTAAAAATCACATCCGGGGCTTCCCTGGTGGTGCAGTGGTTGAGAGTCTGCCTGCCAATGCAGGGGACACGGGTTCGAGCCCTGGTCTGGGAAGATCCCACATGCCATGGAGCGGCTGGGCCTGTGAGCCACAAGTGCTGAGCCTGCGCGTCTGGAGCCTGTGCTCCGCAGCAGGAGAGGCCACGACAGTGAGGGACCTGTGCACCGCGATGAAGAGTGGCCCCCGCTCGCCGCAACTGGGGAAAGCCCTCGCACAGAAACGAAGACCCAACACAGCTAAAAATAAAAATAAATAAATTAATTAATTTAAAAAAAAAAAGAACAGTTTAAAAAAAAAAAAATCACATCCGTTCTTCCATTCAATAAATATTTCAGAGCACCCACTAGGTGTCAGGAACTTAATCACCAGAATTCAAGCCAATTTCAAGAGGTAAAATTCAGAAGTGCAGCATCGTTACATTCACTTTGAAAAGATTTCCTCCATACACATCAAGGATGCAGTTGAAGACAACAACCAACACAGGCGCCGACACAGGCAACATCCCTACCAATGCAGGCCCATCAGCTTCCTGCCCCAATGCCACCATCCGCCATCTCTTTTGCTTGAGCATTGTTCCTGGTTACCCAAATCTTGAGCCTGAATCACAAATCCTCTTCTCTCCCAAGAACCAGGGCAAATCCAGTTACTTTCCTCTCACCCCATCTCCACCCACCAGAAAAGCAGCATGTCTGAACCCTAGCAAACCATTTCTAAATGACACACATCTCTACCCTACACTTATAATCTCCTCAACTGCCAAGAACAGAATGGATCCTTCTCAGACGGGTTTCATGCAATTAGAACTGCTAACTACTCATGCGTATGGGCTTTATTTACAAAGTACACTGAGTGTAGACACGGTTTAGACATGCCCTGGCATCTATCCTCAGTATCGGTTTAATGTACTTATGCTCCTCTTGTACTTGTGTATCTTCTTTAAAAAAAATCCCAGCCTGGCATTCTAGCACCTTTCCACTACACAACACAGCTGTTTTGTTTTGGGGCTTGGGGCAAGTATCAAAGAGACAAAAATATTGTTTAGCAAGAAACAACACATACCTTTACATATGGAGAAACAACACTCCATATATAAAGATATGGAGGGATCACACATATGACAAAATATTCAGTTGATCCAATCTTAAAATTGGTTAAAAGTTAAAAATCCATGGCGTGAGAGCAGTATTGTGGCTAAAGAGGAGGAATAATTTCCATGTTTAGTTTCTTTTTCTTTTAAACATAATAAAATTTCTTAAAGCTGGCTTACATGTAGTTAACCTCTCAAATGATCAGCCCCAGAGAGGGAAACATAATGGTGAAAAATCTGAACTAACATTACAAAAATAATCCAAATCATAAATTTTCTAATTCAAGTTGGACTTCCAAGTATGTCACTCAATCACATTCGAATATACGTGTATGTGTGATATTCTGAGAATTCACTCCAAACAAACTATGTTTTAACAACCAAGCTCAAGAGGAAGTTGAGAGGTCCAGCTTTCACTAAGTTTAACAATTTATTACGGCTCAAGCTGGATATATACTATTCTTAGACCATGAGAAAATTTATACTATCTCAAACCTCTGCAACAGGCAAATAAGTTAAGCATGTGGATTTGTATGGATGCCTCAATTTGCAGGGTCAGTAAAGGGAGTTTGAGAGATGAACAAAGGAAGCACATTGGTGCAGAAAATGCTATTAAATTGGAAGAGTAAGTGTTGTCAGGAGTAACTGAGAAGTGGCCTCATTTTCTGAAAACTTCCAAGACCATGAAGAATTATACACCAAAGGGAAAAAATTTTAATCTAGCCCACTTTATCAAATTCCACATTTGCATTTAAATGTTTACACAGCTCCCTTAAATAAATACTAGTATTTATTAGCTGCACAGTTTTACCTGGTGGCTTCCATCAGCTACTTGAATCATTCTCATTGCTCTATAAACGTGAGTAAATGCTAAGATGGAGACATCAAAAAGACAACAGAGCTACAACACTTCACACCCTGTCTCATACTCAATAGATATTGGTTAACTGATTGGAGTTGGAACTAAACAAAACATTTCTAATTTGTTCAAATCTGGCCAAGTGCCATACCAGCTACTCTTTTTTTGGGGGGTTTGCGGGGGGCTCGCCGCATGGCTTTCAGATCAGGGACTGAACCCGGCCCACCGCAGTGAAATCGCCTTGTCCTAACTACTGGACGCCAGGGAATTCCCATACCAGATACTCTTTCTTAATGGATGCTTACTGAATCCCATGAGCTCCCCATGATTCTAATGGCCTAAGAAAGGAGACAAAACAAGACTGCGTCATCCATCCATCCATCTACCCATCCAGGTATGTGAAACCACTTATCTGCTGGGCACCAAGCTAATGGCTGAGAATATAATGTGTGTCTAGTAAATTCTTCCAACTTCTTATTTTTCTTATGCCTCAGCATCCCCCAAATAGGCTGCCAACACCTTGTCCAGGTGACCAGTTGCACCACTACAATATAGCTGGTCTTACCACAGGTTCCCCTTCCTGCCCTTCCCTGACTGCGAGCTAGTGACATTCAGACATACCAAGGAACTCACCTCACGTCCTATACTTGTGTACTCCATCTGAGCCCAATAAAGGCACCTGCCCGTGGGTCCTCTCTCTCCCTGGGCCCCCCACCTGCCTGGCTGAGTGTGTTCCCAGGAGCTCCTCTCACACGGTCCCCTGAGTGGCACGCGGGACCTCCCTCTTCTGGGACCTGTGAGTGTAGTAACTCCTTTAATTTCATATGCCTCTCGCAGGGGTAACTTCTGTGGCCATTTGTGATGATCCTTAAAGACCCCACAAGGAGGCCATACTCCCCCGTTGATAACACAGGGTGCAAAATTGGACAAAATCCCCATCCTCTGGAGCTTGGTCTAATGAGAGACAATCAAGCACCATGAAAATAAATTGTAGAAAAAAGTACTTCCAAGGAGAGGTGAGCAGAGCTGTGAAAGTGTGTAGGGTCTGGCTTTTTTTTTGGGGTGGTGGGGTGGTGGTCAAAGAAGACTTGCCCTGAGGCCTGAAGGAGGCTAGGTCTTTACTAAGGCAAGAAGGAAGAAAAGGAAGAGGAAACAGGGAAGAAGAACGTTTCAAGCAGAAATAGCAGTTAATGCGAAAGTCCCTGGAGGGAGGAAGCAGCCCACAGGAGAAGCTGAAAGCTGCCCACACCGCTGACTGACAGGAAGGCAGGCAATACGGGTCGAGAGGGCAGAGAAGTAGGCAGAGGCCAGACCTGCAGCATCTAGTTAAGGATGTATCTTTATCTTAACATAAAAAAAGAGAAAAAACAAAACCCCCCAAAAGTTTCATGTAGCACAGTAGAAAGTGTACTGGATCCCAAATCAGACAAGTGATCCCCAGTCCCAAGTTCCAGATCAAAATCAGGTGGGCACCGACCTCTGCCCCACTCAGTGCGTCAAACGAAGATATCAAAACCTATCTCAGAGCACCCTGTGAGGAATGAATTAGGTGAAGGATGTGAAATTGCTTTGTAAAGTGTTTGGCAAATTAATAGCATTATAAGAGTATAGATTATTTTTAATTAAATGCTGGAAAATAAACCAGGATTTGCATAAAATCTACTTTCTCCTTTTAAAATCACAAATTAGGAAAATGTGCCCAAAGATACAATCATTTTAAGAGTAATACTCTCATACTTGTGCTTCACTGAAGGAAATGATATTTACAAAACTCAAGACCTTATTAAATTTCGGATGTTAACCTGTTCTATGACCCCTTACGGATGGATGGCCGGCTGTTCGGATATTCATTTATTATCTTTCAATGCACCAGAATCTTATATCTTAAATAATCACCATGTAAACCTCCCTAGAAAAAATATCCCTGGTATAAATCCAGAATTGTATGTCATCAATCAATTATCTTATTACACAGAGAGCTTGGAGCCAGACTAGACAGAGAGCTTACCTATTCCTGTATACAATTAAACATAAGTAAG
The DNA here is from genome assembly GCF_028021215.1 of Eschrichtius robustus. NCBI lineage: Eukaryota > Metazoa > Chordata > Mammalia > Artiodactyla > Eschrichtiidae > Eschrichtius > Eschrichtius robustus. Next base: position 46,960,136 of record NC_090840.1, on the reverse strand, counting down.
TTGAAGTACAAGTGGCTCTCATGGTCTGAAGGCAATATCCTGAAGTAGAGCAATAAAGCAGAAGGAAAAGAATACATCTGTGGTTCTTTACAATGGATAAATAGCTGTATCATCTACTCTGTTTTTGGTGGGTGAAGTTCTTGCTGCCAAAAGAGAGCAAGCAAGAAAAAAAAAGCAAGGTGCTCTAAACTGATGTTGGTATAAGGTTAGCTTATCTCTACAGCTTCCCATTACCCTTATCTCTTCCTAAAAGGAAAACATTAAAGCAATCAAACTTTAGCAAGAGGAATGACTCAGTAGACACACACACACACACACACACACACACACACACACACACACACACACACAGAGCCCTCAACTGTTTAGGCTATTTGCATATTAAACAGTGTAAACTTCTAGGTCCTTTACAGTTACAACTGCTGTAGGTAACTTCAAAAAATTATTTTAAAAAATCAAAATAATAAAACAGTATAAAATTTTATAAAAGTGCATTCTCATACAACCCATGTGTACAGTATTCTTATAGATTTGTTACCAAAACTGAATGCCTGTAATTACTATTTTCTGAAATTAATACTGGTTTACAGGGGTTAAGTCTATTTAAAAAGTGTGCCTCATAAAACACATTTTTCTTACAAATATTTATCAAATGAAACTTATTTTATGCCTTTTAGCAATTTCTCCCTCAGTGTAGAAGAGCATTTTATAAAATAAGCGTGTCAGATTTTTGCATCATTTTAAAAATATGAACCTTGCATTACATATTAACTCCAAGCCTAAAACTGCTTTTTTTTTTCATCAGTCTGATGATAAAATAGCTATTCTGGAATTCCTGAAATACCTACAAGACTTTTTCATTCAATACCAGAAAACTCTTATAAGCTTAATGAATTGGAGAAGCATTACCCGCTAACAAAGGCAAGAAGCTTCAAGACTCCACAGGAATTCCATCATTCAGTTTTCCAACGTGGGATGGGGGAGGGGAGACCACACTCTAGGAAAAGTTAACTAAATACACTGAAGGATTGTAAAGTATCCCTTCTACAGAAAAACAGAACCACAAAACAAAACAGAGAGGCTTCAAAACAGTATAAAAATACTTTTAATTATACGTTAAAAGTTAGTGACAAAAGCCTAAAAACTCCTTTGTCCCTTTTAGCCTCGAAAGCAGAGGAAGACTGCCTATAGGTAGGACTATTAGAAAATTTTGTCCTAAGTAAAATTTAGGACTTTACAATGACATTGAATCAGAATAACTCTTAGATACGGCAAACACCAAATGTATTGAGTGAATCAATCCAAATTGCAAACTGATTTTATGTCAAAAGACAGTGGCTGGATAGAATTCCTTCCTTTTAGATGTTGGATAGAATTGAAACAAATGCATGGTAACGACACGGCACCATTTACCTCTCTCAATTTTGAAACCCCCATTTGCCAGGATCAATAACATGGAATATAATTCAAGAAATTTAATATATCAAAACAAAAGAGGGAAAGAAGGTCCTCGGGGCCTCTGGATAGAACAGAGTCCCAAGATGGAGCTCAGAGTAAAAACAAGTTAGAGTTTTATATTAGGTATTAGAATCTGTATTTTATTCCTCATTTCACCTGGAAGCTGAGACATTCACTGGAACAAGGTCTGGGTGAAGCAGGGGTTTTGGCCAAGCCTCGCTGGAGAAGAGCGCCATCAAATCAGAGGCAAGCCAAATACATACCAATGTGTCGCAGCTTCTCTTGAAGAATGTTGAAGTTGGTTACTTTCCCCAAATCAGGACACATCAAGCCCTCCAAGGAGGCAGCAAGAACTGGCCCCTCGCACTGCCAATCAAGTCCCTGACTCATGGGGCACATACCCTGCCCCCCCAGAGTGAACACAGGCTGATCTTGTTCAAGAAAAAGGAAGGAGGAAGAGAAGAAAAGATCTGAAGGAAATGGAGATATCCAAGAAAACCTATTCCAAGAAAAAGGAAATGGGCACAAGAGGAACAGGCACCCGAGTTCACGGGGGTTGGAATCAGAGCGGAAGGAGAGAAGTCTCAGAGCACTGGGCCTGCCAAACTCGCTGAGCTGATCAAGAACTCTTTCTGTTACTGGCTTCTTTCTTGATATCTCTCCTCCGTAGATTCTCAAAATGACCTGCCTACTCTCAGAAATAATCAAACTCAGTCACCTGAAAAGTCCATTAGAATCCAAAATTAACCACCCTAAAACAAGCTTGCACTTGATGACGAGCAGTGCAAGAGCTTTTAAAAGCCTTGGAGCTAGATAGGCTGGGTTAATTCCTGGTTCTACCAGCACAGTGACTTTGGGCAAGTGACTTACCTGCCCCGGGTCTCTCTGGTTAACTCACCTGTAACCTGGGGTGGATAACAGTATACCTGCCTCACACAGTGGCAGTGAGGATTCCAGACACAGACTGCTTAGGAGAGCTGCTTGGCACCTAAGTAAGCAGTGCATAGCATTAGTTACTAGTAATTACTTACTGACGAAGTCGTCGGTTTTCTACTGTCCTATGAAGAACAGATGGGTTTGATAAGGAAAATTATAACCACAGGCAGATTTTCTCTCTTAATCCCATTTAGTGGGTGAGAGGTGAATTTCTTGGGGCTTGTAGGAGGAATGTGTTGCAACCCACAACAAGCACGTGACAGGTGTCTTCTCTGCACCTACACTACCTGCCTGGGCTAGGTGTGGGCCAAAGAAAGCCTCCCCCGGGGAACGGGCTAACGCACTCAATGGCTAGAACCAAGCGGGAGCTTCCCAGGGACAGTCACCTACTTTTCCAGTAGCCCTCTCGCGGGTGGAACTTGGGTGAGCGAGCTAATCACCGGCTGGGCAGGAGGCAAGTTCCGAGTCCTCCTCTACAGTAACCTGCGAGCTGTGTGCAACCCAGGGACCTCGTCAGACCGATGATCACGGAGACCGTGGGTAGCAACCAAGAGCTGATGATATTATTACTAGAAAAATGATCAGGGCACCCATCAACAGGAAGTAGTTTGACTCCTGTAACTCCAGAAGCGAGACCCGCCCGGGGGGGCTCCTGGGGGCTCCAGACACCAATGAGGAATAATCACAGACGGGCAGTGGACTGTTACGATTGGCCAGTTTAAATAAGAATCACTGTAATATACTTCAAGGGAACACTTTATTCTTTAATAAAACGTGCCTAGAGAAGGGAGGTCAGGGGACTTGATTTGGGCTGTCTAAGTTATTTCCCCAGGGTTCTAGGGTTCTGTGTGTTGGGTGGGAATCAGGCCAAGTCAATGCACTTGTTACACACGCACAGTGGGGAGTATCAAAACTCCTTCCTCACCAGCACCACTGACACAAGTGCGGTGCCAATAATGACAGTATTATTGGCCATTAAGCCTTCTTTTTCAGTAGAATTTGTCTCTCTCTGGGAATGACTGTTAGCATTCTCCATCAACTGCTTGAATTATCACTAGATTCTATCAAAAATCCTACAGTGAGACTGGGGCAACCATCCCGTCCTCCATTTTGATTTCAATTTTTATATTTTACATTATACACACTTGTAAATATGAGATCACTGACAAGCATTTAAGGTTCAAATTTTCATGTGAGCAGAGAGGTCCCAGCCTATCTAAGCTGCCCATATTTGGAGGGACTATACACTACTAGGGAAACCCCAAAAGCCCAAGTGTAAAATTTCAAACCGAAAAGAGAGAGAGCAGTCTCAGAAGTGAGCTGGATTTCAAAACTGATGAATCAGAAAAGTTCTTCTAACTCTATTCTTTTAGCTAAAGGACTACTAATCACTACAACAGTTTCTAGGTTCTGGTTCAACCTAAGGAAATAGGTGTTATTTGTTTTAAACACCGCTCATTAAATTAAAAAAAATCAAATTCAGTAATATTTGAGTAATTATTTGAGTAATATTCAGTACTTATTGAGCCCCTATACAAAGGCATTTCCGGGTATGCAAACATATGGGAGTTATTACTATAGCCCTCAGAAGAGAAACTGATATTAGGGCTTTTAAAACCATATTGTGTCTGATAGGAGGCACCAAGATAACAGCCTGATGAAGATACTCCAGACAAGGGGAAACAAAGGGCCAATTAATAAACATTCCCCAAATTACTGGCTCCAAAGGGCCTACTCGTGAAGGACAACTGGGTCTATCTACGAGCTGTGTTAAAGCTTCCTAGTGTTGCTGTCAGGTTTGAACTTCCCCTTTCCCAACAACTCATAAGCCACTCATTTCTAAAAAGGCTGCTCAGTTCACAGCAGGTGCTGGACAGCTCTGAGAGATAAAGACTTCAGTCCCATTTTCAGGGTTACCTACAGATAAGCGTTTTGTTATTCACTTATACCACACCCTTCAGGAGAGCCTCAAGCCACCCAGCTGTTCAGGGGGATTGTGGTTCAAGAGCAGGAAACATCCAGAAAACATTGGGAAAAACATTTTCGTTTGTTTCTTCCCCATGTCAAGGCCATTGCTTGGGAGGAAAATGAATGCAAAGGAGAAAAAGGGGGGGAAAGTTTAGAAATGCATCAAATTGGTTTCAAATAACGCTCTTCCCTAAGTTTTCTTGAAGAACTAAGGATCTCAATTTCAGTATAAAGTGTTCTGTTAAACACTCCATTTTTAGATTCCTATACTATGACTACCCAAGAAATGTTTCTGACATAGAATTTGAGATCCAAGAGATAAAAGGTACACAGGCACATGTGAGTTCAATTTGCTAGAACAGTGATAAGAAGGAATTTTACACAACACACAATATGCTGCAGAAACCCATTAAATGATGTCTACTCGGTGTGCGCACCGATGTCTAGGACGCTCTAAAGTTGGGAATCAGAGCTTTTTTGTTGCTGTGGCCCTACTTACCACCAAAACCGACATCAAGACAGTAAACTGCATGCCCTCAAAGCTGCAAATTCCCTGTTTCGTGTTCATTGCAAAGCAGATTCTCACCGTTAAAACTGGCAGTTTAAACAGAAGGTTCAGACCAGGAATTTCATTGGTCCATTTCTGGTCATAGCTACTTCCAGTAGCTCCTCACCTTTCATGAATATTCCTGTCACTTCAAAAAGAAAAAAAAGGAAGCACTGAAATGATGGGGTAAAATATAGGTTAAAAAACAGTGAAAGGATGGCAGCTCGCTCCCAGCAGGGGAGATTGCCTGAAGGTGAGAAGAATCCCTCTATCAAGATGGATCACGTTGTACGTCTGTCTGCAGCAAAAAGCATCTGTGATTCTTAGAACTTTCTTCCTCCTTGACCTTTCATGTTTGAGGAAAGACAAATAGTGGATATCTCAACTGCCTCTATTGTTGTTGTTGCTGCTATTGTTAGTAATAAACATCCATGAAAGCTGCAGTGTAATTTGCATAAAAAGTCAAACCAGGACCCGCTCAGGTCAGGCCAGATATCAAGACAGACAAAGCATCCTTTAAATCCAGACCCCACAGTTTTGTGTAAGAGCCACTTTGATATCCTCGGTCAGCAGGCAAAAAAAAAATAATAATAATACAAAAAAAACTTTACCCAGGTACACCCTGACACCACGTATTACCATGTGCAAACCTTATGAAGAGCCCAGACTGGCCTCAAGATTGAATACTGGGATGCGGCGAATGAATATAGACCCTGACAATTGCCGGTGGCTTCTTCTCTAAATAGTGGGTGGAGAGTGCTGGTGGGGAGGTGGTCTCCAAGTTTACGGGTGAGCTTGAGTCATAATTAGACCTTCTAGATCCATATTTACCAACTGTGACTCACACTGTAAGTGGGGCTGCAAGAGTCTTTTATAGGATAAGCTACTGAACCAGATTTTTACATGTACATCCAAGGCATCTGATGGTAGTAGACCTTTCAACAGCAGGGGAACATCACTGCCTAAATGTCATCAACTCAAACCTTTGAGACACAGTAATAAATTGAAAATAGCCTGCGTTTTCCCCTCAACTCAGATATGAGACCATTCAGTCTGACACCAAAAGGTTTTGCAAATCAATAGGCCATTTAGAAATGGCCCGTTTTCATTCTAGCACGGTGGCTTTTTAAAAAAATGGTCACACCCAATAGAGCAGGCTACAGGCTGCGTGGAAAATGCCAGTTCAGAAAAGCTTTGCTCTTTGTGAAGGTTCCCATCAGCAGAGGGAATTCACAGCAGGATGCTCTGCTGGGCCCATTAATCAGTATATGGAAATTCAAACAAAAGGCTTGTGGAAGCCCTCTTCCCAAAAACATTTTTTAATTCCGCAAAGGAATCAGAGGCGAGACTCTAGCTGGTTAGAGGGCTAACCGTTCTGACAAATCTTTAATGAAACACTTGAGAAATCCATTCACACGTAGTCCTGTTTCACACACCAGCTTTTTCCCTCAGTTCCAAACTTGATAGCAATAACTAGTAATTCACCTCCCTGTCGTTAAAATAGCCCTTTCTCTGTACTTCAGCTGAGGCCACTGAAATTGCTCCATGAGGAACAGAAAAATTCATCACACATTCTACAAAAAGCTCCCCATTCCCCTTTTCCTCCAGTTTACTATGATGATGGCATTCCCATCACACAAAAGCAAAGGGACGGTCTTCTTTAAGGAAGTCCACGGCTCCTCCATCACTCCATACTATGGACTGGAGTCTTCTGTGTTCTCTCGGCTAATTTTTTCACTAATAGGAACTTTGTTTCATATTTTAAGAGAGAAGACACAGAAAGCAAGCCAGCCAATCGGCCAAGTACTAAGCTATCTTACCCCCAATCCTAGTAAGGGCTCCTCTGAGAACATGAGGGAGACTACGGACCCTCTCCCCCCAAATTGTGTGTCCACACAAAATTCTACAGTTTTTGGCAGTTGATTCATGAAATCCTTAGGTCCGTCCAGGATTCACGGATTCCTAGTCAAACCCCAAGACTGGACCACTCTCTGATCTTAGTCTATTTTGGATGTCTGTGAGGGACCACTGACAGACCCTTGGAGGGATGGATGAAAAGGTTTACCTTTCTAAAAAATTGCAACAGATTATGAAATGGAAAATTTCTCTGCAATTTCTGAGCAGTTTACAGCAGAGTAAACTCCTTTTTCAGCTAATATCTTCTTCCGAGTTAAACTTCTGCCCTTTAATTCCTGATTCTCCCCTCTCCCTGTCCCCTGCCTGCTTGTAACTCCTCACCAGGATTACTCAGCAGCCCTGGAACCGATCCCCCAGCCAGAGCTCTGGTCTCCCCACCTTAAACCCCAAAACCTCTTCCAAAAATGGAAGGGCTGCCAGAATGTAGTCCCTGCTATCCCGTCAGCTTATCCTCTTTACTCCACAGAGCAGGGGTTCCATCCACGGCAGGGAGTTCAAGCTCATTTGGATGTTTGTCAGAAATGCAGATGCCCAGGCCACACCCTGAATCTCAGAACACCCCAAACTGACAGAATTTCAGAGTGGGGTGCAGGAATGTGCATGTTTACAGAGCTCATAGACATTTCTCATGCACCCACAGTTTGTGGACTGTTGCTCACAAATCATCCACCATTGAAGCCTGGGTAAGATCCTCCTTGCCTGCCTCCCTCCTAATATTATGTGCTCATTCTCACCTTAGACTTTTATTCTATTTCTTACCTCTACATGGAAATATTCTCCACCTACCTAAATCTTACGCATTTCAAAAGGTCTATCTCAAAGCCCCTCCTTCCCCGATACTGATCTATTCTGATCTCTCTCGAGGTGAATTTTTCTCTGACATCACACATCAGAATTACCTAGTCCTTAAAATATTAGTTATTAGTCCAGTCCTGGTGCTACAGAATTGGTGGAACATGGAGCGAAATGTAAATATGTAAACGTTAAAAAAAATGAAATAATAGACGAAAAACTGAGAGAACTCTCAAAACCACCAAAATCTTGTCTGTTAAATTTCTACTTTCCAGAAGTCCTCTGAAATACTTCTGAAACCAAGGCCAGGCAGAGAAGAGTTAAAGTCTTTAAACCTGCTCTCTCAGCTAATGCAGTAGATGCCAGCTACCAGAGAAAAGCTAGTCAGGTGGAGACAGCTGTGCCAGGGCTTAGCCTAACAGGATATACTGACAGCACAAAGAGCCAGCTCACTGAGCTTCTGGAAAAGACCTCAACTCTGCCCCTCCCCCCTCCTCACAGCAGTGTCTCAAAAACGCCTATGCCATTTAATTACACAACAGGCCCATAAAAAGTAGTGCAGACTTAAAACTGCACATGATGACCTGCTGCGTAAAAATATACAATTATTTTTTTAAATGATGCACAAACCAGGTGATAATTATAGCGATAATAAGGTTCCCTAGAATATGCATGTGTTATAAAAAGCTTCAGTCCTCAAATCTTATGAGTGGGCATAACCATCGCTAAACCCATCCATTTATTAAAAAAAAATTAACAGCAAAGCTTCCTAAGGATGCGGCAACTGTGCTAAGTGCGGTGGGGACACCAAGATGAATGAGAAATGGTTAATTGCCCTGGAGGAGCTCAGCACAATCTTGTCGGAAGGAATATAATAAAGAATAACAGTGCAAAGCAGTGTGTGATAAGTGCCATGAGAGAAAGTCAAGGTACTAGAGGAGAGAGGGAGTGATTACTAGAATAGAGAAAACAGCACTGAGGCAGCAGCAGTTCACCTGGTTCTTGAGGTTAGAATTGAGAGGACAGTCAGCATGCAAGAAGGGCAAGAGCTTAAGAACACAGATGGGAAAATCCTTCTGCTAGGAACGGAATGGGATGGCAGTTGAGGCAGAGTTGTCGACAGGATAATTGGACGGACGCTCCTTGGCCTCTCTTGGGTATACCCGTAGGATGGGGATGATTTTACAACGGTCAAGTCACTTTGCTGATGGGTAAACCATGTCCAGTTAGCCTAAAGGCACCCAGGTTCTTTCTTTCCTAACAATACCGCAGCCCAACCTCAAATTAAGCCTCCATGGAGAGGAAACTGGGGAAAAAACGATATTCTGCAATAAACTAGGCGAGAAAAAGTACCAGGGAGCATCATGGCTAGACCAATGGACGTAAAGTCAGAAGACTTGGGTTTGAGTTCAAGTTCATTTTGTCAGCTATAACACTTGGAGTAAGTCACTCACACTCTGTTTCTTTGCATGCAAAATACAAATGATAATTTCTCCACCCAGTAAGAGCGCTGTTCCAACAACATGGATGTGAATGAAGGTCCTCTGTAAAATTACAAAGCTCTTTCAAAATGTAAGGCAATATTACTGGATAAGTTTTGAAAAGTTTTAAATTTTATTTTTAAGTACACATTGTCGTGATTAAAAAAAATAAAAATAAAGACCCTCAAATAACATGATGACTGTCCACAGCAAGGCGAGCGCTAGGCTCAGGCAGAAGCAGATACCAGAGATGCCAGAGCAGAAAAATGGAAATAAACAGGATGGTGCTGAAATTGTTGGGCTGCTAGAAAACCAACCCTGAAAGCACTCTACAGCTAGTCTTTCCATTTACTTAAACAGAGACACCTCCTTAACAGAAAATCAGCTCAAACTTGTTTAAATTGAAACCTGTGACATAAAAAAATCCTAAATGATACTGGATTTAAAAAGGAAACACTTATTCTGTTCAGATTACATGCTGTTCCCTCAATAACTAAAAAGATATTACTATGGTCCTACCTAATTTCCTTCATTATCATCTTCACTTTTTTTAAAAGCTAGGGTCAATCAATAATGAATGCCCAATATACAATTATCTAAGTTAAATACATACACATATAAAACAGAACTTTAAAAGATGGAAATTCATTTTCATAGTTAAAGAAACAAATGCAAGATATACATACCCACTCGTACATTACAGTGAACTCTTTTGCCATTAGCCATAAAAATGTTTGAAGCTCTAAGTAAATATATTAACCTGTTAACCTGCACTAAAGGATTCTATAGTGTGACTAATTAAAATAAATCTTCATTTGATGCCATGCAGCCCTCAAGACTTTCAAATTCTACATATTAGACTAGCATGCTTATAATTTAAGAGCCAAATAATTTTTTCCATCCAAAGACTATCTAACATGCCAGACTACACAGCTATTTCTCAAATTCCTCACCTCCTGAATCTCTAGCAGCCTAAATTTCCCTCCCTCGTTCTCCCCACCTTCCCTTAATAACTGATTTTCTCTACATGTTCCTCCTTTTACCACAGTAGCAACAAAATTTATCATCAACCAAGGCACTTTGGAGCGTGAAAGAGGGGAGCTATTAATGATTAAGCCAGAAAAACAGGTATAAAAAACCGGGACATACAGTAACCCTACCTACAGCTATTATTCTAGGTAGAGGGAAAAGTCTACTCAGGAAGAGGGAGAGAAGGAAATCTCTTATTTAATAGGCTGAACTAGTATGTAAATATTCGGACCCGGGAGTTTCCTGGTGGTCTACTGGTTAGGACTCAGTGCTGTCACTGCTGTGGCCTGGGTTCGATCCCTGGTCAGGGAACTGAGATCCCGCAAGCTGCACGGTGTGGCACGCATGCATGCATGCATAAATAAATAAATAAAAATTTAAAAAATAAAAAATAAAAGACTATCTTAAAAAAAAATATTCGGATCCATCCCAGCCCTGATTTCCATCTTTGAACCACGCACAAGAAAGAAAGTTGCCCTGCTGCCCCATCTCTCCTCCTTTCTGGGATGCAAAGTCCAGAATGTACCTGACTGCAAATTCTTTGGGACCACTGGCAAAAGCTTGATAGTCCTCTGGTTTAAACAGAGGACTATCCTTCACTGTTAAAGAGGCATTAATAACCTTCAAGTAAATAGGCATTAGCAGTGTCATCTTCCAACTTCTGAGGCTCACCCTTATCCAAAACATTCATTAAGTGTAGTTTACTGTGCTGGGTGCTGCAAAGGTCAAAGGGCATAGCCCTCATCCTCCCTGAATTTACAGTCCAAGAAGGAAAATGACATGGGCTATAAAATAAGAGATCCTCACACATCAAATAGGGGATACAAAAATGCAGGCCAAGGAGGAAGAGCAGAGCTGGATTTGGGAACAGAGCAGAAAGCAAACCAGTTAAAGGAGAAACTGGTTCAAATGATCCCCAGGGGGCTTCCCTGGTGGCGCAGTGGTTAAGAATCCGCCAGGGGACACGGGTTCGAGCCCTGGTCCGGGAAGATCCCACACGCCGCGGAGCATCTAAGCCCGTGCGCCACAACTACTGAGCCTGCGCTCTAGAGCCCGCGAGCCACAACTGCTGAAGCCCACAGGCCTAGAGCCCGTGCTCCGCAACAAGAGAAGCCACTGCAATGAGAAGCCTGCGCGCCACAACGAAGAGTAGCCCCCGTTCGCCGCAACTAGAGAAACCCCACGTGCAGCAATGGAGATCCAAAACAGCCAAAAAAAAAAAAAGATCCCAAGGCACTGGCTTTGGAGATGCAGCAACAAGGCAGCACTACGTGTTGTGAGGGGAAGCTGGGCGGAAGTAGGAATCGGAGAACCACGTCTGGTCCTTTTTCATGGCTCGGTTCAGGTTCACCTGAGTTTAGGACCAAATCATCCTTAACCATGACGCGACTGTGCTCCTCACCCCAGCAGCATCTCACCCTCACCTCTCCCGTGAGCACCCTCAGACCTGGGGGCTTTTGTGTCAGTCACTGGAGTGTAATTGGCACCCAAAAAACAGATGTTCAATAAATACCTTTTTTAAAAAAAAAAACATAGTAAAATATGCAGAACATAAAGTGTATCACCTTAGCCATTTTCAAGTGTACAGTTCAGTAGTGTTTACATTCATTATGTTCTACAGCCATCACCGCCATCCACCTCCACAACTCTCTTCATCTTACAAAACTGAAACTCTGTACCCATTAAACAACTCCCCATTCCTCCTTCCCTCCGTCCTTGGCAACCACCCTTCTACTTTCTGTCTCTATAAATCTGACTGCTCTAGGTGCCTCATATGAAAGTGGAATCATACAGTACTTATACTTGCCTTTTGTGACTGGCTTATTTCACTTAGCATAATCTCCTCAAGTTTCATCCATGCAGCGCGTGTCAGAATTTCCTCCCTTTTTAAGGCTGAATAATAACCCATTGTATGTATAGAGCGTGGACAGTTTTTCTGTAATAAATACTTTTTGAATAGAAGTAGGTGTACCTCAGAGACTAGAACACAGTCTCCCCACATGTGAGAGAGTTTTAAGTCTATTTCTTCTTTCTTTTTTTAAACTTTATTTTTGGCTGCGTTGGGTCTTCGTTGCTGCGCGCCAGCTTTCTCTAGTTGCGGCGAGCGGGGCCTGCTCTTTGTTGCGGTGCGTGGGCTTCTCATTGCGGTGGCTTCTCTTGTTGCAGAGCACGGGCTCTAGGTGTGCGGGCTTCAGCAGTTGTGGCACGCGGGCTCAGCAGTTGTGGCTCGCGGGCTCTAGAGCGCAGGCTCGGTAGTTGTGGCGCACGGGCTTAGTTGCTCCGCAGCACGTGGGATCTTCCCGGACCAGGGCTCGAACCCGTGTCCCCTGCACTGGCAGGCGGATTCTTAACCACTGCACCACCAGGGAAGCTCTAAGTCTCTTTCTTAGACCGGACTATTTGAAATTTCTTAGAGAAACAGAGATGAACTGGCAATTAAAAAAAAAATCAGGTAAGAAAATGCTTCCCTTCCCGAGGCTCTCTTCTATTACCTACCGCTCAAGGAGAAAGCGGGACTTAATAGCTCACTTGGTCTGTGTGAACTGAGATTTTTCTGGTAGACTGCCTTGCTTTTATCAGGTTATATTTTAATGCTTCTGTTTCATGGCAGGAGTAAAACCTATTTTCACGAAGGCCAAGAGGGTAGCCTCTTCATCTGGAAAGAGAAAGCCGCTTACAGAATGAATAAACAATTGCTAAATCTTTTCAAATCCTGACTTCCACAAACCACAGAAGTTTTAAAAAAAAAGCTGTGTGTGGGGAGGGGCCTCTGGGCAGCCACTGTCTCCACAAGGGTGACCTCCCAAGGTGGGCAGGTGAGCACAGGGGGGCCTGCTGAAAGCTACTGTGTACAATTCTGAGTCATCAAGGCGTTTACTGCCGCCCCTGTAAGGGCTTCCCTCTTCCTTCCTCCCTCCATCTTGAGATTCTAAACAGACATCCGAAATGCATAATCACAGATGCTGTTCATAATGAACCCGACACTTTTTCTTCCTACTCCTTGGAACTTCTTGGAAGCCTGATCTAATTATCTCAATGAAGCTAAATATAATGACTTGTTTTAGAAACATTTCTTCTGTCAAATCTTCCTGTCAATATGGCCTCATTTTCCCAACCATGTTAATTGGTCAGAACTGCTACTGTTCATTCCTCTAATATGATGCCCCAAAGGGTAGGAAAGGGTTGAATTATACCTTGATCCAGAAAGGACACCTTAGAAAACTGTAAAACCTAAATAGGGGAGTGACCTATAAGACTAAGAATACCAGAAATGTTATCTAACACAAGCAAACTGAATGAATGAAAAAAATGGACGTAGAATGCACTGGTAGTGAAAACCTCATTAAACTCATGTCATATTGCTTTTTAATCATTAATAAGTGGTCAGGCGACTTCAAGGGAGTAGAGACCATTCCTCACGTCTCCTTTGGATCCCTGTGGTATAGTGCTAGGCAAATAACTACTGTTGATTAACACATGTTTATTTATAGATTGATGTTTACTTGACTATGAGCAATAATGCAAGATTGTTGGTTCTCTTCCTTTCTTAACATAATTCAGTTATTTTTTAAAAATAAAAATTCTACCAGAAAGTGAGAGTCAACATATCCATAAATTCTTAAGTAATTTACCATGTATGCAACTCTACAAAGCACAAAATCTAGATGAGATGATCAGTAAGAAAAAATAAGTACCCCAAGATGTTTGAAGAAAATACTTTTATATCATCTCGTTCACACTTAGATGTGTTTCATCTTTGACAACATGGGAGATAAAAGATCTTCCTTTAATGTCATTTCTGCAGGAACTCCTACATGAAATTCTATGGTCAGTGCTGGTTATTACAAGTAGTGCCAGGCCCTGCTTTGTTTTCTTATTTAAAAGGAAAACCAACAAATGATTACAGCATAAATTTGTTCTCTTAGCCAAAATTTATGTTTTGCTTACTTTCTTGAGACACAAACACACACAGATTAAAGGAGAACATCCTAATGATGTTTGGGCAGCAAACCCCAAAGACAGCTCAACTTGCAACTGCCTCTCCTCTTAAAAGATCCTTACGGGGATAACAAAACTGATGGCAATCAGACCCACAAAAGTCAATGCCTTCCTTGGTCAGTGAACTGGCCTGGCTGACACAGCTGGGGACAGCACACATCCAGCTAACTGTCTGCTCTAACTGTACTTAGGGCAAATGAATTTCTTTAGCAATTGTTCATTCTGAAGACTTGAATGAATTCTTAGTATTTCATTCACAGCTCAGCAAAGAAGATCCTTCTGAAATATCAGAGCATGGGTGGCTGCAGAAGTTGCCATGGCAACTGCCCCTCCTTCAACTTTCAGCAATTAAGAAACTTAGTGGCATTTCTAACAATTTTCATGTGCAACAGAATCTGAGGCAGACAACCCTATTATATAATACAATTTTAAGGTCCTTGAAGCAATGGAAAAAATACCTATATTTGCTTAAGGGAAATTCAAATAACAAGCTTCAATGAATCCAACCTAAGCAGAAAAATTCCCCAAAAGTAACATTTATTTACAGCAAAGCTTTTTTTTTTATTTTTTACTATCTTTAGTATCTTTCATTTAAATATGTAATGTTTGTTTTTTAAAAAGTGCATTTGTATTTTTGATATATTTTCATATCCATTTTGTTATTTTCAGTATTATAAAACCGACTGCCAGGAATGGAAGCCCAATACATCACATAAGCTTTACATTTAACACAGCCTACAGGAAATAAGAGTTTGTGTTATGGCCATGCCTCAAGACTAAACGTTCGGGAACCAATTAGGTCTAAAGCCAGGGGTCACTTGTAAATAAAAAGATTTTAAAGACATATTTTTAAGTGTATTAGCCCTTAAGGAATAGGAGAATGAACTTTTTCCCCCCTAAATTATCCTTAAAATTCATGGCTAGGTTATAGGCCCACTACAAAATACTAGGCTCATTAAAATAGCATTTGAAACCAGTACAAAATAAACAAAATATCCCAAAGCAAAAATCTTTCAGAAGAAAAGTTATTAGTTTCTTTTAACTTCCCTGAACACCTAAAACCAATGATTTCTATGCAGTCTTTTTGACATGATAACTACCAGATTTGCCTGATTTGCTATTTCCCCCCCACAGAGAACCCTCCTAGCCCTAAAGAGTACTCCACTGCGTGCATCTATTCCTTAAGTATATTGTTTTCAGAATTTTTGGAGAACTTCGTGACATCTCTGAGGTACCTGGACACTGTGAGATCCTGTGAACTTCAGGCTGGGGATCTCAAGCAGCCCAAGAGGCTTCTAGAATACAGGCAAGAGTTCAAACTCCAAGGGGTTTAAAATAAGGCTTATTTTTTTCTCTTATCTTAAAAAAAATTTAGAAATTCCAGAACCACGAACTTTCTCTGTTACTCTGTACCATTTATAAATTCTCTTGGTAAGGAAGAAAAACCTGTCACAGTACAATCTCTTTAGCCCCCTCAAATTTATCAAAATATCATCAGAATTAATCAAGTTCCACCATTTTTCATAACAGTAGACCCCTACAAAAGTACTGCTAACGTACCAGTATTAGGAGGCATGCTATCTGACAAAAGATGGAGGGTTCCTTCATTAGTTTATGAAGATAGACTGACTGGCTGGTTGACTAGCTATTTTATTACAGCCTGCCACTGTCAGCTTGGACTGGCTACTGAAGATTCTGGTATAAAATTTCTCAACGAGGGACCTGAGGTTTGATGAGCTTCCCAAACAACAAACGCACAGACAGATTTCCAGTGCTCTGGCCAACAGCAGACTCTTTCTCTAATTGAACAGAGGGAAAGCACATAGGAACCAATCCTAATTAGGCTCCTGGAGGCCAGGATTCCCTCCCAACCTGGTACATCTGTATTTCTCAAAGCGCCCACATTGATGGAGCACAAGGTCCATGTAGCTGGGATTGTGCCCATGTCACTCGCTGCTGCAACCCCAGCACCCACAGCCCTGCCAGACACACGCAAGGCACTCAATAAATACGATGACCACCCACATCCAGCAGGTACTCAGGAAATATCACAGAGCCATCAGCGTAACCCCTATGTGGGAGCATTCTGGCCATAACCAACCTTCACGTAATTATTCCTATCCATAGCTGTGGCAGCCCCTAGTTCTGTCTTTCGGGAGGGAAATGAAAGGAACAAACAAAAAGAAGAAAAAGAAAAGTTGGCATAAGCCATTCTATTTTCAAATTTCTCACCCATAAATCAGATTCCTTGCGGGGCAAGTCCACGTCCTCTGATTACTTCTGTACTCCCCATGGACATTTCCATAAGTGTTCATAGTCGATGAACACAAAACATTCCTGTTTGGGTTTTCCCCTTCGACATCATGCCTTTGAGCTGCATGAAAAAGCCTTTTCTACGTTTCATAAAACTGCCTGATGTAACACTTAACTGTTGAACGACCATCTTTTTATAGTGTCAATCTCCCAAATCAAAGTAATAGATATGTATCTCATGCCCTGACATCACAGAGCCCCCTAACAACTGTCAGACTCTCCTCTTAACCTGCGGCCATTTTCCTTTCAAGGCAGTCAAACCAAGGCCTCGGGAGGTGCCTAGGAAGCCTCTCTTATTCCTGCTGATGCTCCTAAAGCCAAACGATGCCCCTGCAGGAGTAAGTTACAACAGTGTCACTGGTACAGGTATGCACAGGGTTGTCAGCCCTAAGAATAAGGGATGCTCAGTTAAATCTGAATTTCAAATAATGAATACTTTTTAGTATAAGTATGTCCCACTTAGTGCATAGGATGTACTCAAGTTAAAAAAATTTGGTGTTTATCTGTAATTACATTTTAACTGAGAGTCCTGTATTTTATCCATCAACCCTATGGGTGAGGGGGTAGAACAGTTAGACAGCAAGAAGTGCAGTGAGGCTAGACACTGTGATGAGGGGACTAAGAACTTGGGTGACAAAACTAAAGGGGCTGAAATAACTTCGAAAGATGCTCAAAAAGTTTGTGGGGGAAGAGGGCAGAGGACGAGGAGCCTGAGAACCATTCACTGAAAGCCACCATGGAAAGGCCACTGGAGTGAAACAGCCTCCCATGGGCCACCACACAAGACTGCCCAAAGGCAAAGGTAAAAAATGCATTCTGAGTTCATTGTTGCACTCTGGCAACAATGAACTCAGAAAAGAGAAGTCACATTCATGGCATGCAGTCTACATTCCAGGCACCTAGCTAGTCTCTTACGCCATATCCCTGATGGCTCGCAACACCTGTAGCAGTTGGCTCCCACCTGGAGGACTGTCAGAGAAGGTAAAGGCACAGCCCAGGATGTACTCAGTCATATGTGGGCCAGAAGCCAAAGCCAGCTTGTCTGAATTCAACGCTCCAGCTCTTCCCCTCACACCCTCTGGGGGAGTGCATGACTCAAAAAGTACCAGCCGTCTAGATTATTGGTACTTGCAGTCTTCGGAAAGCCAAAAGTTGGGATCTTTATCCCTCCTTCTTTTTTTTTTTTGTTTTTTTTTTGTTTTTTTTTGTTTTTTATAAATTTATTTACTTTATTTATATTTATTTTTGGGTCTTCGCTGCTGCGTGCGGGCCCTCTCCAGTTGCAGCGAGCGGGGGCACTCCTCATTGAGGTGCACGGGCTTTAGGCTTCTCTTGTCGCAGAGCACGGGCTTTAGGCGCGGGGGCTTCAGTAGTTGCAGCATGCAGGCTCAGTAGTTGTGGCACACGGGCCCAGCCGCTCCACGGCATGTGGGATTCCCCCCGGACCAGGGCTCAAACCCGTGTCCCCTGCACCGGCAGGTGGATTCCCAACCACTGCGCCACCAGGGAAGTCCTATCCCTCCTTCTTATTCCACGATATTCTGCAAAATAATGACTAGAATTTCATGTTAACTATGGGGAAAAATATATTTACCCATGTCCCGGGAGGTAGGCTTTCTTTTTTTCCCCCCAAAGCAGAAAGCCCAACAAAAAGCCCCCTCAAAAGGCAGCCAGTTGGTGCCTGGCAAGAGTCACACTCCCTGGGGTCCCAAGCACTCAGTCAGGTGACTACTATTTATATAAAAGGTGTAAGTCTGAGACTAACAAATTACGGTAGTTCTTAGCTTACACCTGAAGACCCCAACTGCTGCCTTCTCAATGACAATCGTGGCAAATAATAACAACAACTAACATTTATTGTGGGTTTACTATGTGCCAGATGTTATTCTTAAGTCTTTGCATTTATAAAAAGTATTTAATCTGTGCAACAAGCCCAGCAGACAGGTACTATTATCCCCCCACTGTATAGATGAGAAAAAGGAGTCAGAGAGAGATTAAGGAACTTCAAGGTCATATAGCTGTTAGTGGTAGGTGATGCTAGTCCAAAGCTACACATCTACAGGTAATGATGGAACAACTCGATCTGATGTCACAACTCTAGCATGCCATAAATTGTCCTAAATTGGCACACAGACTTTGTAGTTCAGTCAAGGAACTGAAAATGAGATGCCGTGTTCCAGTGCCCATCTTGACTGGCACACCCGTGGATGTACATAAGGCTGAGCCAAGCCACGAATATACTAGAATCATTGAGTCATATTAAACAGTCGGTCAGTAAATATAAGGATGGAGGTGATGGCGGTTCATTATGATATTAACATTTTTCACCTCCTTTTCCATCTTACTTTTATCTCTTGAATTTCAAGAGCAAGATAACTCCCAAAGTTACAGGTTTTAAATGTTGAGTACATTTTTGATTTGTGTAAATAAAATATTTTTAAATGGTTTGGTGGTTTTTACGTATACTGGACTGTTTTTAGTTTCATAACCTTCATTTTGCTGTTTTTTTAAACAACCTTTTATTCTTTGGATTGTTGAAAAGAAATATTCGTATAATTTCCTACTCTTAAGCATGTACTTCTCTTTTATATAATAGGGCAAAGAGATAATAAACCTTTTGGGAAAACATGCCCTATAAAAGGTCTTCATGGTCCTTAATGATCTTGAAAAAGACCATTCTATGTAAAAAAGAAGTCATTTCAGACTCCGAAATGCTCCAAATTCTGTCTACTATAACAAACACATCACTAATTCACTGTATGACCTTGAACAACTATTTTACCTCTCTGGGTCTCAGTGTAAACACAGATGTCTCATTTGTAAAATGGGAGGGTTGGTTTAGATCACAGTTCCCCAACTGGGATGTGCTGGCACAGCTGTACCAGGATTCTGATGCCCCTGGGCCCTCAGGGCAGCTGGACGGAGCCCACACTGGAGGCCCCAGAACCATTACCTCCGGCCAAAAGCGGCCATTTGTTTCCCGGCAGTGGGCAGTGCAAACCTTTTCAATGTGTGCCATGATGTGAAAATGGCTGGGAAGCACTGGACAAGATGACCTCAAGGTCCATACTACCTCTGACATTTTGTAACTCTAAATTTTAAGTCTGAGCTACTGCCCGTGGCCAGCTACTAAGTGATTCTATCACCTGCAATGCAGAGCATGGTGCTGTATAATCAGGAAGCACTCAACAAATTCGTTACAATGGCTCAAACTGCAGTGGCATCGCTTAAGAAAACGACATTACTTTAAAAATTAAATATATAATTACAGTGTTCTTTACTAGGGTTCTACCGACTGGAAATTTCTATTACTTAATTCCTTAGTTCGTTATCTCTGCTCAGAATGTCAAAGCACCCTGTAAGACCCTAAAGTGTTATATAAAAGAAAGTAATCTATATTTAGTATAGTTTTAATATAAACAACATGATAGTATTTTCTAACCTTTATAAGTAATTACTATATGCCACAGTAGCCTCACTATTAATCAATCTAAAATTTTGCTTAAGAATTATAATGGCGCTTCTCATTTCCCATGGGCCTGCCACTCCCATCACTTAGACAAAGCAATTACATTTTTCAGAAAATTAAAATGTTTGGAGTCAATCAAAAGTACCTGTTTAAGAAGCCAGAGAAAATAGGGTTTAAACAGATTTAATGTCTATAATGTTTATCCTCAAAGTAAAGCAAAGCCAACAAAGGGTGAAAAAAAGCCCACGTTCCCCAATCTGATTTAAACTAATAGGTTGGAAAGTTCGAGGCAACTCACTACCAGAAAGACGTAAATAAGCAGGAGGGGGCTGGGAGAGGAAAAACAATAATGACTAAGGAACGAGAAGGGCTGCCATATAAAGGACAAGTTAACAGAATCTCCATCACTTAGCTGAGCAGGCACAAGGGACATCTAACTATATCCACACCGGGGATCAAGAAGAACAAAGAAAGAAGGAATATTCAGTAATGATCCCAGGGAAGGGAAAAGAGAGAGAAGAGAGCATCTGGGAAGGAATATGGGGAAGAAAACTTTTCTGGTGAGCTACCCTTGAGTAAGGAGAAGGCTTCTAACTCCCTTAACAGACAGGTCTTCTGCTCAAAGATCACTTATCACACCTTAAACCAGCCCGAGCAAGAAACCCTGGGATGAAAATGCCCAGGGATATTTACATAAAGAGAAATGGGTCCAGGTTTGGTGTTTTACTCTTGTTAGAATCTTAACACTGACAGCCACAAGCGGCCATCTGTACTTATGGAGTTTTGGAATATAAGGACGGCTACAGGGAGAATTTTTTTTAAAGACTATTCTTATTTTAAACTTAACCCATTCCTAACACAGCAAGTTTAAAAGATATAGAACATTATAAATAAGAGAATAAAATTACCCACCACCAGAAACAATTCCTGATAACATTCTGATGTATTTTCCGCCATTCATTTTTTAACACGCTACTGAATATTGAGTGGAAAGGATGAGTGGTTTATTATGATATTTGAAATTACCTCCTTCTCCACCTAGCTTTCACCTCTTGAATTTAAGAACAGAACAACTTGCTTCACACAGGTTTGATGCATTAAGTGTGATTTGTGGTAGTATTTGCACGACCCACTAGGGGAAAGAAATGGCTGCTCTTGGCTGGAGGTGACGGACCTGTGGCCTCCACCACAGGCTCTGTCCAGCTGCCCTGAGGGCTCAGGGGCATCAGAATCTCGGCACAGCTGTGGCACGGCATCCCAGCTGGGAAACTGTGAGCTAATCCAACTCTCGCATTTTTACAGATGAGGATACTGAGACCCAGAGAGGTAAAGCAGCTTGTTCAAAGTCACCCCGTGGGGTTTCCCTGGTGACGCAGCAGTTAAGAATCTGCCTGCCAAAGCAGGGGACACGGGTTCGAGCCCTGGTCTGGGAAGATCCCACATGCCGCGGAGCAACTAAGTCCGTGCGCCACAACTACTCAGCCCATGTGCCACAACTACTGAAGCCCGTGCGCCTAGAGCCCGTGCTCCGCAACAAGAGAAGCCACCGCAATAAGAAGCCCGCACACCGCAACGAAGAGTAGCCCCCACTCGCCGCAACTAGAGAAAGCCCGCGCACAGCAACAGAGACCCGACGCAGCCAAAAATAAATAAATTGAATAAATAAATAAATAAATAAATAAGAAAAACAGGAAAAAGAAATGAAGAGTCATTTCACAGAAGAGGTAACATATATGGCCAATGCAAATCAAGACTGTGAGATACCATTTTATACCCATTTAATTGGCAAAAATTAAGAAATCTGACAATACCAAATATTGGAAAGGATATGAATGAACAGGCTCACTTGTACATTGCAAGTAGGAGTGTAAATTGCTACATTCATTTTGGAAAACAGTTTGGCATCATCCTGTAAAGTCATGCCTCATGACCCAGCAATTCTACTCCTAGGCATATACTTGTGCATTACACAAACAAACACTCATATTTTGGGGGATAGAAAAAATGGATGTTCACACTAGAAGAATAGAAAAATTATTCTGTGACATGTTCACTCAACAGAATGAGTGAACTACAACTACCCACAACTACATGGGTGAATTTTAGTAACATGACATTGCATGAGAAAAGCAAGTCTGAGCTATAAAATAAGCAAAACTGGGACTTCCCTGGTGGCGCAGTGGTTAAGAATCCGCCTGCCAATGCAGGGGACACGGGTTCGATCCCTGGCCTGGGAAGATCCCGCATGCCGTGGAGCAACAAAGCCTGTGCGCCACAGCTACTGACCCTGTGCTCTAGAGCCCGCGAGCCACAACTACTGAAGCCCATGTGCCTAGAGGCTGTGCTCCGCAATGAAGAGTAGCCCCCGCTCGCTGCAACTAGAGAAAGCCCGTGCACAGCAACGAAGACCCAATGCAGCCAAATATAAATAAATTAAAAAAAAAAAACGAAAAACAAAGTCACCCTGCGACTAACAATGTGAACATTTAAGAAACTGGAGTCTAGTATGACTTGTTTTTTACATAGGATGCCTCATTATGGTCTTCTAGAATATTAAGGATCATAAATCCCCTTCATAAGGCATGTTTTCCCCGATGGTTTATCTCTTTGCCATATTTTATATGGAGAAGTAAATGATTAATAGAAGTAAATTATAGATATCTCTCTTTTGGACAACCCAAAGGCCAAAAGGCCTTTGATATTTTAAAAAACAACAACAAAACTAAGATGAAAAACCAAGGTTATAAAACTAAAATTAGAGATTTTCATTTTTAAATAATTTACACTAGTTTTTAAATAGTAACATTCCCCCAGTATATGTAAAATCCAAACCGCTTAAAAATATCTAGAATTTATTTTAAATTACATTTCTTTCTAGAAAGGATGTATCCTAATGAGTACTGGGTATTTGCATTTTCTAAAGCTTGTCTAATATATGATAGAACAATGAACACTTGTTTGGGTTTGTATTTTTTGGTACTAGTGAACATTATTGTCATTTGTAATTCCTCGGTAAAAGGAATAATTTTCTGTATTCAAGTTGAGCAATCACTAAGTTTCTTGCTTTCAGGCTTTAAAAGATATCCTTGTTCAGAGATCAAATATCCTTTTTTTTTCTTCTGTTTTATATAAAAATATATAACCCAAACCACATGAATATATTTTGGTGATGACCTGAGGCAAGGATCTAAATAGGTTGTGTGTGTTTTTTTTTAAACTATCCAATTTCACGACCTCCTTTACCAGATAATCTGTACCTTCCCCCAAGGACTTATCGTGGAATTGCTATTCCACACTGAAAATTTCTGAGAGGTGCTATTCTGTTTGATTGTTTGTATATTTTTACTCCCACATCATCCTCTTTTATTATAGCTTTACAGTAAGTTTTACTCTCCAGTAGTACAAGTCTCCATCTCATTCCTTTTCCAAAGTAAAATATATATATGTGTGTGTGTATATATGTGTGTACCTATACAAACATATATATTCTTCCAGATAAACTATAGGATCAGTTGAAAAACACTTTTTATTGAATAGAGTTTTGAAGACTATATGCAAAGAACTCTTAACATCTCAATTTTCTCTGGTCACTTAACATGAATTATTGCACTCCTGTTCCAAACATTCAATGACTTGTTTTTTTTAGTGTACTTTGCTGACTTGTCCCAAATATATTGATTCTCAGCTCATTTGGAGATCCAGCACATAGCAGGTTTTAAAACTCCCTGGTTTTAAACCCAGCAGATCTAATTCCACCTGGTAGATTCGAGCCCCTCCCCCTCCCCCCCACCAAATAGCCTGCAGGGCTGCCCAAGGAGGCCCTGGGGTATCACACAACGGAGGCACCAAGGACAGGTCAGAGGGCCCTGTGCCGCGGCAGCAAGGAGTGCGGACTTCACCGGGGGCGATAGGAAGCCGCTGAGGGCACTTAAGTAGTAAGGAAAGTGCCATGATCAGATTTCTCTTTTAGAAGGATAAAGATAGCCGTGAGAGTGGACAGCTAGCTTAGTGTAAAAGCATCCAACGGAGGCACAAGAACAGCTGGGAATCTCCCGCAGTACCTGTTCTAGACAAGCAGTGACCAGGACAATGGCAACGGAAAACAAAGAATGATTTTGGTGATATTTATGGCACTGCAGCATCGCCTCTATTGCTACGTAGGGTACATCTGAACACTCCAGAAGCAGAAATAATGAAGCTCGAAACTTGTCCCCAGGCATGGTCTCTCCCCACATGTCAATAAGCACACTGTCCCTCTTCCCACTGGGGTACATTCGCTCAACCGGTATTCACTGAGCACCTACTATGGGTCAGGCGCCATGCTAGCTGTTGAAATAAATCCTGGATGGGTCAGTGCCAAAAATCAGCAGGAGTCACAAGAGAACGAAGAATATGACTCTGACATCCGAACACCAAGTGTTAGGAACTGGAGCCAAGTGTTAGGAACTGGCGTCACCCAGACATCAGGAAGACTGCTGCACGGAGGCACCATCTTCCAGAGGACACCTGCCTCTCCCCTCCAGGCCCCCACCTCCCCCTGCAGATCCGGGAGCCCTGTGAGTGCCTTTCAAGCCTTCCTGGAAGCGGTATCACCATCCCGGTTTTACGGATGGATCAACAGAGACAAGTGAAATCAGGCGCCCCGACCATGGCTACATGCAGGGGGATCAAAACAGAACCCAGTTTTGGATTCCCCCGCTTGACCATTTTGTCTTTGTGATGTATCCCAAGTACTTACGAAGGCCCTTAATTCTCATGAAGAAAAAGGAAGGGCTTTTCCCCACTTTTTGCTCACTGTTTGATCTCCTCCCCTTGATGGGGGTGTGGTTTCCACAGCTCTCTGGGCACCATCCACCCACTGTTAACAGGAGACCACCCTCTTGGCACTCCTGTCATCTAGAAAGAAGTTTCTCTATTTCCCCCATAGCATTGAGAACAGACTAGAGACATCTGCTCCACCTTTTTAACATCAAGGAAGGGAGTGAAGAAATTTCTGCATTTACTGGTCATGTAAGGCATAACAAGAATCACATATTGTTATATAATAACAGGGTGGTTTTAGCAACTGCTTTAAGGAGATCAGCTCTGTACTGATTTTTGATACTTCATTTTCTATAAGACTTAAAAGTTTGCATCCCCTTTAAAGATTCCTATGCTTAAAATCAGGAATCACAAATAATCAGTATGTATTCACTGAATTCTAACCTCCTTAGACCTAAAACAAAAATAGGTACAAAGCCACTTTGGGGAGGCTGCCAGGCCCAAAACATCAAGAAAGGCAAAACATGCCTCCCACTACCCATCATGTCCAAGAGCCAAGGCCATCTCTACCATTTGATGCTTCACAAACTTCAGACCCAGTGCTCAGTTTTGCTAAGCCTGTCCTTCAACCTCGCGAGGAGACTGCTTTCCTCACCTGTGAAACAAGGTCAGTGACGCCCACCCCACAGGGTTACTCTGAGGAATGACCTTGATAAGTGTGAGAAAAGCTCTGTAAATTATGAACAGCCATGAAAACAATCTAGATCCTTCCCTCTGGAGACACTGTGACTGCCCCCCTTTCAGTTACATGAGTTAGTTGTCTTATTCTGATTTTACTTATGGAGAAACTAAGGCCAGACAATGCTTTTTCCAGGGCAGGTGGGAATCTAACACATCAAGAGAAAGCCCCCAGAAATCAATAAAGACCGGGGAATCCAGTTTGTAGTAAGGTATGATCTTAGAAGAGTCTAACCCTTCCAAGTACCGGGGTTTCATCTGTCTGAGTTCAACAAACCTGCCTGGAGCGTAGACCAGCAGAGGAAGATTTTATCACAAGAAAGCTTTAAGGAGAAGACAAAGACTCAAGGAATTGGGCCTGACTTCTAGCTCCCAGGGGAAGAACCTTGTCCCTGCTCCCTAAGCGGCCCACAGATAATGCAGTCCAACCAGGACAGCAGGGGCAGGAGGCGGTGCAGCCTCACTCTAACAGGAAGGGGGCTCTGTCGAGGAACCTGTCCAGTGACCTAAGTGGACCGCCCAGTGCTACAGGGAACGAGGCCGACCAGTATTAACCAAGCCCAGGTGGGAGGCTGAACATGGAGCTGCTGCGGAAAGAAGACCGCATCAACCCCAAGGAGGGCATCTTCGAGAGGCAGAAGCTTCTCTAGGATGACCAAGCTCAAGACAAGACCATCTCCTGCCCTAAGTGGCATCACACCCGAACCAGAAGCCTCACCACCGCTCGCCTCCAGATTGGCCAAAGATGAGACTGAGGATGCCGCGGGGAGAAGGAACGGGCAGCCAGGAACGCTCAGGAGCACTTGGGCAGAGGGAGAAGCCATGACTGGGATTTGCCTGAAGAAGGGAGAGCAGGCGTTCCAGCCACTTCTCTGGAGTAAGCTGAAGGACAAAGTCCAATTTTACATTATTGTGACCTAATTCCTCCGATATCCCCAAAGCTCGTATGGAAATTCGGATGACTTGTTAAATAATGGCCCAAGTCTTGTCTCCCGCAGATTCTGATCCCATAAAAGACTGCAATTATTGGAAAGTCCTCAGACCTCACAGCTTTTCAAGAGTGAGCAGTAAACCACACGAAAATAAGAACCACCCGCCACCCACTGAAGTGCACATGACACTCCATTAGGTCCCATTAAACAGCCCAGTGAAGTCGGAGGGATTTATTAGGTGTAACCACAGCCATGCTCTGACTCCTATTGGAAAGGAGGAGAGGGAGGAGGGATGGTTTCTAAATATTTCTCGAGCACGTTGATAACAAGCCTTGCAGCGCTGGCTCATTATTCCCAGCCGCGCTGCAATCATTAACCCGGGCAGCGGGTGGGGGGAGCGGGTCGGGGCGGTGGGGGGGAGGGGGAAGGGGGAGGGGGGCGGGAGGGGCGAAGAGGGGGGCGGTCAGACAAAGGCACCCAGTCCCCCCACCCAAGAAGCCTTCCTGATGCTGCCTCCAGCTGTGACTTGCAGAAAGCCCTGACGTCTACATCTGAAACGAGGAGAGCTGAGACCCTAAACTGGAATAGCTAACTGAAATTACTTCTGACTGGTTTTCATTAAATCTTTTTAGCCAATTGTCAGTGTGCTTCAGAGGAAAAAAAAAAAATTTATATATATATATACCCCACATGTTCAACAGATGTGGGCCGAATCAAAGCCGAGCTGAGCAGAGCAGCAGTGAGTTGCAACTCCCCCCAACAAAAGGTCAGCCACAGATAATGACATCCCCCGAGTGATATATGTGCACATTAGAAAGTTAAATTTCATGAAAAGAATGTCCAATAAAGCCATCAATTTTATTTTTGGTTCATCTGGCTTCAGTTTCTGCCTCTGGTCATTGGGCTCCAGGAAAACAGCCCCGGGCAGGCACCTGGATTCACTTGGGGCGGGGGCCCTGGTCCGTGAACTACGACATTCCACACATACTTTCCCAAAGCGAGCACTGAAAGGCCTGCTCCCTACTTCTTAGCTCACTGTCTGTACAACATTCCCTGCCCTTTGATGTGAAAGAAAAATACTCTGCTTTACAACATTCCCTTCGACTGGGCTTTTTCTGAAAGAAGCCAAAACATCTCCACCCTTGTGGCCACCCTGTCGGTGCCAACACCTTGGGAATGAATGGCTATCTGAATGTTACAAACACTTGGAACGAGTTTACATCCACTCCATCCTGTTACCCTGGTAATATTTAAGGGGAGAGAGATCATTAGCAGAATTCCCCACAATTTTCCTTGAAAAAAGCCCACCTCTTTTGGGCGGGGTGGTGAGGGTGGATTCTAATCCCACATAGTTAAGAATTCCTCCATCCTTCTTAAAGTGCCAGAGTAATTTGCTTTTAAATGCACATTTAAACCAACATTTTATAATGTTGCTGCTGTTTTCAATGAGTTTCCTCCCCTTCCTACCAGGCATTTTGGGCTAGAATAGCCGTCCCACAGTCACCTCCTACTGAATAATTATAATAGTGGGCCAATTAAACTAATCACCTTTCCATGTATTTTTATCCGGCTTACAGATGTAAATCTCCCCCAGAACGCCAAGAATGAAAGGCTCCTCTCTAACAGTACCTAGGACTCTTGAGTACCACTCCTGGAAGAGGCCCAAGGCACCAGGGGCAAGTTTAACTCCCAGCCAAAATTAATAAGTCACATTTTCAAACATGGGACATTCTTGTATATTCACCATACATTCCTCTTCCTTCTTCAAGGAAATCTAAAGGATCTCCCGTTATTATTCCTTCACTGCTTCTACACTTCAAAAGCCTGAACTTCATGTTAATGTGGTTTAGCTGAAGCAGCCAAACAACACTAAATCCTCTAAAAAGAGATTACAGACAATGACAGTGCGATGCAATGTGGGATTTTTAGCGGCTTGGAAATCCATTGTATACATTTTTGGAAGAAAAGAAAAAAAATTTTTTTAAGAGACTTCAAATTCAGAGGTTTATCATTGCAGTGTGAGCTATTTGCTACGGAGCAACTGAATTAATAACTCCTCAGAGAAACTTCTCCTGATGAATTACACAGAATCTTCTGGCTCTGACAGGGAGGACACATTTCCATTCAAAGGCCAAGTGACAAGCAGTGAAAGGGAAAAATTCCAACCCTAGGCAAAGAGCAGCAGGTGGCAAAGACACTTCATTTGTGTGAAACTAATCCAGAAATAGACATATATATCCCCTTCCCAGAGAAAGCTTCCACCTGAAGAAGGTTGCTTCTGGGCAAGGTGACAATTCGGAAGCAGTACATACACAAAATTCATCTTATGCTACACATCCTGAAACTGCCCATTTTGCTCAAAATATCCAATTAGAGAGACTAATAACTATCTCATATAAAGATCATAGATCCTTAAGTTACTTCCCCTCTCTTACGAGTCTAAATGGCTCTTCAAAAAGTTTTATAATATATCATAAACTGGAATAATTGCCTTCAGAGAAAATCACTTTAGTTGCCTCCTTTGATATCATTACAGCATTAGAATAGCGTTGAGAAAGTGTTTCTCAAAGGGACAAAGAGCCACTGCTATCAATTAAGGGAAACAAAGGAGGAAAGGATTCATTACCTTTTGATAACCTTCTCTTTCCAAAGTACCCCAAACTCTGTCTTTGGTGGAGAACAAGGAAAATAATATATAGCTTCTTCTTGTGCCCTAACTTTCCTCCAGTCAGAGGGGAAAAAAAAAAAATCAGGTAACCGCTTGAAAAATTCACTTGCAGGCAACAGGTACTTCAAAAGCTTGTCAATCAATAAACCGACTCAGGCATGTCCTAATTAAACCACTAAATAAAAGACATTCCCAAGGCATAGCTCTAAAAGAAGACTCTCACATTTGCCTGTTTGGTATATGCTCCAGACCTCCCGTCACCCCTTTATTTTCAGCTATAGACGTCACCAAAATCCTAGAAAGAGAATAAATGCAAAGAAAGACATTCCACTGTATCTCAGTAGGGTATCGTAAATGTAGTATTTTCTTCTAAGTCTTGCAGAAAGGATGGTGAGACATAGAAAAGGATGCTCAGCTCACAAGCAACATAACCTTCAAAAGTGAATGAAGTAATTAAAAACCCCACTATTAAAAAGTATAAAAATAGGTTCCAGGGACTTTTCTGGTGGTGCAGTGGTTAAGAATCTGCCTGCCAATGTGGGGGACACGGGTTTGAGCCCTGGTCCGGGAAGATCCCACGTGCCGCGGAGCAGCTAAGCCTCTGCGCCACAACTACTGAGCCTGCGCTCTAGAGCCTGTGAGCCACAACTACTGAAGCCCGCGTGCCTAGAGCCCGTGCTCCGCAACAAGAGAAGCCACCGCAATGAGAAGCCCGTGCACCGCAACGAAGAGTAGCCCCCGTTCGCCGCAACTAGAGAAAGCCCGCGCTCAGCAACAGACCCAACGCAGCCAAAAATAAATAAATAAATTTATATTAAAAAAAAAAAAAAAAAGGTTCCAAATCCACTTGGCATGTTAGTGAATAAGATCATCCTGATTTTTCTCTCTGGCTTAGTCAAAGACCCTTTTAGGTCAACAATGATACCCGGTTCCATTATACCAAACAAAACTCTACCGGTTCAATCCTTTAACTGTGCAAGAAGGGAAAGCATTCACATTTCAGTGACATCCCTGGATTTAATGGACTATTTCCTACAAGAAATTCGCTTCCCAACCTTTAAAAGGAAGAGAACTGGGGATCTTGTTTCAACTACAGAGCAGGGAAAATTCTCACTTCCCAACACGAATGTGAAACAAACAGCCACACATTACTCTCTAAGAACTCTAGACAGCCATCTTCTTTGACGAAGCCTTTTGTTACCTGGACACCATGAGGGTCAAGGACCCTACACACATTCTTCAGCACAGATAACGTGAGCCCACCTACCTTCTCCAGACTGGGGGCCATAAATCCTCACAGGTGGCAGCCCTGCTCCAGACACCACCATTGTTGAACAAAAGAGTTCTTTACGTAAACATCCTTCCTAGTTTTCAGAACAGTCTTCCTAGACTCCAGTTTTCCCTCCCAACACCTCTCTAATATGCCTGTTCTGTCCTTAGGAATCATATACAGAATTTACTGGAATAATCTATATACTGGTCCACTTATTAGGATTTACACACTGAGGAAACACTACTGCTTTAAAGAAAAATCTGAATGTGGCTGGTTAGCTCATAACTCCAAATGCTTTCTTAAAGTCTCTTCTCTTTCGGCTCAATTTTCAAAAATATACAACGTGTTACGTATATTGATGTGAGAATCGTGTCATATTAGGAATGTGGTGCTCTACAAAACAGCTGTAATCCGGGGGCGAGGAGACCTGGATTTCAGTCCTGACTAGTTCTCTTTGGGCAAGTCACTTAACTCCCCCAAGCCTCTGCTCCTTCGTCTGTAAAATGAAAGGGTCTTAAAAGGCACAGTGCAGTTCCGAACTTCTGCCACCAGTTTGCTTCCTAGATTGTTTTCTCAAATCCAATCTTCAAAAGCTCCACCTTCTTTTAACCTCCATATTGTTTTGGCTTTTGCCCTTGGGCGTCCAGGGGAAGAGTCTTTTATTTAAAAGACAGCCCTGACGTTCCCCAGGGGCCCAAGGGTTAAGGCAGGTCTCCCAGAGCAGGATGTGCATAATCAAACTCAGACAGCAGCTGCGGAGTTGGAGATAATCCTAAAAGGACTACTTCAGACCTCCTCTTTCTCTGACAGTGAAACTGCCTGGCACCAGGCCTGTTCCGGCTGTTTGGACCTTATGTTTTCGGCACATTGCAAACAACATCTTCTGTGGATTCAACTCTCAAAATGCCAATGGATTTTTCTGTTTTGCTTTTTCAAGCTGGCTCTCCAGAAGCAAATACTTAAAAGACATAAGCATGCACAGTGTCCACACGTTCATCATATATAAACAGCTCGGGATGAAAAAAAGAGAGTCTTTGAGGGGCAGGGAGGTAGGGCTCCTTATTAAAGGGATTCTTACTGTCCCTCTGTTCACTTGGACAGACAATCTTTCATGAAATAGTAAAAGTGACTAAATCAACAAAAATCACCCATTTAGAAATTGCTAAATTTATGGATCTCACACTAATTCCTAATAGTGATCTAGTGTTTCCACAAAGTCAGAACCTCTCTCCACTTCACTTCCATGGCCCTCTGAAGTAAAAACAATTCCAACTTGCTTCCCTGGAAATACAATGTGAACAACAGCTTAGCTTTGTAAAATGGGTTCTATTTGTAGATTCAAGAGAGCTTTTTACAATGTGTTCTTTTAAAAGCAGAAGGGTTGTCATTACAAAGTTTTCTTGGCAGGATTCTTATATCAGCTCTACCTGGCAAATGTTTTCTTGTTCCAGGAAGTCCTGTGGGAAAAGTGAAGAGGATGTGTTATGAGAATCACTTAGTTCCAGAACACAAGTGTGGACTGCCGCAGCCAAATTAGTGGTCTGTGTGAATTATAAGAAGCTATCAATTTGTTCATAAAATTAAAGTTCTACCACTAACTTCTAAAAATAACATAAATTAGGATTTACATTTCTTTGACATGAAATGTAAATTTAAGATTTTTTTTTCTCCCCAAGGTATCCAAGGTAAAAGAGGTATCTTTTAACAATTTGATGTAATTACATGTTCTCATATGAAATCTATTTTGCCGTTGCTTTAAAGTTTCCCAGAATACGACTTCCATCCAAATCACTGTTCAAGAGTACACGTTTTTTAACACTTATTCTCTCTCTCTCTCTTTTTTTCTTCTTTGTGGCTGCGTCTCATGGCATGTGGGATCTTAGTTCCCTGACCAGGGATGTAACCGCGCCCCCTGCAGTGGAAACACAGAGTCTTAACCACTGTGTCCAATACTTATTCTCTAATAAATATTTATCACTTAGAAATATTTCTCTAAGATGGAGCCATGGAGCATGAACTCCACCAATAAACTGTCTTAATACTTTGGAATTTGAAGACTTTACAAAAAGCAAGGTGGGAGGGATAAATAACTTATAAAATCAGCTTTCTGATTTGGGTCTACTATCCAGGGAATAGGAAGAGTTTTTTTTGTTTTTTTGTTTTTTTTTTAAAGCCTGATTGTTATCTCCAGTCTAGTATTCTTTTTTTCATTCATTCATTCATTCATTCATTCATTCATTTATTTATTTATGGCTGTGTTGGGTCTTCGTTTCTGTGCGAGGGCTTTCTCTAGTTGCGGCAAGCGGGGGCCACTCTTCATCGCGGTGCGCGGGGCCTCTCATTATCGCGGCCTCTCTTGTTGCGGAGCACAGGCTCCAGACGCGCAGGCTCAGCAATTGTGGCTCACGGGCCTAGTCGCTCCGCGGCATGTGGGATCTTCCCAGACCAGGGCTCGAACCCGTGTCCCCTGCATTGGCAGGCAGATTCTCAACCACTGCGCCACCAGGGAAGCCCTAGGAAGAGTTTTTTATCCCAAGAAAGTAATGAGCGCCACAATGGGGTTCAGCCCCCATTCACAAGCGCTTAATTCAAGCTCACTTCCTCTCCTAACAAGGCTCCCATCTCCATCAGGTAGGGTCCAACTGCAGGGGCCACGTCTGAGGCCGCAAGCTCCCCAGATATGCTTGATCCAGGCTCACGGTGCTCACTGCATCTGCTCAAGGGCTCTGTAGTGAGGACGTCTGGATGGATTTTGTTGAGTATGGGCTGGTTTTGTGTCTGTGCTTTTAAGTGGAAGACATTAAAATCAAACCATGGAAATCATTCTAACAAATTGGCAAGACAAGGCAGACACGCACACTTCCTGACTGAAAACTAGGACGGACCCCCTCCTAATGTTCCACTGGAAGACGCTCCCGGACTTCAGATCAAAAAAATTTAGTGGATTAAAACTAACAACTTAAGAGGTGAACCATATTGTTCCTAATTATTATTACCGCTATATTCATGCACCAGCTGTGAACAATTAAAAGCCTTTATTTCTAAAATTCCCACGAGCCCAAGAATAAAATTAAGACATTTCTGAAAGAAGTTTCAGCTATCTATCTGTAAGTTAACTGCTCTCAAGGTAAGGCAGTCTCTCTATCTATATCCACAAGGCAGAAATACACAGTGTCACAGCAAAATTTTGTTTTTTCCTTTTTCTATGTCATGCATTTTATCGTTAAAAATTAAAATAACCAAGAAATATTATGAAAGCACACGACTAGGCTTTTTATACCATTAAACTAAGAGAACTGATCACTTCAATCCCACCATTTATGTGCTTCCCAGCCTCTTCTCACCAGAATCACCAATAAAATACGAGAACATTAGGACACGTCTCTACTCTTTCAATTATATGTGTAGGCGACAATGATAAAACATACCATTTTTTAAAGGGTGGCCAGGCACAAAAATCACACAATTTCAAGCTGACTTGGGGAGAAGCATCAGAATCTAGTCAAGCTCCTTCATTTCACTGCTGAAGAAACCCAGGCTCAGAAACTGTAGGCAGGGTAGAGGCAGTCAGAGCTCAGGAAGGTCACTTAACCAAGTTTTTACTGGCAAGGCTAAGCCAGGGACCAGAGACCTAAAATGTGCTCCACTCCAAACATTCAGAAATGCATTCCATTTCAGAAGGGAGAAAAACAGAATAAAAACTAACAGCAATCCAACCACTCTGCTACCTACCCTTTGTATCTCTGGCAAGTGGGCTCAACGAGGCTTGAGGGACCTCATGGCCAAGTCTCCTGATATAGTTAATGTCTTACATTCCTACTTTTTAATTCACCCCATTTCCTAACCACCTAAATTAAAACCAAAGGAAAGACATCAATCACAACCAAGTTTGTTTGAAGATTCCCTTCCACAGGTGTGTCTATATAGAGAGACACACATATTTATGTACATAAGTATGTACATATAGTACTTACAGATCATACAGATAAATGGAATAAAATCAAGAGTTCAAAAATAAACCCTTACATTTATGGTCAACTGATTTTTGACAACGGTGCCAAGACAATTCAATGGGGGAAAGAATAGTCTTTTTAATAAAATGTGTTGGGACAACTAGAAACCACATGCAAAAAAAAAAAAAAAGTTGTACCCCTACTCCACAACACATGCAAAAATTAATAATTAACTCAAAATGGATTACAAACCTAAACGTAAGAGCTAGAAACATAAAACTATTAGAACACATAGGAATAAAGCTTTGCAACCTTCAGTGAGGGAACAGTTCCTTACATATGACACCAAAAGCAACAAATGAAAAATTAGATAAACAGGACTTAATAAAAATTAATACTTCTGTGCTTCAAAGTACACTACCAAGAGGATGAAAAGACAATCCGCAGAATGGGAGAAAATATTTACAAACTGAATATCTGATAAAGGACTTGCATTAAGAACATATAAAGAACTCTCGAAACTCAGTAATAATAAGACAAATAACCCAATTTTTAAATGGGCAAAAGGATTTAAACAGACATTACTCCAAAGAAGAAATACAAGTGGTTAACAGGAACACAAAAAGATGGTCGACATCATTAGTCATTAAATGCAAAACCACAGTGAGGTACCATGTCACCCCCACTAGAGTGACTATGATCAAAAGGACAGACAATAACAAGTGTTAGCAAAGACGCAGAGAACCCTTGTGCACCGCTGGTGGGAGGGTAAAATATTCCAGCCACTTTGGAAAACAGTTTGGCAGTTCCTCAAAATGTTAAACATAGAGTTACTATATGACCCAGCAATTCCACGCCTAGGTATACAGCCAAGGGAAACAAAACCACATGTCCACACACAAACCTAGACACGAATTTTCAAAACAGCATTGTTCATAACTGCCCAAAAGTTGAAACAACCCAAATGTCCATCAACTGATGAATGGGTAAACAAAATTTGGTACCTCCATACAACGGAATATTATTCAGCAATAAAAGAGAGATGCAGTACTCACCCAGGCACCAATACGGATGAACCTTGAAAATTTTATGCTAAGTGAAAGAAATTGGTCACGAAAGACCACATATTATATGACTTCACTTACACAAAATGTCCAGAATAGACAAATCTATAGAGACAATCTATAAAGACAGAAGGTAGATTAATGGTTACCTAGGACTTGGTGGGGATGGAACGAGAGGTCACTGTTGATGGGTAGAGGGTTTCCTTTGGAGGTGATGCAAATGTTCTAAAATCAAATTGGGGCAAAGGTTGCACAACTGTGAAAATACTAAAATCACTAAACTGTACACGTTAAATGGGTGACTTTGTGGTATGTGAGTTATAGCTTAAGAAAGCTCTTAAATTCTATGTATATATGTACATCAACTGCAAGGAGCATAAAAGAAAGACTGTTTGCCAGTGATCCTATTGCACAGCCAAATAAACTATTTTTTAAATAACTAAATAATTTCCCGACAATGCAAGGTATGTTTTGATCTTGAGCTCAGTGTCAAATTTTGCATTTTGTAGAGGACCTCAGACCAGAACTAAAAACACCAAAAAGGTTATTAGCATAGAGGTGGGGTCCACAGAAAGTCCTTCGACGCTTTCTAGTTTTTCGGCCAAAAGCAGTTCATTCTGTAACTTCAGTGTGTTTAGACATTAAAATGTAGAGTCAAGGGTGGGAACCAAGAACGTGCATTTTTAACAAACCCCCCTTTCCCTCCCCCAAGATGATTCTAATCCAGGCAGTGTGAGGAGAGCACTTTAGGCAAGGAGAGCCATCCACCTGGAAAGCCTCCTCTGGGCAGTCCTGGAGCTAACGAGCTGTAAATCAGTGGGCCAGTCGTGATCACAGTTGGGCAGCATTTTTCATACTAATACTTGCCATCAATTTCATAGGCATTTGGGAGATAGATTCGAAAGTCTCTGGATAAATCATGCTGGGTGAAATGCTCGCCTTTAGAAGAGGAGGTTCAGTCACCCCTTGGGACCCCCAGAATACCATGCTTGAGCTACTCAAAGTCTCAGTATCTTTCTAGAGTGCATTCACTTGCACAGTTTTGAACAGAACTATTAGATTCCGGGACAACAAAACTGTATATCTAGTGCGTAATATTCAGAGCCTAAAAATGAGGAAAAGAATCTGCTGGGAATTGCCATCCACAGAACAAGGACAGCTGGCCTTCACACCCCAGTTGTTTCCTGTCTCTAACAGGTGGAGAACATTCTCCCTACTGTGAGAACTTCACCTCCTACTCCAGCTTCTATTTCCCATACTCAGAAGCAACCTCCATCCTCCTATCTGGGAGGAAGAAATCTGAGCTATAACAGCTAGATGGAGTGGCACCCCTGAGAGGAAATGGTTAGTCATGAAAGATTATAGCATTCTAAATGACAACTGTAACCAATTTACTTGGCTGACAAAGGAGAAGAGAATAGAGCAAAATGTTAAAATGTGGACTGGAATTTTAAAAACTTCATTCCAAGGCAATAGGTAGAAAGGAGAAAAAAAATTATTTCCTTAAAAAAAAAAAAAGAGTGCAGCCATTATAGAACTACAGCACATTTGGGGGCAGAGATCAGCGGGTTTTACAAATGGGAAAAATGAGACAAAAGAGGTTGAGTGATGTGCCAGAGGTCACTGCTGGTTACTGGCAGAGAAAGGCCAGCTTATAAGAACCCAAGTCTTCTGGCTACCTGGCCAGCATTCTCTTGCTTCATGCAGAATAAAGAAGTAAACATGAAGGGGGTGCTATTTGGACAAGAGTAAAGAGGTAGAGAAATGGTTCCTAACCTTGAGTCCTTCAGCCCATCATTTGTTTCAGTGGTGTTTTTCATAGTGGTTGCTTAAGCCTCATAAGGAAAGCTTTGTGCTATGACCCATGGGTCATGGGTGATCATGACACAGTATGACCATCTCATCCAGTCGAAGAAGAGGTACTTGGTGCATGTCACTAAGTGATGGGGGAATGAATGCTTGGGAGGCTAAGCCTACCTTCCACATCCCTGACATCCTGGGACAGTGGCCTCTTTGCCTGATACTCTTCATGCTGGCTTGGAGACCGACTACCTCTCCTCCTTTGAAGACTTTTCCGCTGCCCTCAAGTCCTGGCCCCTTGCTGTGACTTGAGTTTGCCTCATCTCCCAGGTCCACACCTCTCTGGCTCACATCAGACAGTCAAGCTGGCCATTCTGCCTGATTTAAGTACCTGTCAGGGTCACTTGAAGTTTGAGGCAATGGCAAATTTCAATAGTTACTTGTCCCCTCAGGTTGGCAAATAGACATCTTGCCAACAGTTTAACAGAAGATTGGCCCTAGAGTGCCATACTCCTTCAACTAAGGCAACAAATGATGTCTAGTCTAAGACCAAGTTATCAGGAAATAAAATATGTTTTAAGTTGTTCAGCGTTTAACTTCAAAATATTATAAGAACAATAGAATCTAAAGTTAGAAGGAAGCTATACAGGTCAGCTCATCTCCCAGCCAGCTAATGCTTTGACTCTCCTCTAAAAAATCCCAAAAGGCCATCCAAGCACATGCTTACTTACCTCCAGGCTG
This sequence comes from Eschrichtius robustus, assembly GCF_028021215.1. Lineage (NCBI taxonomy): Eukaryota > Metazoa > Chordata > Mammalia > Artiodactyla > Eschrichtiidae > Eschrichtius > Eschrichtius robustus. Next base: position 46,922,297 of record NC_090840.1, on the reverse strand, counting down.
GGGCCCTCACTACTTCTGAAGTGGTCTATTCCATCCCTGCCTGCCTTTTAGAAAGGGCTTCCTTTTATTCAATCAAAATCTGTCTCTTTGGAAGCTACCACGCCTTTCATTCCTAATTGTCCAAAAGAATATAAGATCCAAGAAGGCAAAGGGTCAGATGTAAGTCATCACATTATATCTTCCTAGTGCTTGTTAGATGATGATGCTTTCCAGAAAATGTTTTTATTATTGTTTTTTAAATTTCCAGTAAAATAAATACAAGTTCTTGCACATGTAGATGCTAAAAGAAAGTAGTTTTACATGAAATAGAAAGATTAAAAGGCTTTCCTGAATGAATATTAAACACATCTGCGAATACTTTATGGTATGGAACTTGTTTGAATCTTCTAGGTTTTCTGTCTCTATTTATACCTCAAGGCACAAAACAACAAAAGCAGTCTGGTAAAGACTCACAAGAGTAGTTAATGCCCAGGGAGAAAAATGGCAAACGCTAGGAGGCATCTCTTAATATTTATTAAACCAACAATAGTGTTTTGGGTAAATCTTATTAACGCAATACACAAAGTTCTGGGCAAATGAAATTTTAATTCATTTACATCAGATGTGCCTGCAATCCACATTTTTATTAAAAAGGACAATAATGCAATAAACAATAAGCATTCAGTTGAGAGGCTTGGAAATAGCATGTTATTTTGAACATTATGCATTATTTTTCTATCATTTAACTGTTACAACTTTTTTTAACATGGTATGCTTTTAAAATGCTCCTGTTTCATATAATTCAACCACATATCATTTCTTCTAAAGTTTGTGGAAAAGTCTGCAGTCTTGGAAATCACCTCAAATCTTCTATGCAATGAGTAAGTTATTTAAAAAAAAAAAGAAATATATATATATATATATATATATATATATATATATATATATATATATATATATATATATATTAAAGGAAACAAAACCTTGAGAATGAGAGGTAAACACAGCACAATTCATCATTTTTATAATACTCCTCACTGTTTGATGATGGCCTCTATTTATACAATCTTTTGCAGTTAAAGATGTAATCCATTTCATTTAGAATATTTAAAAAAACCATTTACCAATCAGTCAAAGATAAACAAATTTATCTTTTCCTTTATCAATATTTACCAATCATTAAAATAAGACATCAAAAGTACATTGCTGCAGTCTCCTATGTTTATTAAACTCATCAAAATATTTGTTTTTAAATGCCTTTTATCTAATGTGCCAATAATCTTCAAATATTCCATACACGACTAAGTTGACAGTAAATACTCCCCCACCCCTGGCTTTAGCACCCCCAAGTTCTCCACTTCCCTTTCTTGTCTAGGTCCAAATACCAGTTAAAAGAGTAAGCTCACTGTATACTATGCCTGCTATTTAATTTGTCACTGAATAGATGGATACTGGAGTTTTTGACTGGACGAAGGGCAATGCCTGAACCCACATCCAAGTTACGACTTCCACTTCCAAGTTATGACCCCCTTTCCCAGTTATGACCACCCCCCTTCCAAGATATGACCCCCCTTCCAAGATATGAACCTACTTCCAAGATATGGTCATCAGGAGTGTAAGCCCCAAGGCAAACTGTTGTGTGCGTCAAATGTCTTATCCTGGCAAAATCAGGTAAGATGAAGGTCAGGCTTGAAAGAGGAGAGAAAAGTTACTGTAGTAAGAGCCAGAGCATAGGTGAAGGGAAAAAAAGGTGTCCCATTTTGACAGCATTCATTCTCCTCCCTCAGGTAACAGTCACTCCATTTTTATCTGGGGAGCCAATCCTTTCCTATCACGGTCCAAGGGGATTCAGGCTCTTGCTCCACTTGTAGTTCCAGGGATGATGCATATGACCCAGGCCAGAGGCAGTCAGGTCAAGCCAATCAAGAGTCAATGACGGGACTTCACTGGTGGCGCAGTGGTTAAGAAGCTGCCTGCCAATGCAGGGGACACGGGTTCGAGCCCTGGTCCGGGAAGATCCCACATGCCACGGAGCAACTAAGCCCGTGCGCCACAACTGCTGAAGCCCGCGCGCCTAGAGCCCGTGCTCTGCAACAAGAGAAGCCACCGCCATGAGAAGCCCGTGCACCGCAACGAAGAGAAGCCCCCGCTTGCTGCAACTAGAGAAAGCCCGCGCGCAGCAACGAAGACCCAACACAGCCAAATAAATAATAAAATAAATAAATAAATTTATATTTAAAAAAAAGAGTTAATGACAAGATATTTTCGGATTCCTACTAGAATAATTGGGAAAGAGAAGCTCTTTCTACTACAACTGCTGAGAAGACAGGCTGTTTGCTAACCTGAAGTTGCCATACCCCATCTTGCCACCACAAGGGGAGTGGTTTCTCCTGGTTGTCATCAGTATCCAAAATCTTCCCTTTTTTAGTAATACGACCTCTCCAGATTCTTACGAGGCACGTGGCTGCCCATGCAGAGACATTTCCCAACCTGCACTGCATCTTGTGTAGCCATATGACTACACTCTGACCAATGGGATGTAAGTGGAAGTGACGCTACACTTCCAGGCTGGGGCCTTAAGAGGAATGTGCATGTCCACCCTTTGACTCTTCCTCCTGGCTGGGAGACAGTAAGGATGAAGCAGCCACCTTGGAGCCACAGATAAGAGCTGCATGTGAACATGGTAAAACCATCCCACCAGCCCTGTCTTTGGACTGTTATGTCAAAGGGAAATAAAACAGCTATTTTAAGCCACTATATTTGGGGAAATCTCCTTTTAACAACAGCTGAGCTGTTACCTTAATTAGTATAAGTCCTGGGAGTAAACCTGAGAAAAGGAAAGCTGCACTGAAAGACACGTAAAACCCAAGACCTGATACTTAAGCCTCTTGATGCAGCCCAGCCTGAAGACAAAACTACTCCTGGACTTCTCCATTATCTTAGCCAAAAAGTTTCTTTTTATTTCTTATGCCAGTCTGAGTTGGGAGTTTTGTTACTTGCACTTGGGAGTGTCTTAACTGCTTAAATGATGATGGCTTATGGGCTACTGTTACACCTAATGGTCCCAGGATCTCCTAAGCAGTAGCTATTGAGCCGTCCCTTTCTTCCTCATCAGTGCCTGCTTCCCTGAGTCAACACCAGTCAGAAGCCAAAGCATCTATTCTGCCTCCCCACAAAACTGTAAATTAAGGGCATTCTAGGGACTGACTTCTTTAAAGGAAACTCACTATTTCTATAAAGTAGTGTTTTACCAACTATAATGTGGCTATGAGTCACTGAGAGTCTTGTTAAAATGCAAATTAGAAGTCAGCAGTCTCAGATGGGGTTTGGGATTCTATATTTCTAATGAGCTCCCAGGTGATGCTCAGGTTGCTGGTCCAGTGCCCACATTTTGAGTAGTAACGCCCTAAAGCAGTGGTCTGCAACCTGCCTGCACAGTAGAATCACCGAGGCAGCTTTAACCAAAAAAAAACACTGATATCTGGGCCCCACCACTAGGGGCCCTCCTTTAGTGGTGCCTGTACCGTCAGGGATGAGAACCATTTCTCAGTAGTTCTCAAACTCTAGCATGCCACAAAAATCACCCGAAGGGCTTTTAAAAACTCAGATTGCTGGGCCCCACCCCCCAGATTTCTGATTTGGTTGGACTGGAGTTCGGCCCAGAACCCACATTTCTGACAAGATCCTAGGTGATACAGATGCCGCAATCCATCCACACTTTAAGAACCGCTGGTCAAAAGCTAGAGTTAATGACTCCTGCAAGAGACCTCAATTTCCACTGAGAACAAATGCCTTTATCTGCCAATTTTATTCTATGAATGCTCCGGAACATCTATCAGGGGATACACTGGGGGAGGGGAGTAGAATTCACATTTCCACTTCCTTGATTCCTAAGACTAGTCTCTGTGCACGCTTAATACTTTGTAAAGACAGATTTAACCCTATTGTCGCCAAAATAATAAACAGTAACGATAAATTTTCTTCTGGATATTACAGACTCATTGGGTTTAAAAGCCTATGAATCATAGCAAATGGCTCCCTTGAACAGCTTGCTCAGAATAATACTTCTTCCATCTGTATTGTAGGACAGATACATGTTGAGTGGTAGTTTCTAAAGGGTCAGCATTTTAATGTTATCCTGCAGAGCTGTTTCTAAAAGCTTTGAGAACTCCAGAATTCTTAAACAAGGTTTTTTCCCCTGAGTCAATTAAAGAGATCCCCTTTTATTCAAGGGATGGAAAATTGTGTTCAGAGTTGAGTGAGGGCAAACATGCTCCCAAATTAGATATCTGAACAAAGTAAACTATGAATAGATTAGATAATGGGCTGCTGCTTTTTTACTTAAGAAAGAACTAAAGACAACTCAGATGTCTTATTCACAGGACAGCCTAAAGCACTCTCTCTTCCCAACTCCAACCGGAAACAGTCTATTCCCATGGAATTAATTCGACTTGAACCAGGTTCAAGTAGCTGAAGTGCAGTTACAATAAGAGGGCCATCATTAAGACACGTGTGCTCAGCTTATACATGACCAGTACATTCAGACGAGCCCTAGAATACATTTTCAATCAGTAAAACACACCATCTCTCTGCTCAAAGCATGAACTCAGGCAAATCTAATAAGCTGACCAAACATGCTTTTCTGCAACCAGGCCAAGAGGACAGGCATCCTTTGTTCCACCAAGGAGAGTTTTCAAAAGGCAAGGGAAATATTGCAAATTTTTAAAGACATCCTTAGATAAATTTCATTCATACATGTATAATCTTCTGTCCAAAGAGCTCTCAAATGGCATCCTAATCCACCGACATAATTATCAGAAGAGTATAACCCAAGAGAAAGAGGTGTTGAAGAGAAGGGTAAAAGAGGAAAAGCTCAGACGGAGCGAGCACTTCCCAATTCTACACAGCTTAGCCTGTGCCAGGCAGCAGAACTGCCCTGGGAAGCCACCGTATTCCACGTGGCTGGGTCACAGGCAGTGGAGAGCGTGGTTTAAGAAGACAAAATCTTGCGTGCCCGACTTCCTTCGGAGCTGGAGGAGACCACGAAAGCATCCAGAACAGCTCTCTTCTCAAATCTTCTAGAAGTTAGAATCACCTGGGGAGCTTTCCAGCTGGCTGGGCCCCATCCCCAGCGATTCTGGTTTAATTGGTTCTGGGTGGGGCCCAGGCACAGAGAGCTTTGAAAAGCTCCCCGAATGAGTTTAATGTGCAGGAAAAGCTGAGAACCACTGACCTAGAACCTGCTCTTCCCTCTCCAGATGAGAACAAGAGCTGAAGAGGCAAAACACCACCTCTTTGCACCAAAAAAACAACAGCCACCAAAAAAAAAAAGAAAAGAAAAGAAAAAAATTCAGCCTCTCCTTTTGTCTTTCCCATCTGGTCAGTGGCACCATCATTCTTCTCTGTCTCAGTTTCAAAACCTCAAAAGAGGATGCTTTCTTCTTTGATCAGCACACCTAATGAGCCATCCATTTCAATTAGCTTCAACAGGAGGCTAGCGGCTATTCTACACCAGGCACTCTCCTAAGTGCTTGACGTGCAGGAACACACGCATCTCCATGAGAGGCTACTGTCACTCACCTTCTTTTCGCAGATGAGAAAACTGAGGCCCAGAGAGACTAAGTAACCTGCTGAAAGCCCTACAGCCAGACACCAGCAGATCTGGTATTTAAAGAGATTCCTATTCATTCTACACTCAGTTCCCCCATTCTCTCCACAGACAGAAGCTTGTGGAGAGAAGCCTTTGAGGTAAGGTGCTAAATGTTGGTAAAGAAATCAGGAAATGGGTGACCTAGAATATTAGCCCAACAATGCAAATGAAGGGTCCGACCCATCACTAACGGGGGCTGCACCCATCAGACTGCTTTAAAAAGTGATTATACATTTAAACACTCTCACTGCTCTCTTGAAAGATTACAATATCAAGGCAGGGCTATTTAAAGCTAGAAAAACTGAGGATCTGACTTCTGCTCTGTCACCTAAAATACAGCCATGGCAAGTAATACCGCCTAGCAGTTGTGAGACAATTATAGGCAATAAATGGGAAATGCCTACCATAGTTCTAAGCACACAGTAGGAGATCACTGTAGTAATCTCTCATGTTATTGTCTTTTAACAAAATTCAATTCTTAAAAATATCATCCCACAGACTTATTTTCTGAAAAACTAGGACCCAAATATATTCATGTTATTACACTAAGATTTACAACATCAGTACTCAAGAGAAAAATGTTAGAAGATCATCCAGTGCTGGCAAAAAGTGCTTCTACCTGGGCCCTCAGTTCCACAGACGTTTTTCCCTGAAGGCTCTGACATAATTTTAGTATAAATATCCAAAGAATGTTCTTCTCCCCTCAACCTACAACAGCAGTTTGCTACCTACATAAAATGTGGTAGTAATTCATGAGGATTTTGCTTCCAGTTTTGATTCTTATCTCCATGAAGTTTTTATCTCCTTTTTCTGCCTGCAAGTCTCCACAATCTTCCCAAGATTTACAAGTCAACTTGACTTCAGTCTCTCTCTCTCTGGGTCTTCCAGACCCTAGTGCTCTCAGCCCTCCTCCCCTAATCAGCCAAAAGGTTCACAGACAATAAAGAAGTTAGCAGGAGCACATTTTTTGCTGGAAATTCTGAAATTATCTCAACATCACTTTAAATACTCATTTTGCACAAAACACACTGATGCAGAGTATATAACACATAATGTATGTTCCACTTGGAATTTCATGTATTTATCAAACATGTGGCAGAAGTAAGTGTATTAGGTGCTAATCATTAGTGTAGGGAATAAGGGAGAGGAAGGAGCCAAAAAGGGAATGTGTTATGGTAAGAAGAAAACAGCAACAAATCAGATAGCCTGGGCCCAACTTATAACTCTACCACTAACTAACTATGTGATCTTGGACAAGTCAATTCTAGCTCCAAAACCCACTGTTACATACTGAAAAGGCAGAATCCAAAAGAACACAGTGAAAATCATCCCAACACTTGTATACCTCTTTCATTCATCAGCTAAGACTATTTGAGCAACTGAACACATAGTATAAGGTCTAGCTCTCCCCTTTAAGAGTCCAAAGCTTATAAAGTATGGAGAATTAAACTGGATGAAATGTTAAGATTTCTTTCTCCCCTGATATAAATATCAATAGCCTATTCAGGTTCTAAACAATTTCTTGCTCTTTGTATCTTTTGTACATTTTAATATTCGGAAGTCTTTGCTTGCAGAGCAGATGGGGGAAAACTAAAAAGTATGAAAATCCAGTGTCTAATTCTGGTTTCTCTCTAACACACTGTGCCACTTCAGGGAAGGCTTTTTTCTAGGAAAGCAGTAACTTCTCTTCTACAAGGGGTTCTTCTTATCCTTCTCAACTGTAGTTCTTACGCAGTTTTGATTGCTAGATACGTCTAACTAGATTCAGACAAAAACAAACTGATCCATAGTTTACAAAGAATGCATATGTTAAATATGGGCTCAACCCAGGTGCAATTACCCTAAACAATCAAAAGGTAGATAATAATTGCTTGAAGGTAGGTAACATGTCATTTCTTTTTAACCTGCAAGACAAGCAAGAGCTTTGCCCTTGGTTGATGTGCAGTAACACGAGTTAACTATTAACTGACTTACCAAATATAAAACTTCATCCAATAACTAATCAGGACAATTACAAAATCTAATCAACTCAAAAATAAACAAAATACTCAAACCAAAATACTCTGCACTCTTATCTAAATGAGTTCAGAGGTGAGACATAAATGAAGTTAAGATTTTAATTCATTAGTAAACCTAACAGATAAATCAGTGTTTATAAGACCTCCTTTGAGCATTTTACAATTATAATCCCAAGTACTATGTTAGATTTTTCAAATCTCAACTAAATTTCCAACCCGTATGCAAGTCTATTTTGAGCTTCACTTGAATGTAATCCAGGAAACGGATGATGCAGGAAAGAAAAAATATAATTCAGCATCACACCCTGCTTGGTGAAAAATAAACTGGTCATAAATGTGTGAAAATATATGTCCCTTGGTGCCAAGGGTCAGAATGCAAGCAAGAAACAAGAAACATGCATACGTATTTGTGCGTATATAATACACTCCGGAATCACGAAACTTAAAGCTGAAAGGAAAGAGGATCAAATGAGTTTATAACACCTACTTTGGGTCAGGTTTTTTGTTAGAAGTTTTCAGTCATTATTGAGGCTAATCTTCAAAATTAACCCAAAAGCAAAATATTATAATTCCCAATTTTACACTGAGAAAAACGAGCTCAGAGATGATAAGAAACTTCCCCAAGGTCATGTGGCTTTTAGGTGGTAATACCAGAAACTGAACTACAGCATACCTGACTCATCATCATACCCTTCAATATCATCTCCTGTGTTATCTTAACTTGGGAGGGCACACAAGTGAAACCTGACAACGCTAGAACTACGACTTCATGTGAATTAGGATCTATATATGTTATGACCCATAATTTACTGCACTGTCACACACCTGTCATCCATGCAGAGACTGTTGCCTAACAACTCAGTACACAGTGGCTTTTTGGTTCCTAAACATGTCAAATGTATTGAGTCTTCAGCACAGATGTACTAACCCTAATACAGTAAGCCTTCAGTTAACCAGATATTAGACCTTTATATTAACATTTTTGTAAATTTTTATCAGATGCTTTTCTGAATCTGTTGAGATAACCATACTGTTATCTCCCTTAAACTGTTAATAACTGCATTGCTTTCTGAGGCTGAAGCACTCCTTGGATAAACCCTACTTGAACTCATCATTATTCTTTTAATAAGCTGCTGTACTCGGTTTGATAACATTCTATTTAAAATTGTGGGATAGGGAGGGTGGGAGGGAGATGCAAGGGGGAGGAGATATGGGGATATATGTATATGTATAGCTGATTCACTTTGTTATAAAGCAGAAACTAACACATCATTGTAAAGCAATTATACTCCAATAAAGATGTTTAAAAAATAAATGAATACAATAAAATTTTGGCATCTATGATCACAAGTGAAACTGGTCTAAAGATTTGTTTTCTTGTGCTTTCCTTGTCTGGTTTTGACACAGAATAATGCCAACCTCCTGAAATCTTCTGTCGTTCTCTAAGCTTTGGAACAAGTATCTGTTCCTTGAAGGATCAGCAAAACTTATTTGTAAAACCATCTGGGTCTGGTGCCATTATTTTAAGGTGTTTTTTGTTTTTTTTTTTTTTGATGTGGACCATTTTTTTAAAAGCCTTTATTGAATTTTTGTTACAATATTGTTTCTGTTTTATGTTTTGGCTTTTTTAGCCCTGAGGCATGTGGGATCTTAGCTCCCTGACCAGGGATCGAACCCGCACCCCTCCGCATTGGAAAGCGAAGTCTCAACCACTGGACTGCTAGGGAAGTCCCCTGGTGCCATTTTTTTAAATGGAATTTTTTGTTGAGATAATTGTAGATTCACATGCAGTTGTAAGAAATAACACAGAGACTTCTCTCGTACCCTTTACCCAGTTTACCCCAATGGTAACATTTTATAAATATCAAAACAAGGATACTGACATTGATACAATTGACCAGTCTTATTCAGATTTCCCCAGTTTTACCTGTACTCATTTGTGTTTGCATCTGTGTGTATTTAGTTCTATGCAATTTCATCAATGCACAGGTTTGTGGACACATAAATACATAGTATATACATATATGTGTAGATATATTTAAATTTATTCAATATAACCAGGGTTTTACTATAGTTTTTTTATTAAGGTACAGTTGATTTACAATGTTGTCTATACATAGTTTTATATCTGACTTTTTTTCTATTATAAAAACAGTTTCCAAGTTATAAACATTCTTCCAATACATTTTTAATGGTTGTATGATATTTAATGTATAATTTAGAATCTTTTATTTAACCATTCCTCTAGTATTATACACGTAGGTTGTTGCCATTTTTTTAACTATTATAAGTAAGGCTTCAATAAATACATTTACCCAGCTACGATTATTTCCTTTGGAGAGATTTGTAGAGATAAAATTACTGGAGAAACTTTTCATGGGCCAGAAATAATCGATGACATATTCTCTCACATCACCCACATTTAGAGAAAAGGGTGAGTACAGGCATACTTTGTTTTATTGTGCTTCAAAGATATAGCATTTTTTAAAAATTAAAAGGTTTGCAGCAACCCTGTGTCTCGCAAGTCTGTCGGCGCCAGTTTTCCACCAGCTTTTGCTCACTTCGTGTCTCTGTGTCACATTTTGGTAATTCTCACAATATTCAGACTTTTTCATTATTATTATATTTGTTATGGTGATCTGTGATCAGTGATCTTTGATGTTACTGTTGTAATTGTTTTGGGGACGAACCTCGGCCATATAAAACAACAAACTTCATAACTGTTGGATGTATTCTGACTGCTCCACGGAGCAGTTCCCCATCTCTCTCCCTCTCCTCGGGCCCCCCTATTCCCTGAGACATAACAATATAGAAATTAGGCCAATTAATAACCCTACAGTGGCCTCTACACGTTCAAGTGAAAGAAAGAGTCTCTCACTTTAAATCAAAGGCTAGACGTGATTAAGCTTAGTGAGGAAGGCATCTCAAAAGCCGAGAGAGGCCGAAAGCTAGGCCTCTTGTGCCAAACAGTTAGCCAAGTTGTGAAAGCAAAGGAAAAGTTCTTAAAGGAAATGAAAGTGCTACTCAGGTGAACACACAAATGATAACAAAGCAAAACAGCCTTATTGCTGATACGGAGAAAGTTTAATGGTCTGGTTAGAAGATCAAACCAGACACAACATTCCCTTAAGCCAAAGCGTAATCCAGAGCAAGGTCTTGACTCTCTTCAAGTCTATGAAGGCTGAAAAAGGTGAGGAAGCCGCAGAAGAAAAGTTTGAAGCTAGCAGAGGTTGGTTCGTGAGGTTTAAGAAAAGAAGCCATCTCCGTAACGTAAAAGTACAAGGTGAAGCAGCAAGTGCTGATGTAGAAGCTGCAGCAAGTTATCCAGAAGATCTAACTAAGATAATTCATGAAGATGGCTACACTAAACAACAGATTTTCCATGTAAATGAAACAGCCTTCTATTGGAAGAAGATGCCATCTGGGACTCTCATAGCTACAGAGGAGAAGTCAATGCCTGGTTTCAAAGCTTCAAAGGATAGGCTGACTCCCTTGTTAGGGGTTAATGCAGCTGGTGACTTAAAGCTGAAGCCAATGCTCATCTACCATTCAGAAAATCCTACAGCCCTTAAGAATTATGTTAAATCTACTCTGCCTGTGCTCTGTAAGTGGAATAACAAAGCCTGGATGACAGCACATCGGTTTACAATATGGTTTACTTAATCTTAAGCCCACTGTTGAGACCTACTGCTCAGAAAAAAAAGATTCCTTTCAAAATATTACTGTTCATTGACAATGCACCTGGTCACCCAAGAACTCTGATGAAGATGTACAAAGAGAGTAATGTTGTTTTCATGCCTACAAGCACAACATCCATTTTGCAGCCCATGGATCATTTCAACTTTCACGTCTTACTATTTAAAAAACACATTTTGTAGGGCCATAGACAGTGATTCCTCTGACGTATCTGGACAAAGCAAATTGAAAACCTTCTGGAATGGATTCACCATTCTAGATGCCATTAAGAACATTTGTTAAAATATCAACATTCACAGGAGTTTGAAGAAGTTGATTCCAACCCTTTGAGGGGATGACTTTGAGGGGTTCAAGACTTCAGTGGAGGAAGTAATTGCAGATGTGGTGAAAATAGCAAGGGAACTAGAATTAGAAGTGGAACCTGACGATATGAATGGATTGCTGCACTTTCATGATAAAACGTGAATGGATGAGGAGTTGCTTCTTATGGACGAGCAAAGAAAGTGGTTTCTTGAGATAGAATCTACTCCTGGTGAAGATCGTTGAAATGACAACAAAGGATTTAGAATATGACATAAACCAAGCTGATACAGCAGCACCAGGGTATGACAGGATCGACTCCAGTTTTGACAGAAGTTCTACTGTGGGTAAAATTATCATACAGCACCAAATACTACAGAGAAATCGTGAAAGGAAGAGTCAACCTATGCGGCAAACTTCACTGTTGTCTTATTTTAAGAAATTCCCACAGCCACCCCAGCCTTCAGTAACCACCACCCTGATCAGTCAGCAGCCATCAACATCCAGACAAGACCCTCTGCCTGCAAAACGATTACAATTCGCTGAAGGCTCAGATGACGGTTAGCATTTTTAGCAATAAAATATTTCTTAATTATGATAATGTCCATTGATTTTTTTAGACACAACACACTACACTTAACAGAATACAGTATAGTATAAACATACTTTTATATGCACTGGGAAACCAAAAAACTCATGTGCCTCGCTTTATTGTGATATTCGCTTTATTGCAATCTTTGCTTTTTTTGTGGTGGTCTGGAACCAAGCCCACAGTATCTCCCAGTATACCTATACAAAAATGTCCCCAATATCTCAAAGTAGAGCTAGGCCTCCCCAAGTCAGGGAAAGAACCCCAGCTATGAAAACGCAGGCTCAATCATGTAGTTTCCGGGCCACCCTCTGGGCTGGAGCTTATCAGATGAGCCCATAGAGTGTCAAGCCGCCACTCTTTAGGGAAGCAGAAAACAGAATATCAGTAACTAACATGTGACACAGAGTGTGATGCTGTCACTGTGTTAAAAGCTCCAGTGTGTTCTGTCCCACGTAATCCTAAGAATCTATTTGACGATATTCCATTTTACAGATGAGAAAACTGAGCACAGAGAGGTTTAGAAACTTGCCCAAGTTTACACAGTAAGTGGATTCTAACCCAGGCAAGTCTTAACTCCAGTGCCCAGGCTCTGAGCCACTGTACCATACTGCCTGCTCATTTAGACTCTTGCTATGGTCTCTACAGCACTGACGCTGGGCTCCGGTGCCCAAAGGAAAAAAAGAAAGGAACCAAAAGGAAAGGAACCAAAGGGAAGGCAGTTAAAGGCCCCTCTCTGGAAATGAAGGTCAAGGCCAGAAACCAAATGAGAAGCCTGAGACCCTCAGTGGCTTATGCTTCAAAAGTCCTCCAGATTACATCAACAAGGCATGTTGTCTTCTTTCTAGAATGAAAGTGAGTTCCATCACATCAACTGCTCTTGCTGCTACATTGGCTTATATCAGAAAATATATGGGAAAACACTAGATATTAGATCATGAGTATTCAGAGCAATGTATATAATCCCAGTACATGATGAATAGTTAGCTCAAGTTAACTGATTACCACCAGCATTTTACCAGCAGCATTACATTTCTGTAATGTGAATAAATTCCTTGCTCCAGTAATAAAATAGTAAGTATTTGGCAGGAACTTAATAATTACTTATTGATTAGGTTAATCTTAACATTGCTCCAATCATACCCTGAAGCATATAGAAAAAAATAAATATTAAAGACAGAAAGTTCTTCTAGTTCATTTTATCATTTTATAGATGGGAAAAGCTGAGGTCCCACAGGGATTAAGATTGTTAATTACATGTGTGCAAAGCCTCTCTTTTGCCTTCAATACTGTACATTTATTTTCACTGTCTTTATATTTAACAATACATTGTACAAAAATACATATTTAACTCTTACTCTTTTTTTGATAAGAACTTTAAAAAAATAATTTTCCTTTAATATTTGGATATCTTACTCCATGTGTCATTCTTACCGTGAGACTAAACTCTATTAATTGTACATATTCCTTAAACATCTGTACTATTTGTATTTAATATACCTGTATAAAGATAAGAAAACATCAAAATGCTTTGTAAAGGACACATTTTACTTCATCTTTGTGACATTTTTCACAGAACAGATTCAACAACAGAGGAGACAAATGTGAAAACATATCTTGTCTTTAATAATATTTTTCTATAGCGTGGAGTCCAACACCATGACCTGACTGTCACATCACCGACTGGGGTACCAGTTGGCCTCACTGCTGATTCAAATGGGAAATCTCCAATGACTTTCTCCTAGTCCCACCAATTCTTTGAGGCTTCTCCCCTTCTCCTAGTCCCACCAATTCTTTGAGATACCCAAGAAAAACAGATGTACACAGTCTATTTCAACAGTGTCCTTTCCTACTCAGAGGCAATCACCCCTCTAGCCTTATTGCTAAAACTAATGTTGCCCTAGACACAGACTCATCAAAATGCAATGGAGATTTTTAATAGTAGGACCCACATCTCAAATTGCTAAGAGAAGAAATTCTTCCATGCATTTCTACTCTTAAAAAATAAAAATCCTCCCTATTGCTACTCAAAGCTCCCCAACATTCCCTGACCTCCCGTGCCACCTCATTCTAGACACCCAGTGGCACTTAAGCATGCGATGCCGCTGTAACTCTCTCCTTCCGACCTGCTAGAATCTCAACTCAGCCAAAGGACATGGACACGGGAGGGAGCAGGAATGTACACTGATGGGAGGCACTGGATTTGCCTTTTTATTCTTCAACACCACAATGTTGATGAAACTGAGGTCGAGAGTCAAAACTTGCAAACTAACCCAGGTCCACCCCCAGGCTGGTAGATTCAGCTGACCCCAGACCACACTGTCTTCAGTGGCCAGAGCGAAGGGGAACTTCAGCAGGACCAACTGACCCTGACTGCCCCAGCCGTGGGCACCTGCCCTTAAGTACGGAGCACCAACAGGTGTTTACCGCAGGGGTCAAAGGTATGGAAACAAGGACCTTCCCCTCAGATAGTGCCAATCTCCAAAACATCAGAGGGCTAAGGGGCCTCAAGAATATCATACATGGCTTTCTCATTTCATAGTCAAGAAAACAGCCCAAGAAAGAAGAAGGAAAAAAAACACACACTTATTTTCTGTGCCTCAGGTACCACTCCCATGCTCCCTCATTTTATCCTCACAACAATCCTGTTATAAAGGCATTCTCAGGTGCAATTTATATGCACACACACATATGTATTTTTTTAAGTGACTCAAAGTGTCAGTATCTTGTCCAAGTCCTAACACGGAGTAAGCGGCAAAGTACCAACATCTCCCCCACCCAAACCCTTTATCTCTGCGCTGGTCCCTCAGGGTCACAAAGCTTCTTACCCCTGGGAGCCCCAGGACTAACACAAAATAGCACGTAGAAGAGGTAAAGTGTGTGACTAGACCAGTGGTTCCCAAATGTGGCTAATTCATTAGCATCAATCTGAGATGCTTTATAAAAAATACAGATCGCCCCACCCCCTTTAGGCTTCTGATTGTTAGAAGGCCCTGAAATCTCTAGTTTTACATACTTACAGTGATTCTGATTGTCAGTCTGCCTTACTATTTACAGAAAGAGAAAAACAATGGCTAGATCAGTCATGAAAGGCTGTCTGGAGCTTGGATTTGAATCAACAGAATTTAAAAGGAGAAACACTGAAGAGGTGGCTATGTCCAGGGAGAAGTGAGATGAGTGGGCGAGGGCGGGGAGATGTGATGGAGAGGGATGGGGGCAGGGGGGTGGGACTAACTAGGAAGGAGCAATATTCTGGACAATCATATAAATCTGGCAGAGGTATTTAGACTCCACACCATGATAACAAGGAAACACAATCCAAGTGGTACAGGGTAAATCAAACAGCAGGTGAGCATCTGGGCCAGGAAGGGCAATGGCAAGGCTGTTGACATGGGGCACATGCTGGCAAGGTGCCAACAAAGAGAAACCTGAAGGGGAACACTTCCTGGCTGCCTGGTTTGATTACACCTTTATCCTGAGCACTTAGTACAATAGATGCTGAAGAAATATCATGGAATGAACAACATGTAGGTGCATATAGTGGCCAACTGGTCACGAAAGTCAACAAAGATGAACGGGTCAAGGACCTGACTTCAAGATTCAAATCCGATTCAAATCTAGAATTAAGATGATGGTACTGGCAGAGGTGACTAAAAAAGAGTAGCTTGTTTTCAGCGAAAGCTCTTCTTCGTTACTTCTTGCTTTTCTCTAAAACTTTATTTTGGCTTCTGGTACATGAAAGAATTAGGTGGTTTTGAAATACTGGAATGTACCTTCGACAGTGGCACGAACAGCAGGTCTTCTGTCTTGGGAAGAAGAAAACGATGGGCAAGATCTTTTGGTTTGATTTTTGGCAAACGAGGAGAGACAATCTCGTGAGAATCTAAACTCAGATGACATTCCTCACATGACCTAAGATCACTGCCAGCTGACATGCCGATAGCACTGTGGCGTTAAGCCACCGGACTCCCCGTACACCTGAATGACAGAGCTGGCCGGGCTCCGTGTGGCTTGGTCAGCCTCAGGCTTTGCCAACCTGAGGAGACTCCGGGCCCCCTGAAGCTGGCCAGTCAGGTCTCTGGCGGCTTCTAGGAGACTTGAGAACTAGTTCTACCCAGGAAAAAAAACTAGATGATCTTTTGAAATCCTTTCCAAACTAATGATTATTCAAGGTGCCTTGTGTGTAATCATATTCCACAGTTCCTCAAATGGCAAGCACCATCAAAATTATACGTTCCAGGTCCCAGAAGCAGGAGTTGGAGGGTGTACTCAAATTCCTCTGGATGCCCACCTTCCACAAGCCTGATCTTAATAAGATCTTTCCTTCTCAAGTGACATCTACCTACTGCTAATATCCAACTAACAGAGAAAGAGCCCTTATTTCTCTAAGATTCCCTAGCAAGTATGATTTGCTACATTACTAGAGCAGCCAAAATGTATTTTTTTAAAGAACTGCAAAAGGTTATATGGTTCCAATTTAATTTTTCCTTGAAATGCAAGCTTTCCAATGCCTGCCTTTCCTAATACACTGAGACGTAATGCATGGGTCCAAATGACTTGACAGTTTCTTTTAATTTACACACATCTAAGCATGTGCAAAAAATTCCACTAGTTCAAAACGCTTCCTTTTCTTAAACATACTTCCAGTTCAAATTATGTGTTTATGGCAGTCTGCAATGTATTATTTCTGAAGATAAACAGTCATGTAAAAAATTGATAGAAAAGCAGCAGCATATCACTACTGCCACACTCTGTCAGCCTTTCCTCTCGCATGCCGGTGGGAGGTACAAATGCATCGCCATAACCAGGCTCGCCCTGCTGCCTCCAGCGTCCAGAAAGGCAGGGCCACCAGTTCCTTTCCACAGACAGCTTTGAGCCTTGGTTGCTGAGAACCTCTTTCCACCCCCACCCTTGAACTTAGTATAAAACTCAAGAATGCACTAACTGCGGATGTTTTTCCTTTTAAAAATGAGAGGCTTTAAGCTCAGATGATCACTACTTCTAACTCCCAGAAAACAGTTGCAGTTTTCCAATTAAAATTCGAAGTACTGGAAATAATGTACTCTGATGACTAAATGTTGAAAAGTGAAGTCTTTCAACTTCGCATACATTTATGCTGCTACATGTGAAACAGAGGCTGAAAAGTAATTGAAATGGACTATTGGCTGTCCTGCGCCTTGAAAAAGCTTCTATTGAGAAAAATTGACTCACTGCCTAACAAAGACTCTCTGCTACAGTCTTCAAGTTGACATTTTAAAAATATCTAATCACCCTTTTGAATGATATTCCAATTACTGAAAACAGTATCTACCACAGTGAAACGGCTCACTTGGAAAGCATCCAATTCTGGTTGGAAATGAGAAATACTAGAACCCCAAAGGCACAGAGCTGGGGGTAGAGGTGTCACCAGAGAAGACAGGCATAGTTCAGCCAAAAAGCTTCCTTAAGAAGCACTGTCAGGGCTTCCCTGGTGGCGCAGTGGTTGAGAGTCTGCTTGCCAATGCAGGGGACACGGGTTCGAGCCCTGGTCTGGGAAGATCCCACATACCGCAGAGCAACTGGGCCCGTGAGCCATAATTACTGAGCCTGCGCGTCTGGAGCCTGTGCTCCGCAACGGGAGAGGCCGCGATAGTGAGAGGCCCGCGCACCGCGATGAAGAGGGGCCCCCGCTTGCCGCAACTAGAGAAAAGCCCTCGCACAGAAACGAAGACCCAACACAACCATAAATTAAAAAAAAAAAAAAAAAAAAGCACTGTCAGAGGGAGATCAGCTCGGTGCTTTTTGACCACCTAGAGGGGTGGGATAGGGAGGGTGGCAGAGAGGCGCAGGAGAGAGGGGATAATGGGGATATATGTATACATATAGCTGATTCACTTTGTTATACAGCAGAAACTAACACAACATTGTAAAGCAATTATACTCCAATAAAGATGTTAAAAAAAAGCACTGCCAGATTTATGCAAAACTCCAAGGAGACATTATTCCTCTAGAATCCCCAAACATCAACACTTTCTAGCAAATTTATGAACAGGACTCAGCAAAAAAGGGACCTCCTTAACCCTATACAGTTTTTTAGGCAGGCAGGCTTCTCCTGAAAATCTTTAGATGGAGTTCTCCCTTTGCCCTGTTTTGCAACAAGATGAGCAATAATGTTTTTCTGAAATAAACAGAGAATCTCTCCCTTTCGGTGTGCAAAGAGCCGAAATTCATAACTGGCTGGGAGATTACCAATCCAAAGGGATAAAACGATCATTTGCCAAAGAGAAATGCTGGTAAGTTTCGGAGTTCTATTCAACAGCCGGAGCACCCAAATTCTCATCTACTGTGTTCAGTTTACAATCCTACTTGCTCTCCAATCTCGCCTAACGTTTGGGCACCTGCTAGCACACACAGAGGCTCCCACACCGATGAAAAATGCCCATCTGCTGCTCAGTGCCAAAGAGGTTTCCCAATCCTAAATCGCATCAACTCAAAAAAGGGGGCTGGGGTGGGGGGAGAAGGGAGAAATAACACGCCAAAGGCAAGGGGGAAAAACTCACAAAACCACCTCTAAAGATGACATTATTTGTCTTCGAAGAGGCGGTTCAGTTTATTAGAAATGGACAAGTTATTCGGTGGCAAAGGGAGGAGATACGGGGAACTGGAAGGGACAGAAACAGCCGCACTCCCTAACCGAGGCCCCGGACCGCACTGAGGCTGCAGACGGGATCGCGGACAAAGCTCAGGGCGCCCAGGTAGGGGCCACCAAGCACAAGTGAAAGCCCAGGAGGCAGTTCTCTTTAGAGGGCGCTCATTGGGCGTCTTAAGGAAACAAGCTCCAACCCCCCGAAACGCGACCCAGAGGAGGAGAAACCAAGTTCCCACGGCCGAGGCCGGGGAGGGAGGCTGGGTGCCCGCAGCCGGCCCCGCCGGAGAAGAGACTCCTCCGGGCCTCGGGGTACTCCCGCCGGGTCCCACGAGGGCAAGCATGGCGGGATGGAAGCCTCGGTCTCCGAGCGGCCGGGCGACCCGAGGCCGATCGACCCGAGGCCGATCGCAGTGGCACAGTACCCCGCCTCGCCCGCTGCTGCACTCGAGTGCAATCCATACTGAAATGCCCTCCTGTCCCTAAGGGCCCGCGAGCTGCCCCCCGCCCCGCAGGAAGCACGGGTCGCCGCACCACCGGGGAGTCCAGCGGCCCGCACCCCGGCATTTTCGGGCGCGTTCCGCTCACCCACCGCGGGACCGAGGACTGCGCCTCCGCCGGTAGCGTTTCCACGTAGTGTCTGCTCCCTCGCCCCAGCCAGAGGAACATCAAACAAAAGAACTTTCTGCAAACTTTCCTCTCCGGACACTCGCGGGTTTCTTAAAGCTGAGCCCCATCTCCCCAGAACCTGCATTCAATCGAGTAGAAAAGCTGGCGTGGGGGTTGGGGGGGTATGGTGTGCAGGAGAAGGGACCCCAAAGTTTCCAGGGCGTCTCCGGGTCTCGGGGAGCGCGCGGAGGGGACCAGTTCCCTCGCAGCCCTATCCGGGCTTCCTCTCTCCCGCCACCCTTCCCCATCGGTCCTTCCCGGCCACGCAGCAAGACCCTCCGACTGCGAAGAAGTTGGGAGTGACTTCAGGGGCCTCTGCGGTTCGACAAACCTGCAATACTCTTGCCCTCATCCCGGGGGACCTCGGGACAACTCCAGCGAGCGGCGCTTTTCTGCGGGAAGCGAAGGGGGAGAGGAGTGGAGGAGCGAGCTCATTTGTCCCAGCAGATCCCCGGGGGCCGAGGGGCACGTCTGGGAGTGGGGGGCCTCCCCCAGGTGGCGCTCCCCGATTCCCCGCGGGCTCTGCGGACTCTGCTCGGTCTCTGCACCCTAAACGGCGCGCGCGTCCCCCGCCTGGCCCACTCACCGACTCCGCCGACACGCAGGCCACCAAGCCCAAGGTGAGCAGGATCCAAGCGCGCCGCATATTCCCCGGGGACCGGCTGCTCCCAGCCGCCGCTTTGCAACGAGGGAAAAACGAAGTCTCTCGCCCAGCGCCCGGCGCAGCCTGCGCAGAAGGACCGGAGCAGAGCAGCCGCAGCGACTGCGGCTCGGGCTCGGGAGCTCGGGCTCCGGGCTCTCGCTTCCTCCTGCTGCGCCTGCTCCCGCCGCCCGCGGCTGCGCCCCGGGAACGCGGCGCCTTCTCACTTGTTGGTTCCTACACAACTGATGCCTAGCTGTTGCTCCGGTGAGGCAGCTCTCTGGAGCTCTTCTTGCCCTGCTGTTGTTTTACTCCTCCGCGGACTCCTTCCCCGTGTCGCGGCTCCGTTTCTGATTTTTGAGGAATAAATTAGGTGGCTTGGAATGTAGCTGCAGCTGAAGTTTGGGTACAGAGCGGTGGGAGCGCCTGATTCGCGCGGCTGGAGCTCCCGGAGTATCTGGAGAGAAGCGCGTCGGAGCGGAGCTAGTGGCTCGGCGGCTGCGCCCCTCCTCCTCCCGCGCCGCCCCCTCCCTCCCAGGGTCCTCCTCCTCCTCCTCCTCCTCCTCCTCCCTTCCTCCTCCTCCTCTTCTCCTCCCGCTCCCACCCTCCCTCCGAAGCCCGCTTCTCCGGGCTTCTCCGGGCGTCTCGAGGAGGGGAGGCGGCAGTGTGACTCCCAGCTAAACCCGGGAGAAATTCCTACAGGATTACGCCCGGATTGGCAGCTCCGGGGACCAGTGGCCACCAGCAGCTCCGCGCTGTGGCTGCTCTGGGTCTGCGCGTCCGCAGTCTGTGCTCCAGGGCTCTAGTATTCCTTCATTTTCTGACTCCCTTTCCCCCCCACTCTCTCCCCCCTTTTTCTCTCTCCTCCTCCGTGCTCCTTTTTTATCTATTTTCTTTTCTCTTCACTTTCACTTTTCTGGAGAAAGATCGGTGAAGCGACGAGAGACATATTTAGCTTTTCTGCCTGTGAGAATTAGACCAGTACGAAGAAACTGCTTTGAGAGTTGGAAAAACACACACACGAAGTTTACAGATGCCTTCAAGCAATGTGAAGTGTTCATAAAATGGCTAGTTCATGAAAATTGTATTTTAAAAGAGAAGACAATAAACATAGTATACGTGTATTGAGTATTTCCCACCCTCCCTAACCCCCCCCCCCAAAAAAGGAAGTGAAAGAAGACTCCCATAAACCCAAAATGCAACACTTTCCATAGCTCATAATTTCATTAAGGGCTTAAATACCATTTTTGCCTCACACACAGTTTAAGCCCCTAACGCATTTTATAGGCTCCATTTCAGCATAGAGGTGTTAACGTTTGGAAGCTACGAATAGGGCATTTTGATGAGAAATTGGATAGATATCCTGAATAATAACAGATTTAAGAGAACTTCAAAGGAAAAAGGAATAAAGTAATTTCTAGTTTGAAGAAAATAATGAGCATGTATTTCCTGAATGGAAGTAATCGACCTGAAATATTTTGCTGTGAAATCTTTTTTTTTCAATTCTGTGTCTATAGTACACTACAGAACATGGCAAATGCATACTCCCTTTCAGTTTCTAGCACGATTTTTCCCTCTGACTTTGAAGTAGATAATTCTGTGGAGCCATTCTGCTCCTAGAATGCCTGCTCTAGGAAACCAGGGATCTTTCTGTCTTGTTCACCACTGTATTCTCATTCCGACTGTATAAAGATACACAATAAATATTTCTTGGATAAACTTTCATCTAAAACTCAATCTATACTGCATAAGAGTTGTGAGTTTTTAAGAAACATAGATATAGATATATAGATACTAGACCTTGAGATTTTTTGAACTTAGAATAAAATACAGTCATATTCTAAGTGAGAATTACAATGTCTTAGTAACCTTTCATGTAAGAAATACCAGAGAAAGAAATTTAGAGAACTGGAGAGAACTTTAGAGAACACAACCTCTGAGACGTCTGCCTCTTTGGTTTTAAGTCCCAACTACCAGGCTCCCAAAGGGCAAATCTAAGTCATTGGCAGCCAAGAGGTAATTTGGAAAAATGGAAGAGTAGGCAAAAAAGATAGAAAAGAAGAAAAAGATCAGGAGACTGGGCGTTGTAACATCAGGATGTTTCTGATTCCACAGAAACTGAGCTGGCACCTGGGTGGGTCAATGTGGGACTGGCTTGGTTTTTGGAAGAATGAACTACGACTATATTTTTAAGATAGATTCTTTGTGGGTTGAACACAGCTGAACGTGGCCGTCCCTACTTCTGCAGGGCTGCCAAACTAGGGGCCACTGTCATCCTGTAACTTGGATGAAAGAATCTTAGCCCCTGCTGCAGAAAAGGGTCCAGCTACACACGCTAAGTCAGCAGCTTCTAAGGAGGGAAACTGAGCCCGGGTCTATGGGTTTCGGATCCTGTGGGTTCGGTAGAATTTATTTGTGGGTTGAAGAATGTCTTGAGATGGGGAGACTTCTGAAAGGAGTTTTCCAAAGGACAATGAACAATGAGAGAGAAATGCACAAAGCCATAAAATGTCACATCTACTCCCAAAAGAGACCTAGTCCGCTCTCCAGGCTTTGGGCAAGGTCATACCCCTTTTCTCCCCAGCAGTTAAGAACCCATCAAATAAATTAGAATTCCAGTGAAAGGGGAAAATGCACTTCTCCACTGGCTTTCACAGCTATTGCTGTTTATTGGGGCATCCACCTGACAAGAAACACGGTGGCTGCTCTCTGATTCAGCTTGGGCAGGCAGTGATAAAAATGAATTAGCAGATGCATCTGTTGAAGGAATGTAGCTGTGCACCTAAAGACATACCCCAAGGCTCTTGGTGTTTATGAGACTCTCAGTGACTGGGTATTTTTTATCAATGGTCATGTAGCATTGAGAGTTTATGTAATAAGGCGATGGTACTAGTTTGAGAGTCACAGAATATCAGATATATGATAACAAATAAATATTCAAGATCTTGTGCTCAAATGCATGAACAGTTGTGGCCAAAGGATAATCTGACTGTGTAAAAATCACGAACAGTGAAAGCACTTACGCAAGAGCTGGCTACAAAAAAGTTACCCATGCTGAGTGGGAGTGGGCCTTGTCCCCCGGTGTTAGAAGCATGCTAAACTTGGAAATGATGAAGTTAATACATTTTACACTAAGAGTTTTCCTCAAGTCACAAGTCTGTGTCTTAGTCTGTTTGGGCTGCTATAAGAAAAATATCATAGACTGGGTGACTTATAAACAACAAAAATTTATTTCTCACAGTTCTGGAGGCTGGGAAGTCTAAGACCAAGGCACTGGCAGATTCAGTGTCTGGTGAGAGCAGGCTTCTTGGTTCATCATAGACAGCTGTCTTTTCATTGTGTCCTCATGCGGTAAAAGAGGTGAGAGAGTTCTCTGGAGCCTCTTGTAAGGGTGCAAGTCCTATCCATGACGGCTATGCGCTCATGACCTAAACACCTCCCAAAAGGCCCCACCACCAAATACCATCACCGGAGATTAGGGTTTCAACATATGTACTTTGGGGGGGACACAGACATTCGGTCTATAGTTACCTATTTGTGTGTTTTGCTAACTGGAATTTTTTTTAAACTGATGAGGACTAAAATTCAGTAGAATTTTGCGGAGTGTATCTAATACACTAAGTGTAGCTTGTGACTAGAGCCAGAGGCTCCTCTCTAATATATGTTTTCAAGTCCTTCACTTGAGGACTGTGCTTTGAGGGGCACAGCAAATACAACAGCAAAACTCATCACTTCCCAAATAGTGTCACTGATTGCTAAAAAATAAACACCCTTCCTCAAGAATCTTAGAAGAAAATATAACAAATGGACAGAATATAGAGACTAAGATGCAGAAATGTAAAAAATAAGAAATAATGACAACCAGACAACATGAAATAATAAAAAGGAAAGCTACTAGAGACATATTTTTAAACCCAACCTGACACATTAGATTCTATCATTATGGTATCTAAGGATAGCATATTATAACTGTGGACAAGCAGGTGTGTGTTCCAGGGTGATCTGTCACAGCAGGAAACTGCAGAGGGACAAAGATGCCACTTGGTTGTTCTCGGTTGTTCTTCCACTCACCATCCCCTGGAAAGTTCCCAGGGGTCCAGGCTAGAAATCCATTTATTAGCATCAGTCCTGATTAAATTCACTCGAATTATGATAGAACCTGAGACTAAGAGGAAATCCAGCTAGCCAGCTATTAATTACCCATGCTAATAATGGCAAGTGAGTGGAGACCATGATAAAAATCTACCAGCAATCCAAAAAATCTATTCTTAGCCTCAGTCTTTCCACTGTTCTCTCCATTCACCTCTGTCAACCCTTTGCCAAGGAAGTTGGCTGATTTGAGTCTTATAATTTGATTCGGTGCTAATGTTGAACAAAATTGTCACATTTTGGGCAACAGGACACAGGCAGGAAAGTCAAAATTGTATGATACATAAATTGTCCCCTTAATAAAACAGGAGGCAAAACACTCTTATCAGTTTCCCTAACAGAGTGGCATGGTTCTTGAAAGACTGGCAAAACTTGACATTCACTCATTTGATAAACATACATGGATCACCTGGCACATGCCAGGTACCCATGGGGTAGGAACATGAATTTTCTCGAAATGTATTAGAGTTAATACATTTTACACTAAGAGTTTTCCTCAAGTCACAGGTCTGTGACTAAGGTCCAAGTCAAACTTCATCCTATGAAAATTGAAAGAAAGCATTATTTATGGAATACATCGTTCTTGGGCATCAAACAACATATTCCTAAGAGCCATACTTGGATATGTGAATTTAGAAAGGTTCCATAAAGGCATCTTGAAATTATTTGCATTGCATTTGTATATGTCCAGCTGGACAGGAATATCTAATCTTGGCTGATTTTATGTAAAATGTTACTCCTCTTGTTACTACTGTCTGTAGACTATTACTTTAATGGCAGCAAGCCCTACCCCCTTTACTATTCTTAGAGATCCATCCTCTCCAAGGCCCTGGTGGGGAGCCCTACATACTATATACTAAATGGTCCCACACTTCCTTGCTCACGATTATTCAGATCAGGGCTGGATGTGGGGGGAAGCAATTTATTAGTGGGCCAGCGGACCTTCAGATCATTTAAACCAGGGAACTCAGAGTCTAACTCAATTGTACATTGACCTGGGAGTCATCCAAAACTGGTAGGGGGTCCTTGTGTGCTGAAATAGAAGTGGCTGATCTGCAGTAGAAAGAATAAAACAGGTGAACAGAGAGAATCAGAAATAGAGAACACTTGACTCCAGAATAATGTAGGTTCCTGGTTTTTTTTCCAGTTCCTTTCCTAGCATCTTTGGAGATCCAAATCAACTTGATTCCTTCAGGATCTATGAGATACTCTGGTATCTTAAGGTAAATTCCTCATTTTTTCTTTAGCTAGTTTAAGAGGATTTCTGTTCCTGGTAAACAAGCGATCCCAAAGACAGAGCTGAAAATGAAGCAGTTTTGACTACCTTACCTTCACTTGGAATAGAATAGAATCCTTCTCATTTAGTGCTTTATACACATATATGAGTAAAGAACAGTTAATGAAGACAACCTACTATAAAAACTATTTAGATTTTCAGAAAAAAATTAGGAAAAAATGTGTTTAAATTATTGAATTACCTTAGGGAAAATATTTTCCCCACTCAGTAGAGTTAGGTATCTTAAAATTTCTAGAAGCAGAATAGAATACATAGATACTTCTCTGAATAGAATAGTATTAATACTGGGACCACCTGCAGGTTAATGCTGGAAATTGCTTCACTGAACATTTTTCTAAAAGATCTAGAAGGCAAGGTGCACAAACATCCAGGTGTTAAATGTTACAAAATTCTTTCAGGTAGTGACATGTGAAGAAGGTAGTATGGTCATGCCTGGGTGAGTTGTTAAGTAACCCAATACATTCAGGAGACAGAATGCAGCCTATTACACCAGCAGTTAGGGGAGGCTGTACACTATAGTGGGTAATAGCTCAGGCTTTGGCGACAGACAGACTGGAGTTTGAATCCCAATTCCACCCCTTACTGTGTGTGTGTGTGTGTGTGTGTGTGTGTGTGTTTCGTATTATTTATCCATTTATTTATTTTTGGCTGCGTTGGGTCTTCGTTGCTGCACGCAGGCTTTCTCTAGTCACGGCGAGCGGGGGCTACTCTTCGTTGTTCTCATTGCGGTGGCTTCCCTTGTTGTGGAGCACGGGCTCTAGGCGCACAGGCTCAGTAGTTGTGGCACACGGGCTTAGTTGCTCTGCGGCAT
Source organism: Eschrichtius robustus (assembly GCF_028021215.1). NCBI lineage: Eukaryota > Metazoa > Chordata > Mammalia > Artiodactyla > Eschrichtiidae > Eschrichtius > Eschrichtius robustus. The sequence continues at coordinate 46,895,874 of NC_090840.1, read as the reverse complement.
GTGGGATCTTCCTGGACCAGGGCTCGAAGCCGTGTCCCCTGCATTGGCAGGCAGATTCTTAACCACTGCGCCACCAGGGAAGTCCCCTTACTGTGTTTTAAGAGGCCTTGACACCCGAGCAGGCCACTGAACCTAAGCCTCAGTTTCCTCATCTGTAGATCGGAAATATAGGGTTAATGTGTAGCATCTGTGAGCTAATGCATCAAAGAGGTTATCGAGTTACTTTGTACATAGTGAATTTCCAATAAATGCGGGTTGTCTCAATAAATGCAGTTGTCATTGTTAGTATTTCCTCTGCCTGGAATAACCTATCTGTTCTCCCAATTTTCTGGCTAATTCCTACTTGCCCCTTCAGTGTCGGTTTAGAAGTGTCCTCACTGGCAAACATTTGAATGCCTATTATGTATCACACACCTCCTCCAGGTAACCTTTCCTGATCCACCTCAACTGAGTAAGAGACCTTTAAGACAATTAATTCTCGGGGCTTCCCTGGTGGCGCAGTGGTTAAGAATCCACCTGCCAATGCAGGGGACATGGGTTTGTTTCCTGGTCCGGAAAGATCCCATATGCCATGGAGCCACTAAGCCCGTGCACCACAACTGCTGAGCTTGCGCTCTAGAGCCCGCAAGCCACAACTACGGAGCCCGTGTGCAGCAACTACTGAAGCCCGTGCGCTTAGAGCCTGTGCTCCACAACAAGAGAGGCCACCGCAATGAGAAGCCTGCGCACCCAAACGAAGAGTAGCCCCCGCTCGCCGCAACTAGAGAAAGCCCATGTGCCGCAATGAAGAGCCAACGCAGCCAAAAATAAATAAAGAAAATAAAGAAAGAAATAGGAAAAAAGAAAATTTTTTAAAAGACAATTCTCACCTATTAATTATAACCTAGTATAGAATATTTGAGTATTAATAAAATTTGCTCATAGAAACATGTTCTGTTGTGGCTAAAAGTACAAACAAAAAACTGAATAGCATCAGTAAGGACATAGGAAACAAGAGTACCCATCAATCTACCTTTAAAAAAATGGGCACCATAACAAGTTTAAACCTGAATAAAAACCTAGGGAAAGAGTGTAAAAATCTAAAGTTGCAAATTCTGAAATAGAAGTAAAGAGAATTGAATTGTTAAAACAAACAAAACAATCTCACGCTTTTGAATTCAGATAGAAATAAGGAAAATGCTTCTGGGAAGGAAAAAAATACAATCTACCATAAAGTCAGAACTGAATATGTCTAATTTTTCCTCTTTTTTCTTGTAGCTGTTAGTGATTCATGCAGCAAAGGAAGGGAAGTTCTCTGCAGATTTCACTCCAGGGTTGCGTTGTAAAAGCAGCTCTTCATGCTTGCCAACTCACCACACGCCAACACCCCAAGATGACCTATGTGAACAGCCCAGTCTGAATGTCTCCCTTTCCCTCCCTTCTCATGTAACCCTGTATGGATACACACACACATACATGACACACACATGAGATTTTTATGTTTATTTTGTTCTTACTGTTTTACAAAATAGTATCCATTAAACACTTTTTCATCTTGTAGAAATTCCTTCAAGTCACTTGACAGAGCTTTCATGCATTTTTTTTTTAATGGTTGCATATTTCCCTTTGGTGTGGGTATTTCCTACTCGATTCAGCCATTTCCCTTATAATAGGCATTCATTCTGTTTCCAGTTGTTTCCTACAAACAATCTTACAGGAAATACCGTCTATATATTTCCTTAATTCATGGTGATTTTCTTTCTGAAGGCTAGATTCCCAAGAGTGGGATTGTTGGGTTGGAAAGTGTAAATACTTTTAATTTTATGAGATGTTGTTTGACAGTTTCACAACAACAAAAAGTTTTCACACTTCCACCAGTGATGCTTGAGATCATCCTTTTCCTTTCTCTGTGTCACAGCCCGCAATAGATGTTAGCTTTCTTTTTAGCCGTTTGATGAGTATGAAGTGACAGCTCATTGCTAGTGTTACGTGCATTTTCCTGAGTACTAGTGCATTAGAGCATCTTTTTATGTATTTGTTATATTTGGAATTGGTCTTTTGTGAATTATCTGTTCATATCCTTTTCCCATTTTCTACATGGTAACATGCCTTTTTCTTATAAGAGCTCTTGCATGATTGCTATAAATATATCCATCTACAACTATGGTATTCATCCATCTTACATATATTTTTATATATACTACAATCTATTTCCAATTCTCTATTCTATCCACTGATCTGTTTGTCTGTTTCTATGTCATACCATACTCATTTAATTACCTTGAAGATATAGTACCTTCTGAAATTTCCAAAACCATTATTGCTACTCTCCCTAACATCACATTGTTTTCTTTTCTTTTCCACACTTTTTTTGGATATCTTTGGGTATTTTTTCATCCATATAAGTTCGAAGAATATATTAGACAACAAAATAAACCATTTTAGAGGGACGTTCAAGACGGCGGAGGAGTAAGACTTGGAGATCACCTTTCTCCCCATAAATACATCAAAAATGCTTTTACATGTGGAACAACTCTTACAGAACACCTACTAAACGCTGGCAGAAGACCTCAGACTTCCTAAAAGGCAGGAAAATCCCCACATACCTAGGTAGAGCAAAAGAAAAAAGAAAAAACAGGGACAAAAAATAGGGACGTGACCTGCACCTCTGGGCGGGAGCTGTAAAGGAGGAAAAGTTTCCACACACTAGGAAGCCACTTCACTGGTGGGGACAGGGGGTGGACGGGGGGGGAAGCTTCAGAGCCATGGAGGAGAGCACAGCAACAGGGGTGCAGAGGGCAAAGCGGAGAGATTCCCGCACAAAGGATCGGTGCCGACCACCACTCACCAGCCTGAGACGCTTGTCTGCTCACCCTTCGGGGCAGGCGGGGGCTGGGAGCTGAGGCTTGGGCTTCGGAGGTCAGACCCCAGGGAGAGGACTGGGGTTGGCTGCGGGAACACAGACTGAAGGGGGCTAGTGTGCCACAACTAGCTGGGAAGGAGTGGGGGAAAACATCTGGACCTGCCGAAGAGGCCATTGTTTCCGGGTGCGCAAGAAGAGGGGATTCCTGCTCCGTGTGCCCACAGAAGGCAGAGCACTGCCTAAGTGAACTCCAGAGATGGGTGTGAGCCACGGCTATCAGCTTGGACAGCAGAGACAGGCATGAACCGCTAAGGCTGTTGCCACTGCCACCAAGAATCCTGTGTGCGAGCACAGGTCACTACCCACACCCCCACCTGGAGCCTGTGCAGCCCGCCACTGCCAGGGTCCCGTGATCCAGGGACAACATCCCCTGGAGAACACACAGCGCACCTCAGGCTGTTGCAATATCATGCTGCCTCTGCCGCCATAGGCTGGCCCACATTCCAATTATGACTACTTACCCCTCCCTCCGCCTGGCCTGAGTGAGCAAGAGAGCCCTAATCAGCCACTGCTTTAACACCCTCCTGTCTGGGTGAGAACAGATGCCTGAGGGTGGCCTACATGCAGAGACAGCACCAAAACCAAAGCTGAACCCCAGAAGCTGTGCGAAAAAAGAAGAGAAAGGGAAATTTCTCCGTGTAGCCTCAGGAGGAGCAGATTAAATCCGCACAATCAACTCGATAAATGCTGCATCTGTGAAATACCTGAATAGACAAAGAATGTTCCCAAAATTGACGCGGTGGACTGTGGGAGCAACTGTAGACTTGGGGTTTACTTTCTGCGTCTGATTTGTTTCTGGTTTTATGTTTATCTTAGTTTAGTTTTTGGTGCTTGTTATCATTGCTGAATTTGCTTATTGGTTTGGTTGCTCGCTTCCTTTTTTTAATTTTTAATTTTTTATTCTTTTATTTATTTATTTTATTTAATCCTTTTTTCTGTTTTTGTGAGTGTGTATGTGTATGTTTCTTTGTGTGATTTTGTTGGTTTAGTTTTGCTTTTCCCATTTGCTTTGGGATTCTATCTGTTCGTTTTTTTCTTTTCTTTCTCATTCTTTTCTTTGGAGCAATGTGGCTGGCAGGGTCTTGGTACTCCAGCTAGCTGTCGGGCCTGAGCCTCCGAGGTGGGAGAGCCGAGTCCAGGACATTGGATCACCAGAGACCTCCTGGCCCCACATGATATCAATCAGCGAGAGCTCTCCCAGAGATCTCCATCTGAACACTAAGACCCAGCTCCACCCAATGGCTAGCAAGCTCCAGTGCTGGATGCCACATGCCAAACAACTAGCAAGACAGGAACACAACCCCATCTATTAGCAGAGAGGCTGCCTAAAGTCATACTAAGTTCTCAGACACCAGAAGACACACCACTGGACCTGGCCCTGCCCACCAGAAGGACAAGATCCAGCCCCACCCACCAGAACACAGGCACCAGTCCCCTACACCAGGAAGCCTACACAACCCACTGAAACAAACTTACCCACTGGGAGCAGACACCAAAAACAATGGGAACTGCGAACCTGCAGCCTGCGAAATGGAGACCCAAAACACAGTAAGTTAAGCAAAATGAGAAGACAGAGAAATACACAGCAGATGAAAAGGCAAGGTAAAAACCCACCAGACCAAACAAATGAAGATGAAATAGGCAGTCTACCTGAAAAAGAATTCAGGGTAATAACAGTAAAAATGATCCAAAATCTTGGAAATAGAATGGAAAAAATACAAGAAACGTTTAACAAGGACCTAGAAGAACTAAAGAGCAAACAAACAATGATGAACAACACAATAAATGAAATTAAAAATTTTCTAGAAGGAATCAATAGCAGAATAACTGAGAGAGAACGGATAAGTGACCTGGAAGATAAAATGGTGGAAATAACTACCACACAGCAAAATAAAGAAAAAAGAATGAAAAGAATTGAGGACAACTCGGAGACCTCTGGGACAGCATTAAATGCACCAACATTCAAATTATAGGAGTCACAGAAGAAGAAGAGAAAAAAAAAGGGACTGAGAAAATATTTGAAGAGATATAGTTGAAAACTTCCCTAATATGGGTAAGGAAATAGTCAATCAAGTCCAGGAGGAGCAGAAAGTCCCATACAGGATAAATCCAAGGAGTAACACGCCAAGACACACAATAATCCAACTATCAAAAATTAAATACAAAAAAAAAATATTAAAAGCAACAAAGGAAAAACAACACTTAACATACAAGGGAATCCCCATAAGGTTAACAGCTGATCTTTCAGCAGAAACTCTGCAAGCCAGAAGGGAGTGGCAAGACATATTTAAACTGATGAAAGGGAAAAACCTACAACCAAGATTGCTCTACCCAGCAAGGATCTCATTCAGACTTGGCAGAGAAATTAAAACCATTACATACAAGAAAAAGCTAAGAGAATCCAGCACCACCAAATCCATCTACAACAAATGCTAAAGGAAGTTCTCTAGGCAGGAAACACAAGAGAAGGAAATGACTTACAATAACAAACCCCAAACAATTAAGAGAATGGTAATAGGAACATACATATCGTTAACTACCTTAAATGTAAATGGATTAAATGCTCCAACCAAAAGACATGGACTGTCTGTATGGATACAAAAACAAGACTCGCACATATGCTGTCTACAAGAGACCCACTTCAGACCTAGGGACACATACAGACTGAAACTGAGGGGATGGAAAAAGATATTCCATACAAATGGACATCAAAAGAAAGCTGGAGTAGCAATTCTCATATCAGACAAAATAGACTTTAAAATAAAGACTATTACAAGAGACAAAGAAGGACACTACATAATGATCAAGGGATCAAGCCAAGAAGAAGATATAACAAATGTAACTATTTATGCACCCAAGATAGGAGCACCTCAATACATAAGGCAAATGCTAACAGCCATAAAAGGGGAAATCGACAGTAACACAATCATAGTAGGGGAATTTAACACCCCACTTTCACCAATGGACAGATCATCCAAAATGGAAATAAATAAGGAAACACAAGCTTTAAATGATACATTAAACAATATAGACTTAATTGATATTTATAGGACATTGCATCCAAAACCAGCAGATTACACTTTCTTCTCAAGTGCTCATGGAACATTCTCCAGGACAGATCACATCTTGGATCACAAATCAAGCCCTGGTAAATTTAAGAAAATTGAAATCATATCAAGTATCTTTTCTGACCACAATGTTATGAGACTAGATATGAACTACAGGAAAATATCTGTAAAAAATACAAACACATGGAAGCTAAACAATACACTACTAAATAACCAAGAGATCACTGGAGAAATCAAACAAGAAATCAGAAAATACCTAGAAACAAATGACAATCAAAACACAACGACCCAAAACCTATAGGATGCAGCAAAAGCAGTTCTAAGAGGGAAGTTCATAGCAACACAATCCTACCTCAAGAATCAAGAAACATCTCAAATAAACAACCTAACCTTACACCTAAAACAATTAGAGAAAGAAGAAGAAAAAACCCCAAAAGTTAGCAGAAGGAAAGAAATCATAAAGATCAGATCAGAAATAACTGAAAGAAGATGGTTTTTCAGAGACACTAGTCTGCCACCTTCTCGGCCTGCTGGCTAGCTGAATAAAGTCATATTCCTTGCCTCAAAAAAAAAAAACAAAACAAAACAAAAGAAAAGGTAAAAAAACAAGTAAATGAAAAAGAAATGAAGGAAACGATACCAAAGATCAATAAAACTAAAACCTGGTTCCTTCAGAAGATAAAAAAAATTGATAAACCATTAGCCAGACTCATCAAGAAAAAAAAGGGAGAAGACTCAAATGAATAGAAATAGAAATGAAAATGGAGAAGTAACAACTGACATTGCAGAAATACAAAGGATCATGAGCGATTACTACAAGCAACTATATGCCAATAAAATGGACAACTTGGAAGAAATGGACAAATTCTTAGAAAAGCACAACCTTCTACGAGTGAACCAGGAAGAAACAGAAAATATAAACAGACCAATCACAAGCACTGAAATTGAGACTGTGATTAAAAATCGTCCAACAAATAAAAGCCCAGGACCAGATGGCTTCACAGGCGAATTCTATCAAACCTTTAGAGAAGAGCTAACACTTATCCTACTCAAACTCTTCCAAAGTATAGCAGAGGGAGGAACACTCCCAAACTCATTCTACGAGGCCACCATCACCCTGATAAAACCAGACAAAGATGCCACAAAAAAAGAAAACTATAGGCCAATATCACTGATGAACATAGATGCAAAAATCCTCAACAAAATACTAGCAAACACAATCCAACAGCACATTAAAAGGATCATACACCATGATCAAGTGGGGTTTATCCCAGGAATGCAAGGATTCTTCAATATATGCAAATCAATCAATGTGATAAACCATATTAATAATCTGAAGGAGAAAAACCATATGATCATCTCAATAGATGCAGAAAAAGCTTTCGACAAAATTCAACTCCCATTTATCATAAAAACTCCAGAAAGTAGGCATGGAGGGAACTTACCTCAACATAATAAAGGCCATATATGACAAACCCACAGCCAACATCATCCTCAATGGTGAAAAACTGAAAACATTTCCACTAAGATCAGGAACAAGACAAGGTTGCCCACTCTCACTACTATTATTCAACATAGTTTTGGAAGTTTTAGCCACAGCAATCAGAGAAGAAGAAGAAAAAAAAAGGAATCCAAATCGGAAAAGAAGAAGTAAAGCTGTCACTGTTTGCAGATGACATGATACTATACATACAGAATCCTAAAGATGTTACCAGAAAACTACTAGAGCTAATCAATGAATTTCATAAAGTAGCAGGATACAAAATTAATGCACAGAAATCTCTTGCATTCCTATACACCAATGATGAAAAATCTTAAAGAGAAATTAAGGAAACACTCCCATTTACCATTGCAACAAAAAAGAATAACATACCTAGGAATAAACCTACCTAAGGAGACAAAAGACCTGTACGCAGAAAACTATAAGACACTGATGAAAGAAATTAAAGATGATACAAACAGATGGAGAGATATTCCATGTTCTTGGATTGGAAGAATCAACATTGTGAAAATGACTCTACTACCCAAAGCAATCTACAGATTCAGTGCAATCCCTATCATACTACTGATGGCATTTTTCACAGAACTAGAACAAAAAATTTCACAATTTGTATGGAAACACAAAAGACCCTGAAGAGCCAAAGCAAGAAAAATGGAGCTGGAGGAATCAGCCTCCCTGACTTCAGACTATACCACAAAGCTGCAGTAATCAAGACAGTATGGTACTGGCACAAAAACAGAAATATAGATCAATGGAACAGGATAGAAAGCCCAGAGATAAACCCACACACATGTGGTCACCTTATTTTTGATAAAGGAGGCAAGAATATACAGTGCAGAAAAGACAGCCTCTTCAATAAGTGGTGCTGGGAAAAATGGACAGCTACATGTAAAAGAATGAAATTAGAACATTCTCTAACACCATACACAAAAATAAACTCAAAATGGATTAAAGACCTAAATGTAAGACCAGAAACTATCAAACTCTTAGAGGAAAACATAGGCAGAACACTCTAAGACATAAATCACAGCAAGATCTTTTTTGACCCACCTCCTAGAGTAATGGAAATAGAAACAAAAATAAACAAACGGGACCTAATGAAACTTCAAACCTTTTGCACAGCAAAGGAAACCATAAACAAGAAGAAAAGACAACCCTCAGAATGGGAGAAATTATTTGCAAACAAAGCAATTGACAAAGGATTAATCTCGAAAATATACAAGCAGCTCATGCAGCTCAATATCAAAAAACAAAAAACCCAATCCAAAACTGGGCAGAAGACCTAAACAGACATTTCTCCAATGAAGATATAGAGATTGCCAACAAACACATGAAAGGATGCTCAACATCACTAATCATTAGAGAAATGCAAATCAAAACTACAATGAGATACCACCTCACACTGGTCAGAAGGGCCATCATCAAAAAATCTACAAACAATCAATGCTGGAGAGGGTGAGGAGAAAAGGGAACCCTCTTGCACTGTTGGTAGGAATATAAATTGATACAGCCACTATGGAGAGCAGTAGGGAGGTTCCTCAAAAAACTAAAAATAGAACTACCATACAACCCAGCAATCCCACTGCTGTGCATATACCCAGAGAAAACCATAATTCAAAAAGTGTCATGTACCACAATGTTCATTTACAGCTCTATTTACAATAGCCAGGCATGGAAGCAAAATAAGTGTCCATTGACAGATAACTGGATAAAGAAGATGTGGCACATATATTCAATGGAATATTACTCAGCCATAAAAAGAAACGAAATTGCGTTATTTGTAGTGAAGTGGATGGACCTAGAGACTGTCATACAGAGTGAAGTAAGTCAGAAAGAGATATACAAATATCGTATGCTAGCACACATATAGGGAAGCTAAAAAAAAAAAAAAGGTTCTGAAGAACCTAGGGGCAGGACAGGAATAAAGATGCAGACATAGAGACTGGACTTGAGGACATGGGGATGGGGAAAGGTAAGCTGGGACGAAGTGAGAGAGTGGCATGGACATATATACACTACCAAATGTAAAATAGCTAGTGGGAAGCAGCCGCATAGCACAGGGAGATCAGCTCGGTGCTTTGTGTCCACCTAGAGGGGTCGGATAGGGAGGGTGGGAGGGAGACACAAGAAGGAGGAGATATGGGGATGTAATTATACGTATTGCTGATTCACTTTGTTATACAGAAGAAAGTAACACACCATTGCAAAGCAATTATACTTCAATAAAGATGTTAAAAAAAAGAGAGAGGACTCAAATCAATAAAATTAGAAAAGAGAAAGAAGTTACAACTGACACCATAGAATTACAAAGGATCATAAGAGACTACTATATGCAACCATATGCCAATAAAATGGACAACCTGGAAAAATGGACAAATTCTTAGAAAAGTCCAACATTCCAAAACTGAACCAGGAAGAAATAGAAAATATAAACAGACCAATCCCAAGTAATGAAATTGAAACTGTATTTAAAAATCTTCCAACAACAAAAGTCCAGGGCCAGTTGGCTTCACAGGCAAATTCTATCAAACATTTAGAGAACAGCTAACACCCATCCTTCTCAAACTCTTCCAAAAAATTGCAGAGGGAGGAACACTCCCAAACTCATTCTACAAGGCCACCATCACCCTGATACCAAAACCAGACAAAGATATCACAAAAAAAGAAAATTACAGACCAATATCACTGATGAACATATGTGCAAAAGTCCTCAACAAAATGCTAGCAATTCAAATCCAACAGTACATTATAGAGCTCATCAATGAATTTGGTAAAGTTGCAGGCTACAAAATACACAGAAATCTGTTGCATTTCTATATGCTAACAATGAAAGATCAGAAAGAGAAATTCAAGAAACAATCCCATTTACCATTGCATCAAAAAGAATAAAACACCTAGGAATAAACCTACCTCAGGAGACAGTACAACTGTATTCTGAAAACTATAGGACGCTGATGAAAGAAATCGAAGAAGACACAAACAGATGGAAAGATATACCATGTTCTTGGATTGAAAGAATCAATATTGTCAAAATGACTATACTACCCAAGGCAATCTGCAGATTCAATGCAATTCCTATCAAATTACCAATGTCATTTTTTACAGAACTAGATAAAAAAATCTTTAAATTTGTATGGAGACACAAAAGACCCCTAATAGCCAAAGCAAACTTGAGAAAGAAAAATGCAGCTGGAAGAATCAGGCTCCCTGACTTCAGACTATGGTACAAAGCTATAGTCATCAAAACAGTATGTTACTGGCACAAAAATAGAACTATAGATCAATGGAACAGGATAGAAAGCCCAGAAGTAAACCCATGCACCTATGGTCACTTAATCTATGATAAAGGAGGCTGGACTATACAATGGTGGAAAGAAAGTCTCTTCAACAAATGGTGCTGGGAAAACTGGACAGCTAAATATAAAAGAATGAAGTTACATCATTCTTTAACACCATACACAAAAAAAAGCTCAAAATGGATTAAGGACCTAAATGTGAGACTGGATACTATAAAATTCCTAGACGAAAACATAGGCAGAACACTCTCTGACATAAATTGTAGCAATATCTTTTATCCGTCTTCCAGAGTAATGGAAATAAAAACAAAAATAAACAAATGGGACATCATTAAACTCAACAGCTTTTGCACAGCAAAGGAAACCATAAACAAAATGCAAAGACAACCCACAGATTGGGAGAAAATATTTGCAAATGATGTGACTGACAAGGGATTAGTCTCCAAAATCTACAAAGAGCTCATGTGGCTTAATATCATCAAAACAAAAAACCCAATCAAAAAATGGGCAGAAGACCTAAATAGACATTTTTCCAAGGAAGACATACAGATGGCCAAGAGGCACATGAAATGATGTTCAGCATCGCTAATGATTAGAGAAATGCAAATCAAAACTACAATGAGATATCACCTCATACCAGTCAAAATGGCTATCACCAAAAAATCCACAAACAATAAATGCTGGAAGAGGGTGTGGAGAGAAGGGAACCCTCCTACACTGTTGGTGGGAATGTAAATTGGTACAGCAACTATGGAGAACAGTACGGAGGTTCCTTAAAAAACTAAAAATAGAACTACCATGTGACCCCACTATCCCACTCCTGGGCATATATCTGGAGAAAAACATGGTCCAAAAGGACTCATGTACCCCGGTATTCATTGAAGCACTGTTTACAAAAGCCAAGACATGGAAGCAACCTAAATGTCCATCGACAGAGGAATGGATAAGGAAGATGTGGTACATACATACAATGGAATATTACTCAGCCATAAAAAAGAACGAAATAATGCCATTTGCAGCAACATGGATGGACCTAGAGATTGTCATTCTGAGTGAATTAAGTCAGACAGAGAAAGAGAAATATCATATGATATCGCTTATATGCAGAATCTAAAAAGAAATGATACAAATGAATGTATTTACAAAACAGAAACGGACTCACAGACTTAACAGAATGAACTTATGGTTACCAGTGGGGGAAGGGTGGAGGGAAAGGATAATTAAGGAGTTTGGGATTGACATGTATGGATAACCAACAAGGACCTACTGTATAGCACAGGGAAGTCTGCTCAATGTTAAGTGGCAGCCTGGATGGGAGGGGAGTCTGGGGGAGAATGGATACATGTATATGTATGGCCGAGTCAAACTATCACAACATTGTTAATCAGCTATACTCCAATATAAAATAAAAAGTTTAAAATTTTTTTTAAAGAAATAAAAAGACTTTTCATAATATTGAAGTGTCAATTAATCAGGAAAACATAATAATCCTGAATATTTATGCAACTAGTACCAGAGCTTCAAAAGACATGAAGCAAAACTGTCAGAACTAAAGGAAGACAATCATAGCTGGATATTTTAACACTCTTTTATCAGTAATTGATAGAAGAAATAGATTTTAAAAATCAGTAAGGAGGTAGAAGATATGACCAAAACTACCAATCAACTTAACCTTATTGACATTTACAGAACACTATACCCAACCACCACAGAATATACATTCTTTTCAAGGGACATTCACCAAGGTACACCATAACCTTTGACATAAAGTAAGTATCCTTAAATTTCAGAAGTGACTTAAATCATGCAGAATATGTTCTCTGTCCACAGTAGAAACTACTCAGAAACTAATAACAAATTAAAAAGTAATAACAATCACATACTTAGAAAAGGCCCAAACTTTTGGAAATTAAACAGCATAATTTTAAACCAATAAGTCAAAGAAGAAATCATAAGATACATGAGAAAGGTTTTTCAAGTGAATGAAAATTCTGTATTAAGGTTTGTGAAATATAACTAAAGCAGTGTTTAGAGAGAGATGTATAACTTTCAATACTTATATTAGAAACAAAGAAAGGTTTCAAATCAACTCCCTAAATTTCCAGCTTAAAAAGCAAAATGAACTCAAATGGGTAGAAAGAAGGAAAATAGTAAAGTCAGGAATAATAATATAGAAAATAGACAAACAGTAAAGAAAAGTAACAAAGCAAAAAGTCAGTTCTTTGAAAACATTAATGAAAGTATTAATCTCTGAAGCAAGATCGATTAAGAAAAAAAGTAGACCCATAAGCAAAAATGAAAAACTCAAAGAACTATGAAGTCATTGCTGCTAATTAGGGGAAGTGTGCACTGGTGTGCTGTTGGGTATAAAGCTAAAAGCCTAAGAAGTCATTTTTCTAGGCTCACCACTGTTTTTTGAGAAAAACATTGAAGTATTTTCTTTTCTGCCCATTTTCTCAACTGTAAGCCAAAAACGAAGCACTAAGAAGAGATAAAGTGGGGAGAAGTGGGTAAACATACTGTTAAGTAGTATAGAATCTGTGAATGGAGATTTGTCAGATACTTTATAATACTTGAAATATCATAAAAGCACAAATAAACCAATTGTGAAAATACTTGTTTTATTTTTTATTTCTTTTGGATGCTTAGGGGGACCTTATATATACAAAACCGGGTTAATCATAATCCTTGGTTCACAAACACTGTCCTCTTTGGTCTGGGCATAACTATCTTTTCTTTTCAGTTATTTATGTCTTTAATTATTTAATGAAAACCTAAGAACCTGCCATGCAATCTAAGATCTACAATTATCCCTAAATTAAACATATCTATGTGCTAACTTCCTCAACTCCAGAAAAAACTATTATCCTGAATTTTGTTTATCATTTTTAAATATATGCTTAAACAATATGTTGTTTAGTTTTGCTTGTTTTATTTTTTCTATAAGTTTTATCATTGTGTTCTGAATTTGCAGCATTTTAAAAAAATTATTTATTTTTTATTTTAATTATTTTTGGCTGAGTTGGGTCTTCATTGTTGTGTGCGGGCTTTCTCTAGTTGCAGCAAGCCGGGGCTATTCGTTGCTGTGCACAGGCTTCTCATTGCAGTGGCTTCTCTTGTTGCGGAGCACGGGCTCTAGGCACGCGGGTTTCAGTAGTTGTGGCTCGCGGGCTCTAGAGCGCAGGGTCAGTAGCTGTGGCGCACAGGCTTTGTTGCTCCACGGCATGTGGGATCTTCCCAGACCAGGGATCGTACCCGTGTCCCCTGTATTGGCAGGCAGATTCTTAACCACTGTGCCACCAGGGAAGTCCCAGTTTTGCTTATTTTATATCTCAGACTTGCTTTTCTCATTCAATGTTATGTTACTAAAATTCATCCATGTAGTTGTGGGTAGTTGTAGTTCACTCATTCTGTTGAGTGAACATGTCACAGAATAATTTATCTATTCTTCTAGTGTGAACATCCATTTTTTTCTATCCCCCAAAATATGATTGTTTATGTAATGCACAAGTATATGCCTAGGAGTAGAATTACCGTGTCGTGAGACATGACTTTACAAGATGATGCCAAAGTGTTTTCCAGAATGAATGTATCAATTTACACTCCTATTTGCAATGTACAAGTGATCCTGTTGATTCATATTCTTTCCAATATTTGGTATTGTCAGATTTCTTAATTTTTGCCGATTAAATTGGTATAAAATGGTATCTCACAGTCTTGATTTGCATTGGCCATTTATGTTACCTCTTCTGTGAAATGACTCATTTCTTTTTCCTGTTTTTCTATTGGATTATTTGTCTTTTTCTTATTAACTTGAAGGAGTTCTGTGTATATCTTAATAACAATATTGTCCGTTATATGTGTTCCAGATACCTTCCCTCAGTCTTATCTTTTCACTTTTGAAAGGTCTCTTTTGATGAGCCGAAGTTCTTTGTTTTAATGTAGTTGAATTGCTCAAGCTTTTATTTTATGGCCAGCACATTTTGATATATTTAAAAGATCTATGGTAAGAAAGATAATCACCTACAGAACTCTAAAAGTTTTGCATTTGACAAATAAATAATTCATATACTGATAAAATTGATTTTTGTGTTGGGCATGAGGGAGGGATCCAATTTTACTTAGTTTCCCTTTATAGGTAATTGAGTCTGTCTTCATTGTTTTCAGGTAGGGAGAGTGACAGAAAGTCTAAGAAGAAAATCTCGCAACAGATATTTTTCTCATTGGAGTCCAAGGGGAGAAGCCCATGTCACCCATTTGAAAGAACACAAATCTAATGTAATGTCCAGATTTATCATCAGATTGCAGGAATGGGAAGAGTCTTCAGAGTTATATAATTTATCACTCAGCCTCCAGAGATGCTTCAACTAAATCTCTCAGGACATATTAGTATCTGACTCACATTTTGAGATATCTCTGGGAAACTATTTCTCATTCCAACCCTTGACTGTTTTTCTTAGGAAACTTCTCCTCTGCCTAGTCATAGAATCATGCTCATTTCCTTTACACTAAACCCTACTGGAAAATAATTTATTGTAATAATAATTTGCACATGGATCACAAATCTCCCCAAAGATCATAAACTCAGATTAGTTTAAATTAGCATTGTAGATAAAGGTTTTGAATCCTTGTCCATTATAACTTTCACCGGCCTATAAAACATTTGCCTCTCTTTTGGACCAACAAAAGAGTCAGAGCACTGCTGTGGTGATGGCAGGGGTCATTAATAGCATAGAGAATATTGGTGGGGTTTTTTTCAATTGAAAAATATCACAACCATTTAATTTTATTTAAGTCTAACTCAATTTAGTTTTGCCTTCGTAGAGGAGGGAATAAATACAGGAATAGAGTTAGAAATGGTAACTGTTTTACACGATAACAACGGCAACAAAAACCGAAAGGTAAGCTGCAAACTATGAGTTTAAACCTAATTCTCAGGTTTTGGAACTTCTTTAGATAACAGGGAAACAAGGGGCAGAAATAATTAAATAGGCTGTGGTTCCATTTTAGCCAATTACATGCTGAAAATAGTACAAGAAAGCCCTTCTGACAATTCAAATACTAGATCATACTCTTGGATAGATATTTTATCTAGTAATAAAAGTGATAATTGTCTTCATATTTGTAAAGAATTAAGATAAAAGTAAGCCAGGAAACTTACCCCAACCTGCTAATTCTGAGAAAACCATAAATTATTTCATCTCTTTCTATTATGTTCTAGTGCTCTTCTTCCCTGGTGAAGTATTCTTCTTGGTACCTCTCAGTTTGTTTGCCTTTAACGTTCTCACTGCAGATCCTTTGTCATTGGCTGACAAAGCATACTTTTTTTTAAGGGCAGCGTTTGAGTTATGGTTTTCCTACACAGCTTTAGTGCTCTCAAGATAGGTACCCAAGAAGTGAGTCATAAAGGCACACATCAGTTTTAGGTGGAAGTTGTTGATGATGGCTTTATTGCTTTTATGGACAATTGGAAACAGCAATGCACATTTAGGGGTGGGGATAGGGAGATGATATGTAAACATCTAATTTCCTTTTTTTTTTTAACATCTTTTTTGGAGTATAATTGCTTTACAGTGTTGTGTTAGTTTCTGCTGTATAACAAAGTGAATCAGCTATATGTATACATATATCCCCATATCCCCATATCCCCTCCCTCTTGTGTCTCCCTCCCACTGACCTCCCTATCCCAACCCTCTAGGTGGTCACAAAATCTCTTATACAGCAATGCTGCTAATAGCAATCTAAATGAAGCCTTAATTGAGGCTTGTACTAAAATCATTCAAATGCTGAAACAGACTTTAAAACTGGAGGCTGCATTCTCTGAGAATTAGTAAATGGACTAGAAGTTATATTTCTGTTTTTGTTTTATGTTCAAAGACGTATACTCACAACTCCACCCCCCCGCCCCCCGTTATAGTGGAAGGTAAGCAAGCTCTTTTGGGTTCAGATCAAAGAGTTCTTGGTTTCTTGCTTTGCCTCTGCCATAATGTGATGAGTTTTGAACAAATCATTCTATTTTTATTCTGTTTTTGTTACGATATTAAATGGAGATGACCAACATGTTTTACAAGGCTTTTGTTAGAAATAGAAATACTTCAGTATGTTTAACTACTACATGCTATGTTCACTAGCACAATTCCTCATTTACCCTTGAAGTAATTTAGGAGGCATCTGGATTCTGGTGTATCTCCATTCTTGGTTTAGAACTAAAAAGAGTAAAGCAAATAATTATAAAAGCATATATTAATGTATATTTTTAAGAGAGAAATGAGAGGAAGGAGTAAAAGCATCTTTTTTGTCATTTTCCTCCAAGTTTCAACTTTATACCCTAAGAAAGCAAAAATCAAAGAATTACACTGGGGACTCTCCATTTGAGCGTCAAAACATACATGCCAGTGTGTTTCTGCGTGAGAAGTAGACAGATAGAGGCAGGTGAGGAGTCCCTTCTAACTCCCCCTTTCATACGTAAGCACCTCTGGTCCAGGGTGGAAGACCTGCAGCCTTTCAGCCACGCTGGCAGCGCCAGGCTCTCCAGGTGGTTACCCATCAGGGCTGGAGTGGCTGTGTTGTCACTGACTGCGTCAGTTTAGGGCCAGTTCCCACAATTCAGTTTGGTTTGTGTTTGGTTCCTGGCAATGGTCCAGGAAAGGTAAGGAGCTGGTAGATAAGAAGGAAGGGGATAAAGAAGCAGATGTGTAGTGGAGAGTCACTAATTACCATTTTTCTGTGCTATTCAGCAGCAAATGATTGGTCTTTGTTGGTTGTTCCTTTCAGTGAACACTTATGTGCTGGGGAAGACACTGTCCTTCAGATTCTTTAATTTTTTTTATTGAGTATAGTTGATTTACAATGTTGTATTAATTTCTGCTGTACAGCAAAGTGATTCAGTTATATATATATATATATATATATATATATATATATATATATATATATATATATATATATTATATATATATATATATACACATTCTTTTTTATAAATATTCTTTTCCATTATGGTTTATCATAGGATACTGAATATAGTTCTCTGTGCTATACGGTAGGACCTTGTCGTTCACTGTCCTTTAGATTTGTTATCTGCACCTCCAATGGAATATATAGTCAGTGTCTTTTTCAGTGAATTCATATGATATTCTTATGACTCCCAGAATAGCTTGCCAATGGCCATAGTTCTTTTGTTTAAAAATAGAAAATGTGTGTGTGGGAAGCATCTGTATGGATGGTGTGAGAGAAGAGTTTGAATGGGGGCAGGAGTTGTGTTGGGTAGCGGGGGATGTCAGGAAGAATAGAAGCATGTAAACCACAGAAAATGTAATGAATTAAAATTCTGAGACACAATGGCAATAAATGCTTACATATTAAGCAGTATAACCCCTAAAGGGAAAATAAAACAAAAAGATCATAGCATGAATCGCTGAGATGTCTCAGAACTTAGTGGTTTATTTTGTCTTTTTTTTTTAAAAAATCTATTCAGGAAAAACTACAAACCTAATTTTACTTTTCTTAGAAACTTTTTATTTGGTTTCCAGGTGCAACAAAAATTTGAGCTTTTAAGTTTTACTTTTAACATTGAGGACCTAAGGGGCAGAAGCATTATTGTTTTGAGAAAAAAAAAAGACTTTGTGACAACTAAGGTTGAATTGAAAATAGTGTTACACATTCTGCGTACATAGGACACAATGACTGCGTACATAGGACACAAGCCTGGTTTAAAAGGATGCTTTTTTGATTAGGTGCGTAAAACCGTAATTTTGGCCCAGGTCAGTCTGTGATGCCTTCCCTGCTCCTCCAGCCCAAATCTCTCCTTCCTCTGCAATCCCACAGCTTCTTATTATCATCTCCCAGGTCACCTATCATGTGCCCTAAACAGCCCCTACTAAGTGTCTTGAGAACTTAGGCCACATTTTAGATTAAGTTCCCTAGAAACAGAGCCAAAGACAGAATTTCATGTGCAAATGATACATTGAAGGAGTTCTCTCAGGAGGCATCTGTAGGGTAGTGAGGGCAGCGGGACAGGGAAGGGGAAGCATGTGGCTTCCATCAGATCCTCTCAAGCTTTGGAGCATAAGTTGTACTGTAGAGTCTGCCCTACCTTGAAACAAGAGAGCAAGACTTTTATACCCTTCCCTTGGGTTCCTGATCTTGGATGAGGGTATCTTAACTTTGGGCAAGGTGGCTTCCATTGCCCAAGGGCAATCCACTGGACAAGGTTGCAGGGGTGAGCCTTTAGCCAAAGCCACAGCAGAAGCTAGGGGGACAAGCGCATCAACCAGCAGGTAAAAGGGATTCCAAGGGATCTGGGTGAGGGTCTGATATCTGTTCAAATTGGTATGGGAATCAGCATCATGCTTCCAGAATGGCGGGAGCATTCTGGAGCAGAATTAACTGAAATACAGACAGACCTGGGTCTAGGGTTGAAGGCTCACTTGGCAGGAACCAACATAGACTAATCAAGGCCCAAGACCAGATGATAATAATAAGAGTAACCACAATAATAGCTAATAGTTATATCGTGTTTACTGCATGCCAGGCCCTGTTCTAAGCCCTTTACTTAAATGAACATATTTATTCTTCACAATAACCCAAAGAAGTAGGCACTGATCTTATTCCCAATTTACAGATGAGAACATTAATTTACAGATGAGGAAGTAGCCACTCGTGGAGAGGTTCCATAACTTCACTAAGGTTACAAAGCCAACAGGTGACTGAGCTGAGTTTTGAATCTGGGCAGTTTCTACTCTGAGTCCCTATAGGTGCTCTATATCACCTCTCTGTATCACCTCTCTGTGTCACTGTTGCCTCCCCTTTCCAGAATTTAGTTACCATGCGAGCAAAGTGGGGAAGGTGTGTATTAGTTTCCTATTGCTGCTATAACAAATTATCACAAACTTAGTGGCTTAAAACAACACACAATTATGATTTTACAGTTCAGGAGACTGGAAGTATGAAATGGGGTTTCATCGGGCTAAACTCAAGGTATCAGCTCAGCAGGGTTCCTTCTGGAGGATTTAGGGGAGAATCTGTTTCCTTGCCTTTTCCAGCTTCTAGCAGTCTTCTACATTCCCTGGTTCATGGCCTCTTCTTCTTTCTTCAAAGCCATCAAAGTAGCATCAGCAAATCTCTCTCTCACTCTGACTCTCCAGCCTCCCTCTTTTAAATTATAAGAACCCTTAGTAATTACATTGGGCCACACAGATAATCCAGGATAATCTTCCCATCGCAAGATCCTTAATCATATCTGCAAAGTTCCTTTTGCTAAGGAACATCAGCATATTCATAGGTTCTGGGCATTAGGATGTGGACATCTTTGGGGGCCACTATTCTGCCCACCACAGAGTGGCAAGGAGCTGTCTCAGATTTAGTTTTGGCCACCTAGCCCAGCAGAAGGAAGGTTTAATATATTTTTTCATTTTAATTATGGAAGAATAAACTCACATTTCTTTCACATCTGAGTTTATAAACTGATATTCATACCTGGTACTATGGCTTGTATACACATCTTATAAACCACACTTATTCATTCATCCATTTAACAAACATTTATTTACCACCTGCCATAGACTGTTACATGAAAGAAATGATCTACTATTATGTTTTAGCCGCTTTACATTTTGAGGTCAACTTGTTGGGGTCTAGGCTACTCCAACTAGTACAACTAAGTTTGAAATGCAACTTTAAATGTGAGCATTAGAGGGTAGGTTCCTCAAAGTCTAGCAGATGCCTTGTTATTTGGGTTAGATCATCTGTAATTTTTAAAAATTGTGATAAAACACACATAACATAAAATTTACCATCGTAACCATTTTTAAGTGCACGTATAGTTCAGTAGTGTTGAGTATATTCACATTGTTGTGAAAGAGATCTCCATAACTTTTTCATCTTGCAAAAGTTAAGTTCTATACCTATTAAATAATGGCTCTCTATTTCCTGCTCCCCACACCGCTGACAACCACCATTCTACATTCTGATTCTATGAGTTTAACTACTCTAGATGCCTCATATAAGTGGAATCATACAGAATTTATCTTTTTGTGACTGGTTTATTTCAATTAACAAAATATCTTCTAGGTTCATCCATGTTTTAACATGTGTCAGAATTTCCTTCCTTTTTAAGACTGAGTAATATTCCACTGTATGTATATCCTACATTTTGTTTACCCATTCATCTGTCGATGCACATTTGAGTTGCTTGTCTGTAACTCTTTCAGGGTCTAGGAGCCATCTCTACAGGAGGAGGACCCCACAGGCAACACTGGAGTTTGACTTTTTATTTCTTCACCTCCTACAGACTCTTGCCACTAAATGCATTCTTTTTTCTTTGCCTCATCTTTATTTTTAAAAAATTTTAATTTTTATACAGTTTTTAAAGTTACTTTCCATTTACAGTTATTACAAAATGTTGACTATATTCCCCATTTTGTACAATACCTCCTTGAGCCTACCTACACCCAGTAGTTTATACCTCTCACTCCCTCACCCCTACCAACTGCATTCTAATTCTGAAATGACAAATTCAGGGACTTAGGAATGGTAGTTGAATCAAAGTATGTACAGATGCAAAATATGTTTAAAAAAAAGTACTTGAGGAGTCACTAGTACATTTCTCCCTATATTTTGTTGTTCCATGTATAAAAAACAAATCTACAAAAAATGCTTGAAAATATGAGTAATGAAGGGCATTACTATAAGCTGTAAAGCCTGAACTTGACATCAAAACACCCCAAATTATATTCATTACTCTGAAAATTTTTATTTGTCTCATGCTGGAGAACAGAATAGAATTTTATAGCTCTTTTATGATTACACATAGCTTTTTGGTCTATTATCCAAAATAGAAGGCCTGTAATTTATACCTCCTATCTTTAAAAAAGATGTTTTTCAACTTTACATTAAAACAGAAAAAGAATGTTTCAAAAGGCAATTTAGGTCAGAAGTTAGAGTTGTTTCATCAACTCAACAATTAATAAAGCCTGGGTTTTCAGTTTTTAAAAAAGAACAATGACACTCTACTTTTGGTATCCATCCTACAGAAACGTTGGCAAAATTATACAAGGTTGTATAAACAAAGATATTCATTGGATTATTGTTTGTATCATTATAAAGAGAACAGAAATGTCCTAAACATCCAATGATAAGAGAATGGTTCTATAAATCACCATACGTCAACACTATAGAATAATGTGTGTCCATTTAAAAGAATGTAGCAGATCACTATATGCTGATCTGGAAATAGCTCCAAACATATAGTTAAGTTAAATAAAAGCAAGCCACAGATTAATACATATAGTATTCATTTATTCAACCCATATTTTTTGAGAGCGAACTGCCTAATAGCTAGTTGTGAGAATTTAATGAGGTATAACTCATGCAAAACTTAATTAGAAATCACGTAAAACTTACTTAGAACACTGGCACATATATTAAGTGCTCCAAAATGTTAGTTCTTTTACTAGACAATATTCTGCTTGTATAAGCAGAATAACAAAATATGCAGAATAATCTCCAAGAATAAGTCTCTAAGACGTGATTCTTCCACTTCCTTAAACAGGGCCAGTCCCTGATGAAATTATGGCCTTGCTCCTCATCATTCCCTTACTCACTTTGCAGACCTGCTACTCTTCGGACTACCAGAGTCCTTGGGCTATAGTACTTCTATCCCCTCATGTCCCATCACCCCATCTATTCAAGATGCCTCATGTGGCCCTCATACAGACCTACCATCTTTGAGCAGAAGATAAAATATCTATCTGTTCTGTGTCCTATGTCCATAAGATCCCAACTGAATTATTAGCTAATCTGAAAGAACTTGTTTATACCAGATCTACAAGTCTTTGCTAAGAATCCTCATTTTTCATAAAGATGTCACCATTTTGGAAACACATTCTCCTCTTATGACATAACTGCCAGACCTCTACCACTCCTGGTTCAGAGCACATGGAGGAGGGGGTTTGTAATCTTGGTTCTGCAGTCCTGTGACCTGGCTCAGAAACCCAAATCCACAACTTGTTCTTGGCTCTGTGGTCTAGCACAAATTAATTACTTTTCCTAATTAGAACTTCTTCATCTGTAATTGAAGATAATATGTACTTTCTAAAAGTCATTGGAAGGATTATTTTAAAAGTAGATGTAAAGCATTTAACATAGGGTGGGGCATATAGGGCACACATACCAACTGGTAGAGGTATGGCTGTCTAGATAAATGAGTGGATATCTAGACAGTAAGTTTCATGTGTCCGGGTCACTCTCTCATTAACATGTATGTTGATCTCATCTCCTTATTATGGCTGTAAGCTCCTTGAAGACCCTGCCTTCTGCTTAATTTTTTCCCCCCGTTGCTAAGGTGACTTGGTTCCCAGATCTTTCAAGGAATCTTTCCTGATCTCTTTGAGAGACCATGGTCGGGACCATGCATTCATTTTCTGGATTGGACAGTGTGGCCAGCAGAATAACATAGAAGTTAAGGCTATGTTCCCTGGAGTCCAAAAAGATATAATTCTGCCACATACTCATTGGGTGGTCCTGGACAGATTATTTAACCCCAATAAGCCCCAGTTTCCTAGGATGTGTATGTGACCAGTAGAAATTACGACCTCATAAGGGTTGATATGAGAATTAAATAAGATTGTGTGTGTAAAAGATGTGACAGAATGCTTGGTGTATAATAAATGCTGATAAATGTTAACCGATATCATCATCCTCATCCTCATCATCATCGTCGTTGTCATTATCTTCCTCCTCATCATAATGCTAGAAAACTAGCCCTAATATTGAGCATATAGTTCTCATTCCTTCATTTAGACCATTGCTTAAGGATTGTCAACTATACCAAGAACTGTGATGGGCGCTGTAGGGTATAAAGATGAATGAGCATGCTGCTGAAATCACTTTGCTCACTCAATGAAGGAGACAAACACATAGACAAAGCGGTGAGTTAAACGACAGTGGTGGTGGTAGCAGGGAGCAGGGTAGAAGGAGGATTTTCTGGATGAGTTGAATGGGCACAGATGTGCTCTCTGGAAAGGCTGACCCATCATTTCCATTTCCTCTCAGATCGTGAATGTATGTTTTGTCCAGGGCTGGGGAAAACACTCTACATTCGCTGCCTGGGAGGGTTTCAGGACAAATGGGAGGAAAATGTGACATCATGACACAAGAAGAGATGTTCTGGAACAGGCGGAACTCTGTGGTTACCCTCTGGACCCTGATGCTGGCAGTGGCAGTGCTTGATTTGGGGCAGGCCCTCACTCATTCATTCATTCATTCATCCAACTGTCTCTGAAACTTCTTGAGGTCAGTCTCTCATTAGTGTCAGTGGTTGGGCTCCTACATAAACACGTGATGCCTAGCATGTTCCATGTTTACAAACACTCCAAACCTTCTGTCAACTATTTACTTTTTAAAGGTTTGTTTATCTTCTATGTTTACAAATTATGATGCTATATACAGACTTTCATGTATAGAGAAGAGGGCACATGATTTGAGTCATAAAACTTAGATTTTCATCACAGTTCTGCTTTGGATGTCACTTTAACTTTCTGGGCCACACTTTTCTCATCTGTAAAATGGGAGTGACATCATTGACATTATCATTGCTGTTACTAAAAAGAATACATTTTACATTTGTAACTGTTTTTTCTCTTAAAGAATAGAAAGATTGGTGAAAAATCAGTGGATAAAACGTCTTGATTTGCCAGCTGCTGGTCAGTATACATGTTTAAATCGCACTAAAAATGTGATTTGCTCTAGATATGCTCTCGAATACTCAAATGGGGTGCCCTAGAGTGGCGGTCTCCAACATTTTTGGCACCAGGGACTGGTTTCGTGGAAGACAAATTTCCCACGGACTTACACAGGGGCATGGTTCAGGAGGTAATGCGAGTGATGGGGAGCGACAGAGAGCGGCAGGTGAAGCTTCACTCGCTCGCCCTCCGCTCACCTCCTGCTGTGCGGCCCAGTTCCTAACAGACTGTGGACCGGTATCGGTCTGCGGCCCCGGGGGTTTGGGACCCCTGCCCTAGAGTATCAAGGTGCAGTGATAGTTTTGCCAGTCAGTGATAGGCATTGCCTACAGGCCTTGTCATTTTTAGCATTTTATTACAAATGTTAAATGAGAACACTGATTAAAGAGATTCTGAATGTGGTTTTTAATAAAGCAGAAGATGGCTGGCCTCTGTTGGCCAGATAGGAGGATATGAGTGGATGGTGACGTGATCTTTGAAGAAATTTATACAGAAGGATAAGAACGGAAGAAGAGGAAGGAGCAACAATATTAAGGAAAAAAACATCAGTTAATGAGAAGCCAGGGCAAGAGATAGATTCCAAGTCCAGTTCCGTGTCTGTGGCCAGGGAAATTGATCTAAATGCCATTAGAAATGCATTATATTGAGTTCTATTAATATTTGGGTTTTGCCTGAGCAGAAAAATGCTGTAGAATTTCTAACTAACTCTATTAACCTTGAGATCTTCATTTTTGAGCAGGGGAGGGTTCAAATTATTTTACATGTTTGTAATATTACAATTAAATTTAACCTTGAGATGAAATTTGCATTTGGGGAAATAATAAGAGCTACAATCAGATCACTCTGGATATTAATTCTTCTGCAGCATTCACAGAGAGGCCAAGCCTCTCCAAGACTGCTCCCAGCCAATAGCTGAGTATGGTGAGGCGTGGGGATATAAGAATCCTCGTGATTCCTACCCAACACGGGGCTCCTCTCACGGGAAAGTTTTGTTCTAGAATTTCCCCCATAAACCTGGCTGAGATTTTCTCAGACCTGTGCTACAGTCTGAGTCTCCTCCTACTTAAACCTCCTTCCTTATCCCCTTCTTTCACCGTGTCAGACCTTTCGCAGCATCATGACCTGAAGGCTTTCCCTGTTAACTCCTGCTCCCTCTCCCCTTCATCCCCTATAGAAATTGCACTCAATAAATCTTTTACACTTTTAAATCAATGTTGACATCTGCTTCTTGGCAGGCTTGAACTGACACAGATCCTCAGAGGTCTTTTGTGAAGATTAAATGAGATCTTTCACATAAGGTGCTTGGCATGGTGTTGGATTCATAGCAAAATCACATTGAAAACTGGCTGATGAAATTCTGAGAAAGAAGAATAAAGTTAGAGGAATCACACTACTTGATTTTAAGACTTGCTATAAAACTACAGATATCAAGACAGTGGAGGCATTGGTGAAGGGATATAGACACACTGGTCAACGGAAGAGAATAAAGAACTCAGAAATAGACCCACACAGGTACAACCAATTGATTTTTGACAAAGGTGTAAAAGCAGTTCAATGGAGAAAGGATGGTCTTTTCAGCAAACTATGTTGGAAGGATTGGACATCCATAGGCAAAAAAAAGAGAAACTTGACCTAAGTTCACACCTTATACAAAACTTAACTCAAAATAGATCATAGATCTAAAACTATAAAACTTTTAGAAGAAAACACAGGAGAAAATATTTGTAACTTGGTGTTAGTTTTTAGATATGACACAAAAGCATGATACATAAAAGACTATAATCATAAGTTAGATTTCATCAAAATTAAAAATTTTTTGTCAGTGAAATATATTGTTAAGAGAATGAAAATAGGAGCTACAAACTGGGAGAAAATATTGGCAAGTTAAATATTCTACAAATGATTTATATCCAGAATATATAAGAACCCTCAATATTCAACAGTAAGAAAACAAACAAACGAATTAAAACACAGGCAAAAGATGAACAGATACTTCTCCAGAGAGGATACAAGGATGGCAAAGAAGTATAAGAAAAGATGTTCAACATTATTAACCATCAGGGAAATGCAAATTGAGGTCACAATGAGATATTACTGCATGTCTAGTAGAATGGTTAAAATAAAAATTAGTGACAATACGGCCCGCTGATAAGGATGCAGAGCAACTGGAACTCTCATTCATAGTTGATGGGAATGAAAAATAGTACAGCCACTCTGGAACTTTCCCATATGAGCCAGCAACTTTACCGTATGAGCCAGCAATCCCACTCCTGGGCATTTACCTTAGAGAAATGAAAACTTGTGTTCATATAAAAATCTGTACACAATATTTACAGAAGCTTTATTCTTAATTGAAACTGGAAATAACCCAAATGTCCTTCCACAAATGATGCATAAACTGTGGTAGAGGCATGCAATGGAATACTACTCAGCAATGAAAAGGAGCCAACTATTAATACATGCAACAACTTGGATGAATCTCAAGGCATTATTCTGAGTGAAAGAAAATCTCAAAAGGTTACATACCATATTATTCCATTTATATGACAGTCTCTAAAAGACAAAACTGTAGTGATACAGAACGGATCAGTGTCCAGGAGATGGGGTCGGGGAGGGTGTGACTACAAAGGGGCAGCATGAGGGAGTTTTCTGAGGTGATGGATTTGTTCTGTACCCTGATTGTGGTGGTGGGTACGTGAATCCCTACATATACTGAAATGCATAGCACTGTATACACACACACATACACATACACACACAGGTGGATTTTACTACATGAGAAAATTTTTTATTTTATTTTATTAATTTATTTATCTATTTTGGCTGTGTCGGGTCTTAGTTGCATCAGGGAGGATTCTCACTGTGGCATTCGGGATCTTTTGTTGTGGCATGCAAGCTTAGCTGTCCCACGGCATGTGGGATCTTAGTTCCCTGACCAGGGATCGAACCCACATCCCCTGCATTGTAAGGTGGATTCTTTACCACTGAACCACAAGGGAAGTCCCCCTTACATGAGAATTTTAAAAATAAAATTAATTTAAAAATTAGTCGTTAATGTTACTGATATCACTGAGTGTTTGTTATGTAAATAATAGTTGCACTGATCGTTGTCTAATTGTTTTAAGTGTTCCTGTTTTTCACTTCCCACACCCTGCTAAACCTACCACCAGGCTCATGCTTGCTGTGTTCTAAAACGTCATTCAGTTCCATGGTCAGACTAGGAAGATTTTGTTCAGAAAATTGGTTCAGCAAAGGATAGCTATCGATTGCTATGAAGATGGCATAGTCGATTTACTTGAAGTCAGTAATGATGACAGTGATGGTGCTGATTATGATAACGGTGTTCTGAAGCTCTGGAGCATTTTCTCAATGGTTCATACGTGTAAGAAGAGCCTAACAGATATTAACATTAACTCTTCCCATTGGCATGAAAGTCAGCAAGTCATGGCTCAAAATGTGGTGAGGACTTCCTGGGGAATCCCTGGAGTGACACATCACTGTTGCTTTGAGGAACTAAATGATTCTTTTGGCTTCCTAGAAAAACTCTCAATGGGTCTGCACGGGAGAGTGGAAGCCACAAAAATAATTGTGAGGCTTGATTCATCTCCTTTTTGCTTGTCACTTTCTGATCAAGCCCTGGCTTTTCGTCAGTGGCTGACCCTGCTTCTGATGATCGGGCAGTGTTGTCACCAGTTTCCTCTGGATGGCAGATGGTTGGCCCTAGCCCAGTGGCGGAACATAAAGGCTGGCATGGAGGTACCTGGGTACCAGTTGTATACGGAAAGTGTAGCCACTGGACCACCTTCCCCCCCTTTGGATTGTCAGTTTTTCTCCAAAGCCCACCCACCTCACCTACCATCCACAGGCCCGCTCTGAGTTCGGAGTCCCTACACGAGGCTAATGATTCCCTGGTGGAACATAGAATTCCGCAAACCTTATTTATGCATTCATTGAAAGCCCATCCAGCTTTAAAGGAAAGTTCACTAAGGATAGAAATGTGAATTTTGTGTGTACACAGAATACTGTGGGTGTCCCTTTGATGACATACTGTACGACAGATTCCCAAAGTGATTTCTCAGTGTTTTTTACAAAAGAGAAGTGTTCAACAACACTGGTATCAAAATAAGAAAAATTAATGACACTGAGTTATTATCGTTTTCATTTGTCAAATTGGCAAAGAATAAGAAATGACCTTGTCCATACCTTCACTCTGCAAGTTCACAGCTTGACTGGTCTAATTCTCAGGTCCAGCCAGTGCCCTCTTCCTGCACACAGCCTCATATTTTAATTTACTATTATTGAATAAACTTAATGCTTTTCTATTATAAAAGCAATATGTGCTCAGTACAGAAAATAGATAAAATACCAAAAACTGCAAGCAAGCAAAAACAATTACCTGTAGAGAACAGATTTGTGGTTGCCAAGGGGGAGGGGGTTGGACAAGGGAAGGAGTGGGAGGTTGGGATAAGCAGATGTAAGCTATTATATAGAGAATGGATACACAACAAGGTCCCACTATATAGCATAGAGAATTATATTCAATGTCCTATGATAAACCATAAAGGAAAAGAATTTTTAAAAATTACCTGTAGTCTCAATAGCCATAGCCGATCACTGTTGAAAGGTCGAAGATATTCCTCACAACTGCTTTTGTAAGGTGCACGTGTTCCTATTTTTAAATAGAGTTAGTACGACATTAAATATAGTATTCTGTAGCTTACTTTTGTTTTCATGTAACATCTGATCAAGCATAGTCTTGTTCCTACACATTCACATCATTTAAGCAGGGCAGTTGGCAGTTCTGTCCCCAGTGATAGTCATAATGCCTCATCATAAAAACTCTCATCCCCATGGCTGTTCCACTGCCAGGTTAATTTCCTTACTCTGTTAAGTCTTTTGTGCTCTCTCTTTCTGTCCACTGCCACAGGGAGAGGGAGAGTTAATGTTTATGTGGGGTTTTCACTTCCGGTTAAAAGCTTTACAGCTGACAAACATCTCCCTACCTTAAAGGGCCTCTTGGGATGCAATTCTGTGTCTCTTAGAGAGCCTAGGATGTGTCCATGGAACACCCTGGCATCCTTGCAGCAAATTTCCAACACGAGAGGAGATACTCATCTGGGTCTAGTGTTACCAACCTTATTAATGCCTAATTTCTTCTCTGAAATAACGCCACCTGCCACAGCTTAGAGTTTTGTTTTCTAAAGCCCTCCTCAATGTTTTCTGGAATACCCAAGAAAAACAAATGCCTGTTTGCTACAATCTTTCAAATCTGCTTCCTGCAAAATAATGACAATAGAGGATTCCAGCTGCTCCATTTGATCTCAGAAATGACATAACCTTGTTGAATCTCATTCAGACCTGTGCTTCAAAATTAAGAAAGAATAAAATTTTAAAACTTTATAAAACTTTACTGCACATCTGAAGACAATGCAGAAAAAATGCAAAGTATCCTGAATTTACAAAAAAGGATCTTGAAGACCCAACCCAAGCACTCCCATTCAGGGAAGGCTTCCTGGAAGAGGTGATATCTGAGTTGAAGAGTAAAGGATGAATAAGAGTTAACCGGGGTGGGGTCGGGGGCAAAGAGTGAGACCGTCTTGGCAAAGAGTGTGATATGAGCAAAGGTACAGAAGCAAGAAGTAGGGAGGTGAATCTGTTCAGTGTTCTGCTATTAAAGAATAAAGTACAAGGTGGTGTGGGGGGCAGAGGGAGATTGGTCATAAGTGAGACTAGAAACCTTGGGAAGGAACAAAAGAAAAAACCCACACTGGTCCAGGCTGAACGCAAAATGTAATATTCCAGTGGGATTTATTGATTTGGTGACTTTGTCTGCCACAATTTTGTACAGTATGAAAACCTTATATGTAAACTGAAATATGAACAAATTTTTTTAGCAGTTTTTACTCCCCAAATTTCTCCTTGTCAATAGGAACCTATCTTCAAATATTTTCTATCCTTTCTTGATTTAGAGTTTTGTGTAAGTTTATGTCATTTGTAAGTTTCACCCTAATGGTAAGAAATAAGCTTATATCTGAATTAAGGTATTATACGTGTACATATATATACAAGCATGTGTGTGTGTGTGTGTGTGTGTGTGTGTGTGTGTGTATTTGTAAGGCGGCACAATAGATATACTTTGTACTTCATTCCCTAAATACCCTTTCATATCTCTGTGGCTTGATACATGCTGTTCCTATGCCTGAATGCCTTTCCTCCTAATCCTTCCCCGCCTGATAAATTCTTGCATATTCTTCAAACCCAGTGCCCCCTCTTTGAAGCCATCCATCATGGCCCTGGTTGTGTTCATTGTTCCATCTGTGCTCCCAGATCATTTTCTATAACTTTTGTAGCACTTAAGGCAGTAGTTCTCAACTGTGGCTGTATGGTAAAAACACTGGGGTTGCTTTGCAAAAATACCCTTGCTTGGACTCCACCCCTAGGGATTTTGATGTCATTAGTCTGGGGTGGGGTCCAAGGATCAGTATTTTCCAGGTTCAAATGTGAATCAAAATTGAGAATCATGACTTATCTAACACTAACTTAACTTTATTTCACAAATTTTGAAATGTTGTAGTTTTATTTTCATTCAGTTCAAAATATTTTCTAATTTCTTTTGAAACTTGCTCTTTGATACATGGATTACTTAGCAGGATATTCTTTAATTTCCAAGTATTTGAATATTTTCAGTTATATTTTTGTTATTGATATCTAATTTAATTCCATTATGGCCAGAGAACTTACACTGTATGCTTTTAATTCCTTTAAATGATTTAAGGTTTGCAATAGAACCCAGAATATGATCTGTTTTGGTGAATATTCAATGTGTATTTGAAAACCATCTGCAGGCTTTTCTGGTTGGAAAGATGTCAATTTGATGTAGTTAGTTGATGGTATTGTTCAGTTCTACTATATCCTTGTGGATTTTCTGTCTACTTGTTCTAACAACTACTAAGAGAAGAATATTAAAGTCTCCAGCTATAATTGTGAATTTTTCCATTTTTCCTTCCAGTACTATCAGCTTTTATTTCATGTATTTTGAAACTGTTGCTAGTTTCATGCACATTTAGCCTTATGTCTACCTGATGAATTGACCCTTTTATTGTGTTGTAATGTCCATCTTTACCCCTGGTAACTTTCTTTTTTTCTTTTTGTTTTGAATTTATTTTTTATACAGCAGGTTCTTATTAGTTATCTATTTTATACATATTAGTGTATATATCTCAGTCCCAATCTCCCAATTCATCCCCCACCCCGCCACTTTCCCTCCTTGGTGTCCATACGTTTGTTCTCTACATGTGTGTCTCTATTTCTGCCCTGCAAACTGGTTCATCTGTACCATTTTTCTAGATTCCACATATATGCGTTAATATATGATATTTATCTTTCTCTTTCTGACTTACTTCACTCTGTATGACAGTCTCTAGATCCATCCACGTCTCAAATGACCCAATTTCGTTGTTTTCTATGGCTGAGTAATATTCCATTGTATATATGTACCACATCTTCTTTATCCATTTGTCTGTCGATGGGCGTTTAGGTTGCTTCCATGACCTGGCTATTGTAAATAGTGCTGCAATGAACAGTGGGGTGCATGT
This sequence comes from Eschrichtius robustus, assembly GCF_028021215.1. Taxonomy (NCBI): domain Eukaryota; kingdom Metazoa; phylum Chordata; class Mammalia; order Artiodactyla; family Eschrichtiidae; genus Eschrichtius; species Eschrichtius robustus. Next base: position 46,863,770 of record NC_090840.1, on the reverse strand, counting down.
GTCTTTTTGAATTATGGTTTTCTATGGGTATATGCCCAGTAGTGGGATTGCAGGGTCATATAGTAATTTTATTTTTAGTTTTTAAAGGAAACTCCATACTGTTCTCCATAGTGGCTGCATCAATTTACATTCCCACAAACAGTGCAAGAAGATTCCCTTTTCTCCACACCCTCTCCAGCATTTGCTGTTTGTAGATTTTCTGATGATGCCCATTCTAACCGGTGTGAGGTGATACCTCATTGAAGTTTTGATTTGCATTCTCTAGTAATTAGTGATGTTAAGCAGCTTTTCATGTGCCTCTTGGCCATCTGTATGTCTTCTTTGGAGAGATGTCTATTTAGGTTTTCTGCCCATTTTTGGATTAGGTTGTTTTTTTTTTGATATTGAGCTGCATGAGCTGTTTATATATTTTGGAGGTTAATCCTTTGTTGATTCATTTGCAAATATTTTCTCCCATTCTGAGGGTTGTCTTTTCGTCTTGTTTATGGTTTCCTTTGCTGTGCAAAAGCTTTGAAGTTTCATTAGGTCCCATTTGTTTATTTTTGTTTTTATTTCCATTACTCTAGGAGGTGTGTCAAAAAAGATCTTGCTGTGATTTAGGGTCAGAAAAGACCTTGCTGTGATTTATGTCAAAGAGTGTTCTTACTATGTTTTCCTCTAAGAGTTTTTTAGTGTCCAGTCTTACATTTTGGTCTTTCATCCATTTTGAGTTTATTTTTGTGTATGGTGTTAGGGAGTGTTCTAATTTCATTCTTTTACATGTACCTGTCAAATTTTCTCAACACCACTTATTGAAGAGTCTGTCTTTTCTCCATTGTATATTCTTGCCTCCTTTATCAAAGATAAGGTGACCATATGTGCATGGGTTTATCTCTGGGCTTTCTATCCTGTTCCATTGATCTAATTTTCCGTTTTTGTGCCAGTACTATACTGTCTTGATTACTGTAGCTTTGTAGTATAGTCTGAGGTCAGGGAACCTGATTCCTCCAGCTCCATTTTTCTTTCTCAAGATTGCTTTGGCTATTCGGGGTCTTTTGTGTCTCCATACAAATTTTAAGACTTTTTGTTCTAGTTCTGAAAAAATGCCATTGGAAATTTGATAGGGATTACATTGAATCTGTAGATTGCTTTGGGTAGTATAGTCATTTTCACAATTTTGATTCTTCCAATCCAGAACATGGTATATCTCTCCATCTGTTTGTGTCATCTTTGATTTCTTTCATCAGTGTCTTATAGTTTTCTGAGTACAGGTTTTTACCTCCTTAGGTAGGTTTATTCCTAGGTATTTTATTCTTTTTGTTGCAATGATGAATGAAACTGTTTCCTCAATTTTTCATTCTGATCTTTCATTATTAAAGTAAAGGAATGTAAGAGATTTCTGTGCATTAATTTTGTATCCTGCAACCTTACCAAATTCATTGATTAGCTATAGCAGTTTTCTTGTGGCATCTTTAGGATTTTCTATGTATAGCATCATGTCATCTGCAAACAGTGACGGTTTTATTTCTTTTCCAGTTTGTATTCCTTTTATTTCTTTATCTTCTCTGATTTCTGTGGCTAAAACTTCCAATACTATGTTGAATAATAGTGGCGAGAGTGGGCATCCTTGTCTTGTTCCTGATCTTAGAGGAAATGCTTTCAGTTATTCACCATTGAGAATGGTGTTTGCTGTGGGTTTGTTGTATATGGTCATTATTATGTTGAGGTAGATTCACTCTATGCCCACTTTCTGGAGAGTTTTTATCATAAATGGGTGTTGTAATTTGTCAAAAGCTTTTTCTGCATCTATTGTGATGATCATATGGTTTTTATTCTTCAGTTTGTTAATATGGTGTATCACATTGACTGATTTGGGTATATTGAAGATTGCTTGCATCCCTGGGATAAATCCCACTTGATCATGGTTTATGGTCCTTTCAATGTGTTGTTGGATTCTTTTTGCTAGTATTTGTTGAGGATTTTTACATCTATATTCATCAGGGATATTGCTCTGTAATTTTCTTTTTTTGTAGTATATGTGTCTAGTTTTGGTATCAGGGTGACGGGGGCCTCATAGAATGAATTTGGATGTGTTCCTTCCTCTGCTGTTTTTTGGAAGAGTTTGAGAAGAATGGATGTCAGCTCTTCTCTAAATGTTTGATAGAATTCACCTGTGAAGCCATCTGGTCCTGGACTTTTGTTTGTTGGAAGATTTTTAATCACAGTTTCAATTTCATTACTTGTGATTGGTCTGTTCATATTTTCTTTTTCTTCCTGGTTCAGTCTTGGAAGGTTATACCTTTCTAAGAATTTGTCCATTTCTTCCAGGTTGTCCATTTTATTGGCATAGAGTTGCTTGTAGTAGTCTCTTATGATGCTCTGTATTTCTGCCGTGTCTGTTGTAACTTCTCCTTTTTCATTTCTAACTTTATTGATTTGAGTCCTCTCCCTCGTTTTCTTGATGAGTCTGGCTAAAGGTTTATCAATTTTGTTTATCTTCTCAAAGAACCAAGCTTTTAGTTTTATTGATCTTTGCTATTTGTTTCTATTTCATTTATTTCTGCTCTGATCTTTATGATTTCTTTCCTTCTACTAACCTTGGGTTTTATTTGTTCTTTTTTCTCTAATTCCTTTAGGTGTAAGGTTAGATTTTATTTGAGATTTTTTTTGTTTCTTGAGATAGGATTGTATTGCTATAAACTTCCATTTTCCCTGCTTTTGCTGTATGCCATAGGTTTTGGGTCATCATGTTTTTGTTGTCATTTGTCTCTAGGTATTTTTTTATTTCTTCAGTGATCTCTTGGTTATTTAGTAACATATTGTTTAGCCTCTATGTGTTTGGTCTTTTAATGTTTTTTTCCGTGTAATTGATTTCTAATCTCATAATGTTGTGGTCAGAAAATATGCTTAATATGATTTCAGTTTTCTTAAATTTACCAAGGCTTGATTTGTGACCCAAAATATGATCTATCCTGGAGAATGTTCTGTGTGCACTTGAGAAGAGAGTGTAATCTGCTGTTTTTAGATAGAATGTCCTGTAAATATCAATTAAGTCTATTTGGTCTACTGTGTCATTTAAAGCTTGTGTTTCCTGATGAATTTTCTGTCTGGATGATCTGTCCATTGGTGTAAGTGAGGTGTTAAAGTCCCCCACTATTACTGTGTTACTGTCGATTTCCTCTTTTATAGCTGTTAACATTTGCCTTATGTTCCTATTTGGGTGCATATATATTTATAATTCCTATGTTCCTATGTTGGGTGCATATATATTTATAATTGTTATATTTTCTTCTTGGATTGATCTCTTGATCATTATGTCCTTCCTTGTCTCTTGTAACATTCTTTATTTTAAAGTCTATTTTATCTGATATGAGTATTGCTACTCCAGCTTTCTTTTGATTTCCATTTGCATGGAATATCTTTTTCCATCCCTTCACTTTTAGTCTGTATGTGTCCCTAGGTCTGAAGTGGGTCTCTTGTAGACAGCATATATATGGGTCTTGTTTCTGTATCTGTTCTGTGAACCTAGGTCTGAAGGGGTCTCTTGTAGACAGCATATATACTGGTCTTGTTTTTGTATCCATTTTGCGAGCCTGTGTCTTTTGTTTGGAGCATTTAATCCATTCAATTTTAAGGTAATTATCGATAGGTATATTCCTATGACCATTTTCTTAACTGTTTTGGGTTTGTTTTCGTAGGTCCTTTTCTTCTCTTGTGTTTCCCACTTAGAGAAGTTCCTTTAGCATTTGTTGTAGAGATGATTTTGTGGTGATGAATTCTCTTAGCTTTTGCTTGTCTGTAAAGCTTTTGATTTCTCCATCGAATCTGAATGAGATCCTTGATGGGTAGAGTAATCTTGGTTGTAGCTTCTTCCCTTTCATCACTTTAAATATATCATGCAACTCCCTTCTGGCTTGTAGAGTTTCTGCTGAGAAATCAGCTGTTAACCTTATCGGAGTTCCCTTGTATGTTATTTGTTGTTTTTCCCTTGTTGCTTTCAATAATTTTTCATCTTTAATTTTTGTCAGTTTGATTACTGTGTATCTCGGTGTGTTTCTCCTTGGGTTTATCCTGCCTGGGACTCTCTGCACTTCCTGGACTTGGGTGGCTCTTTCCTTTCCCAGGTTAGGGAAATTTTCGACTATAATCTCTTTAAATATTTTCTTGGGTCATTTCTCTCTCTCTTCTCCTTCTGGAACCCCTATAATGCAAATGTTGTTGTTTTTAATGTTGTCCCAGAGGTCTGTTAGGCTGTCTTAATTTCTTTTCATTCTTTTTTCTTTATTCTGTTCCATGGCAATGATTTCCACCATTCTGTCTTCTTGGTCACTTATCCGTTCTTCTGCCTCTATTATTCTGCTATTGATTCCTTCTAGTGTATTTTTCATTTCACTTATTTTGTTGTTCATCTCTGTTTGTTTGTTCCTTAATTCTTCTAGGTGTTTTTTCTTTAATTCTTGTAGGTCTTTGTTAAACATTTCTTGCATCTTCTCGATCTTTGCCTCCATTCTTTTTCTGAGGTCCTGGATCATCTTCACTATCATTATTCTGAATTCTTTTTCTGGAAGGTTGCCTATCACCACTTCATTTAGTTGTTTTTCTGGGGTTTTATCTTGTTCTTTCATCTGGTACATAGTCCTCTGCCTTTTCATTTTGTCTTTCTTTCTGTGAATGTGGTTTTTGTTCCACAGGCTGCAGAACTGTAGTTCTTCTTGCTTCTGCTGTCTGCTCTCTGGTGGATGAGGCTATCTAAGAGGCTTGTGCAAGCTTCCTGATGTGAGGGACTGGTGGTGGGTAGAGCTGGGTGTTGCTCTGGTGAGCAGAGCTCAGTAAAACTTTAATCTGCTTGTCTGCTGATGGGTGGGGCTGGGTTCCCTCCCTGTTGCTTGTTTGGCCTGAGGTGACCCAGCACTGGAGACTACCGGGCTCTTTGGTGGGGCTAATGGTGGGCTGCGGGAGGGCTCATGCCAAGGAGTAATTCCCAGAACTTCTGCTGCCAGTGTCCTTGTCCCCACAGTGAGCCACAGCCAACCCCCACCTCTGCAGGAGACCCTCCAACACTAGCAGGTAGGTCTGGTTCAGTCTCCCCCAGGGTCACTGCTCCTTTCCCTGGGTCCTGATGTGCACACAACTTTGTGTGTGCCCTCCAAGAGTGGAGTCTCTGTTTCCCCCAGTCCTGTCAAAGTCCTGCAATTAAATCCCGCTAGCCTTCAAAGTCTGATTCTCTAGGAATTCCTCCTCCCATTGCTGTTCCCCCTGGTTGGGAAGCCTGATGTTACCCCTGGTAACTTTCATTGCTCTGAAATTTACTTTGTCTGTTATTAATGTAGCCATTCTAGCTCTCTTTGCATTAGTGTTTGCATGGTCTATATTGCCCATCCTTTTACTTTTAACCTACCTATACCATTGTATTTAAAGTGGGTTTCCTGCAGACAACATGTAGTTAGGTCTTTCTCTGTTATTTACTATGACATTCTCTTTCTCCTAAAAGATGCAGTTAGACTACTTAAATTTTCTGTAATTATTTATGTATTTGAATTAAGTATTCCACTTTATTATTTGTTTTCTATTTGATACCTCCCCTGATCTCTCCCCTCTGTTGCTATCTTTTTAATTATTTGAATATTTTGAGTAATTTTGTTAGTGGTTGCTCTAGAGATCACAACATATTACTTAACATTCACAACCTACCTAGAATAAATATTTTAGCATTTCAAGTGGAGTTCAGAAAACTTACCATCATATAAGTCTCTTTACTCTCCTCCCTTTATGTCAGCAGTCCCCAAACTTTTTGGCACCAGGGACTGGTTTTGTGGAAGACAATTTTTCCACTGTGGGGGGGAGATGTTTCAGGTGGTAATGCGAGCGATGGTTCAGGTGATAATGCAAGTGATGGGGAGTGATAGGGAGTGATGGGCAGTGGCAGATGAAGCTTCGCTGACTCATCAACTGCTCACCTCTTGCTGTGCAGCACCATTACTAGCAGGCCATGGACCAGTACTGGTCTGCAGCCCAGGGGTTGGAGACCCCTCCTTTATGTTATAGTGGTCCTGTGTGTAACATCTATATGCATTGAAAACACCATCAAATAGTGCTATTATTTTTGCTTTTAACTGTAACATATATTTTAAACTTCACAATTATTCTATTTACCCAGATATTTACTACTTCTGTGTATTGATTTTCTTTCCTTCATGAAGTTTCACGTTTCCCTCTGATATCATTTCCTTTCCATCCCAAGAACTGCCTTTAGCATTCCTTTTAGAGAAGATCTGCTGGCAACAAATTCTCTTACTTTTCCTCTTCCTGAGAATGTCTTTACTTCGTTTTCATTCCTGAATGATATTTTCACTGTATACAGAATTCTAGGTTGACTGTTCTTTCCTTTCAGCCCTTTGAAAGTGTTCTGTGGCTTCCTTGTGGTCTCCATGGTCTCTGATGAGAAAGCTACAGTCATTCTAATTCCTGTTCCTCTATAAGTAAAAGTATCATTTTTCTGTGACTTCTTTCAAGATTCTGCCCCACTCTTTTTAGTGTTCTGCAGCTTGACTATAATACATATGAGCATGGATTGAGCTTACCCTGTTTGGGGCTTCTTGAACCTGTAACTGTTGAATCCCAAGTTTACTCTAATTTGAGAAATTTTCAGCCACTATTTCTTCAAATATATACATATATGCTCTTTCTCCTTCCTTTCTGGGACTCTGATGACAAAAACATCAGGCCTTTGTGTATCGTCCTGAGGTTCCCTGAGGTTCCCTGATCCCTGAGGTTCTGTTCATTTTATTTTTTATCTTTTCTCTCTTTATTGTTTGACTGGCTAATTCCTGAAGTATTATCCTTCAAAATAGGAAATATATGCTAAGGTTACCTCTCAGTCATTTACTACCGTGTTTTACAATATATTGTGGCAGCAGTGAAAGCAGATTCATTTCTCACCTGACAATCCTGCAATCACTGATAGTAGATGATAATTCTTAACACTTACATGGTGACACAGTTTACAAAATTCTTCCCACACATAGTGATCCCCATAGCCTTCAGTGAAGAATTATGTATTATTCTCATTTTTTAGGTAAGGAATTTGAGAAGCAAAATAATAAGTAGCCAGTCTAAGATAGCAGAGCTTGTAGAAATTAAAATGGGGACCAATTGATTATAGACTATACACAGTTTCCTCCTTTATGGCAGTGGAATTACAAGCTAACTTTAAAATTAGGAATGTGTTTTCAAGCAATATATTAATGCAACTCCAGTATAAAAATGAACATGAGCAGAGTTGCTCTGGTTGTAGGATTGGCTTGTAGGACTTTATGCTCTGAGTGATAGAGGGTGAAAACCACTGCCATGCATCACAATTAGGCTTTGAAGGACTGAGACGTGACCACTGAGAACATAGCTTCTTCTCACCAGAGGTGAAGCCCATCTGTCATGCATTCTTTATTTCAACAGATTTTTTCAAGTTCAATAACAGTTTCTCCTTGTCCACACTAAAGGTGAACCTATTTTTTCTTGTTATTTTTACTCGAAAATTGGAAAGAGAGGGGGCATCCTGCATCTTGACAGACTACCACCCTCAGAAGTCTTTGTTAATTTGTGAGATTCTCCCCTAGATTTACTAAAGAACAGCAGAGACCAGATTAACCTTGGGAAATGTTCATTGTAATCCTAAAATTTCTGGGTTTTCAGCCATTCTTCACATTCCTGAAAAGGGATGCTTAGCAAGGAGGCAAAGTTGAGGAGCAGAAAGGCTACAGGCAAGGGTCCAAAGGCAGTCAGTGATATGGTGGTCCTATGTCTCACTTGCAATGACTCATTAACAAGGCTCAGTATTTTAGTGTGACCTTGGTGGGCAGCATCTCACACAGTAACGTTCCAGATTATATTTAAAAATTTATATCGCTATTATTTGTAAGTTTCAGGTCTAGAATTTAGTATGTATTAATTCCTGGGGAAGAAAGACTAAGTGGCCTCCACAGCCACAGCTCCTGTTGTCACTGTCCCCTGCTCCACACCTTGAGGTATAACCAGATAAGCACGTATAAGACTGAACAGCCTGCATCTCAGGATTTATTCCAGTGCTTGTCTGTGTTCTTTATGTGACTCTCTGTTGGCAGCTCTCAGGGCTAGAATAGCAGCTATTCCAGCATCATTCCAGAAGACAATAGCCTTGCAGAGTGTTTAACCACATCCCTCAATCGTGCAAGGTCAAAGCCTTTATGGATGCAAACTATTTGATTTTTATCAAAATTGTAAAGTTTTATCTTCTGTGTTCTTCTCTTCCATATTTTCTATCTCTGCTTAGTGTTACATTTCAGGTAATTTGATAGCATCAGTCTTCCAATTCTCTAGTTCCTTCTTCAGGGACAACTGTGTCTACCTAGTCTAGTCTAGTCTAATGTTTTAAAGCCTTTACCATTGGCTTCTCCACCAGACAATAGTAACTAGCTAGTATCTACTCTGACAAAGACAAAGCAGACAGAACTCTCTACTAAACATTTATTTATTATTTCAAAACAGAAAAAAAAATCGTAGGGTGAAAACCTTACTAACAAGCAAATGGAATAGTATTATTTTGTAAATTTGTATTGGAGTAGAGTTGATTTCCAATGTTGTGTTAGTTTCAGGGGTACAACAAAGTGAATCACTTATACATGTATCTACTCTTTTTTTTTTTAGATTCTTTTCCCATATAGGACATTACAGAGAATTGAGTAGAGTTGCCTGTGCAAATGAAACAGTATTAAAACAACCATGCACTAATCTCTTTTTTTCTTTTTTAGGAGACCAGTCAATGCTGGCAAGGAAGTATGGGAATAGATATTTCCATATATTTCACGTGTCAGCATAAATTAGTACAACAATATTAAGAAGCAATTTAAAAAAGATGTATCAAGAAGCTTTACCCAGTTTTTATTGGAACCAAGATGGTGGAGTAGAAGGACGTGCTCTCACTCCCTCTTGTGAGAACACCAGAATCACAACTAGCTGCTGGACAATCATCAACAGGAAGACACTGAAACTCACCAAAAAAGATACCCCACATCCAAAGACAAAGGAGAAGCCACAATGAGATGGTAGGAGGGGCGCAATCACAGCAAAATCAAATCCCATAACTGCTGGGTGGGTGACTCACAGGCTGGAGAACACTTATACCACAGAAGTCCGCCCACTGCAGTGAAGGTTCTGAGCCCCACGTCAGGCTTCCCAACCTGGGGGTCTGACAACGGGAGGAAGAATTCCTAGAGAATCAGACGTTGAAGGCTAGTGGGATTTGACTACAGGACTTCGACAGGACTGGGTGAAACAGAGACTCCACTCCTGGAGGGCACATACAAAGTAGTGTGTGCATCAGGACCCAGGGGAAGGAGCAGTGACCCTGGGGGAGACTGAACCAGACCTACCTGCTAGTGTTGGAGGGTCTCCTGCAGAGGTGGGGTGTGGCTGTGGCTCACCGTGGGGATGGGAACACTGACAGTGGAAGTTCTGGGAGATAATCCTTGGCGTGAGCCCTCCCAGAGTCTGCCATTAGCCCCACCAAAGAGCCCAGGTAGGCTCCAGTGTTGGGTTGCCTCGCCAAACAACCAACAGGGAGGGAATCCAGCCCCACTCATAAGCAGTCAAGCGGATTAAAGTTTTACTGAGCTCTGCCCACCAGAGCAACACCCAGCTCTACCCATCACCAGTCCCTCACATCAGGAAACCTGCACAAGCCTCTTAGATAGCCTCATCCACTAGACGGCAGACAGCAGAAGCAAGAAGAACTACAATCCTGCAGCCTGTTGAACAAAAACCACATTCACAGAAAGACAGACAAGATGAAAAGGCAGAGGGCTATATACCAGATGAAGGAACAAGATAAAACCCCAGAAAAACAACTAAATGAAGTGGAGATAGGCAACCTTCCAGAAAAAGAATTCAGAATAATGATAGTGAAGATGATCCAGGACCTCGGAAAAAGAATGGAGGCAAAGATCGAGAAGATGCAAGAAATGTTTAACAAAGAACTAGAATTAAACAACAAACAAACAGAGATGAACAATACAATAACTGAAATGAAAACTACACTAGAAGGAATCAATAGCAGAATAACTGAGGCAAAAGAACGGATAAGCGACCTGGAAGACAGAATGGAGGAATTCCCTGCTGCAGAACAGAATAAAGGAAAAAGAATGAAAAAGAATGAAGGCAGCTTAAGAGACCTCTGGGACAACATTAAACGCAACAACATTCGCATTATAGGGGTCCCAGAAGGAAAAGAGAGAGAGAAAGGACCCAAGAAAATATCTGAAGAGATTATAGTTGAAAACTTCCCTAACATGGGAAAGGAAATAGCACCCAAGTCCAGGAAGTGCAGAGAGTCCCATACAGGATAAACCCAAGGAGAAATACGCTGAGACACATAGTAATCAATCTGGCAAAAATTAAAGACAAAGAAAAATTCTTGAAAGCAGCAAGGGAAAAACAACAAATAACATACAAGGGAACTCCCATAAGGTTAACAGCTGATTTCTCAGCAGACACTCTACAAGCCAGAAGGGAGTGGCATGATATATTTAAAGTGATGAAAGGGAAGAAGCTACAACCAAGATTACTCTACCCGTCAAGGATCTCATTCAGATTCGATGGAGAAATCAAAAGCTTTACAGACAAGCAAAAGCTAAGAGAATTCAGCATCACCAAACCAGCTCTACAACAAACGCTAAAGGAACTTCTCTAAGTGGGAAACACAGGAGAAGAAAAGGACCTACGAAAACAAACCCAAAACAATTAAGAAAATGGTCATAGGAACATACATGTCAATAATTAACTTAAACGTGAATGGATTAAATGCTCCAACCAAAAGACACAGGCTTGCTGAATGGATACAAAAACAAGACCCATATATATGCTGTCTACAAGAGACCCACTTCAGACCTAGGGACACATACAGACTGAAAGTGAGGGGATGGAAAAAGATATTCCATGCAAATGGAAATCAAAAGAAAGCTGGAGTAGCAATACTCATATCAGATAAAATAGACTTTAAAATAAAGAATGTTACAAGAGACAAGGAAGGACACCACATAATGATCAAGAGATCAATCCAAGAAGAAGATATAACAATTATATTTGCACCCAACATAGGAGCACCTCAATATATAAGGCAAGTGCTAACAGCTGTAAAAGAGGAAATGGACAGTAACACAATAATAGTGGGGAACTTTAACACCTCACTTACACCAATGGACAGATCATCCAAAAGGAAAATAAATAAGGAAACAGAAGCTTTAAATGACACAATAGACCAGAATGATTTAATTGATATTTATACGACATTCCATCCAAAAACAGCAGATTACACTTTCTTCTCAAGTGCGCACAGAACATTCCCTAGGATAGATCACAACTTGGGTCACAAATCAAGCCTCAGTAAATTTAAGAAAATTGAAATCATATCAAGCATCTTTTCTGACCACAACGCTATGAGATTAGAAATGAATTACAGGGAAAAAATGCAAAAAACACAAACACATGGAGACTAAACAATACGTTACTAAATAACCAAGAGATCACTGAAGAAATCAAAGAGGAAATCAAAAAATACCTAGAGACAAATGACAATGAAAACACGATGATCCAAAAACTATGGGATGCAGCAAAATCAGTTCTAAGAGGGAAGTTTATAGCTATACAAGCCTACCTCAAGAAACAAGGAAAATCTGAAGTAAACAATCTAACCTTACACCTAAAGGAACTAGAGAAAGAAGAACAAACAAAACCCAAAGTTAGCAGAAGGAAAGAAATCATAAAGATCAGAGCAGAAATAAATGAAATAGAAACAAAGAAAACAGTAGCAAAGATCAATAAAACTAAAAGCTGGTTCTTTGAGAAGATAAACAAAATTGATAAGCCATTAGCCAGACTCATCAAGAAAAAGAGGGAGAGGACTGAAATCAATAAAATTAGAAATGAAAAAGGAGAAGTTACAACAGACACCGAAGAAATACAAAGCATCCTAAGAGACTACTACAAGCAACTCTATGCCAATGAAATGGACAACCTGGAAGTAATGGACAAATTCTTAGAAAGGTATAACCTTCCAAGACTGAACCAGGAAGAAATAAAAAACATGAACAGACCGATCACAAGTAATGAAATTGAAACTGTGATTAAAAATCTTCCAACAAACAAAAGTCCAGGACCAGATGGCTTCACAGGTGAATTCTATCAAACATTTAGAGAAGAGCTAACACCCATCCTTCTCAAACTCTTCCAAAAAATTGCAGAGGAAGGAACACTCCCAAACTCATTCTATGAGGCCACCATCACCCTGATACCAAAACCAGACAAAGATACAACAAAGAAAAGAAAATTAGAGATCAATATCACTGATGAATATAGATGCAAAAATCCTGAACAAAATACTAGCAAACAGACTCCAACAACACGTTAAAAGGATCATACACCATGATCAAGTGGGATTTATCCCAGGGATGCAAGGATTCTTCAATATACGCAAATCCATCAATGTGATACACCATATTAACAAATTGAAGAATAAAAACCATATGATCATCTCAATAGATGCAGAAAAAGCTTTTGACAAAATTCAACAGCCATTTATGATAAAAACTCTCCAGAAAGTGGGCATAGAGGGAACCTACCTCAACATAATAAAGGCAATATATGACAAACCCACAGCAAACATCATTCTCAATGGTGAAAAACTGAAAGCATTTCCTCTAAGATCAGGAACAAGACAAGGATGTCCACTCTCACCACTATTATTCAACATAGTTTTGGAAGTCCTAGCCTCGGCAATCAGAGAAGAAAAAGAATAAAAGGAATCCAAATCGGAAAAGAAGAAGTAAAACTGTCACTGTTTGCAGATGACATGATAGTATACATAGAGAATCCTAAAGATGCCACCAGAAAACTACTAGAGCTAATCAATGAATTTGGTAAAGTTGCAGGATACAAAATTAATGCACAGAAATCTCTTGCATTCCTATACACTAATGGTGAAAAATCAGAAAGAGAAATGAAGGAAACACTCCTATTTACCATTGCAACAAAAAGAATAAAATACCTAGGATAAACCTACCTAGGGAGACAAAAGACCCGTATGCAGAGAAGTATAAGACACTGATGAAAGAAATTAAAGATGATACCAACAGATGGAGAGATATACCATTTTCTTGGATTGGAAGAATCAATATTGTGAAAATGCCTATACCACCCAAAGCAATCTACAGATTCAATGCAATCCCTACCAAATGACCAACGGCATTTTTTATGGAACTAGAACAAAAAATCTTAAAATTTGTATGGAGACACAAAAGACCCTGAATAGCCGAAGCAGTCTTGTTGGAAAAAAACGGAGCTGGAGGAATCAGACTCCTTGACTTCAGACTATACTACAAAGCTACAGTAATCAAGACAATATGGTACTGGCACAAAAGCAGAAACATAGATCAATGGAACAAGATAGAAAGCCCAGAGGAAACCAACGCACCTATGGTCAACTAATCTATGACAAAGGAGGCAAGAATATACAGTGGAGAAAAGACAGCCTCTTCAATAAGTGGTGCTGAGAAAACTGGGCAGCTACATGTAAAAGAATGAAATTAGAACACTCCCTAACACCATACACAAAAATAAACTCAAAATGGATGAAAGACCTAAATGTAAGACCGGACACTATAAAACTCTTAGAGGAAAACATAGGAAGAACACTCTTTGACATAAATCACAGCAAGATCTTTTTTGATCCACCTCCTAGAGTAATGGAAATAAAAACAAAAATAAACAAATGGGACCTAATGAAACTTCAAAGCTTTTGCACAGCAAAGGAAACCATAAACAAGACAAAAAGATAACCCTCAGAATGGGAGAAAATATTTGCTAACGAATCAATGGACAAAGGATTAATCTCCAAAATATATAAACAGCTCATGCAGCTCAATATTAAAAGAACAAACAACCCAATCCAAAAATGGGCAGAAGACCTAAATAGACATTTCTCCAAAGAAGACATACAGACGGCCAAGAAGCACATGAAAAGCTGCTCAACATCACTAATTATTAGAGAAATGCAAATCAAAACTACAATGAGGTATCACCTCACACCAGTTAGAATGGGCATCCTCAGAAAATCTACAAACAACAAATGCTGGAGAGGGTGTGGAGAAAAGGGAACCCTCTTGCACTGTTGGTGGGAATGTAAATTGATACAGCCACTATGGAGAACAGTATGGAGGTTCCTGAAAAAACTAAAAACAGAATTACCATATGATCCAGCAATCCCACTACTGGGCATATACCCAGAGAAAACCGTAATTCAAAAAGACACATGCACCCCAATGTTCACTGCAGCACTATTTACAATAGCCAGGACATGGAAGCAATCTAAATGCCCATCGACAGACGAATGGATGAAGAAGATGTGGTACATATATACAATGGAATATTACCCAGCCATAAAAAGGAAAGAAATTGGGTCATTTGTTGAGACGTGGATGGATCTAGAGACTGTCATACAGAGTGAAGTAAGTCAGAAAGAGAAAAACAAATATCGTATATTAACGCATATATGTGGAACCTAGAAAAATGGTACAGATGAACCAGTTTGCAGGGTAGAAATTTAGAAACACATGTAGAGAAGAAACGTATGGATACCAAGGGGGGAAAGCGGCGGGGGGGTGGGGTTGGGGGTGTGATGAATTGGGCTATTGGTATTGACATGTATACACTGTTGTGTATAAAACTGATGACTAATAAGAACCTCCTGTATAGAAAAAAAAAAAAAAAGAAATACAAAAAAAAAAAAGGAAGCTTTACCCAGTGTTTAAGCTCATGGAACATACGGACCATAGGCAATAGTTTGGAAATAACATTAAGTGTGACAACAAAATATAAATTATAAATGCACTATGAATTATTACACTGGAACATAAACTGGCACAAAGTGCGAAGGGTATTTGGTTTTGGATGGTGCAACTCTGGGGAATATTTTTTCTTTCTGCTTCTCTTTTTTTATACATTTTCTTGTACTATTCTTTTTTAATTGAGATAAGTTCACTTAACATAGAATTAAACTTTTTTTTTTTGGCTGCGCGGCATGTGGTGTCTTAGTTCCCCAACCAGGGATCGATCCCGTGCCCCCTACAGTGGACGTGTGGAGTTCTAACCACTGGACCGCCAGGTAACTCCCTAAAATTAACTATTTTTAAAGTATACAATTCAATGGCTTTAAGTACATTCACAATGTTGTGCAACCATCACTTCTAAGTAGTTCTAGAACATTTCATCATCCCAAAAGGAAACCCTACACCTGTAAAGCAGCCTCCTCACACTTCTCCATCCCCCCCCAGTCCCTGGCAACCACTGATCTACTTTCTATCTCTATGTATTTACCTTTCTGGATATTTCATATAAATGAAATCATACAGCATGTGACATTTTGTGCCTGGCTTTTCACTTAGTATAGTGTTTTCAAGGTTTATCCATGTCATAATATATATCAGTACTTCATTCCTTTTTATGGCTGAATAATATTCTATTATATGGATATACCACATTTTGTTTATCCATTCATCCATTGATGGACATTTGGGCTGTTTCCGCCTTTTGGCTATGGTGAATAGTGCTGCTATGAACATTTGTGTACAAGTTTTTGTTTGAATACCTATTTTCAGTTCTTTGGGGAATATACCTAGGAATGTTTTTAGAGAACTGGAACTAGTTACTCAGTGAAGGCATATTATTAATTTTTCTCTCTAAATGTGTGTGCAGCATCTTAGATGTGATGGAATACATGAAAGGAGAACCATATGGTAGGTTTTCCCATCCCCATAGGTAAGTGTGTGAGCTCTGGTGGGCTGCCATATTGGTCCTAAGGAGTTGGTTCTCTAATTTAGTCCTACTCAGAATGCAGGCTGGGAGCCAGGTGCCAGCGTATGAACGATGTAGCACCAGTCAGGGACTGGCATTTTGAGCAGTGTTGCTTAGCATTGGTAATGTGCTAAGCACTGATAAGAATCTGCGGAGCTTTTGTGATGAGCCTAATGGAGGTCCAGGAATCTTTGAATGAGGGTTAGGGAAAGACGGGTCTTTAGGTCTGTAGGGATCTATTAGGTTTCTATTAACCCTGTATGGCATCCTTAGGCCATATCTGGAGACGGGGAAGGACGAGAGGAGTTTGCACTGCCTTCTATCCTGGCAGACCTCCTCTCCACACCATTTATGACTCAGGGCTGGCTCAGTGGATGGATGGTTACCCAGGCAACAGATGTTGTACGGCTCTCATCCATAGTTCTGCTCTGTGTGTGACAACTTGGTCAGGAGCATGGGGCTTTGCCATGTTTATCTGAAACAGCTGGGTCTCTCATCTGGGATTTGCTTCCAGTTTCATCACAGAGAGCTGATCCCAGAGTTACGCATGTGGCCCGAATGCACCTCTACCTCTGTTTCCTGCAAGAAGAAGGAGATAATAAAAAAATGATTACAAATGGAGGGAAAAACTCCCTCGGTGAAATGGATAGAAATTCATTTACCTATTATTTTTTGAATGTCATATATTTAAGTCCACAGGAGCCCTTGGAAGAATATTACAAATATATTGCAGCCAGAAAAAAAAAACAAAAAACCTAGCTGAGAAATAGTTCTTCCTCTTAATGGGATGTGTAGGTTAACCTTATTTGGGCATCAGACATCAACCAAGTGCTCAAAAACTTGAGGTAGAAAGCGAGGCAGGTTTTAAATCAAAGTCTGGCTGAGTCAGAGTGATGTTTCAGGTTAGTTTAGCCTAACATATATGTTTCGACCGAAGTTGGGTAGCCTTTAACATTTCTCCTTAACTGAAGAGTGCTTTAATTAGGGAAAGCAAAGCAAGCAGCTTGTGTGAATCTGCTCAGCTGTTAAATTTTCTATGCCAAGGCCCAATTTTGGGCACTTCTTAGTAAGCTTTCAGTACCATTCTGGAGTCTGAATTTGGGGTAGTCAACAAGTGTTTACCAGCAGTAATGGTGAAATTTCAGCACAAGACTGGAAAAAAAAAAAAAAAAAAAAAGAAGCCATCCTGACCTCAGGTCCTTTTCCTTAGGTAAGCATTAGCCTCAGCTTTTTAGCAGTGGAATTTTCAGGTCAATAACTTTTTCCCCCAAGGCAACCGAAAACTTGAGAAAATTCAGATCATCCTTGCTGAACCTCTGGCTCTGTGAGGTTCCTTTAGAACTCCTCTGGCTCTTCCAGATCCATTTTCTTCTTCTATGTGGCAGATAGGTTTCAAATCTGATCCATGGTGGTCCTGGAGTGTGAGACTGGGAAAGAATCTAAGGCCACTTCAGGGCCCAGCAACAAACAATGCCATGTGCCTGCCCCAGACCTGGGAAGGGATTTCTACACGGGCCTTTTCTGTCTGACTTGAGTCCACAGAGGTTTCCCTCCGCTGGGAAGGTGATTCCCTTGACCTGAGATCCCATCCTGCAACCCACCTGCCCAGGCCCACCTGGTTCCTCAGCAGTGGGATGAAGTCAAATGGGTTTGGGTACAAACCAACCTAATTCAAACCCCAGTTTCGGTACTTATGAGCTCTGTGACTCCGGTGAGAGAATTAATTGAAATGAGGTAAGTAAAATATCCAGGACAGGTGTTCTGTAAATTATGCCCTTCTTTTGAGACTCAACTTGTTCTTGTTTTGGGAAGCTACTTCTGGCTCTCTTCGCTCTCATGGCCTCCCGTGTACCTTTCTCCTCTGGTCTTTTCCCATTTTACTGTGATTGGTGTTCTCCTCACCTCTCTCCCTCACTGGACCAAGACATTTGTAGTGTTTACATTAGTTGTTCAAGAAATGCTGCTTGTTGATTAAGGGATTCTAAACTACCAGTCCTTACCCATCTGCGAGGGAAAGGATCAGTCCATAAGGCTCCTTCAGCACTGTCAAGGGCAAGGGAAGCCCTAGCAGTATCTGCTCTTCCCAAACAGAAATGAGCCAACAACACAGAATGTGAAGACAGCCTTAGTTGTTTCCAGACCATCAAACTATAAAAGAGCTCCTCCGAACTGCTGTTTGGCCCGAGCAGACAAATGCATCCAGTGACAAGCTTCGTGGTGACTCACAGAGCCTGGCTGCTCACCGAGTCACTGGGGTGACAGGACTTTGGATGCTGCTGGGATCAGAATCCCGATCTGGGCAGAGGGTGATGCTTCTATCCAGCTGCTCTTCAGCAATGCAAAGCCTCCACTAAACACTTAACCCTCCTAAATTAGACCTCAGGGGCTTACGCTTGGCGTTGGGTGAGCTTATAAATAAAGCAAGCCACGAAACGTGCTCTCTGCCAGACTTCAGTGTGGGGAATTGAGTAGCGACTTTTATCACATATTTTATGTAGGGTCAACACTGTTCACCCCCATTGTCCCTCCCTGTTCTACCTTAGCAGGGAAGGGGTCTTTAGTATAAAATACAAATTATTCTATGGGAAGTGATTGGTTTTTAGCTGGAAAGAGGCTGGCTTATGTAGTGGGTGCCCTCCCTGAAGAATTTTAAAACACAGGCAAACGGGACCTCAGTCACGGATTTGTGGGAGGCCCTGAGAGATGACATTTACTAGCTCCAGCTCAGGGCCAATGGCAGGATGAAGCCAGGACCCTGGGGAGATGAAAGTGGATGGTGGGAGAGTAGGTGACCAAGGAGAAGGGCCTTCCGGGTGTCCACATAATACTGAGCCAGCCCTTGCTGAAAAGTGGCCCCCAGGGCAGGTAAATAAGTACCTATGCAGGCCTTTAGGAGCCCCATGTGTTTCAGATAAGCCACAAGGAAGATTGGGTTCTTCTGGGGGTAAACTAAGAGGATCCATCTTTCTAGACTTCAAGGGGTTCAGTGGTGGCATTACATGGGCAATGTCTAGTTTCAAAACAAAACAACAAAAAGCAAAACTCCTGATATCTTATGTGCCTGAAAGATTCTCCCTTTCTCTTACCCACACCGTAACAATAGCTTTTACTACAAGCCACATGCTTCATTGGGTTTTAACTCATTTAATTCTGCAAGTATTATCATTTCATCATTTTACAGCTGAGCAAACTGAGGCAGGGAGGGATGAAGTAACTTAACCAAGGTCGTATGAGCTCGTGGGGGCAGATCTGGGATGATGACCGTGTGAGACGGGCCTGTACCTAACCCCTAGACCACACTGCCTCTCCTCAGCCATCAAGACCCTCCAGGAGCTTCCTTTAGTCCTGACCAGGCTCATCCCCCACCTGGGTCCTCCTCTGTAATCTCACACCTGTGCACGGGGCACTCCGAAGGTGTAGTAATCTAGTAATCTGCAGAACTAGGATCCCAACTCAGATCTGTCTGATGCCAAAATCATCGATTTCAATCTTCACCATCTTCTCCTGCTGTTCAAGTCCCTGCCATGCTAGTCTAACCTTGCATACTTGTTAAGGAACAGAGCAGAGGCTTTTCCAGCTGTGTTTTTACAGTCCCACCACCGTTGCTAGGATCTCCCAAAAACAATGCTGCATTTGGTCATCTCAAAAAAGCTCTATTTTTCTTATTGGTGTTACATAATCATCTCATTGTTACTACTGATGGCTACTTCATGCTGAGCCCTTGCTCTAAGTACTTTCAGTCTTTAAATGCACTTAATCCTGACAACAACTACATGAAGAAGGTACTTCAGTAAACTCCTTTTACAAGTGAGGAAATTGAGACCCAGAGAGGCAAATTAAAACTTGTCCAAAGTTCCACCATTAGCGAGAGACAGATTGGTATTTAGTCCCAAGCAGTCTGATTCCAGAGCCTACATTCTCAACCACTGTGCCAACCTGACTGCCAGCAGTTCTGGGCGCTCCACATCCCAGCCTGAGGCTGCTGAGTCTTTAATTAGCAGGGGGTCTTCAAAAGCCAGGGCTCTGGGCTTGATCTCTTATCGCTGTCGTCTGCATTTTAATCCTGGCCAGATGTCCTGCAAACGTCTCACAGATCTAGGCCCTTGGTTACCAAGGAGACCAGGTGAGGACGGATCAGTGCCAGTCTCCCAGCACCATGGGGAGAGCTGTGCTGCAGATAAAAGGTCAGAACTAGCTTCTTCATGTCATTAAAATACCCATTAAAAAGTACGTTGGTCAGTGAATCTGGCTTACTTATTTCTCCACTGTCTGTACTCTCACAGAATGTTGGCTTTCGTATCCATGATTTGTCAAAAGGGTCAAATTCCACACCGTCCATTTCATCAGAAGGGTAAATACCGTGTGTTTAGATATTTGCTGTCTTTAGACTGAGAGAGTTTTTCCGTGAAAGCTTCGGAGGTTTTTGGACAGAGGCTGGTGTCACAAGGGGCTTTAGGGCTCAAAGTCCAGCCCTGACATTTTACAGATAAGGGAGGCCTGGTTGGTGGGTTCTGCATCCGTGCAGCTAGTGAACGGCAGACCCAGGACTGGACCTCCCACTTGCCACTAACAGGCCAATTGTGACTGTGAAATTATGCTCATTCAAAACTCTTCAGAAATTCGTTTTGGTTTCATTGGCAAGGTCTGAGAATTGAAAATGGCTGTTTCCCCACTGGAGAAGGAAGAAGGCTGTGCTATCAGGGCATTCGCATCTGTATAGTCAAAGTGAAGTGAAGAATTGGTCGACTTCCTGGCCAATTTGATCATCAAGGTGGTGAATGGGAAGTTATTTCCGTAAATATCCAGGTCCTATATTTGAATTAACTACACACTGTGTGTTAATTCTGTGTAACTCCATGTATTTCACTATGTTTCTGTAGATAGAATCACACTGAAGTTTGTCTTTTTATCCTTTATTCTTTCCTAATAGGAAAATTGTCACACCATTTAATATCTTTCTTTTTTTTTTTTGCATTTAATAGCTCTTATATACCAATTATCTTTCACAAATCTTTGCACACAAAACAAGTCTGTCACTTTAAAAACAAATTTGTAGTATGGGGTGTCCAGTTGGGATAATGAAAATGGAACTGAATAATAATGGTGGTTGTGCAACATCACGAATGTACTTAATGCCACTTTAAAATGGCTAAAACGGTAAATTATGTATATTTTTCCATAATAAAAAAATAAATATATAAAGAAACCTAATTATTGGGAATAAGAAAAAAATTAGATCAGTTGAAAACAATATATTTCATTGATTTATTCAATAAATATATATGGAGAATTAGCTATGAGTCAGGTGCATATTTGAAGGATATTTTGAATTTCTTGCTAACTGTGAGGTGATACGAACATGTAAGATACGTGTTTAACTGTGTCTGTGTTTGTGGTGTGAGTGCTGGATATAGTCCAGTCACTCTTTCTTTTTTAACATCTTTATTGGAGTATAATTGCTTTACAACGTTGTGTTAGTTTCTGCTGTATAACAAGGTGAATCAGCTATACGTATACATATATCCCCATATCCCCTCCGTCTTGCGTCTCTCTCCCACCCTCCTTATCCCACCCGTCTAGGTGGTCTCAGAGCACCAAGCTAATCTCCCTGTGCTATGCAGCTGCTTCCCACTAGCTGTATTACATTTGGTAGTGTATATATGTCCATGCTACTCTCTAACTTCGTCCCAGCTTACCCTTCCCCCTCCCTGTGTCCTCAAGTCCGTTCTATACATCTGTGTCTTTATTCCTGTCCTGCCCCTAGGTTCATCGGAACCTTTTTTTTTTTTTTAGATTCCATATATATGTATGTTAGAATACGGTATTTGTTTTCCTCTTTCTGACTTACTTCACTCTGTAAGACAGATTCTAGGTCCATCCACCTCACTACAAATACCTCCATTTTGTTTCTTTTTATGGCTGAGTAATATTCCATAGTATATATGTACCACATCTTCTTTATCCATTCATCTGTCGATGGACACTTAGGTTGCTTCTGTGTCCTGGCTATTGCAAATAGAGCTGCAGTGAATATTGTGGTACATGACTCTTTCTGAATTACAGTTTTCTCAGGGTATATGCCCAATAGTGCGATTGCTGGGTCATATGGTAGTTCTATTTTTAGTTTTTTAGGGAACCTCCATACTGTTCTCCATAGTGGCTGTATCAATTTACATTCCCATCAACAGTGCAAGAGGGTTCCCTTTCCTCCACACCCTCTCCAGCATTTATTGTTTGTAGATTTTTTGATGATGGCCATTCTGACCAGTGTGAGGTGATACCTCATTGTAGTTTTGATTTGCATTTCTCTAATGATTAGTGATGTTGAGCATCCTTTCATGTGTTTGCTGGCAATCTGCATATCTTCTTTGGAGAAACGTCTATTTAGGTCTTTTGCCCATTTTTGGATTGGGTTGTTTGTTTTTTGATATTGAGCTGCATGAGCTGCTTGTATATTTTGGAGATTAATCCTTTGTCAGTTGCTTCATTTGCCAATAATTTCTCCCATTCCGAGGGTTGTCTTTTCTTCTTGTTTATGGTTTCCTTTGCTGTGCAAAAGCTTTTAAGTTTCATTAGGTCCCATTTATTTATTTTTGTTTTTATTTCCATTTCTCTAGGAGGTGGGTCAAAAAGGATCTTGCTGTGATTTATGTCATGGAGTGTTCTGCCTATGTTTTCCTCTAAGAGTTTGATAGTGTCTGGCCTTACATTTAGGTCTTTCATCCATTTTGAGTTTATTTTTGTGTATGGTGTCAGGGAGTATTCTAATTTCATTCTTTTACATGTGGCTGTCCAGTTTTCCCGGCACCACTTATTGAAGAGGCTGTCTTTTCTCCATTGTATATTCTGGCCTCCTTTATCAAAGATAAGGTGACCATATGTGCGTGGGTTTATCTCTGGGCTTTCTATCCTGTTCCATTGATCAATATTTCTGTTTTTGTGCCAGTACCATACTGTTTTGATTACTGCAGCTTTGTAGTATAGTCTGAAGTCAGGGAGCCTGATTCCTCCAGCTCCGTTTTTCTTTCTTAAGATTGCTTTGGCTATTCGGGGTCTTTTGTGTTTCCATACAAATTGTGAAATTTTTTGTTCTAGTTCTGTGAAAAATGCCAGTGGTAGTTTGATAGGGATTGCATTGAATCTGTAGATTGCTTTGGGTAGTATAGTCATTTTTACAATGTTGATTCTTCCAATCCAAGAACATGGTATACCTCTCCATTTATTTGTATCATCTTTAATTTCTTTCATCAGTGTCTTATAATTTTCTGCATACAGATCTTTTGTCTCCTTAGGTAGGTTTATTCCTAGATATTTTATTCTTTTTGTTGCAATGGTAAATGGGAGTGTTTTCTTAATTTCTCTTTCAGATTTTTTATCATTAGTGTATGGGAATGCAAGAGGTTTCTGTGCATTAATTTTGTATCCTGCAACTTTACCAAATTCATTGATTAGCTCTAGTAGTTTTCTGGTGGCATCTTTAGGATTCTCTATGTATACTATCATGTCATCTGCAAACAGTGACAGCTTTACCTCTTTTCCGATTTGGATTCCTTTTATTTCTTTTTCTTCTTTGATTGCTGTGGCTAAAACTTCCAAAACTATGTCGAATAATGGTGGTGAGAGTGGGCAACCTTGTCTTGTTCCTGATCTTAGTGGAAATGGTTTCACTGTTTCACCATGGAGGACAATGTTGGCTGTGGGTTTGTTGCATATGGCCTTTATTATGTTGAGGAAAGTTCCCTCTATGCCTACTTTCTGGAGGGTTTTTATCATAAATGGGTGTTGAATTTTGTTGAAAGCTTTCTGTGCATCTATTGAGATGATCATATGGTTTTTATTCTTCAGTTTGTTAATATGGTGTATCACATTGATTGATATGCGTATATTGAAGAATCCTTGCATTCCTGGGATAAACCCCACTTGATCATGGTGTATGATCCTTTTAGTGTGCTGTTGGATTTTGTTTGCTAGTATTTTGTTGAGGATTTTTGCATCTATGTTCATCAGTGATATTAGCCTGTAGTTTTCTTTCCTTGTGACATCTTTGTCTGGTTTTGGTAACAGGGTGATGGTGGCCTCATAGAATGAGTTTGGGACTGTTCCTCCCTCTGCTATATTTTGGAAGAGTTTGAGAAGGATAGCTGTTAGCTCTTCTCGAAATGTTTAATAGAATCCGCCTGCAAAGCCATCTGGTCCTGGGCTTTTGTTTGTTGGAAGATTTTTAATCACAGTTTCACTTTCAGTGCTTGTGATTGGTCTGTATATATTTTTTATTTCTTCCTGGTTCAGTCTCAGAAGGTTGTGCTTTTCTAAGAATTTGTCCATTTCTTCCATGTTGTCCATTTTATTGGCATATAGTTGGTTGTAATAATCTCTCATGATCCTTTGTATTTCTGCAGTGTCAGTTGTTATGTCTCCTTTTTCATTTCTAATTCTATTAATTTGAGTTTTCTCCCTTTTTTTCTTCATGAATCTGGCTAAAGGTTTATCAGTTTTGTTTATCTTCTCAAAGAACAAGCTTTTAGTTTTATTGATCTTTGCTATTGTTTCCTTCATTTCTTTTTCATTTATTTTTGATCTGATCTTTATGATTTCTTTCCTTCTGCTACCTTTGGGGTTTTTTCGTTCTTCTTTCTCTAATTGCTTTAGGTGTAGGGTTAGGTTGTTTATCTGAGATGTTTCTTGTTTCTTAAGGTAGGATTGTATTGCTATAAACTTCCCTCTTAGAACTGCTTTTGCTGCATCCCATAGGTTCTGGTTTGTCGTGTTTTCACTGTCATTTGTTTATAGGTATTTTTTGATTTCCTCTGATTTCTTCTTTGATCTGTTGGTTATTAAGTAGTGTATTGTTTAACCTCCATGTGTTTGTATTTTTTACAGATTTTTTCCTGTAATTGATATCTAGTCTCATAGCACTGTGGTTGGAAAAGATACTTGATATGATTTCAATTTTCTTAAATTTACCAAGGCTTGATTTGTGACCCAAGATATGATCTATCCTGGAGAATGTTCCATGAGCACTTGAGAAAAATGTGTATTCTGTTGTTTTTGGATGGAATGTCCTATAAATATCAATTAAGCCCATGTTGTTTAATGTATCATTTAAAGCTTGTGTTTCCTTGTTTATTTTCATTTTGGATGATCTGTCCATTGGTGAAAGTGGGGTGTCAAATTCCCCTACTATGACTGTGTTACTGTCGATTTCCCCGTTTATGGCTGTTAGTATTTGCCTTATGTATTGAGGTGTTCCTATGTTGGGTGCATAAATATTTACAATTGTTATATCTTCTTCTTGGATTGATCCCTTGATCATTATGTAGTTTCCTTCTTTATGTCTTGTAATAGTCTTTGTTTTAAAGTCTATTTTGTCTGATATGAGAATTGCTACTCTAGCTTTCTTTTGATTTCCATTTGCATGGAATATCTTTTTCCGTCCCCTCACTTTCAGTCTGTATGTGTCCCTAGGTCTGAGGTGGGTCTCTTGTAGACAGCATATATACAGGTCTTGTTTTTGTATCCATTCAGCCAGTCTATGTCTTTTGGTTGGAGCATTTAATCCATTTACATTCAAGGTAATTATCGATATATATGTTCCTATTACCATTTTCTTAATTGTTTTGGGTTTTTTACTGCAGGTCTTTTCCTTCTCTTGTGCTTCCTGCCTAGAGAAGTTCCTTTAGCATTTGTTGTAAAACTGGTTTGGTGGTGCTGAATTCTCTTAGCCTTTGCTTGTGTGTAAAGGTTTTAATTTCTCCGTTAAATCTGAACGAGATCCTTGCTGGGTAGAGTAATCTTTGTTGTAGGTTTTTCTCCTTCATTACTTTAAATATGTCTGCCACTCCCTTCTGGCTTGCAGAGTTTCTGCTGAAAGATCAGCTGTTAATCTTATGGGGATTCCCTTGTGTGTTATTTGTTGTTTTTCCCTTGCTGCTTTTAATATTTTTTCTTTTTATTTAATTTTTGGTAGTTTTCTTAATATGTGTCTTGGCATGTTTCTCCTTGGATTTATCCTGTATGGGACTCTCTGTGCTTCCTGGACTTGATTAACTATTTCCTTTCCCATATTAGGGAAGTTTTCAACTATAATCTCCTCAAATATTTTCTCAGTCCCTCTCTTTTTCTCTTCTTCTTATGGGACCCCTATAATTTGAATGTTGGTGTGTTTAATGTCCCAGAGGTCTATGAGACTGTCCTCAATTCTTTTCATTCTTTCTTCTTTATTCTTCTCTGCAGTAGTTATTTCCACTATTTTATCTTCCAGGTCACTTATCCGTTCTTCTGCCTCAGTTATTTTGCTATTGATCCCTTCTAGAGAGTTTTAAATTTCATTTATTGTGTGGTTCATCACTGTTTGTTTGCTCTTTAGTTCTTCTGGGTCCTTGTTAAAAGTTTCTTGTATTTTCTCCATTCTATTTCCAAGATTTTGGATCATCTTTGCTCTCCTTATTCTGAATTCTTTTTCAGGTAGACTGCCTATTTCCTGTTCATTTGTTAGGTCTGGTGGGTTTTTGCCTTGCTCCTTCATCTGCTGTGTGTTTCTCTGTCTTCTCATTTTGCTTAACTTACTGTGTTTGGGGTCTCCTTTTCTCAGGCTGCAGGTTCGTAGTTCCTGTTGTTTTTGGTGTCTGCCCCCAGTGGCTAAGTTTGGTTCAGTGGGTTGTGTAGGCTTCCTGGTGGAGGGGACTAGTGCCTGTGTTCTGGTGTATGAGGCTGGATCTTGTCTTTCTCCTGGGCAGGTCCATGTCTGGTGGTGTTTTTGGGGTGTCTGTGGCCTTACTATTATTTTAGGCAGCCTCTCTGCTAATGGATGGGGTTGTGTTCCTGTCTTGCTAGTTGTTTGGCCTAGGGTGTCCAGCACTGTAGCTTGCTGGTCATTGATTGGAGTTGGGTCTTGGCGTTGAGATGGAGGTCTCTGGGAGATTTTTGCCATTTGATATTACATCGAGCTGGGAGGTCTCTTGTGGACCAGTGTCCTGAAGTGGGCTCTCCCACCTCAAAGGCACAGCCCTGATGCCTGGCTGGAGCAGCAAGAGCCTGTCATCCACACAGCTCAGAATAAAAGGGAGAAAAAAAAGAAAGAAGAAGATAAAATAAAATAAAATAAAATAAAATAAAATAAAATAAAATAAAATAAAATAAAATAAAAGTTATTAAAATAAAAAATAATTGTTAAAAAAATTTTTTTAAGTAATAAAAAAATAAAACGAAAAGGAAGAAATAAAGAAGAGAGCAACCAAACCAAAAAAGAAATCCACCAATGATAACAAGTGCTAAAAACTATACTAAAAAAAAAAAAAAAAAAAAAGGACAGACAGAACCCTATGACAAATGGTAAAAGCAAAGCTATGCAGACAAATCACTCACAGAAGCATACACATACACACTCACAAAAAGAGAAAAAAATATATATATCATTGCTCCCAAAGTCCACCACCTCAATTTGGGATGATTCATTGTCTGTTCAGGTATTCCACAGATGCAGGGTACATCAAGTTGATTGTGGAGATTTAATCCGCTGCTCCTGAGGCTGCTGGGAGAGATTTCCCTTTCTCTTCTTTGTTCGCACAACTCCTGGGGTTCAGCTTTGGATTTGCCCCTGCCTCTGCGTGTAGGTTGCCTGAGGGCATCTGTTCTTCGCTCAGACAGGACGGGGTTAAAGGAGCAGCTGGATTGGGGGCTCTGTCTCACTCAGGCTGGGGGAAATGAGGGGTACGGATGCGGGGCAAGCCTGCAGCGGCAGAGGCTGGCATGACGTTGCAACAGCCTGAGGCGCGCAGTGTAGCCCTATCTACACAGCCAAGAGCTAGTGACCTTCTTACAGGTCACTAGCTCTTGGTTGTGTAGATAGGGCTACACTGGTGTTATCCCAGGGAAGTTGTCCCTGGATCACGGGACCCTGGCAGTGGCAGGCTGCACAGGCTCCTGGGAGGGGCGGTGTGGATAGTGACCTGTGCTCGCACACAGGCTTCTTGGTGGTGGCAGCAGCAGCAGCCTTAGCATCTCATGCCCATCTCTGGGGTCCACGCTGATAGCCGCGGCTCATGCCCGTCTCTGGAGCTCCTTTGAGCGGCGCTCTTAATCCCCTCTCCCCGCGCACCAGGAAACAAAGAGGCAAGAAAAAGTCTCTTACCTCTTAGGCAGCTCCAGACTTTCTCCCGGACTCCCTCCCGGCTAGCTGTGGTGCGCTAACCCCTTCAGGCTGTGTTCACGCCGCCAACCCCAGTCCTCTCTCTGCGATCCGACCGAAGCCCGAGCCTCAGCTCCCAGCCCCCGCCTCTCCCGGCGGGTGAGCAGACAAGCCTCTGGGGCTGGTGAGTGCTGGTCAGCACCGATCCTCTGTGCGGGAATCTCTCCGCTTTGCCCTCCGCACCCCTGTTGTTGCGCTCTCCTCCGTGGCTCCGAAGCTTCCCCCCTCCGCCACCCACAATCTCCGCCCACGAAGGGGCTTCCTAGCGTGTGGACACCTTTCCTCCTTCACAGCTCCCTCCCACTGGTGCAGGTCCCATCCCTATTCTGTTGTCTCTGTTTTTTCTTTTTTCTTTTGCCCTACCCAGGTACGTGGGGAGTTTCTTGCCTTTTGGGAGGTCTGAGGTCTTCTGCCAGCATTCAGTAGGTGTTCTGTAGGAGTTGTTCCACATGTAGATGTATTTCTGATGTATTTGTGGGGAGGAAGGTGATCTCCACGTCTTACTCTTCCACCATCTTGAAGCTCCCTCCTATAATCTCTTCAAATATTTTCTCAGTCCCTTTCTTTTTCTCTTCTTCTTCTGGGACCCCTATAATTTGAATGTTGGTGTGTTCAATGTTGTCCCAGAGGTCTCTGATACTGTCCTCAATTCTTTACTTTCTTTTTTCTTTATTCTGCTCCCTGGCAGTTATTTCCACCATTTTATCTTCCAGCTCCCTTATCTGTTCTTCTGCCTCAGTTATTCTGCTATTGATTCCTTCTAGAGTATTTTTAATTTCAGTAATTGTTTTGTTCATCACTGTTTGTTTTGCTCCTTAGTTCTTCTAGATCCTTGTTAAATGTTTCTTGTATTTTCTCCATTCTGTTTCTGAGGTTTTGGATCATCTTTACTATCATCACTCTGAATTCTTTTTCAGGTAGGTTGCCTATTTCTATTTTCATTTATTTGTTCTTGTAGGTTTTTACCTTGCTCCTTTGTCTGTAACATATATTTTTTTTTTTGTGGGTGGTCCTATATTCCTGTCTCACTGGTTGTTTGGCCTGAGACTTCCAGTACTGGAGTTTGCAGGCAGTTGGATAGAGCCAGGTCTTGGTGCTGAGATGAGGACCTGGGAGGCCTCACTCCAACTGATATTCCCTAGGGTCTGAGGTTCTCTGTTAGTCCAGTGGTTTGGACTCAGTCTTCTCTGGCAGAGTTTCAGAAACTACCTTCCCCCCTTTCCTCTTCTGGCCAAGTTTGGTAACAGCTCCCAGCCGTTGCTAGACCCAGAGTGCTGCTGCAGTCCTCCTTGATTCCCTTCAGCCCTATCTACACAGCTGTGAATGATCCTTTTATTCAACAATCCTCAATTACCCTGGCTGAGTGTGCTAATTGGATGCCTGCGGGAACCCTGACCAATACAGGATGTGTGTGCATATTTGTGTGTGTGTGTGTGTGTGTGTACAACAATGTATAGCAAATGGTAGACATTTTCTCTGTCCCAACTCATGTTATCTAAAGCCATTGGAAGTGCATAAATTAAACTTTGCCATGTCCAAGAAATTCAGAAGTATTCAGAATAGAGAGAAAACTGAGGGTATTTTTCTTTTTTAAAAATTATTTTTTCTCTACAAATGAGAGAAACTGAGTTTTAAAGACTCTTTCCACTTAAGGTTGCTTTTAGGTTTTTTTTCTAATCTTTTGTAGCATTATGTCCCATGATTTAAAAGGTGACCATTCTCCAAATGGGTTAACATTTTCTAAAACTTCTCATTATTTTAGAAAAAAAACAGACTTCGAATGAACAGAGTTTTGAAGTACACAATCTCTTTTATTATAAAACAAGAAAGCACATTTCAGCTTGGGGATACTGATTGCTTAAAACGACACACTTTTCAATAAGCCTATATAAGGTTAATGAACTTTTCCTGTGATTAGTATAATTTACTGCAATTGTGTTCAAACCTCAAATTATGGGTATTATACACATGAAACACAGCACTGGTGTAAGGCAATTAGTTTAATCACTTTCCTGATGTGAAATGAAACAGGGACTCTACAGGGCAGGGCTGCCCATTCGCACATGATGTAAAGAGGCCAGCCCTCCTTATTGGTCCTTGCAGTGCAGATTCTTACTTTCTCACAACTGCCACTGCCCTTGTATGTGTAAGATGCACATGGTATGTTACAAAGCAATGCTGCATATAGTGGTGCTTGTTGCTGTTAATCAACATCCTCAAGCTGTGTAGTTCAGGCCTTCCTCATCACTCACCTGGACAACTGCCAATACACTTCCTCATATGATCATGCACAGGGTTCATTGCACAAGGATGCCTGGGCTGAAGCAGGGCTTAAATCTAGTACACTCTGTTCACCAAGCTTGTCTGGGCTGCT
This sequence comes from Eschrichtius robustus, assembly GCF_028021215.1. Taxonomy (NCBI): domain Eukaryota; kingdom Metazoa; phylum Chordata; class Mammalia; order Artiodactyla; family Eschrichtiidae; genus Eschrichtius; species Eschrichtius robustus. The sequence continues at coordinate 46,833,354 of NC_090840.1, read as the reverse complement.
TCTATGAAGAAAAGTTGCCTTTTAAAAATTTACTCAAAAGTGGCAACAGCAGCCCTGTTGCTAGTGTCTCCTGACTGGGCTCACTTCCTCTGGTCTTGCCTTCCTTTCATTATCCTCATTCAAGAGTAAACTTCTAAAATGCAGGTTTGAAAACATTGATGAAAGTAATTGAAGACACACATCAATGGAAAGATATTCTGTGTTTATGAACTGGAAGAATTAATATTGTTAAACTGTCCATACTACCCGAAGTGATCTACAGATTCAATGCAATCTCTATCAAAACTCCAGTGGCATTTTTCACAGAAATAGAAAAAAAAATTCTAAAATTGACAGAGAATCACAAAACCCCTGAATAGCTGAAGTAATTTTGAGAAAGAAGAACAAAGCTGGAGGCAACACACGTCCTGATTTCAAACTATATTACAAACCTATAGTAATCAAAACAGTATGGTTTCTGGCATAAAAACAGACATATAGACCAAAGGAACAGAAAAAGAGAACCCAGAAATAAACCCTCATATATATGGCCAGGTGATCTTCTATGAGGGTGCCAAGAACACACAATGGGGAAAGGACAGTCTCTTCAGTAAATGGTCCTGGGAAAACTGGATATTGATATGTAGAAGAATGAAATTAGATCCTCATCTCACTCCATATACAAAAGTCAACTTAAAATGAATTAAAGACTTAAATATAAGACCTGAAACTGTAAAACTTCTAGAAGAAAACATAGGAGAAAAGCTTCTTGACATTGGTCTGGGCAATGATTTTTTGGAGATGACCCCAAAAGCATAGAAAACAGAAGCAAAAATAGACAAATGGGATTTCATCAAACAAAAAAACCTTCTGCATAGCAAAGGAAACAATGAATAGAGTGAAGAGACAACCTAGTGGAATAGGAAAAATATTTGCCAACCATATATCTGATAAAAGGCTAATATCTAAAATATACAAGGAACTCAAATAACCAATAGCAAGAAAACACATAACCCAATTAACAATGGGCAAAGGACTTGAACAGACATTTCTCAAAAGAAGACATACCAATGACCAACAGATATATGAAAAGATGCCCAACATCATTAGTCATCAAGGAAATGCACAAAGAGATATCACCTCAAACCTGTTAGAATGGATATTATCAAAAGACAAAAGATAAATGTTGGAAAGGATGTGGAGAAACAGGAACACTTGTACAATGTTGGTGGGAATGTAAATTGGTTCAGCCATTATGGAAAGTAGTATGGAGGTTCCTCAAAAAATTAAAAACAGAACTATCATATGATCCAGCAACTCACTTCTGAGTATAGTGTATCCAAAGGAAATAAAATTAGTATCTCAAAGAGGTATCTGCATTGCCATGTACATTGCAGCATTGTTCACAATAGTCAAGAACGGAAACAACCCAAGTGTGTCCCTCGATTGATGAATGGATAAAGAAAATGTGATATATATATATATCACATGTATATATAATATATGATATATGATATGATATTCAGCCTTTAAAAAGAAGGAAATCCTGTCATTTGCCACAACAGGGATGAGCCTGGAGGACATTATGCTATGTGAAATAAGATGGGCACAAAAAGACAATTCTATCTCTACTCATAGAGGTAGAGAGTAGAACGCTGTTTGCTGGAGGGGTGGGGTGGGGCAGTGGGGGAAATGGGGAGATGGGGAGCTGGATAAAACAATGAAGGGAAATAAGAAAAAAATGTGAGTTTGACCATGCTGTTTCTGCTTAAACCATTCAATGGCTCCCTATTCTAGAGTAGCGGTCCCCAACCTTTTTGGCACCAGGGACAGGTTTTGTGGAAGACAGTTTTTCCACAGACGGGGGGTGGTGGGGAGAGATGGTTCAGGCGGTAATGCGAGCGATGAGGAGCTATGGGGAGTGGCAGATGACGCTTTGCTCGTGGCCCGGGGTTGAGGACCCCTGTTCTAGAGAGCAGTGCGTCTCACACTTCTATGTGCAACATGAACCACCAGAGGTGGGGTGGGGAAGTGGGGTGCATCTTGTTAAATGCAGATTCTAATTCACCGGGTCTGGGGACCCGAGGGTCTGCATTTCTAACAAGCTCCCAGATGAGGCCAGTGCTTCTGGTCTGCTGACCACTCTGAGTAGCTGGGTTCTAGAGGAGAACCGTCCAATACAAATTCCTACGATGATGGAAATGTTCTCTATCGAACTGTCTAATATGCTGGCCACTAGCCTCATGTGACTATTGGGACTGAATAATGAAATGTGACTATTGAAATATGGCTTGTGTGACTGAGGAACTGAATTTTACATTTTATTTCATTTTTATTCACTTACATTTATTTATTTTTAATTTATTTTTTATTGAAGTATAGTTGATTTACAATGTTGTGTTAGTTTCTGGTACACAGCAAAATATTCAGTTATACATATATATATTCTTTTTCATTATAGGTTATTACAAGATATTGAGTATAGTTCCCTGTGCTATACAGTAGGTCCTTGTTGGTTATCTATTTTATATGTAGTAGTTTGTATCTGCTAATCCCAAACTCCTAATTTATCCCCCCTCCGCACTTTCCCCTTTGGTAAAAGTAAGTTTGTTTTCTATGTCTGTCATTCACTTACATTTACATAGCCACACGAGGCTAGCAGCTGCTGTATTGGACATCTCAACTGTAGAAGATACCACCCATGCTCCTCAATATGACATACGGTGATCTGTATTTTGCTCACTTCTTGCTCCTTGTTTCCTGCCCTTCCTTGTTCCTTATTTTGTATGGTACAACATCACTTAACAACCATGATTTTCCAAACAGACCAAGTGGTTTTATGCCTCTACTTTGCCCATGCTATTCCCTTTCCTTTGAAATGTCCTTCTCCATGTTTTGTGCCCAATAACGTCACATCGTTTTGCTGGTCCAGTCCTAGCACCAGCTCCTCTGTGAATCCTTCCCTGACCTCATCCTGCTAACAACATCATTTACCATCTACAGGTATTGAAGGCCCTTCATATACATTATTTCCTTCAATCTGTACATTAAGCCTGGTATAAGGAAACTGAAACTAGAAGTGGCTTGCCCAGGGTCACAGAGCTAGAAAGCAGATCATAAATTCAAACGTAGATCTGCCTGATCCTGAAGCCCATTCTTTTCCCTCCACGTCATGGTGCCTTCTGCTGGTGCGGTGCAGTGATTACGCATAGCACTCATCACACAATGGTGAAATTATTTCTCTTCTCTACGGGATCATAAGCTCCTAGAGGTCACAGATGAGATATTTATTTCTGTATCCCTGGGGCCTGGCACATCATGAGTACTTGATATCTCTTGCAGAATCAATGTGTATGTTTCCGCTCTCCAGCTCCATTGTAAAATCCCTGAGTGCATCGAGTATGTTTATTTCACTGATGTGCTTGGTGCTTGACAGGCCCCTAGTAAGTGTCTGAATAAAAGAATGAATAACTAAGTGAACCTGTTGACTATGGGCAACATTGGCAAGGATTCTTTTAGGAACCCAAGGGTACAGATTTTTGCTAAGCAGCTTTTGGACTTCAAAATAAAACACTCATTTTCATTCTCGTCATAATTTACCAAATGCCATTTTTCTACACTATGTCACTTTCTATCTCTTGAGATATTTTGGATCAAAATTATACACTTGAATTCAGTTAACTTAGCTTATTTAACAAATGTGTCACCAACAAAACTCTGTGCTAGGCCCTAAGAGCATAGAAGAACATAAATTGAATCAGACATGTTCCTTACCTTCAAACCTGTTAAGACAATGCAAGAGAGAGATGGGTACCTAAATCGTGCCAAGGAGAAAACAAAGAGACAGAATAGAGGGGTGTGAGAGGGCTGAGGATGGAAGGAAACTGGGATGATAAAGTTTTGATGCATACTTCCCTTCAAATCTGCCTGATTAGTATCGCAGTGTTCTCCTGAATTAACATCTGGTAAGGTACACTTTATTGAGAATGTGAGAAAATGGAAATGCTTTTACACTGCCAGCAGGACCCAGGGGTATAAATTGGCATGACCTCTGTAAGGGTAATTTGGAATCCTATTCAAATTCTTTAAAAACATGCATACCATTTGTTCCAGTAATTCTACTTGTAGGAATTTACCCTAAGATAATCATCATGGCTATGGACTGAGTTTTATTGGCAAAGACATCACTGTAACATTGTTCATAATGATTAAAAAATTTCTAAACCAGAGGGAATTAAATAAATTACTCAAAATTCATATGATTGAATACTATTTAATCATAAAAAGTCATACAAATCTATATAAATTGATATGGAACAACATTGTTATATATTTTTAAGTGAGGAAAAGGAGGTTAGAACAAAGAATATGCCATGTGATTTCCTAATCTGGGGGGAAAGTTTGAGGGTGCTTTTATATGCACAGATTAACAAAGACTTTAGGGAAAGACCCAGAGTCTCTGGGTGATGGGATTAGCTTATTTGTGTCTATGCTTTTCCTCTGTATGTGCCACTTTTTATGACAGACAAATACATCTACAAAAAACGAAGACACCAATCTGTTCAGTGGTGTCATTTTAGCCTGGTCTCTTAACTACAAAATATCTTCTTAAAGATCCAGGACACCTCACAGGAAATCCCCAGGGGGCCAACTGCTTAGTGAGGTCTCTGGCTTGGAGAAGTCCCGTTCTCTCCTGTCGTCATTCAGTGTCCTCATTCCTCAATTGCCAATGGCCTTGATTTTCCTGTCTCTGCTTTCAAACTCGGCCTAGATTGAACCCATCTCATCTCTGTCCAGCCTTCACTTGATCACGGTGCCCCAGGGGTGGGCCACCTGTAGCAGGTGTAAGCCTTCTGCTGCCCAAAGGCTAGTGGCCCAGGCACATTTCTCACTGTCCGGTTTCCTTTGACATGCAACTTCTGTCACTGAGGTCTCTTGCTCTTGGTTTGGGGGCTGTTGTTGTCTTTCCTCTCCTGCGCTGTCTCTTCCTGACCTTCCTAGATGGTGAGGAGTGGGGGTCATACACTAGACCTTAATGAATTGTCCCAGGAGCCCATGAGTCGCAAAGGAAAACAAAGAAGTAATGAGAGCCTATTCTAGCAACTAGACATTATTTGATCTATGAAACAGACATGTAAAAAGAGGTAAACAGGCTAAAGAGTAGCTTCCTGGTTTGTTCCAATAGCATAAGATAGGTTGAGAAGCCTTACGTTAGCTCCTTCAAGGAAATTCATGTTATCATCTTAAAGAGTTCTTCAGCTTTACGTAAGGTAGGAGAGAGATTTTTAAGAGCAAAATTAGAAAATGATTCAGACTCATTTTTTGCTGCTTAAGGAGTGTGGCTTCAGCCACCTGCATGCGTTTTCACAGAACTTTTATAACAAAGTCTGACTCCCTGATGTCATTCTGCACAGCAGATTTGCGACAAGGGGATTCAGCAGAAAGCCAGGGCGTGAGGAGACAGCCGTGTACGTAGGAAGTGCCAACAAGACCGTGGGGGTGGTGTGCACCGTGTTTCTGTTCACCATTTGTTCCTAGCGCCTGGCACACAGGATGCAGTCAACAAATGCTCGCTGAGTGAATGCGTGAACTCTATAACAAGTGCCGGCACAGCGACTGCAGTGGAGAGTAAGATCCAGCCCCTGGCCTCATGCAGTTTTCAGTTTAGTGGGGAGACAGACAAGCAGACTGTTGCTGTTCAGTGTGAAAGTGCTGGGAAGAGCCTGAGCAGGGGTGGCGTGTTACCCAGGTGGGTGGGTATGACCCAGTCTTAGAGGTGCGGGAGGGGAGAAGGCGGGTGAGGTTTGGGGGTGGGGTCAGAGAAGGTTCCCTGGGGCAGGTGGCATCGAAGCAGAAGAACTGGTAGGTAGTAGGCGGGTGACGGCAGGAGGGAATTTGAGCACAGTCATTCCTGCCAAAGGGAACAGAGCCGAGACTTGAAAGGGAGTCAGGGACAAAGCAGCAGAGACCCACGGGGACAGAGACACACAGATGGGAGGGGCAGGCCGCCACGCTCAGGGTAGAGGCAGTGAGGTTTACCCCTGTCTAAATTTACCTCTTGTGAAGAGGGGAAGATACTGTACAAAGCCTCATCACACCGTAGAGACATCATCTATGAAATTGCTTTATTACAAAAAAAAAAAAAAGAAAGAAAGAAAAGCCTGGTTGGGAGGGCTCAGTTTGTAAGCAGGCGTAAGCCTGCATTTTCTGACTTCAGAAAGGCCCCTTGAAGTGTCCCCAGGATCCTTGTTGATGAGGAGCCCAGGCTTCTAATTAGATGGGGCTGGATTCTGCTCAGGGCCCACGTGGCTGGTCACTCTCTCGGTGAGCTAGGCCTGCTGGCCAATGACTAGCAGTGAAGAGAATGTTTTTATAACAGGATCTTTCTCCTCCTAAAAGCTAGCTCTGTTCTTCAAAGGCCCCAGTCCTGTGCCTCCACAGCGATGCGAGGGGAGGCCCTCTTTATTTTTTATCACCTTCCCCACACCTTAAGCCTAGCAGTTACCGAACATACCATCCAGGAGTGTTAGGTGCCCCCTTGAGCTCCCCACCTATTTGAGGGAAATCCACAGTATTTGCGTTCCTGTTGTTCCTGGAATTGGCTTAGTTGTACTCTTGAGAGGTACAGAGAAAGCAAAGACAGAGTCCTTAGCATCAAAGAGCTAACATCTAGTGGAGGATATAAAAATGTATGTATCTAAAGCAATTAGGGTATAGTATTAATTAAAGTTCTTTTATTTACAGGCAATAGAAACCATCTCTTCCCTCTTAAGCAAAAGGGGAAAACTACTGGGTGGAGACAAGGTAATCACGCAAAACTGAAGGAGAGCTTGACAACCAGGATGCAGTGTGTACAGAATCCGGGGTGGCCCCGGGATCTTAGTAGTGGGAATGCGGACCTTCTCTGTTGAGATTTGTCATATGGGGTGTGCACTGGGGTAAATGGGAGTGGGGACAGCTTCTCTCATCTGGATTTTAGAAAACACTGGAAAATATAAAGAAGAAAATGAAACCCACCCAATATCTTACCTCCCAGAGACACCCACTGTTATGCTTCTAATACGTATTCCTCCGGTCTTATATTCTGTGAGAGGGTGGGTGAGTATGTGTATTTCTCACGAAGTTGAGGTCCTCCTACACTTTATACCGTTTTGTGTCTTACTCTTTTCACTTAACATTGTACTGTAAACATTGAACTGTCATTGAAAGCTTTTTTGAAAATATGACTTTTAGTGGCTGAATAATTTTATCATGTGGCTGCCTTTAATTTATTTACCAGTCCCCTGGTGTTGGACATTTCCAATATTTCATTGCTATAAACGACACTGTAATAAATATCACGGTACATTGAATCATTGAAATTTATGATTAAGAAAAAGGCTATGACCAAGCATCTAAGATAGATCCTCACATGATTTTAAATACCGGTATCACTTGAAGGATTCTCCCCAGCCAGAGCTCTGTTCCATTACCTTTGCCATTCTAGAGGGGCTATCTTCCTCTGCGTGCGCAGGATGATATTCTGTAAATCACTGACTGCTTATTGTTCTAAACAGATCAACAGTCACTGGAAAGAAGGAGTGACCTCAAAGTCTAATCAATAACAGGCCAATTATCTATTCTTGGTCCCCAGAGATGAATCTATGTTGTGGAAGTTAGGGAGAGTCAACTGATTGCCTTCTGATTTTAGTAGACTTTGCCATGGGTCAGGAGAGGAAGGATGCAGATGTGTCTGGAAGGCAGAAAAAATTTAGTTGACCATCAGGGACCCCAGAAACCTCTAGTTTGCAATTTTTTATTTAACCAACACTTACCATGTGTCAGGCACTGTTCTAAGGGGTTTACTCATATTCAGTGACTTAATCCTCCTGCCAACTCTATAAGGCAGGTATTACTGCTAATGTCATTTTATGGATGAGGAGACTAAGTCACAGAGTCATAGTAAGGGAAGTGCTGGAATTTGAACACCACCACCACCTTGCTTCCATGAATATGTTAAAGTTTATATTCAGAAATTAGGATGTTTGAAAAATGCCCAAACATTATCATCAAAGAGCATCAAGACAATGCGCCATTTTTTCTTTCACTGGATTTTAGTATTTCTGTGTTATCCTGTGTAACTCAATTACCAGCAACCTGAGTGTCCTCAGGTTTTCCTGCTTTTACTTTAATATCGTAAGAACTGGCTCAAACCCTAGAGTGAACACTGTGGTTGCTTCCCCAGCATCCATGCACCACCCCCCTTCCTCCATGTATAGAAGCCATTGATTTGAGTGGGGTTGACCCTGCCCCCAACCTCAGGGGTAGGCCTGTTGGTGTCAGCATAACCTTACCTCTCTGCCTCAGAGATGAGGAGTAACCAAGCTCTAAGCCCATCAGTGCTTTGCATTTCATGGCCACAGGGATTGGGTCAATCTTGCACAGTACCAGATTTACTTTACTAATGGGGGAAGAAAAGAGCTCTCTTTTGCACCTCACCTTTCTCCTTTCTACTTTGCATCTAAAAGGTACCTAGTCCCTGTGGTGTTGGGAAAACTGGACAGCTACAGGTAAAAGAATGAAATTAGAACACTCCCTAACACCATACACAAAAATAAACTCAAAATGGATTCGAGACCTAAATGTAAGACTGGACACTATAAAACTCTTAGAGGAAAACATAGGAAGAACACTCTTTGACATAAATCACAGCAAGATCTTTTTTGATCCACCTCCTAGAGTAATGGAAATAAAAACAAAAATAAACAAATGGGACCTAATGAAACTTCAAAGCTTTTGCACAGCAAAGGAAACCATAAACAAGACGAAAAGACAACCCTCAGAATGGGAGAAAATATTTGCAAACGAAATCAACGGACAAAGGATTAATCTCCAAAATACATAAACAGCTCATTCAGCTCAATATTAAAGGAACAAACAACCCAATCCAAAAATGGGCAGAAGACCTAAATAGACATTTCTCCAAAGAAGACATACAGACGGCCACGAAGCACATGAAAAGATGCTCAACATCACTAATTATTAGAGAAATGCAAATCAAAACTACAATGAGGTATCACCTCACACCAGTTAGAATGGGCGTCATCAGAAAATCTACAAACAACAAATGCTGGAGAGGGTGTGGAGAAAAGGGAACCCTCTTGCACTGTTGGTGGGAATGTAAATTGATACAGCCACTATGGGGAACAATATGGAGGTTCCTTAAAAAACTAAAAATAGAATTACCATATGACCCAGCAATCCCACTACTGGGCATATACCCAGAGAAAACCGTAATTCAAAAAGACACATGCACCCCAATGTTCACTGCAGCACTATTTACAATAGCCAGGACATGGAAGCAATCTAAATGCCCATCGACAGACGAATGGATAAAGAAGATGTGGTACATATATACAATGGAATATTACCCAGCCATAAAAAGGAACGAAATTGAGTCATTTGTTGAGACGTGGATGGATCTAGAGACTGTCATACAGAGTGAAGTAAGTCAGAAAGAGAAAAACAAATATCGTATATTAACGCATGTATGTGGAACCTAGAAAAATGGTACAGATGAACCGGGTTGCAGGGCAGAAGTTGAGACACAGATGTAGAGAACAAACGTATGGACACCAAGGGGGGAAAACTGCAGTGGGGTGGGTATGGGGTGTGCTGAATTGGGCGATTGGGATTGACATGTATACAGTGATGTGTATAAAATTGATGACTGGTTAAAAAAAAAAAGAATGATGTTGCAGATAATTAAAAAGGAAATGTCTGCATGAAAAAAATAAATAAATAAAAGGTACCTAGTCCCTTTTCCTTTGACTTACCTTCCCAAAGAACCAGTAACACAAGACAGAGTATGTAACAGATGGTTACTGTAAGTTAAGGATAATGGAAGTGGTTACAGACTACACAGAACAACAAACAACGTAAGATATTGGCCCATTCTTCAAAGTCTCTGTGCTATCCTTCCAATCTGGCTCTCTTTTCCTTTTAAGTACCAGCATCCACCATCTTGTTTAACACCCCTTCCTCTGGTCCACCTTCCTTGCATCTTCTTTATTCTCCTCATCTTCCTGGGTCCCTCACCCTCTCCCTCTGTGCCCACTCTGAAAAACTAAACCACTTTCATTTCCTTTGCAAACTAGTTCAGACTTCCTTTGCCCTAACTTCTTCTTCATATCAAGGCCTATGTTTATTCCCTTAACCTCCTAGAGAAGGACTCGAAGTTTTCTAAACAAAAACTTCTTTGTTGTTTAGGAAGAATTCTAACGTAACTTCCAGCTTTCAGAATTTTTTTTTTATACTGGACAATTAAAGAAAATATTATCTACCCATCACGCACATAGACTTCTTCCCTGGCTTCACATTCCACATCCCATCAGCCATGACATTCTATTGATTCTGCATCCGAGAACACCCCCATGCTGAGCTCCTCCATTCCCACCTCACCCCACCCACGCCACTCTGCTGCTCTAGTTTAGGCCATCACTGTCTCTTCCCTAGACTGGGGCTTCCAAATATCATCCCGCAGACTCTGATGAAGTTTGCACCAATCAAAAAACTCAAAAAATGAAGCTGGACTCTTACCTTACAATATATACCAGAATTAATTCAAAATGCATCAAGGGCCTAAATGTAAGATCTAAAACCAGAAAACTCTTTGAAGAAAACATACAGGAAAGTTTCATGACATTAGATTTAGCAACAATTTCCTGGATATGATTCTAAAAGCACAGGCAACAAAGGAAAAAAATCGATAAAAATTGGACTTCATCAAAATAGAAACCTTCTGTGCATCAAAAGATACTATTGAGAGAGCAAAAGATAACCCATGGAATGGGAGAAAATATTTGCAAATCATCTATCTGATAAGAGAGTAATATCCAGAATATATAAAGAAGTCCTGCAATCCAACAACAAAATGACTAGATTAAAAAATGGGCAAAGGACTTGAACAGATATTTTTCCAAAGAAGATATGCAAATGGCCAATAAACACATAAAAAGATTCTCAGTATCACTAATCATTAGGGAAATGCAAATTAAAACCACAATGAGATATCACTTCACATTCATTCAGATGGCAGTTATAAAAAATGAAACAAAACAAAACAAAATATCAACTGTTGGTAAGGATATGGAGAAAGTAGAACCCTTGTGCATTGCCCATGGGAACGTAAAACTGTGCAGCCACTGTGGAGAATAGTATGGCGGTCCCTCAGAAAATTAAACATAGAATTATCAACATGGAATTATGATCCAGTAATTCCGTGGGAAAAAACTGTCCACTGACAGATAAATGAATAGACAAAATATGGAATATACACAAAAGGAATATTATTCAGCCTTAAAAAAGGAGGAAATTCTGACACATGCTACAACATGGATGAACTTTGAAGATATTATTCTGAATGAAGTAAGCCAGTCTCTAAATGACAAATATTATATGATTCCATTTGTATGAGGTACCTAGAAGAGACAGAAAATAGAATGGTGACCGCCAGGAGATGAAGGGATGGGAGAAAGGGGAGTTAGTGTTTAAGGAGTATAGACTTTCAGTTGGAGAAGATGAAAACATTCTGGAGATGGATGGTGGTGATGGTTACAGAACAATGCAAATATTAAGTAACGCCACAGAATTGTAAACTTAAAAATGGTCAAGATGGTAAATGTTGTGTTATGTATATTTTACCACAATTTAAAAAAATCTATTAAAAAAAGAACTCACCTCTAATCTGAGATTGTCCTTCATACATTTTTGGTATGAAAATGTGTTTCATTAAAAATAAAATCTCAAATAATCTTTTTCCCCTTAATCCTTATTTAGCAAAAACAAAAAAGCTGACAAATTGAAAAAAATAATAGTTGATGATACTACTGTTATTACCATTACTGGTCCATGAAATCCTAGAGGTTCAGGAACTACTGTTCTAGTCTACCTGCTAACTTGCCTTCTGGTCTCCTCCACACCACTCCAGAATCATATTTCTGAGATCTCATCATGTTACTGTTTCAAACCCTTCAGAAACTCTTATTACTCACACTGCTGAAATCCAGGGGAGGTTGCATGCATCCCAAGTGTAACAAATGATCCATGGGGTGCAAGAAGAAATCTAGAATTACAATTTCTATTAAATTTTCATTCCGTCATTAATAAGTATTTATTAAGTATTTTTCTGTGCCAGGGGCCATCTAGGTACTGGGGATAGGCAGTGAATAAAAGAATAATTCCCTGCCCTCAGGGAGCTTATACTCTAGTGTGCAACTTATAACCCACCTGGCATATTAGTGCAGTATATCAATTATAGGTAAATAAATAAATAAATATACACTAGGGGTGTACCCTCCAAAAAAGATTTTTATTGAATAAAACTACACAATGAAAATGTTGGACATCCCTGTCTTAAAGCATAAAATCCAAATGCCTATGGATTTTTGGACATGGATATGGGACATGTGTTTTTCATCATTTTTCAACACTCTCTCCCTCATTAGTTATGGTCTAACTTTTCCAAATTGCTGGCCATTTCTTCAGCAGGCCCTTCTGACCCACAGATCTGCATATGCACACCTTCTGCCTGAAATGCCCTCATTCATCTGGCAAACCAATGCACTTCCAAGAGTCACTTTGATGACCTTTGCCTCATCCCCAAACACAGATTTAGTTGGATTTAGGCACTTTGCTTCCATGATAGGAACTGGAGTTTCCAAATGTCATGCCACAGACACTGTGGACACTATTATTGTATTATCTTGGCAGGTATTATGGATCAGATACTCAAAATCCCCTTTCCCCCTTGCCTATCTGTACAATAAAGCCTGGAAACTTAAACTTTCTAGACTCCCTTGCAGCTAGATATAATCATGCAGAACAGTCTATCCAGTGAAATGCAAGTGAAGATCCCTGAGGAATCCCACTGGCATTTCCTCCAATAAACCTCTTGCACATCTAATCCCAGGTGGCATCTTCTTCTCAGAAGACCCAAACTAACATATCAGAAAATTTGAGTAATTTGCCTGAGCTAATGGCACGGGTGGAATTTGAACACATGTGTTTTTCACTCCAAAGACCAAAAAAGTTCTTTCCAACACACTGCATTATAATTATGTATTGAGCTAAATAGTACCCTCCCCCGCCCCCCAAAGATATGTCTACATCCTAACTCCTGGAACCTGTGAATGTGACCTTATTTGTAAAAAGAGTCTTCGCAGATGTAATTAAGTACCTTGCGATGAGATCATCCTGGATTACGTGGGTGGGTCCCAGAACCAATGACAAGTGTCCTTATAGACACAAGAGGAGAAGACATAAACACAAGGAAAAGGTCATGTGAAGACCAAGGCAGAGATTGGGTGATGCAGCCACAATCCAAGGAACACCTTGAGCCACCATAAACTGCAAGAGGCAAGGAGATGTTCCCCTAGAATCTTCAGAGGGAGTGTGGCCCTGCCAACATCTTGATTTCAGCCTTCCAGTTCTAGAACTGTGAGATAATAAATTTCTGTTAAGTGACCGAGTTTGCGGTAATTTGTAGCAGCAGCCAAGAGAAACTAATACTAAATTTTTCTTGTTCTCTATCTTGGTACTAGCACAGAACCCGACACATAGTATATGTTTTAAAAGAGTGAATTAGTTAATAGATTAATACATGGGGATGATGAAACAAAGCTTGACATTGTTTCCAGGTAACTTGGACTGAACGTTATAAAACTGTACTTGATGATAGATTTCCAGTATGAGGTTATCTAGGAAGAGAACTAGTATTTATTGAGTGGCTGCTGTGTACCAGAAACCAAGATAAGTTTCATAAATTACATTACAGTAGGACTATTATAAATTATAGCGGTAAAGGCAAGGTTTTGGAGTCAAATTTGAACTCTGATTCTTATTAGCTGTATGACCTTCGGCAAATTACTTAAACTGTCTTAGCCACAATTTCTTATCGGAAAAGTGGGGAAATGAATCCTATCTGCCCACCCTGTTTTCGAGGATTAAAGGAGATAAATAGCTGAGCACAGTGCCAGGCACCCAGAAAATCTCAACAAACAGGAGTTATTATGAGGGTAACATGGTGGTGGGTGCAGAGGGAGGTGCTGGAATTGGACCCTCACCTGAGAACAACAGGTGCTAAGTGCCGGCTTGCTGAGACGAGCCCTGTAGGTCACCTTGGCCTGTAGGAGGCAGTGTGGTTTAAGCTATCTTGCCAGTACCCTCCCCTTGGAAGGGCGCCTAGGGGCGGGAGGGGGGCTCTCAGCTGCAGGAAGCTGTCGGGGCGGGGGTTCCTTCCGGCAGAGGGCTGATTTGGAGGCAAGCCGAAGCCTCGTCGCCACGCCAGGGAGCCGGCAGAAGGAAGACCCTCACGGAGCCCTCCAGAGCGCGTAACAGGAGAGCCCGCATTCGGATGCCTGCCCATACACTGGGAACAAAGGGCCCGTCGGTGTCAAGTGGAGGCGCTGTCGTGACCAGCGGAGAGGGTTACGAGCTTACAAGCGACAGTCTCGTAAAACGCGACCGGCCTCTCCGTCCTCCGCCCCCCACGCCGCAGCAGTGCATGCTGGGAAGCGGGAGGCGTTGCTAGAACGGGAAGAAGCCGGACTCCCTTCCGAAGCGCCGTCGTCAGCCCCGAGCGCACGTTCCGGTCCCTCGGGGAAACTTAAAAAAAAAAAAAAAAAAAAAATGCTTGGTATGCCCAGATATTCCGATTTAACTGGTCTGGAACGGAACCCAGGCATTGACATTTTAAATGAGCAGCCTGAATTGGGAACCGCTTCCCTAAAGCCTGTGCTTGGGAGAAGGTGGAGGGTTGCCAGATTTAGCAAACAAAATGAGAGGTACTTAGATGACAACGTTATTTATCTAGAACTCTAATTTCATTGGCATTCTGCAGTTTTAAGAGGGAAGGAAAAGTACTGGAAATGGACAGAGGTTGAAATTTTAAAATGAACAGGGCAGAATCTTAAGGAACGAAAATAACCGTTTAATGATAAAAGGTGACTGAAACACTGTGGAATTGGGCTGATCTGTCACTCAAAGGAGCTACTACCCAGTGAGAAATGGGGGGTTTGAGAGTTTGGGAGCAATTTCAGGAAAAATAAACCGTTTCATGTTTATGACCCCAGTGAACTGAGATTCCCAGTAAACCAGTGATATTGCTCTGACCTTGCCCCAGAGATGAGCAAACAGAAGCCTGGAGAATTTACGTGATTTGTGCAAGTTCAACACAGCTGGTAAGTGACAGAGCCAGGATTTGAACCTAAGTTAACTTGGCTCAAAAAAAAAAAAAGGAGTGGGTGGGAGTTAATGGAGTAGAAAGCTCTTTCTGCTGTGCCATAATGACTTTCAGAAGTGGTTTTTTTTTTTTTTTTTTTTTTTTTTTTGGTATTAGTAATATTAACAGATTGATTCCCTAAAACCATGGTTAACCCATAAAATAGCCCAGGGAAACCCAACTTCATTTGAGGTAGGGGCTGGAGTTGTGCATTCTGGAGCCTTGGGGGCCCAGACCCTCTGGACTGGCCTGTTCCTGCCTGTCGGCCCTGCCCTGGGTGAGCAGGGTGAGGGGCTGAGCTGGGACATGCCTGTCTCCTGTCCTGTCCTCTCAGTGGCTGCTTGGATGTTTACTTCGCGGCGATTTCTGCTGCTCCATCATGGGGTTGACTGCTTATATTTCTGTATTTTAATTAAATGCCATCTCACTGTGCCTGTACTTGTTGTGCTCGAGTCCTGAGGCTGTTTTAGGAAAGGGTACAATTTTGTAAGTGGAATGGAG
The DNA here is from genome assembly GCF_028021215.1 of Eschrichtius robustus. Classification (NCBI taxonomy): domain Eukaryota; kingdom Metazoa; phylum Chordata; class Mammalia; order Artiodactyla; family Eschrichtiidae; genus Eschrichtius; species Eschrichtius robustus. The sequence goes on along the minus strand of NC_090840.1, from coordinate 46,817,615 downwards.
AAAAATAAACAAAACCACCTGTTCTGCAAGACTGCGTGCTGCCCAGTGGAGCTCTCCCATCCGTCCCTCCCTCCCTGACTCCCTCCCACCAAAGGAGAGAGGTTCCCTATCCCCATCCAAAAGTAACCTTTAGATGGGGGCTCCCAGTCACAGGGCCTTGGCTTTGGGGGGCTGAGAACAAGCTGTCGTGACAGGCGGGTGCAGCGACTCACAGTGTGGGGGAAGGCAGGCTGCTGAGGGCGGCTGGTACCCAAATTGCCTTATACTCCGATATGTGAAAGAGGCAAAACTTACTAATGAGTAATACCAGCATTCGGCTCGCCCATTCCCACCACCTGTTAAAGGAAAATGTGTCTTTTCCCCCCTCAGCTCCCCTCTTTCCTCACCCACATGTGGAATTCCATGTTTGCCAGCCTGCCTCCTGGGATTTTGAGTCGTGGGATAGAGGGATGGGTGCAGACAGGACTAAAAGAAACAAGAGGGAGGGGAAAAGGAACTAAAGTGAAGGGGTTTGCGGACTGGGCTTTCAGGAACGTTTTTGGTAGAGTTGAGAGTAAGATATAAAATAAGTTTTAGGCTGGGAGAGAAAAGGTATTTTTTTTCTAAATAATTTATTGAGGTGAAATTCACATAACATAAAATTATCCTTTTTAAAGTGAAAAATTCAGTGGCGTTTAGTTACATTCACCATGTTGTGGAACCACCACCTATCTGTTTCTGAAACATTTTCATCACCTCAAAGTAAAACCCTGAGAAAGGGTAGTTTAAGATGGTCGATATGGAATAGGAATTGGATCCCTTCATGTTCTTTAAGAGAAGTAAGTGAAAATCTCTTGGGGTTTGTTCTTAATAACTTGAGTTGTGGACTTTGGTAGGACTTTGACCTACCCAAACTAGGCCATAAGGTCCCTGGGGGTTATTGGGTTCCATATACACATACAGTGATCCCACAGTTACCCCATTGCCCCCTGGCAGGAGACCTGCAGGAACACTTCACCCTAAACACAGCATTAGGTCCTGCACATCCCAGACTATGGGTTCCTCACAGTGGCCTTGGTATTTGTCATGACATGATTTCACCGGGTCAGATGTTGGGAGGGACAGGAGGCATTCTCTGTGATGTGTCCTGTACCCACATCCCCTAAGGAGGGTCTGGCCTTAGTATCCCCCAGGAAAGGCCCCCACCAGCAGCTTTGGAGTTCAGACTTTGAGTATACCCAGAATCCTTGAGGTACCCTTCAGATAAGTGGAACTACTCACTCCCATCCATATATTCCCTGCAACTTCTCATTTCTTAGTCCTCTCAAGTATCCACCCCACCCGCTCTCTCCCCAAGTCCCCTACCCCAGATGACCAGGTGCTAATAGCCTTTTAACTTTCTTCATCTTCATATAATGATATAAGATTATATACACATAGATATATAGATTATATATCTATCAGATAGATGATAGATGATAAATAGATACAATCTCTGTATATGTAGGGTGTGGGGGAGTTTATTGCTTTCTCTGGAAAAATTAGATCATGGATTTTGTACATATTCTATTTCTCACTCAAAAATACCTGGTGGAAATCCCTCTGTCACCTGGTATGGTTCTAATTCATCGTTTTGTGTTGGCTTACATAATAATTCATGATGAGACTCTTTCATAATTTATCCATTATTTATCTTTCTCTTGAAAGACATTTTTTTGTTTGTTTTACGTTTCTGTCACTACAAACAGTGAAGCAATAAATATTCTTAAGCCTGTATCTTTATGTACTGATGCTTTTGCTTCTACTGAATAGATTCCAAGGTTGAAGGGCATGTGTATTTTAAAATTTATTATATATTTCCAGATTGCTTTCAAAAAGACCCAAACATCATATTTTCAGTAGTAAAATATGGAGAATCCTTTACCCACACCCCTACTAGCAACAGTCGCTATCACTCTTGTTTTAATATTTTCCATTCAGATCGTCGTAAAGTGATATTTCATTGTAAACTTAATTTGCAGTTTGTGGACTACTGGTGAGCTTGAGCATCTTTCCAAGTTTGTTGAGAATTTGGATTTGCTTTTCTGTGAATTATCTATTCACAGTCTTTGCCCATTTTTTGTTTGGGCAATTTGTAGGAGCTCTTTTTATAGTATTGTTATTTATCATTTATCTGTCATCTGTAAAACTTTTTCCCTCCAAATCTATCACTTACCTATTATCTTAGTGGCATTTTCAATTTAAGTCAAATATGTCTTTGTTTCAGAGGTTCTGGGTTTCCTGTTCTGAAAAGAAGATTCCTCAACCCATGTATTTACCTAGATTTTCTTCTAAGCTATTTATTGTTTTATTTTATACAAATGTAACAAGTCTTATATATGTCTAAAATTTGTTTTTGTATATAGCATAAGATGGGATTCAACTTGTTCTAGTAAGTTGAGCTAGTATCATTTATTAAATAATCTATTCTTTCCCTGCTATCTTGAATTATCAGCTTTGTATTAAATGCTCACATGTACCGGGATTGATTTTTTTCATCCCCTATTCTGTACCTCTCACTGTTGGTCTCTTCCTGTACTAATACACAATGATTTAATTACTATAGCTTTTTGGAGTGCTCTGATACTGATAAGGTTAGACGTCTCTTACTGTTATTCTTTTTCCTGTTTTTCTTATCTTCTGAACATTTATTGTCTGTGTAAGTTCTAAGCACATTTTATCCAATTAAAAAACAAAACCTGTTGGAGGCAAAGTAAGTCTATGGTATTAGAAGTCAAGATAGTAGGTGGTTTCTCCTTGGTGTTGGGGGACACTGGAGGGGACGGGATGGGGAACTTAAGGAGTGCTGGTTATGTTCTATTTCTTTATGGGGATGTTAGTTACATGGACACACTTAAGGTTTGGCACTTTTCTGTATGTACACTATACTTCAAAACCAATTTACTTACAATCAAAAAATCTACTGGTGCTGTGGAGAGAAATCTAAATAAGATCTAAATAAATGAAAGGGGGACCGTGGCTGTGGATTGAGAGACTCAACATAGTAAAGATAACTAATTCTCCCCAAAGTGATATACAAATATAATGCAGTTCCTATTAAAACCCCAGCCAAAAAAAAAAAAACAACCCACAAACTACTGGGATTATAATTGGCATTGTATTACATTTATATTTGCGGGGAGAAGGAATTTGTTAAGATATTAACTCCTCTGAACAAATTGTTTGGTGTTAAAATTTCTTCAGATTTTGTTTTGGTTTTTTTCATAAGGTTTTTTTCCATAGTCTTATGTTTCTTTTATATTTATCCCTCAATTATTTTATAGATTTTGTCACTATAATTAATTGAATATTTTTCTCATTTCTCTTTTTAGATGAACATGCTATAGTATAGAGAAGTGATTAATTTTTGTATGCGTTTCTGTAAAATTTGTCACCTTAACCAAATTCTTCATTAATTTGAGTGTTTTTTTAAAACTAGAGTTTCCTGGGTTTTCTAGGAATGCAGTCATGTGGTCAATGGAAGAAAATATTATCAAATATTTATGTCAGTTACTTAATTTTATATTCTTATTGTATTTTCTAAAAACCTCCAAGGCAATGTTAAAAAGGAACATTAACAGCAGGCATAAATCTGAAAAGAAGAGATAAAACCATGAGCAAAAAGAAATATTCCAATACTTTATTTCTTCTTTCACATGCTTGTACTATTCAGTTTATTTTCTTACCTTATGACATTTGTTTCAATCTCTGAATCTTGAAGAAAATGTTGAGTTGCAGTGGCAATAGTGGGCATTTTTGTCTGGATTTGATTTTAATTGAAGTGCTTTTGGTGTTTGACCAATGAGAATGATATTGGCTATTGCTTTTTGATAAAGAGACTTTATTATATACAACAACTATCATTCCATTCTTATTTTCCTTAAAGCTTTAATATGGATGGCTGCTGAATTTTATCAAATGCCTTTTCAGGAACTATTGATAGGGTATGGTTTTTCACTTTTAGTTTATTGATGAAAATGTTTATGTTGATAGATTTCTTGGTGTTGTGCTTTGTAATCCTAGAATAAACTCTGCTTAGTTACAGTGTATTATTTTTTTTGCCACATGGCTAGATTCTATTTGTTAATTTTTTTTTTTTTAAAGTGACTTTCAGCTATTTGGGTATAGTATGAGTCATGTCCACTGGCTTTTTTTTTTTTAATTAATTAATTTATTTATTTATTTTTGGCTGTGTTGGGTCTTCGTTTCTGTGCGAGGGCTTTCTCTTGTTGTGGTAAGCGGGAGCCAGTCTTCATCACGGTGCGTGGGCCTCTCACTATTGCGGCCTCTCTTGTTGCGGAGCATAGGCTCCAGACGCGCAGGCTCAGTAGTTGGGGCTCACGGGCCTAGTTGCTCCACGGCATGTGGGATCTTCCCAGACCAGGGCTCGAACCTGTGTCCCCTGCATTAGCAGGCAGATTCTCAACCACTGCGCCACCAGGGAAGCCCTGTTAATATTTTATCTAGCATTAAAATCATGCTTGCTTCATAAAATAAATTGAGAAGCTTTCAATTTTTTCCATGGTCTAGAATAAATTAATTAACACTGATATTATCTATTCTTTGAAGATTAGAAAGCTGAGCTGTTAAACCATCTGTCCTGATACCCTTGTTAATGGTTGATATTTAACAACCTTTCTTTTCCCTCCCACTAAAATTGTCATTCAGGTTTTCACTTGGATTAATTTTGGTAATTTCCTCTAGATCTTCAAATTTATTTTCATAGAATTAGCATATAATAAATTCTTATAATTATTTTAATCTCTTCTGTTTCTGTGATATGGCTCTTTTTTCACTCCCAATTTTGTCTATTTTTTTAAATTGAGGTATAATTGACACAGAACATTATGTGTTTCAGGTGTTCTTGTTTATTTTTATTTATTTATTTATGTTTTAATCGTCCAAAATTATTGTATTATTATTTTTTTTAAAAAATTAATTCATTAATTAATTTATGGCTGTGTTGGGTCTTCGTTTCTGTGCGAGGGCTTTCTCTAATTGTGGCAAGCGGGGGCCACTCTTCATCGCGGTGCGCGGGCCTCTCACTATCGCGGCCTCTCGTTGCGGAGCACAGGCTCCAGACGCGCAGGCTCAGTAATTGTGGCTCACGGGCCCAGTTGCTCCGGGGCATGTGGGATCCTCCCAGACCAGGGCTCGAGCCCGTGTCCTCTGAATTGGCAGGCAGATTCTCAACCACTGCGCCACCAGGGAAGCCCTATTGTATTATTCTTAATTAGAGCAACGCTCTTGGGACCATTGATGTCATCTGCAGCTTTTGATCCAGCGTCGGCTACGTGGCTGAGACAAATCTGGGATGTGGGGGGACGGGACGTGTGGGGAAGGGTGGGGCATCCCGACCCAGCCCGTCCCTGAGGCCCTGAGTCCCAGGGCAGATGCTGGCGGGCAGGTGGCTCTGGGCTCTCATGTCTGGGGAGCGTTCTTGTTTATTTTTTTGTTCTCACTTTTCTTTAAACAGACTAGGGAAGGGTTTATCAATTTCATTGAATTTTTAAGAACAAGCCTTTGGATTTGTTCAGTAGTGTCTCATATGATTTTCTTTTCTATTTCGTTGACTCTGCTTTCATGTTTACTAATTCTCTTTTAGAAGACTTTATCTTCCTCCTTCCTTCCCCTTTTTCTCTCCAGAGGAGATATAATAAACGCTTTTGCTTTGTTGCCTCATCTGTCTCCCACCTCTGGGTTTTGCTGAGATACAAAAGAGTTTTTCATTCTGGATTATTATTATTATTAGAATTTCCTTGGAATGTTCCTTGCCTATTTCAAGAATCCTCATTTAGAATTTATATTACACATTCTCGGGCAACCTACTGTTATGGATTTAGATATTACACATATTTATATAAATAGCAAGCATCATAGCTCACTACTCTTTCCTTTTACTTATTCTTTTTTCCTGATCTTGAGGTCTCTGCTATGATTCATTTGTTGTTTAATTAGAGCCCTTTCTTTAGTATTTTCCCCAGATAGGGCGTGGGAATAATATATTCTCTGAATTCTTGCACGCCCCAATATCTTTCTTTCTCACTGACAGATGAAGGCTAACGTGGCCAGCAGAGGAATCCTAGGTTGCAGTCCTTTTTCTCAAAAGTCCGTAAATGTTACTCTCCTAGTTTTCAGTGCAGCAGAGTTGAGTGCCAATGTGATTCTCCTTTCTTGTTCTTTTTACCCGTAAACCTGAAAGATTTATTGCTTTACCTTTGGAATTTGGAAATTGACCAAGATACACCTGGGTGTAGAATTTGGTGAAAACTTGCAAGACAGGTACTGATCTTTCCTCATCTGTACCAAATTTTCTTGCATCATTGTTTGTTGCCTCTCTCCAGCTGTTCCTCCTTCTCCTTCTGGAATTGCTCTTTTCCCTATGGAAGCCATCAGTTCTGTGGTTTGAGTTGTTTCTTCCACTTGATTCTCTAGGCCCTGAATTGAGTCTCAACACTGACTATCCTACTCTTTACTTAACTCAATTTGTTTTAATTTGAAAATCACATTTGCCTATTTAAATTCTAGGCTGTCTTCTGAAGGTGTTTTAAAAATCTCCTCAGCACCTCTTATTACTGTTATTTTGTTGTATAGTTTGTAGACGATCTCCTCCAGTAGCTCTAAAATTTTACAAGTCTTTATTTTTTATGTTTTGATTGCTTTGTTTATTATTTCTCTCTCTCTAGCTGTTGTCCTTCTCTGATGTATTATTTTTCTTTGTTTAATCCTTGGGGTTTGCGTATAGTTGCTAAGAGCCTTCTGCAGCATCACTTCTGAGAGTAGTGGAAGGCCCTGTGGTCTCTGTTGCAGGGGCTGCAAGGGGAGCAAACGGTGGGTTGTCAGATCCCTGTGAAGGCACCACAGGAAGGAAGACTTTAGGTTTCCCATCTTTTCATGAGATCCCAACCTCAAGGATGAAATCACTAACTTCCCTTTTCAGCTCTTGAGTTGGAATATACCAGTGGATACAGACATGCCCCGGGGTGGGCAGTCCCTCAGACCAGCTCCCCCAAGATCCTCAGTGTTCAGACCCTTTCCTGAGTCCTTCAGACACTAGTGGCCAGGCTCTTAGATGGCCCAGAGGGGAAAAAGTCATTTAACTGCACAGGCGCCCCCTTACCAGTTGCCAGCATCTGTCTGGATGGATTAGGTAGGATAGACAGTCTGGAATTGTGGTTGGGAGGGAAGGGAGGTCAGGACATCTTCCCTAGTTCCTGCTCATTTCTACAAGTCAAAACTCTATCCATCCTTAAAGGTTGTTTTAAAAAACCACTTCCTTTATGAATCTCTTTCTGATCCTCATGTCCCAGTGGCTCTCAACTCTGGCTGAACATTGGTATCTCCTGAGGAGCTTTAAAAAAACACCAATGCCTGGGTCCACCCTGAAAGATTCTGATTTAACAGGTTGGGCTCTGGGATTTGTAAAGCCCTCCTGGCGACTCTACCAGATACAGCCTGACTGAACATCACTCATCTCACCTGATGTGATCATTCCCTCCCACCTTCTCACAGCATCCAGTGTTTCCTGTGTTATACCTTTCAGGAATGAATTTTATCCTCCTACCAGTAAGCTTCTTGAGCTCACATTCATTTATTCACTCAGTAATTGTCATTTGTTTCTTTCATTCACTCATTCATTTATTCATTCAACAAACATTTAGTGTCTATTGTACTCCAGGTGTCAGACCCTGGAAGATTCAAAGACGAATAAAAGTCTCTGAGAAAATATATTTACAGACTTGTGTGAGTTTAGTTAGGGTTTTTCAAAGGAAGAGGATCTTCTCCTTGCACTTTTCCCTAAAATAAACTGGGAGGAAACTGCTATGGACTGCTTGCCTGAAAAGTGCTTTTGTGAGAAAAGGTGCTATCACAAATTCAATTTTTAAAAATCCAGATAAATAAAGACCACAGTGTCAATTGTTGACAGAGACAAGTGGGACGAGCCAGAGAGATCTGTGAGCAGGCAAACCTCAAAAGCCACGTAGCACGCAGGCTTGTGTCACTAGCAGCTGATGCTTCCTAACCCAGAATCTAAACTCCGGGAAGAAATGATGGCAAAGTTATCTTTTCTTGCCACAAATTTCTCTTTTTTTCCAGAAGTGGGTGTATTCAGAGGCACTATATGAATAACGTTTGCTCTGAGTCATGGAAATGAAAAAACATTTCTGACTGTGAAGTTTTGGGTGCAGTGTAATGTTTGCCGGTCCCCTGTACACACTGGTGAAGAGTGAGTGTTTTGGGGGTAGGACTCCCTGCCTGAGAACTGGGTGATGATGCAGTTCTGGCCCCTCTGGGACATTTTCCTCCATGGTCATGAGCACCCCTCACACACAACTGGGTGCCTAGGTGGTCTCTTTTCATCCTGAGTGAACGTTTGTGTGGACCAGCTTTCACAAATGGGCAGATGGAATGCCAGAGGAAGAGGTGTCTATGATGACAGGCTGTTTTAGGCTAAATTCTATAAGCCCCAGACAGAGTAAGGAAAATTGGCTTCTGAGTTAGAACCAAAAATGCCACAAAGTTAGAGTAATTTTTCCCTCTCTTATTTATTGCATTTAGAGTCCCATCTCACCTATCTGGAACCTAGCCAAGAACCAAGAAAGAAACCAAAAAATAAAAATTTAAAAAAGGCTCTAATAAGCGTAGCTGGAGATACTGGAAGTCCTACCATGTGGGCACTCAGGCACTTTCCATCTAGGAAGACCCAGCTCTCACCCAACAGCCATTTTCTTTTCTTTACACACAGTTTTAACAAGTTTGAGGATCTGGTTATCCAAACCTAGATGGATAGTTACACATTGGAAGCGATGTAACGGATGCCATAGACATGTGCACTGACAACCGTGAGAAGCAAGCAAGAGACAGAAAAAAGGAAATGTGCATACAGCGGCATGTCTCCATCTTTTCAGCCCACTCTACTTTCAATAAATGTGAACGTTTCGCCTCCTTCCAGAGTTTCTGGCACCTCAGGTAGATACACCCTCCCTCCTTGCCACACTGGCTGGCCTGAGAAGTGGACTCTTGAGTTGGAGGTTGGCACACAGGAGGTTTATTAAAAGAGTGAACATGGCATCCATGCTGTGGAAGGGAGGGCAAGGAAGTAGGAGTCACTTCTGGAAAAGAGAGAAATTTGTGGCGAGAGAAGGGAACTTTGTTGTTTTTTTTGTGGAGTTTAGATTCCAGCTTGAAAATTCAAACTACAGTGTAACCCGACAGTAGCCTTAGCCAACTCCAAGGAAAGAGCTGGAGCTAGCATAGTTCTTCTGAGTTGTCCTCAGTTGGATGAAGATGTCCATCTTATATTCCTGTATTGAAGGTCATTGAACATAAGCTGTCTAGGCTCCTTGGGTGCGGAGGCTCTCAGAAGGGGCTGGCAGATGAAAGCTCTCTGTTGACAACGCTCTCTGCAGCTGAGGCAAAAGTCCTTCATGGAAGGATACCTGGGTGGCACATCACAGTGTCCACCAAACTCCGTGACTCATCCCCTGGAGGGCTAGGATATTCTCACCGTCTCTGTGTCTCTAACAATTGTTTAAACAAGATAGATGTTTATTTCTCTTGAAGGACTTGATTGATGGCTATGACAGAGACTGCTAAGTATCCATCAAATATCCATTCCAGATATTCTGGTAATGCTAACAGGGCTAGAAAATATTATTTTCCTGTCATCCTCGTTAGTAGGTATAGCCATTGGTTTTGGCCAGTGAGATATAAACATCAGTATGTGTGGAGATATGGAGAAGCCTTTGCAGAAGTTGATGGCTCAGCTTTCTCCCTTCTTCCTTTCCACTACCAGTGATGTGGACCAGTTAGATGGGCTCTGGCAGCCATCTCGGACCAAAAGGTAACTTTAAAGACAGAAGCTATGTACTTGCAAGGTAGATCAGAAGAACAGGAGGAACCTGACTCCACAGTGACACTGGAGCCGCCAGACCACATCTGAACTGATATCTCTGGACTTCTTTTTATAGGAGAAATAAACATTTATCTTGTTTAAACAATTGTTATTTTGAGTTTTCTGTTTTACAGCCAAATTTGACCCCAGCAAATTCAAGGGCCAAGCTCTACTGGGGATTTCTTATGGTTGAGATGGAGATTTTTGCTTCCTTAATAATTCTGGAACCTATCTCCTCTCCATTGCCCCTGTCCCTTTAGTGGAAGTCCTTACTGTTTCCCCTTGAATCTTCACCCCCTCCAATAAGTTGTCTGTACCGCTGCCAGAGGGATCTTCTAAATGACAAGTTTGATTATATCACTCCCACTGTTAAAAACCTTTCAAGAGGCTGGTAAGCTCTAACTTGTTTGTGATAGGCTGTTTTGTCTTATGAATTGAATATTAGCATCTGAGCATGTCCTACTCCATATTTGTGTTTATTTCGTTATGCGGTTTATATCATGTGTCCATATGTATCCAAGGAACATTGCTAGAAACATCACTGGAAGTTCCTGCAGGAGAGGAAGCCACTGGTGAGCACTGTATCCTCCAATAGCCAATGAAAGAACATAAATTTATTTGCTAGTAAGCTGGGCGTTGGGCACATCTAAACCCACTTAGGAGTCATAGTCCAGCAGCCACCTCTTTCCCCAACCACACAATCTTACTCCTCTTAGTAACATTTCATTGCTATCTGAGCCATTCCATTTTTCCTTCCTGTATCAGTGCTCTGAGCACTCCCAGGGTTTTTTTGCAATGAAAATGCTGATTACAGACCCACAGCTGAACCTTTAGTCATCTCTAAAGCTCCATAGGATGAATTGCTTTCATTGGTTTTCAGAAGTTATCAGTGGGTTCCATTGTGGTGTTCTACTATATCAATATTCTCCTTCCTGTGAAGATGTCTTTGCCTTTATTTTTGTGTGTGGTGCCTTTAAAAAAACGTTTGTTCTGAGATCTTTGTAGATTCACATACTGTTGTGAGAAATAATAATAGTAATAATAATACCCTTCACTTGATTTCTTCCAATGGTAATATCTTGGGTAATTTTTGTATCACAATCAAGAGATTGACATTGATACAATCTGCATTAATTTTTAAAAAATTTTATTGTTTTCCTTCTTTTAAGATACATTATATACTTAAAAGGCAGTAACTCTTGCACCGTCAAGTTAGTAGAAGATATACAATGTACTCTTTTTACTTCTGTTCGTATGTATTGTACAGAGCCTGTGTGCTTCTTGTAATGTAAATAAAAAATTTTCAAGAGCTCCTTTTCCGCCTTGGGATAAAGCCTGGAAATCTTTACATAACCTTCCAGCTGCTCCAAGTTCTGGCCCTAACTCCTCACCCTTATCCATTGCCACTCCTTACTTGCTCCCCTCACACCCTGCTTTACGGATCTCCACTGCCTGAAAAACCCTCTTCTAACTGGATCTAGATAATTCCCATCCATCTTTCAGCTTAAACAAAGTCTGTAACTCCTCCTAGAAGCATTAGCTACCCTCTCTCTCAGGCTGGGTTAGATACCTTTTTATTTTTTACTTCCTTCATGCCTGGCACAAAAAAGATGCCCAATAAATATTTGTTGAATGAATGAGCAAATGAATGAATAACTCTAACCAGTTTAAGAGAGTTGGAATAAACTGACTACCTTTTTTTCATTACCTAATTCTAGATTCCACTGTTGGGAGGACTCCTGTTTAATTGCCTTCATATGGGCAGCACCTAGCACAATGCCCTGCATATACTAAGTGTTCAATATGTGATGATGGATGACCAGAAAGGAGGTGGGAATTGAGACAAGAAGAGCAATGCGAGCACAGGCTAGGAGATAGTGTGTTCCAGGACACTGAGTGGACCGTTTGGCTCAGAAAAATCATTTTATAGGTCATTTAATCCATTTGACCAGCAAGTCTGGCTTATATCACTGGTTATCTTAATAACAGGCATTTTCCTGGTCCCTCCTGCTCCTGCACCACCAAAATAAAATATAAAAGAATCCGCAGCTTCTGCAGCCCTCAGTTCCGTGAACATCATTAACCCCCACAGGCTCAGTTAGCGCCTGTGCTCATCGATAGCTATTCCCGGGATCCTAGGATCCAGAATCAAAGGGAGTGATTAGTTAGATCTGCTACATTCACCTTCAGAAAGGTAAGATTCACCTGAATGCTCATGTAAACTTAAAATGATCTCCTGAATAGCTACGCTAGCGTTAAAATTTAAAGGGACACTCTCATTCTCTCAGTACAGTATTTTATTTTAGGGCAACGTGACGCTCCTGGAGCTGGAGTCCACAAGCCAGTTTTGCAGCCGGTGGTTTCTCTGGGCACCTGCAGCAGCGGCACATGCTCCTGCCCGTGAGACGTTCCTTTCCAGGGTGTTGGGTGCACTCCCAGTGAACCAGAGACAGGGTCATGGGAGGAGGACGCCCCCAGTTTTGCACCCTGGTTCTGCTTCTCAACATGGATTTAGCCTCCTCCATTTCCACATGTGTAAAATGTGGAAGTATGATGGTCCTACCTCACTGGGTAGTTGTGAGGATCCTTTGGGGGTAATGCATGGGAACTTACAACAGGAGCAGGCACGTGGCAGATTCTTGATAAATGTTTTATCATCATCGTTATTATAAAAGAATCACAATTGACCATGGAGTATGGGGGGCTCAGGGACAGAGGTGGGTGTTCTTATAGGCACCTCTCTGAGTTTTTCATTATGTTAGGTCAGTGGTGCATAGATATAATTAATATTAGGTTTACCACATGTGGAAAGCTAAATAATGCCCCAGCCCAAAAGATAGCTATGTCCCAATCCCTGGAACCTGTGAATGTCACCTTAAATGGCAAAAAAAAAAAAAAAAAAAGAGACTTTATAGATGTGATTAAGGGGGGAGATAATCCTGGATTATGCAGGTGGACTGTAAATGCAATCACATGTATCCTGATAAGAAGGAGGCAGAAGGAGATCTGACACAGAAGAGGAGAAAGCAATGTGACCACAAAGTAATGCAGTCACAAGCCAAGGAATGCCATCAGCCACCAGAAGCTGGAAAAGACAAAGAATAGTTTCTCCTCTAGAGGGAGTGTGACCCTGCTGACACCTTGATTTCAGCCCAGTGAGACTGGTTTTAGACTTCTGTCCTCTCAAACTGGGAGAGAATAAATTTCTCTCTACCAAGTTGTGTTTACAGTAGCCACTGGAAACTAATACACCACTTAACTATTTGGTTGAATGCCTGCAATAGCTGTGTTTGTAATTTTTATTTTTCCTGTTTGTTTTTGAAGTTATTGCCCTCATTCATTACGTCTTTTTAGGAAAAAAAAAAAAGCATTAGAAATTAATGGACCCGAGTATAGGCCCTGAACCAAGATGGCGGAGTAGAAGGACGTGCTCTCACTCCCTCTTGTGAGACCACCAGAATCACAACTAGCTGTTGGACAATCATCAACAGGAGGACACTGAAACTCACCAAAAGAGATACCCCACATCCAAAGACAAAGGAGAAGCCACAATGAGACAGTAGGACGGGTGCAATCACAGTAAAATCAAATCCCATAACTGCTGGGTGGGTGACTGACAGACTGGAGAACACTTATACCACAGAAATCCACCCAGTGGAGTGAAGGTTCTGAGCCCCACGTCAGGCTTCCCAACCTGGGGGTCCGACAAGGGGAGGAGGAATTCCTAGAGAATCAGATTTTGAAGTCTGGTGGGATTTGATTGCAGGACTTTGACAGGACTGGGGGAAACAGAGACTCCACTCTTGGAGGGCACACACAAAGTAGTGTGCGCATCGGAACCCAGGGGAAGGAGCAGTGACCCCATAGGAGACTGAACCAGACCTACCTGCTAGTGTTGGAGGGTCTCCTGCAGAGGCGGGGTGTGGCTGTGGCTCACCATGGGGACAAGGACACTGGCAGCAGAAGTTCTGGGAAGTACTCCTTGGCGTGAGCCCTCCCAGAGTCTGCCATTAGCCCCACCAGAGAGCCCAGGTGGCTCCAGTGTTGGGTTGCCTCGGGCCAAACAAGCAACAGGGAGGGAACCCAGCCCCACTCATCAGCAGTCAAGTGGATTAAAGTTTTACTGAGCTCTGCCCACCAGAGCAACAGCTCTACCCACCACCAGTCCCTCCCATCAGGAAGTTTGCACAATCCTCTTAGATAGCTGCATCCACCAGAGGGCAGACAGCAGAAGCAAGAAGAACTACAATCCTGCAGCCTGTGGAACAAAAACCACATTCACAGAAAGATAGACAAGATGAAAAGGCAGAGGGCTATGTACCAGATGAAGGAACAATATACAACCCCAGAAAAACAACTAAATGAAGTGGAGATAGGCAACCTTCCAGAAAAAGAATTCACAATAATGATAGTGAAGATGATCCAGGACCTCGGAAAAAGACTAGAGGCAAAGATCGAGAAGATGCAAGAAATGTTTAACAAAGACTTAGAAGAATTAAAGAACAAACAGAGATGAACAATACAACAACTGAAATGAAAACTACACTAGAAGGAATCAATAGCAGAATAACTGAGGCAAAAGAACGAATAAGTGACCTGGAAGACAGAATGGTGGAATTCACTGCTGAGGAACAGAATAAAGAAAAAAGAATGAAAAGAAATGAAGACAGCCTAAGAGACCTCTGGGACAACATTAAATGGAACAACATTCGCATTATAGGGGTCCCAGAAGGAGAAGAGAGAGGACCAGAGAAAATATTTGAAGAGATTATAGTCGAAAACTTCCTAACATGGGAAAGGAAATAGCCACCCAAGTCCAGGAAGCACAGAGAGTCCCATACAGGATAAACCCAAGGAGAAACACACCGAGACACATAGTAATCAAATTGGCAAAAATTAAAGACAAAGAAAAATTATTGAAAGCAGCAAGGGAAAAATGACTAATAATATACAAGGGAATTCCCATAAGGTTAACAGCTGATTTCTCAGCAGAAACTCTACAAGCCAGAAGGGAGTGGCATGATATACTTAAAGTGATGGAAAGGAAGAAGCTACAATGAAGATTACTCTACCCAGCAAAGGATCTCATGCAGATTCATTGGAGAAATCAAAAGCTTTACAGACAAGCAAAAGCTAAGAGAATTCAGCACCACCAAACCAGCTCTACAACAAATGCTGAAGGAACTTCTCTAAGTGGGAAACACAAGAGAAGAAAAGAACCTACAAAAACAAACACAAAACAATTAGAAAATGGTCATAGGAACATACATATTGATAATTACCTTAAACGTGAATGGATTAAATGCTCCAACCAAAAGACACAGGCTTGCTGAATGGATACAAAAACAAGACCCATATATATGCTGTCTACAAGAGACCCACTTCAGACCTAGGGAAACATAGAGACTGAAAGTGAGGGGGTGGAAAAAGATATTCCATGCAAATGGAAATTAAAAGAAAGCTGGAGTAGCAATACTCATATCAGATAAAATAGACTTTAAAATAAAGAATGTTACAAGAGACAAGGAAGGACACTACATAATGATCAAGGGATAAATCCAAGAAGATGATATAACTGTCAGTCGCTGTTAGACTGAGGAACAAGTCCTGAGAGCAGGTGAGGGCATTAAGAAGAGATGGGGTCAGGAGGGTGGTGTACAAGCACACACACTTTATTTCCCATCAAAACTCTTTTTATGGATTGCAGTAGGCAATACATGTTTTTGTTAAAAATCACAAGACAGAATCATCAGACAGTATTTCCTTAATGTTGAAGTTATAGTACAAAACATTCTGCGAACCAGAATATAAACATGCGTGAGAACAGACTGTGATTACCAAAATATGCCAAGGACAAACTATAGTTAGAGAATCCGCAAGCAACCTCACGGGCCAAGACTCATATCTTCTCTAATAACTCTTTCGGGTCCTGTCAGGAATTAAGCAGGACTTTGCCATGCTTTAAGCTGCAAGGACTGTGTCAGCTTGCAGCTGGTTCCCAACATATAACAATTATAAATATATATGCACCCAACATAGGAGCACCTCAATACATAAGGCAACTGCTAACAGCTATAAAAGAGGAAATCGAGAGTAACACAATAATAGTGGGGAACTTTAACACCTCACTTACACCAATGGACAGATCATCCAAAATGAAAATAAATAAGGAAACAGAAGCTTTAAATGACACAGTAGACCAGATAGATTTAATTGATATTTATAGGACATTCCATCCAACCACAGCAGATTACACTTTCTTAAGTGCGCATGGAACATTCCCCAGGATAGATCACATCTTGGGTCACAAATCAAGCCTCAGTAAATTTAAGAAAATTGAAATCATATCAAGCATCTTTTCTGACTACAACGCTATGAGATTAGAAATGAACTACAGGGAAGAAAACGTAAAAAACACAAACACATGGAGGCTAAACAATACGTTACTAAATAACCAAGAGATCACTGAAGAAATCAAAGAGGAAATCAAAAAATACCTAGAGACAAAAGACAATGAAAGCACGATGATCCAAAACCTATGGGATGCAGCAAAAGCAGTTCTAAGAGGGAAGTTTATAGCTATACAAGCCTACCTCAAGAAACAAGAAAAATCTCAAATAAACAATCTAACCTTACACATAAAGGCACTAGAGAAAGAAGAACAAACAAAACCCAAAGTTAGCAGAAGGAAAGAAATCATAAAGATCAGAGCAGAAATAAATGAAAAAGAAACAAAGAAAACAATAGCAAAGATCAATAAAACTAAAAGCTGGTTCTTTGAGAAGATAAACAAAATTGGTAAACTATTATCCAGACTCACCAAGAAAAAGAGGGAGAGGACTCAAATCAATAAAATTAGAAATGAAAAAGGAGAAGTTACAACAGACACCGCAGAAATACAAAGCATTCTAAGAGACTACTATGAGCAACTCTATGCCAATAAAATGGAAAACCTGGAATAAATGGACAGATTCTTAGAGAAGTATAACCTTCCAAGACTGAACCAGGAAGAAACAGAAAATATGAACAGACCAATCACAAGTAATGAAATTGAAACTGTGATTAAAAATCTTCCAACAAACAAAAGTCCAGGACCAGATTGCTTCACAGGTGAATTCTATCAAACATTTAGAGAAGAGCTAACACCCATCCTTCTCAAACTTCCAAAAAATTGTGGAGGAAGGAAAACTCCCAAACTCATTCTATGAGGCCGCCATCACCCTGAT
Source organism: Eschrichtius robustus (assembly GCF_028021215.1). NCBI lineage: Eukaryota > Metazoa > Chordata > Mammalia > Artiodactyla > Eschrichtiidae > Eschrichtius > Eschrichtius robustus. The sequence goes on along the minus strand of NC_090840.1, from coordinate 46,800,476 downwards.
ACCAAAACCAGACAAAGATACTACAAAAAAAGAAAATTAGAGACCAATATCACTGATGAATATAGATGCAAAAATCCTCAACAAAATACTAGCAAATAGAATGCAAGAACACATTAAAAGGATCATACACCATGATCAAGTGGGATTTACCCCAGGGATGCAAGGATTCTTCAATATACGCAAATCAATCAATGTGATACACCATATTAACAAATTGAAGAATAAATACCATATGATCATCTCAATAGATGCAGAAAAAGCTTTTGACAGAATTCAACACCCATTTATGACAAAAACTCTCCAGAAAGTGGGCATAGAGGGAACCTACCTCAACATAATAAAGGCAATATATGACAAACCCACAGCAAACATCATTCTCAATGGTGAAAAACTGAAAGCATTTCCTCTAAGATCAGGAACAAGACAAGGCTGTCCACTCTCACCCCTATTATTCAACATAGTTTTGGAAGTCCTAGCCTCGGCAAGCAGAGAAGAAAAAGAAATAAAAGGAATGCAAGTCGGAAAAGAAGAAGTAAAACTGTCACTGTTTGCAGATGACATGATAGTATACATAGAGAATCCTAAAGATGCCACCAAAAAACTACCAGAGCTAATCAATGAATTTGGTAAAGTTGCAGGGTACAAAATTAATGCACAGAAATCTCTTGCATTCCTATACACTAATGATGAAAAATCTGAAAGAGAAATTAAGGAAACACTCCCATTTACCATTGCAAGAAAAAGAATAAAAGAACTAGGAATAAACCTACCTAGGAAGACAAAAGACCTGTATGCAGAGAAGTATAAGACACTGATGAAAGAAATTAAAGATGATTCCAACAGATGGAGAGATATACCATGATCTTGGATTGGAAGAATCAATATTGTGAAAATGACTCTACTACCCAAAGCAATCTACAGATTCAATGCAATCCCTATCAAATTACCAATGGCATTTTTTACAGAACTAGAACAAAAAATCTTAAAATTTGTATGGAGACACAGAAGACTCCGAATAACCAAAGCAGTCTTGAGGGAAGAAAACGGAGCTGGAGGAATCAGGCTCCCTGACTTCAGACTCTACTACAAAGCTACAGTAATCAAGACAATATGGTACTGGCACAAAAAGAGAAACATAGATCAATGGAACGAGATAGAAAGCACAGAGATAAACCCACACACCTATGGTCAACTAATCTATGACCAAGCAGGCAAGGATACACAATGGAGAAAAGACAGTCTCTTCAATAAGTGGTACTGGGAAAACTGGACAGCTACATGTGAAAGAATGAAATTAGAACACTCCCTAACACCATATACAAAAATAAACTCAAAATGGATTAGAGACCTAAATTTAAGACCCGACACTGTAAAACTCTTAGAGGAAAACATAGGAAGAACACTCTGTGACATAAATCACAGCAAGATCTTTTTTGATCCACCTCCTAGAGTAATGGAAATAACAACAAAAATAAACAAATGGGACCTAATGAAACTTCAAAGCTTTTGCACAGCAAAGGAAACCATAAGCAAGATGAAAAGACAACCCTCAGAATGGGAGAAAATATTTGCCAATGAAACAACGGACAAAGGATTAATCTCCAAAATATATAAACAGCTCATGAAGCTCAATATTAAAAAAAAACAAACAACCCAATCCAAAAATGGGCAGAAGACCTAAATAGACATTTCTCCAAAGAAGACATACAGATGGCCAAGAAGTGTATGAAAAGCTGCTCAACATCACTAATTATTAGAGAAATGCAAATCAAAACTACAATGAGGTACCACCTCACACCAGTTAGAATGGGCGTCATCAGAAAATCTACAAACAACAAATGCTGGAGAGGGTGTGGAGAAAAGGGAACCCTCTTGCACTGTTGGTGGGAATGTAAATTGATACAGCCACTATGGAGAACAGTATGGAGGTTCCTTAAAAAACTAAAAATAGAATTACCATATGATCCAGCAATCCCACTACTGGGCATATACCCAGAGAAAACCATAATTCAAAAAGACACATGCACCCCAATGTTCATTGCAGCACTATTTACAATAGCCAGCTCATGGAAGCAACCTAAACACCCATCAACAGACGAATGGATAAAGAAGATGTACGTATATACAATGGAATATTACTCAGCCATAAAAAGGAAAGAAATTGGGTCATTTGTTGAGACGTGGATGGATCTAGAGACTGTCATACAGAGTGAAGTAAGTCAGAAAGAGAAAAACAAATATCGTATGTTAACGCATATATGTGGAACCTAGAAAAATGGTACAGATGAACCGGTTTGCAAGGCAAAAATAGAGACACAGATATAGAGAACAAACGTATCGACAGCAAGGGGGGAACGCCGTGGGGATGGGGGTGGTGGTGTGGTGAATTGGGAGATTGGGATTGACATGTGTACACTGATGTGTATAAAATTGATGACTAATAAGAACCTGCTGTATAAAAAAAAAAGTAAATTAAAAAATTAAAAAAAAAAATTAATGGACCCAGGATTCAAGTTATAAGTAACAAATTTTGATGCCTTTTTATTTGCATTTATTGAGCTGTAAAGAGTTGTTTTGATTAATATTAATCTTTTAATGAGTTCTACAGAACTTCAGTACAATTTACATTTTAATACTTAATTTGTTTTTTAATAAAGAGTCTGCATTTAGAGTTTTGCAGATCTGAGGTTTAGGTAGGAAGTTATTTTGTTTTTCTCATAGTTGTTTAAAAAGCCGATTACTTATAATGATGTTTCTAATAGAGTTAAGTGTTGAAAACAATTGGCTTTTACTTTACTGTGAAGTTTAGATTTCCCGTGGTAAAACCATATGCTGGAAAGCATTAAGATACTTGGTTGTTCTTTTTACTTTTCTGGAAAATGTTCCAGGGACAACCGAGCAGATTGTTGTAAACTGTGTGTACTCAGTGGAGGACCATGAGTTCAGGGGTCTGGGGGCTGGTCATTCCCTCCACCTAGTTTGTTGACCAAATAAACTCACTTGTTTGTGATGGTCAGAGAATTGCTGTAAAGAGAGTCAATCCTTTTCTCCTTGTAAAAAAGCAAATACAGTTGATTGTCATTATTCGTAGTAGTTACATTCTGTAGAGTCACCACAAACACTGAATTAGCAAATACTGAACCAGGGCTCCTAGGGGAAATGCAGGGTTAGGTTGCTGCAAGCCCCTGGTCACATTTTCATCAACTGATCAATACATAACCTTATAGATATGTACTGTTGACACCTTACTGAGTATATACTGTTTATTAATTAATATTGAACTCACAGCCAACAGTACTAAAACTCATGCCTGAATGAAGTTCATCTAACACAGGTATGCATCAGTGCTTCGATTTTTTCTTTGCTCTGCACATGTCTGTGAATGGCTGCAAAAGCGCTGGTGAGGTACAAATAAATTACAGTGAGTAGGAAAATTTGAAAATACAGGATCTGTGCATAACGGGGAGCAAATGTATTCCACAGTAAGCTAACAAAGCAGGTTTTACCGGCAATGTAAAGTTTGATGTGAAGGGACTTTATTCACAAGTGTAAACTGAGCCTGTGCTCAGAGGAAGATGTATTTCGTGTTGTCAGGGAGCTTGGAGTCCTGCTAGGAAGCTGGGCATGGAAACAGATGCTTGCCCCTCTGATGCCATCACAGAGCTGGGTCTGACACCTCAGGGCACACCTGAGGGAGCCGTGTTGATCCCTCACGATATGTTCCCTCATTATCAACATGAACAGAGTGGTGCATTTGTTACAGTCCATGAACCTACACTGACACATCACTAGCAACAAAAGTCCATAGTTTATATTCAGGTTCAGTCTTGGTGAGGTATATTCCGTGGGTTTTGACAAATACATTGTGACATGCATCCTCCATTATAGCATCATACAAAGTAGTTTCATTGCCCTAAAAACCTCTCTGTTCCACCCGTTTATCCACCTCCCCCTAACCCTTGACACCACTGATTTTTTTTTACCGTCTCCATAGTTTTGCCTTTTTTAAAAATGTCATATAATTGGAATCATACATAATGTAGCCTTTTCAGATGGGCTGCTTTCACTTAGTCATATGCATTTAAGGTTTCTCCACGTCTGTTCATGGCTTTATTGCTCATTTCTTTTTAACGCCAAATTGTCTGGATGTACCACGGTTTATTTATCCATTCACCTACTGAAGGACATCTTGGTTGCTTTCAAGTTTTGAAAATGACGGATAAAGCTGATATAAATATCTGTGTGCAGGTTTTCACGTGGACCTAAGTTTTCAACTCCTTTGGGTAAATACCTAGGAGTGTGATGCTGGATTGTATAGTAAGAGCATATGCTTAGTTTTGTAAGAAACTACCAAACTGTCTTCCACAGTGACTATACCTTCTTGCATTTCCACCAGCAGTGAGTGAGAATTCCTGTTGCTCTACATCCTCACCAGCATTTGGTGTTGTCAGTGTTCTGGATTATCACCATTCTAATAGGTGTGTAGTGGTATCTCATTGTTTTAATTTGCATTTCCCTGATGACATATGGTGTGGAACATCTCTTCACGTGCTCATTTGCCATCTATATATATTCTTCGTTAAAGCCTTTGGCCCATCTTTTAGTTGAGTTTTTTGTTTTCTTATTATTGAGTTCTAAGAGTTCTTTGTATATTTTGGATACCAGTCCTTTATCAAATATGTTTTTTGCAAATATTATCCCCCAGTCTGTGGCGTGTCTTCTCATTCTCTTGACCTTGCATCATCTTTTCAGCACAGTGTAGATGCTCAATGAATATTAATTAAATGAAAGAATTAGCTAATGACACCAGATGTCTGAAATTAAAACAGAAGCCTATGATTCTTTTCTAGGCGCTGGTTACATGTGGGTGTTCATTCTGTTCATTCATCAAGATGTATACATTTTTCTCTATGCAGGTTATAAACTTCAAAAGAAGTTAGAAAAATGGAGTCCACACGAAAGTACAATTTGAAAGAAAAATGTCCATATTATATGAAGTGTCTACCTTTCTGACAGGAAACTATCAATAGAATGTGGAAGTGATCTTTGAAATAACCTAGTCCAATTTTATAGATGACAAAACTTAATTACAAAGGGACAGTCTGACCTGTCACTTCAACTTGGGCCTTTCAGTAGGAGCAGATTTCCAACAATAAGCCAACAGACGTAGAATCTAATAGAACTTCTCTTTGCACCTCCATTTCCTCATCTGAAAATGGTGATGATAATAACACACTGACCTCATAGGGTGGTCATGAGGATTAACTAAAAACAATGTGTGAGAAGCACTAAGCCTGCACCCGTGCCGAGTGTGTGCTCAGTAAATGCCGTGGCTAATGTCACTGCTGTTGTTACAGCCCCAAGCACAGGACTTTGCAAATAGCGTTTGTCTAATAAATACTGAGTTCCATTCTATGTGGTTTTAGCATTGGTACCTAAGAACAAATAGGATGGCAACTGTTCAAAAAATTTAGAAAACCTGCTTTGAATCTAAAACAACTGCCAGCTACAAGAGTGTGTATTTGTAAATAAATGGATGGCATTACTTCCAGGATCTTAAAATGTTAATATTTACACAATGAACTTTCAGCATTTACTTTGCATGCCAAGTCCCTGCCAGTCACTTTCCTGTTCATCCTCCCCCAGAAACCAGCCTTGCAGAAGACTGTCCAGTGGGGCGCGGGGGGGACCTCATGTCCCATAGCTCTAAGGTAAGTAGCACATCTCTCCTCCCAGCCCTTGACCCCAAGGCTGCTTCTCTGGGTGAGATCCTGGGGTGGGTGTCGGGTACGCAGAAGCTTCAGAGCAGGATCGGAGGGAAACTCAGACCCGGGCTTATCTCTTGTGTCTATTGTTCCTGAAGGCATTGCATTTTTATATTTTTTAATAAACGTTTACTAGTGTGAATTTGTTAAACCTAAACATTTAAAATATACCACATTAAAAAAAAAACTGTTTGGCCTTTTCTCATTTCTACCAAGAGCTTAAAAATCTGAAAGTGGCTTAGAGCCTCCCTCAGCCTCCCCACACCCTGTCACAATGCCAACAGCAGCATGATAATGATAAATGCAGTAGCAGCTAGCACTTACTGAGCAGGAGAGCAGAGGCATGGTGAAGAATGTGGGCTCTGGCACGTGACTACTCACTTTCAATACCATCCTCCTTCTGGCTGGTGACCTCAGACAAGTTCCCGCAGTTTTCACTTACATCGAACATGAAGCTATTAGTAACAGTGTCTTCTTAATAAAGCATGTGATCCTCACAACTGCCTTATTAAGAACAGAGCTGGGCACCTAATAATCACACGATAAACAGTCAAATACATAGAGATAAATTTTTTTAACTTTAATGCGGTTTCCCTGAATGTATAACAACTCAGTGAGTTAGGTAGCATTATCATTCTCATTTAATAGATAATGACACTGAGGCTTAGAGGCATTAGGTAACTTGCCTGTGGTCACTTCACTAGTAAGTGGCAGAGAAAGTATTAAAACACAGGCCTTTCTGATGGTCAAGTCCGTGTCTGTTACCATCCTGCCTTGCTGCATTATTTATAGTAGTGGGAAATGGAAAAACAACCTAAAAGCCCAATAAAAATGAATGGTTAAATAAACTGTGGTACTTCTGCCTGATGAAACGTAGCCAGTAAACACCACCGTTGTCAACTGGGCAGGCAGACTCCCAGCCCGCTTCTGGCACAGCAACACGCTGCGTCCTGTCATCACCAGGCCTGGGCGCCCAGTGGCTCTGGCCACAGCGGTGAGTTCTAGCCTGTGAGACCTTCCCCGCTCTGACCCTCGTCTTGCTGCGGTTCTGAGAACAAAGCCCCCGAGGCCTGCTTCTCTCCATCCTGTTGTAGACAACCTCCGTTCTTTCCGAAATCTTCTCCATCCTTCCTCCTCCTCCAGGACGTCTCCCCAACGACCTCGGCCCAGGAGTATCTCTCCTTCCTCTGTTCTCTTTCAGCAGTTACTGGATGCATTTGCAATTTACTCTGGCACGAGTCTCATTTTCCCATCTCACCCAACCCCACACTAGAATGTAAGCCCTTGGAGGACAGGAATTGTGTCCTATTTTCTTGGCCCACTTCCAGGGCCTAATACAGTGTATTCAGTAAATATTACATAATAATAATAGCTAACATCCGTTAACAGCTTACTCTATACTCAGCCCTGTGCTAAGCATTCTACGTGCTTTCAGGAAGCCAAGACAAATAGAAGAGAACAGGAGAAGAGCCACACCTTTCCTTAACACCCACACCCTGCCGGAGAGGCCCCCGAACAAACAAGGAACAACAGAGTCAAGCCAGTTCTGGGCTAAATGCAAAGCGTCTAAGGGAAGCTAAGACCTTGCCATGTCGCTTTAACTCCCTAACCCATGTTTGACCTCTCTTGGAAAATGAGTATAGTATTATACCCACCTCACGGGGTTCATTAAAGTTTTCTGTTTAGCCCAGGGCCAGACACACATTAATTATTTAACAAAACATTAGCAATATTTCTGGGGACATAGGGCAAGGGGCCTGATCAGGGCTGCAGGGCAGAGACAGGGACAGTGTGGGATGCCGCCATTTCTATAATCCCCACCTAACACCAGAAAGAGACAACAGGACAGTGTCTAACCAGCGTCCCCAAAATGCAGGCTTATGGCACAAGAGGGCACCAACCACGGTTAAGAGCCGCCGTATGTCCCCTCCTCCTCAGTGGTCCCGAGCAAGATACAGGACACACGATGACTGAGCAAGGGGGGCCTTGGACCTTCTCCTGGAGCGGTGCCAACTGTTCTGAACCTTTGTGGTTGATTCCCTGGCCCCCCAGCCTTTCTCACTGCCTAGGGGAGAGGTGGGCACAACAGCCTGAAGGCCTCTGGCTGTTCTAGAGTTTTATTGGGGCCGAATTGAGGCAGGACAAGTGGGGAGAGGATGAGGAATGGGAAACCTCACAGTTTTTTAAAAAATTTGTATTGGAGTGTTTATAGTTGATTTACAATGTTGTGTTAGCTTCTGCTGTACAGCAAAGTGAATCAGTTATACATACACATATATCCAACTTCTTTAGATTCTTTCCCCATATAGGTCATTACAGAGTATTGACTAGAGTTCCTTGTGCTATACAGTAGGTCTTTATTAGTTATCTATTTCATTAATATACATAGTAATGTATATATGTCCATCCCAATCTCCCAATTTATCCCTCTCCCCCCCTCTTCCCCCTCGTTTGATTGACCAAACACCCACTTCAGACTTACTCTGTTCCAGTACTAAGTACATAACTCATATTAACTCATTTCATCCTCCTGGCCATGTGCACGAGGCAGGGACTGTCATTTCTATTAATGTTCTTTGGGAGGGAAGGAGGAAACTGAGGCACCCAGTGGCTTGATAACGTGGCCCAGGTCATCAAGCTGGAGAGTGGTGTAGCAAGGATCTGAATCCATAGAGTGTGGTGCCAGAGCCTGTGTTCCCATCCACCAGGCCATAGGGGTGTGTGTGTGTGTGTGTGTGTGTGTGTGTGTGTGTGTGTGTGAGACAGAGAGAGGAGAGGAGAGGCAGGTTGCGAGCCTGTCACCGGAGCACCTCACACAGTAGTGGCTGGGCAGTGTGACTTTCCAGCACGGGGCCCTGCCACTGTGTCCCGCGGCGCTGGCTCCTAGAGCAGAACAGGGCTCCCTCCCTCCCTCCCTCCCCTGCAACGTCCAACCCTTTCTCTTTCCCTTTGCCAGTCACTCTCCTTCCTATCCCCTCGCCTTGCCTTCGAGTTAGGGCTGCCCTGAGACAGAAAGCTCGCGTTAACACAAACTTCCCGTGATTTTCACCGTGAGACAGTATTTTTCAGAGGCCACAATAACCTCAGGGCAGAAGGCAGGTCTGTGAAGTGGTTCCCACAGCCATGGAGGTGCGTCTAAGGCAGGACGGCAGCCCCAACACGGGCTCCTGCAGTCTTAGCCCTGAGGATAAACCAGCCACGCTAAGAGCGTCTTTCCCAAGCCTTGGACCTCAGTTACTTATGAAGTGTTTTGCCAGAATGTAGTGGATTTGACCTGTTTTAGGTGTTGAGTCAGGACGGTAAGGAAACCAGAGAGCTGTGTCTGAGGTTTATTTGTGAGAAATGGTGGTTCCGTCTGGAGTTCAAGCTGACAGAGCTCAACAAATTTCCTGCTCACAGCACCCTTGCAGGCCAGTTTCATAGCACGGAGTCCTCTGCTCTCATCACTGGGCCCGGCTGGCTTTCTCTGATGGCTCTGTAACCTCCCTACGCTCTTCCTTAGAAGGAGCAGAGGGCCGATGGGGTGGTAGATTTCAGGAGCAGAACTTGTGTTGACATCTTTTTACACAGCTTATCAGCAGGAGACAAATAAAATGTCCCACTGATTTAGGAGGACATGCCCTCCCCCTGCCCTGGGCAGCTGCTTAAAGACAGGTGCATGCTACGTGGTATGGAAGGGAACAGGAGGCTGTGCAGCTTTTGCCCGCAGGCCTTCTCTGGTGGAGAAAACTGGTTTTATCTGTACCCCTGATGTAAAGACCAAAAGCCTTGACCAACCCTCTGGCCAGTATAGTAAGAATTTGTCTACCTACCTTTGTCTACCTTGTCTACCTGCCTCTAATACCTACCTTAGAGCTAAATTCCGATCTATTTGCCCAATTCTTTCTTTTCAGCCCTTTCTCCTCCTAGGTCCCTACAAGAGCATAAAGGATCTTGTACCTGGTCCCCAGGCTAAAGGCAAACGTCTTCTTTCAAACTTTTTGGCCTGAGTACTCACTAGGGTCAGCAGAGAATATGCCCAGGGAGAGGGGAGACCTGGGGACACAGCAAGGATGCTTGGAATTCACCTGGCACCTCTCATCTTAGAAAGGGGAGAGGAAACCCAATTTACCATGAGCCAGAAAACCCAGTGTGGCCGCTCTTGTTTTAAGTTGAATCAGCCACTCCAAATATATTTAAAGTGTTTTTTTTTTAAATTATGAAATAGTTCAGATATACAAAAAGGCAGAGATATTATTATAATGACTAGTGGTTTACCAACTCTCCATCTTAAGAAGTAAGATATTACCAGGATGGTTGAAGCCCCTGGGTACCCCGTGTTCAGATCACATGCAACTCTCTGCACTCTGGAGGCAGCCCCTGAGCTGGCTTTGCTGTTTACCATCCCATCTCATGTCCTTATACTTTTATTACATCGTTAAGAATCCCTACACAACACGTTTTGTGGTTTCACTTATTTAAAAATTTCTTTAAACGGGATTATTTGGTGTACATCCTTCTGAGATCTGCTTCTATTACTAAACTTTTTTAAAAAGATATCATGCTAATACATGAAGTTCTGGTTTACTTTATTTTATTGGTCTAGTGTATTCCATTGTATGACCGTATTACAATTTATTTGTTCATGTTCCTGTTGATGGACAATTAAGTGATTATGTTTTTGTTTGTTTGCTATGCCAGCCATTGCTTTGTGCTGGGCAGAGGTGCAAGAGTGTCTCGGATGTCTGCTGAGGACTAGAATCTCTGAGTCATAGAGTTTGACCATCTTGAGTTTTGTAAGATACTGCCAGAGGGACTGCAAAAGTGATTGGTACCAATGGGCACTCCCATCAGCAATGACAAGGGTTGGCATTTTTCACATTCTGTGGGGGAGTAAAAATAATGTCAAGATGAGAATTTGCACAGAATTCAGTTCAAGGTTTGTTTTCTGCTTCTCTGAGTCATTTGTCTGTAAGTTTGAAAGGAATTATAGAAAGACTCCTGGGGGCTCATCTAAAGGCTACAGTGTCTGGAGAGGGCAGGGCGAGAGGATGTACAGGGAAGCATGGAATCATCTAATCCCAGAGAAGGAAGGGCTCTAGGAGTAAATCTAGTCTTACCTTCCAGCTTAAGCCACACAGAAATCTATATGGAAGAGTCCCCTACAAAGCCTTTATTCATTCAGCGCATGTTCTTTGAGCACCGACTAAATGACAGGCCCTGCGCTGGATGTTGGGAAACAGTGGTGAGCAAAACCCTCAAGCCACTTATAGTTTAGTGACAGACTGTAGTGAAATACTCACAATAATACAGCTGTGAGTGGGCATAGCGCCACCAAGGGATGGAAACGGAGCTCTGACAGTATGTAGGGTAGGGTGGGGCTACCTTGCTTCCTGAAGGCGTGGAAGAATATTCTAGGCCCTGAGGTGAGAAGGAGCCTGGTGTAGTCAGCGCCAAATGAGAGGAGGTTGCCATGAGCTGAGGCTGGCAAGGCGTGTGGAGACCAGCCACTCTCAGGGTTGTGGGCCTTGTTAAAGGTCTTGGCCTTTATCCAAAAATCAGTGGAAGCCACTGCAGTTTTTAAGCCAGAGAGTGACACAATCAGATTTGCATTTTACAAAGGTCCCTCATCTACAGTATGGAGAATCAACTGGACTGGGCATGAATGGATGTGCGAAGACTAGTTGGGCGGCTATTATAAATGGTTCCCAGTGAGGAATTAGGGACCTGGACTACATGGTGGCAGAGGTAAAATCAAGCTGAAAACCCACGGGGTGTTAATTCTATGTCCAGAGATGTACGTGCATCATCTGATTTAACTCACAGTGTGAGACCTATGAGATGAGTCCTACTGTCATCCCCATCAGGTAACTGATGAAACTGAAGCTTGGAGAGGTTAAGAAACTCACTCAAGTTGTTAAGCTGTGGTTGAGGGTGGGAAAAAGAGGGGTGAAGGATGACCCAGCGGGCCCCCCAGACAGAATTTGAAAACTCCCAGGGGAAAAAAAAAAAAAAACAGGCTGAAAGGAAATAGGATGTAATCTATGAGCCTGGACCAGGAGGCTGGGCGATCTGATTTGAATCTCAGATCTGTCACTTACCTTCTTTGTCTGGATGACATTCTTTGTCTCTTCTAACTCTAAGGCTCTAGGATGATTCTATGACTTTGGAAAAGTCATTCGATCTCTCAGGATGTCTGTTTTCTCCTCAGTAAAACAAGGCTAATACCTCTCAGCTGAGATGATACATATGCACGTGTGTTGTAGACTTTAAAGAGATTTACAGATGTAAGTCATTACTAGAATGACATCCAGATCCTTGGATGAGAGCAGTCCACTCATTCAGGGCAATTCTCCACGTCAGAATGGGTTTCTTCATCTTGATGTGTGTTGGTTCACAAACTGGCCTCTGTACACGTACAGCAAGGAGAGAGGAAAGACAGAGCAGACCGCTCCAGATTGCTAGGCGGCACGTTTAATAAACAAGGGAACGTACTTAGAAGGCTTGTCTCAGGCGGCTGCCAGATGAATAGATCTCTGCACCTGCCCACCAGAATCTTAAAGTTTATATAGAGGGCTTACTGGGCTCAGTCATGTATCCCATCCAGATGGCCTCAACAAACCTTACTCTTTCAAGGCCATGTCCTTGGAACAGCTTCCACTGTGGGAATGGTGGGCAGAATGTACATTCCAAGGACAGGGGAGGGGGTGAGGAGCCTCTGATTACCTGGGTGCAGCTTGTGGGTCAACCAGTGGTCACATCCTCTCCATGACCTCCTCCAACAATCTGAGATCAACTTCTCATATCTTCTTCCTTCCACTCTGATCTAGTTGCTATTGCATGTTAAACCTGACCACACTGCCTCTCACTCATGACAGAGCTTCAAGCACTGGGGCAGCCACTCTGCCTCCGTTGGGCCGTCTCTTAACGCAGGACACCAGTCGCTCCTTTAAGAGCACCTCAGCTGGATTCTGCCCTTCGGCCCCTCTGGAGATTCTCTGGTTTTGAAGTGCCTGGGCTAAAATGTGGCCCTCAAAGACGAACGCAAGACCCCTGCTGCTGTCTGACAAGCCCTAAGTATGGTGGACTCAGCTCCTACTTAGTCCCCACTCTCCACTGCTTGCCTTGCAGCATGCAACAGTTCAGATCACACACTACCAGGCTGGCAGAGGGCTCCGATGTGCATCTGAGGAACAAATTCATTTTCACATGACCTCCTCCTGCTTTCCCCAAAGGATGCATGCTACCCAGTTTTACAAGATTTAAAGAAAATACAATGTATAAAATACAGGGCTTTTTAAATACGGGACCAGATGGCTTCACAGGTGAATTCTACCAAACAATTAGAGAAGAGTTAACATCTATCTTCCTGAAAATATTCCAAAAAATTGCAGGGGACTGAATACTTCCAAACTCATTCTATGAGGCCACCATCACCCTGATACCAAAACCAGACAAAGATATCACAAAAAAAGATTAATAGCACTGATGAACAAAGACGCAAAAATCCTCAACAAAATACTAGCAAACTGAATCCAACAATACATTAAAAGGATCATACACCATGATCAAGTGGGATTTATCCCAGGGATGCAAGGATTTTTCAATATCTGCAAATCAATCAATGTGATACACCACATTAACAAACTGAAGAATAAAAACCATATGATCATCTCAATAGATGCAGAAAAAGCTTCTGATAAAATCCAACGTCCATTTATGATAAAAACTCTCCAGAAAGCAGGCATAGAGGAAACATACCTCAACATAATAAAGGCCATATACAACAAACCCACAGCTAACATCATACTCAATGGTGAAGAGCTGAAAGCATTTCCTCTAAGATCAGGAACAAAACAAGGACGTCCACTCTCACCAACTTTATTCAGCATAGTTTTGGAAGTCCTAGCCACAGCAATCAGACAAGAAAAAGATCTAAAAGGGATCCAAATTGGAAGAACACGAAGTAAAACTGTCACTGTTGGCAGATGACATGATACTATATATAGAAAATCCTAAAGATGTCAGTAAAGAACTACTAGAGCTCATCAATGAATTCGGTAAAGTTGCATGATACACAATTCATATACAGAAATCTGTTGCATTCCTATACACTAACAATGGAATATCAGAAAGAGAAATTAAGAAGGCAGTCCCATTTACCATCACATCAAAAAGGGTGAAATACCTGGGAATAAACCTACCTAAGGAGGCAAAAGGCCTGTACTCCAAAAACTGTAAGATGTTGATGAAAGAAATTGAAGATTACACAATCTTTCCACAAGTTGGAAAGATATGCTGTGTTCTTGGATTGGAAGAATCAATATTGTTAAAAATACCATACTACCCAAGGCAATCTACAGATTCAGTGCAATCCCTATCAAAATAACCAGTGACATTTTTCACAGAACTATAACAAATAATTTTAAAGTTTGTATGGAAACACATAAGACCCTGTATAGCCAAAAAGAAAGAACAGAAAGAAGAACAGAGCTGGAGGAATCATGTTCCCTGACTTCAGACTATACTACAATGATAGAGTAATCAAAAGAGTATGATACGGGCACAAAAACAGACACATAGATCAATGGAACAGGATAGAGAGCCCAGAAATAAACCCATGCACTTATGGTCAATTAATCTACAACAAAGAAGGCAAGAATACACAATGGAGAAAAGACAGTCTCTTCGATAGGTGGTGCTGGGGAAACTGGACAGCTCCATTTAAAAGAATGAAATTAGAACATTATCTAACACCTTATACAAAAATAAACTCAAAATGGATTAAAGACCTAAATGTAAGACTGGATACTCTTAAAATTCCTAAAGGAAAACATAGATAGAACTCTCTTAGACATAAATCACAGCAATATTTTTTTGCACAGCAAAGGAAACCATAAACAAGACAAAAAGACAACCCTCAGAATGGGAGAAAATATTCGCAAACGAATCAACAGACAAAGGATTAATCTCCAAAATATATAAACAGCTCATGCAGCTCAATATTAAACAAACAACCCAATCCAAAAATGGGCAGAAGACCTAAATAGACATTTCTCCAAAGAAGACATACAGATGGCCAAGAAGCATATGAAAAGCTGCTCAACATCACTAATTATTAGAGAAATGCAAATCAAAACTACAATGAGGTGTCACCTCACACCAGTTAGAATGGGCGTCATCAGAAAATCTACAAACAACAAATGCTGGAGAGGGTGTGGAGAAAAGGGAACCCTCTTGCACTGTTGGTGGGAATGTAAATTGATACAGCCACTATGGAGAACAGTATGGAGGTTCCTTTAAAAACTAAAAATAGAATTACCATATGATCCAGCAATCCCACTACTGGGCATATACCCAGAGAAAACCATAATTCAAAAAGACACATGCACCCCAATGTTCATTGCAGCACTATTTACAATAGCCAGCTCATGGAAGCAACCTAAATGCCCATCGACAGACGAATGGATAAAGAAGATGTGGTACATATATACAATGGAATATTACTCAGCCATAAAAAAGAACGAAATTGAGTCATTTGTTGAGACGTGGGTGGATCTAGAGACTGTCATACAGAGTGAAGTAAGTCAGAAAGAGAAAAACAAATATCGTATATTAACGCATGTATGTGGAACCTAGAAAAATGGTACAGATGAACCGGTTTGCAGAGCAGAAGTTGAGACACAGATGTAGAGAAGAAACGTATGGACACCAAGGGGGGAAAACCGCGGTGGGGTGGGTATAAAAAAAAATAAAAAAACAAAACACCCCCAAACAAATCAGTTAAAAAATGGGCAGGTCCACGAGCAGCAATGAAGACCCAGTGCAGCCAAAAAAAAAAAAAAAAAAAAAAAAATGGGCAGAAGGACTGAATGGACATTTATCCAAAGAGGAAATGCAGATGGCCAACAGGCACATGAAAAGATGTTCAACATCACTAATCATCAGGGAAATGCAAATCGAAACCACAATGAGATATCACCTGACCCTATCAGAATGGGGGGTCAAAAAGAACACAAATAACAAATGTTGGCAAGGATGTGGAGAAAAGGGAACCCTCATACACTGTTGGTGGGAATGTAAATTGGTGCAGCCACTGTGGAGAACAGTTTGGAGGTTTCTCAAAAAACTAAAAATAGAACTACCAGTTTTCTAGTCATAGACCCAGCAATTCCACTCTTGGGTGTATATCTGAAAAAAACAAAAACAGTAATTCAAAAAGATGCATGCACCCCAGTGTTCACAGCAGCATCGTTTACAATTGCCAAGGTATGGAAGCAACCTAAGTGTCCATCAACAGATGAATGGATAAAGAAGATGTGAGATATATATATGTGTATACACACACACACACACACACACACACACACACACACACAGATACAATGGAATCCATTTGCAGCAACATGGATGGGCTTGGAGGGCATTATGCTAAGTGAAATAAGTCACACAGAGAAAGACAAATACTGTATGATATCACTTACATGTGGAACCTAAAAAATACAGCAAACTAGTGAATAAAACAAAAAAGAAGCAGACTCACAGATATAGAGAACAAACTAGTCGTTACCAGTGCAAGAGGGGGAATATGGGGTGGGGGAGTGAGAGGTACAAACTATTGGGTGTAATATAGGCTACAAGGATGTATTGTACAACATGGGGAATATAGCCAATATTTTGTAATAACTATAAATGGAGTGTAACCTTTTAAAATTGTAATTTTTTTTTAATTTTTAACAATTTTTAAAAAATTTTACAAAGAGAAAAAAATGCAGAGCTTTTTAGATGATCCAAATAAGTCATAATGAAAGCATACAGGCAAACCTCATCCTTCCCCTCATTGCCAAAGTCATGTGGCTTAATTTCATTTTTCAAAATTTCTCATAATTTGTGAAAGAAGGTTTTATTTGAAATTTGAGAATAGAAAGGTAAATTGGGGGCAGGGCATAGGAATGAAGAATGATGGGAAAAGTTTCAGCTGACTTTTATGGATAGTGGAAAAAGTTCATTTAAAAAATGTGATGCTATTTTCCAATATCACCTCAAAAATGAGTTCCAATGTTTGGAACTTCAAACTTAATACTGAGTCCTCAATAAAATGAATGTGTTGTCTAAGTCAAAAAATAAAAAGTGAGAGAACTCATTCCCTTGTTTCCATCAGAGAATTCCTTCTTTTCAACCTGAATTTGAGAAGGGAACATTTACGGTGTCCAAGTAGGTGGAAATACTTCAGATTTTTTTTTTTTTTTTTTTTTGGTCACTGATGCTTGCCACAGATCTACTAACTAGAAACCAAGATATTTGATTAAATTTTTGCCCAATGGAGTCCTTAGGTAGTTATAGAGGAGGTGTACATAAAACCAACTGTAGTAGGCAGTACTTCTCACTACAACATAAAACCCAGATACAAGTAATGAAAAATTCCCTTTTGCTTCACATCCCAACATGCTGTCTTCACATTAGGAGATTTTGTGTGTGCTTTCTCTTCTCCGCTGGTAAGATTATGACATTTTCTCTTCCATTCATTCAAGATTTAATAACTCTAAGTACAGTCAGTATGCCACTTCTGAGGGCAAAGGCTCCGTTTCATATGCTTCTGGCCTACTGAATAGACTTCTTGGAGGAGACGCCAAAAATGCGTGATGCTAACTCAGCTGAAATAAAACAACTGTCTCAGAAAAGTGAGCATAAACCAGTCCTTCTGGCCTTTGCAATTTAAGTTATAGAGTCACTGCCTTTGAAATTGGGCTGGGGAAGGCTGTAGGCCTTGACCCTTCAAGGTGGTTTTCCCTGGACAGTCCCAGAAAGGGGCTCATCAGGGAGAGGCTGGATTTCAGATGACCCCAAAGCCAGGTGACCCCCATTTCACACAGGGCAGATTCTCACCAATAAGTTGGGTACTGGGACTCAAGCTACATTTACCCATAGAAACATCAGGACTAAATACCTAACTCATTAATTAATTAATCAATTCACTAAACACTTGCTGAGAATATATCATGGTCATCCTTTCAAAGCCCGTGATCCACAATGCATCTCATCTGGAACTGGAAGGGTTTTCAGAAGCTGTCCACACAGCTAATACTTGGCCAAGTCTCCCCAGGGGCCTAAGTGATATTTGAAGAAAGCTGCCGTGTTTCCCTTGTACCTTTGCTTTTTTAAGCTAAACATATAAAGGTAACCAACACGACAGTGGTTTTCAGACCCTTTTCTCAGTAGGGACGTCAGTCCTGAAATATGGAGGTTGGACTTTATCATAAATGCCCTGTACTAATGCAGAGAATGCCTGACCTTTAGTGCCCCTTCTCCTGGGACTCTGCTCTAGGAAGGCAGCCTAGAAACATGTGCTTCGGGATGTGACATCAGACTGTGGGATCACGTTCAGTTGGGCAACTCACACTTAGGGACACATTAAGAGCAAAATATCTGAGACAGCCCCCCAGTAGCTCTGATAATTACCCGTATCAAGGAGAATTCAAAATGTGATGATGGGAAAGGGAAGAAGGGAATAAACAGTTATTGGAAGTCTGCCATGTGCCAGGAAATCACGCTAAACACTTTAGGTACCTAACCTACTTTACTGTCACAGGGATCCTGGGAAGCAAGTATCATTTTAGTTCCTGTGGGTACCTGTTTTGAGAAGAGTCTGACTGCAAATAACAGACAAACTGACCAACAAAGACTTAAAAGATAGGGATCTATTTGAATTGCAGCTTATTTTGCAAGCTTGGAGGTGGGCAGCCCGGTGCTTGGGAACCCTGTGAGGCGATTAGAGGAGGGTTCTTTCCTCTTTCTGTTCAGCCATCCTTAGTGTATAGGCTTCATCCTCATGTTTGTCACCTTACGGTTACGGGGTGGCTTGCTGTCCCTCCAGGCATTGTACCCAGGTTCTAGGGGAAAGAAGATAAAAGGCAAAGGGAGAAGTTCATGGCAGCCCAGGCTGTCCTTTAGAGACAACCTTCTATCAGCTGTACTCAGTGGTTTCTCCTTACAGCTCATGGCCAGTATCAGATGGGAGAGTGGAAATGAAAAATTTTATCTGGGCACTTTTCAGCTCCAAACAAAATCAGGGTTTTATTGGTTAAAAAAAAAAAAAACAGGAAATGGATATGGGGTAAGCAGCAACAGTCTGCTGCTCTGTGTTACAAATGAGAAATCAGGCCAAGAGACATGAAATAACTGTTCACGTCCACACAGCTGGAAAATGGTTGAGCTGAGATTTGAAGGAGGCTCCTCCAGGTCTAAGCTCTCGCTCTTTCCATTGTGCCTCGTGGCCCTCGAACACAGTACAAATGGATGTCCCTTTCTAACATGGTCAGGAAGCAGGTCTTTTCTTGCTTCAGGTCATTTTACAGATAGGGAAATGGAGGCACAGGGAGGTTAGAAGATTTACATAACAGAGGGTTTGAACCCAAGCAGTCACTATAAAGAGGAAATGTAGTAGTAGCAGCATTAGTCTGAAAACTTAATGTCTCTAAGTACCAGAGAGAGAGAGGGCAAGAGAGAGAGAGAGAGAAAACAGGAGAAAAGGAAAGAAATGTGAATTAACATATTAACATGAGCAGGAATGAGAAAACAGACATGAAGAGGATTGATAGCAGCTCTACCTGGGCCATGAGCTGCTTCTAGCCACCAGCCTATCAAGGGGGTGGGTGATGGGGGCAGTGATCTTGACACTCAACCTGGGACTTACAAGAAAGATTGATATAAGGATATCGACTGATATATTAAAAATATATGTGGTTAATTATTGAAACCCTGTGAGTGGTTTCAAGGTTCTTCAGATTGTGTGCATTAAGTTGAGTTTCCAAAGAAACTCATTTTTGGCTTTAACATTTTCAATGTATTGACCCTTACAGATTTAGTTTAGAGCAGAAATACCAAAAGCTGAGTGGAGCCCACTGATCAATTTGTCCTCCAAAGTGGTGCCCTTGCAGAGACAGATGACCTAGTAAAAACAGGTGTTTATTTGGTGAGAACTTAGTGATCAGTGCTTCACATTTGTCATCTCATTTCATCTTTACCCATCTCTGGGGAAAGATTTCTTGTTTTTCTCACTTTTCAAGTGAGAACGCTGAGGTTCAGTGAAGTGACTTGCCCCAAACATACATGTGTGCCAGGGGCAGGGCTGGGGCTGTGATCTGGGCCCCCCTGAACCCACCCCCAGCGGCCTGTCTGCGGGGAACTCGGGCGGGGACCAGTAGACTTACTAGTAGATAAACCCCTAAATGCACTCGTGCCGCTGAATTTTTGAAGCTAAGTGAAGGATATTACATTCCTTTCTCCTCATTTATATTTTGTTAATTCAGCCCAACATTTTAGCCGGTCGAGATATTTTTAGACTAGCACACCAGTGCAATTCTGAGGATTAAGCTACTCTAATTCCATTGCACTTTCCTACATCTGGCAGAGGGGGCATACCTTTATGTAAAATTAAAAGCCAATGAAAGTTAAAAAATCTTTTTTAAAAAAAAAATTGTCAATAAATCTGCTTTCTTCCAGTTGTTCACAAATGAAACATGCTGTGCTGGTTTCTGAAAACCAAGACTCCTGGAGAGAAATTTATGACTTCAAAACAAAATTTAGGAGTTGAGGGATTTAGCAGTTTGCAAGGAGCACAGAGCTAAGCCTGTGAGAAAGGCTGTTCAAAATGTCCTGGCCTGAAGGGCCAGGGTCTCTTTCAAAAGTCCCCGAAGAGGCTCGTAAGCATCTGAAAGGGTGCAAATGGGGAGAGAGCATTTTGAAGACATCTTTCCACTGGGAACTGGCGCTGGCCAGATTGTGCGTTTTCCCACACAAATGTGCTCACCCTTCTGTGAGCCAGGCATTTCCTGTGCACCGCGGGTTTTGTTATCCTTCCTTCTTCTTTTTTTCCTTCTCAGGGAATTATCCCAGATTTGTAGCCAGCCGTCTCTGCCATATTTTCTCTCAGAGCTTAGTCACACACACTCCCATATATGGGAATCCTTATCACATAGCTAACTCCCCAGCTAGGACATTTTATAGGAATTGTTTAGTGCATTGTGGGCTTTCTAAACTAAGTAATCCTCAGGATGGAATGGCAACAACAGGAGCAAGCATGGGTGTGTGTGTGTCTGTGTTTCAATAGCCTTTTTTGCTGCTAAAGCATATTTGACACATTTAAACTCAAGGTTTCATCCCCTTCAGTAGTTTTTGGATTGCAAAGTGAATTTTAAACTATTTAGAAAGGAATCTGCATTTATTGCCTAGGAGTAAAGTTGCAAGGCACGATGGGAGATTTTTTTCCCATAATAAAGGGTTTCAAATCCCCTCCACATTTGGACACTTTCTCTGCCTAGGCAGCAACAGCATACGGTTAGAGAGAATTGCTCAGTCACAGGGTAGTCCAGCTTAAATAAACAGAAATAAAATGAGCGTCACAGAGTGGTCTTTTAGCAGATTTTCTTGCCTTGTGAGGAGTGCAGAAAGGCAAACACGAAATGCTATGGCTCTCATACAGTTATGCAATGAATTATGCTGTTCAGAGAATTTGCACATCTTTTTTCCCTTGGGCAACCTAATTCCTCTTACCAGAAACCTGAGATTCCAAAGGACAAGTCATTTGCTTGATAATACACAGCTAATAACACTCCCCATTCAAAAACTCCAATTGTCTTTGTTGTTCAAGTCCAAACTCCTTAGCACAGAATTTAAGGTTTAACAAACATTTAATAAGCATCTATACAGTCAGGTACCTGTGGTTAGGCACCATGAGGGGCAAAGGTGAATAAGACTGGCTCTTGGAGAGCTGTAATATAAGGGAGGAATCTGTCATCAAACAAATAATTAATTGCAGCAATATAAGTGTCTTAGCCAGCTCGGGTTGCTATAACAAAGTACCGTAGACTGGGTGGCTTTATTGGTCACAGTTCTGGAGGCAGGGAAGTCCAAGATCAAGGTGCCAGCAGATTCAGGTCCTGGTGAAAGCCTGCTTGTTGGCTTGTAGACAGACAGACACACTTCTAGCTATGTGCTCACATGGCCTATGCCCTGTGCATGCGTGTGAAGAGAGATTGAGATCTCTCTCTTTCTCCTCTTAAAAGGGCACTAATCTCATCTTGAGGGTCCTACTTTCATGACTATCACCTCTTGTTGGACCCACCTCTAAATACCATCACTTTGGTGGTTAGGGCTTCATCAGATGAATTTTGCAGGCCACAAACATTCAGCCAATCACAATAAGCAAGTGAATGAGGAAGGATGATCTGGGATAGAGATTTGAAAACCCATCCTTCCCAATGGTCCCTCACTTGTTCCTGGGTCTATGAATAGCTTCCTTCCCGTTGATGCATCAGGGAAACAAAAGGTAGAACATCTTACATCACTTAGATAGGAGGATGTGTGTGCGCTTGTCTGTTAGACTTTCAACCACAAGGTTAAAAGAGGGGCAGAACTGTGAGTGAGGCTGGGGAGAAGGGGGTGAGGAGGGGCTGGCAGGGAAGACCAACACAAGGTCATTGACAATGACCCTGGAAGGTACTTCCCAAATTTCCTTCAGCGAAGACGGTCTGTTTGTACATTTCAGTCAACATTTTGGACACAGAATATATGCTTTTTTCTGAGATGTCCGAAATCTTGAGACCCTCTCCAAAGCCAGATCCCCAGGGCCAGGGGGATAGTTAATATATAAGTGAGATTGACCTCCCGGAGTGGTAAGAACTCTCTTCTATAATCAGTGCCAGGTTCCGTGAGTCAGGGTTGCCTTCATGCCTGTGTGCTGTTGGCCTGGGGAGGAGAGTATTTGCTTTGCTCCAGGAGTAACTTGACTCCAGGCCTGTCCACATGTGCAGAGTCCTGAAGTGGGCAAGTGTCTGTGCTCGGGGTAAAGCAGACGGACCCAACAGTTTGGCGGCCAGTCCCCCGGTCTGGAGCCCGGCCCCGCTAACGCCCTCAGGGTGCAGTGACGCCAACCTTTGGTGTGAGGACCCTTTGCCCCTTGTGCTCCATAGGCTTGGAGAGTTTCAAAAACAGTTTGAAATAGTTGGATCACCGCATACAATTTTTCTTGGAAGTAAAATGCTGAGAAATTGTACTGTTTGATCAAGTCAGAAGGACACAAGTTAGCTGTTTTCCTTGAAAGGCCCAGCGCTGTGTCCTCCATTCCTCCTCTCTCCCCTTCTTCTCTCCCTTCCTTTCACTTTGATGGAACACCTGCCATGTGCTGGCACGGCCCTAAGCACAGAAGTACACACTGAGGCATGGCATGACACCGCTCCTCTTTGTTCTAGAAATATTTATCGTATGTGCCAGGCACTATGCTATGTTATGCATTAAACAGGAAACACAGATTCTGCATCATCAGTATATAGTCTAGTAGGACTGGTGTTGAATAAGCACTGAGGAGCATTGCAAGTGAAAAGAATAGGGTTCCGTGAAGGTGTATAACAGGGGGACTGAATTGCATTTAGGGGATCAAGCAGTTCATGTTCTAGAGCATGAGCATGCAGAAAGTGTTTAAAACATGCTTTTAAGTAAGTAGGCTCTGTTTTTTAGTTTACATTCCATCTTCCTAAAGTTGGCAATCAGATTAATACTAAAAAATCTATTTAATCAAGTTATTTTGATTACATGAGCCAAGCAACCAGTCTGATAAATGAATTAGTTGCCCAAGAGTTAGGCAGACTTAGTCTTGGAATGATTGGCCTTTTGAAATAGGTCTACTCAAGACGGATTATTTAAACTTCCTAAGCTCATGTAGCAGTGGTAGTTGGCAGAATTCTAAGCGGGGGTCCCCAATCCCCACCCTCCCCCCCACCCCCAGTATCTACCTTCTCCTAGTTATTCAGTCAAACACTAAGCTAGGTACTGTTGCAAAGGGATTTTGCAGATGTAATTAAGGTGTCAAATCAGTTGACTTTAAGATCAGGAGATTATCCTGGGGCCAGGGCTGATCTAATCAGATGAACCCTTAAAAGGACCTGGGCTCTTCCTCGTGAAAAAGACTCGATGAGTGAGACAGATTCAACACTGGCTGGCTTGAAGATGGAGGGGACCGTGTGGCAAAGGATGTGAGTGGCCTTTAGGAGCTGAGAGCAGCCACCAAAGAAATGGGGACCTCAGGTGTACACCACAAGGAACTGAATACTCTACAACCACGTGACTTTGGAAGATGACCTTGAGCTACCAAGGAGAACAAAACCTCGTGGACACCTTTTAACCTTGTGAAATCCTGAGCAGAGAAGCCAGTCGTGCCGAGCACAGCCTTCTGACTTATAGCACTGTGAACTCACAGATGAGGGCTGTTTTAAGCCGTTAAGTCTGTGATAACTTGCTGCATGGCAAGAAATAGAAAACCAGTGCAGCAGCTATGTTTCCCTGTTCAGCATCTTTTCCTTCAACTCCTAATAATATACTCAAATCTTCCTGACAACACAGACTGGGCAAACGACGAGGCAGACCATCATATCTCCTGCCTCTGGGCATGGTGACTGACTCAGGTGTCGGGCGGTGACCCAGGCTGTGCAGTCAGTGTCTTGACCTGACTTACCTGAAGAAGAGAGCTAATTTTCCTTTCTGGTCCTACGCTGCAGAAATGTGAGCCCAGAGCTGTCCATAGCCATGTTCCTCACGACATGGTGAAACTGGTCTAGCCCTTGACACCCAAAGGGCATGGAGAGTCCTGATGGAGTTTGAGTCCCTGAATCCATTGTCCTTTGTCACCTGACCCACGTTCTTTCAGCGATTTGGTTACATGAGCCAAGGCTCCCCCTTTCCAGTTAAGCTAAATCACGTTCAGCTTTTGTCATTGGCGGCCAGAGTCCTGAACAACACAGCTAGGAGTCAAGAACAGTTAACTGGAAGATACCAGTTCTGCTTGTTAGACAATATCAAAGCATAGAAATACCTCTTTGCACATAACCTGGGTTTTGTTTTGTTTTTAATCAGTGCTGAAGGTCATCACCTGATAGCAAAAATACTAAACGCTAGCTCAATCTTCGTATTATTAGCTACCTTAGATGTCATCTGGTTAAGGTTCCTCATTTTCTACATGCAGAAGCTCAGGCCCAGAGAGGAGAAGCTAATTAGGAAGTGAGTGGGTCATTCCAGAATCACTGGATAAAAATGACCCAGGTTGAATGAAAAATGATGCTGCTTGCATCTAGTTTTTCTCTTCTGCTTTCCATGGTTACTTGGCTAGTTCTGCCACCATTCCAGACTGTTTTCCTCAAGTTTTAAAAAATTGTGTCTAGTGAATGCTGTGACTCTCCAGATCCTTGTGGTTTAATTTCAAATGAAACCTTCCAGTCTCTGAAACTCTGATGATATCTCGTTGATCAGGATGATTTTTACTTGATTCTACTAAGAAAGGTGTAAAACTGCATCTTCCGGTACAGGCTGTTAGAAGCTTAGCTCCAGCACAGCTTATCTTTGTGAAGATTGTATGGAGATAAATTCATAAATGATTATCTCCCTTGAGTACAAATATAAGTTGTTTCCATAGATACCTGTTCACAAAACTAATGAAACAAGTGTTTTCCAAAACCTGCTTGAATGACACCTCTGACATATGAACTTATTAACTTCTTATTTCACTTGACTGCTAGAGCTGGCAGGGGTCTAAGAGATCATTAGACCCAGCCTCTCATTGTTCAGACAAAGACAATGGGCTCCAGAGAGGAGGAGGGTCTTGCTCAAGATCAGATTCTATTTTTAAAACATCAATAAGCAGTCTGCAATGCCTTTAAAAGAGATGAATGGATAGAATTTTTTTTCTTTAAAACTTGCAATTTCTGCATATACACCAAAAAAGGAGCAAAAAAATATAAAGATCACCCACCATTTGGATTTTACAGCAACTTGGGAAAGATTTGTTTCCAAAATTAAGAAAAATCTTAACAATAAGATATAATAAAATGACCTATTTGTTATAAATCTAAACATTGGGAGAGAAGGATTGCTTTTCATTATGAAAATTGATACCAATTTATTTTTAAATATTTAGAAAATTTTAAACTGTAGAAAGAAATAAGCAGGAAAAATGATCATAATTTTCATTACTCAACAAAACCACACTTCAACATTTCCAGTGTTTTTTCTTTCAATCTTTTTTTTATATGTATAGGAAATTTAGGAGGATGACAGTCACAAATATTTTCCCATGTTATTACATCTTCTTTATAAATATCTACTAAGTGCATGTGAAATGTTTTTCTTTTGCAACTTGCT
Source organism: Eschrichtius robustus (assembly GCF_028021215.1). Lineage (NCBI taxonomy): Eukaryota > Metazoa > Chordata > Mammalia > Artiodactyla > Eschrichtiidae > Eschrichtius > Eschrichtius robustus. The sequence continues at coordinate 46,774,545 of NC_090840.1, read as the reverse complement.
GTTCTATTATGGAAATGCTGGGTTTTAAAATAACCTTACAATGAGCATCTTCATGTATAAATATCCTTTTCCATATTTAGGATGATTTTCTTATTCCTCATAAATGGAATTTCTGGGTCTGTCTTATAGTAGGTGCTTAGCTCAATAGATATTCATGAACAGAGTGAAATAAGTATATTAATCAAAATAGGTGAGGTGTGCCATGGTAAAAGCAGCTCTAGTATCTCAATGGCCTAACAAAATAAGAATTTACTTCCTAGACATACAAAATCAGCTTTGGGTTCAGGTTACCCTCTGAAGCTGCCGTCTTCCTTCTGTGGATTCAGCAATCCAGGCTGTTCAGTCTTTTGGCTCCAACTTCCCAACGGGGGCCTCTTCTGTGATCACATCTTCAGAGGAAGGCTCCTAAGTGCTTCAGTCCAGAAGTAACACACATCACCTCTGCCCATAACCCAATGGGCAGAACTAGTTACACAGCTAGTTCTGACTCCAAGGAGGTGAGGCAGCGTGAGGAGGTGTGATCTTCCTATGCCTAAGAAGGAGGTGATTGCTTTCCTATGACGTCACCATCGATCCCCATGAGAAAGTCCTTTCACTATACTTAATTACTATACTCATTGGGTATTACTCCATTTAGAAAGTATTTGCTCTAGTGATGGACAAAAAAAAATTTAATTTTCATTCCTTTGATTACCTCAAGATTGACTTTTTCTTGTATTAATTAGTTCATTCATTAAATCAATCATTCAACAAATATTTACTTAATAGGTGACTCAGCACTGACCCAGGCACTGGGGCTGCAATGGTGAACACACAGACATGGTCCCTTCCTCACGGTCCTTGTAATCAATGACTAGTGAGAGTTCCTCTTTTATGAATTGTCTGTATAATACCCTTGACTGTTTATATTGAGTTCTTTGTGTTTTTCTCATTGAATTTCTTGACTTCTTTATACAGTGAAGAGAGCAACTCTTTGTTGTATTTACTGCAAATGTTTTCTTCAGTTTGCCTTTCAGTCTTAATTTTGGTGGTGTTTTCTCTTTTTTACAGAATTTTGAAATTACCTATTTAAATCCATTGGATCCTTTCCCTTATGATTTCTTCTCTTGCTTTTAGGCTTAGAAAATAAATGGTTAAAACTACTTATATCCAGAAAAATGGTTATTTCTGAGTTTTCTTATAATTTTTCTCTTGCTGGAAACCACCTTGTGAGAAAACACACACATATGACACATATAATTATATTTATAATTATAGTATAATAATTATGTTATTCTTTTTATCATTTCAACTGAATAGAATTATATATATTAATTATATTATATATCAAATATATGTATGCCTGTTTTCTCACAAGAGAAAAATTATAAGATTCAGAAATATATATATTATATATACTCAAAAAGACATATTACATATAATTATACATTTTATGTGTGTGTTATATATGATTGCATTATGTAATATATGTATGTGTGTGTTTTCTCGTAAGGTGGTTAATATATATAATTGTATATATTAATTATATGCTATGTAATTTATAAACATATACATATAAAATTCAGTGCAGAATCCAAGATGCCACGTGCAGATTATGAGCATAAATTTCCCTTCAGTAGATCCCATGCCCTCTCACCTCTTCTGTTAGTACAACCTTTTCTCCTCTTGGGGTTCCTACTCTCTCTCACCTCCAGCTTCCCCATTATATTTCTATAGTGTTTTCCTCTCAGCAACCTGTCCCCTTTGAGGTATTAACTCACAAAAAATGAAGACCTTACTTCTGTTGTGGGGGGGATTGTGTTTTAATTGGGGCTTCCAGCCCTTTAACTGACAATGATTAATTTTCAAAAGAGAAATTTCAGGCAGTGTGACAGTCATTGGGGGGGAGATTTTGAGCCAGGAACTCCTGACTTGTCTCTTCAAACCACACCACAAGATCTGCCTTAAGTGGCACCTACCAAAATCTCATGTTCTTCTCCCACGCTGACATGAAATCCAGAGTCAGCTGTCATTTGCTCACCCTGTATAAGGTTAGCTCCCCTCAGATGGCTGCTTTTCACATTATTTATCTTTTCCCCAAAGACTAGCTTCCTCTCCTGGCTACCATACTTCTATTATTAGCTCTAACACTGAGGCCCAGAATCTCAGTCACTTCCAGCCCCATGGTTCATTCGCTGTCCCCCAACACCATTCAGACATCCCTCTGTGTTTCCGTACTCTGGAAACATCTTTCACTGGGACGCTGGTCCACTTATCCAGCGCCTTGCAGGCACGGTCAGTAGTAACCCTTGCTCTTCTGAATCCACAGAGGACCTGTGTCTCTGCCAGGGCTCTCCAAAGTGGGGTGTCTATGGCGATCCTTTGGGGTGCGAGAAAGTAGTGGAATTTTTGCTTATAAAATTTCAACTTTTAAAACACCCATTTTTTGTGTGTTTTTACATGGACATAGTATATTCATTTAGAAGTATATGACCAATTTTGGGGACTTCCCTGGTGGCTCAGTGGTTAAGAATCCGCCTGCCAATGCAGGAGACATGGGCTTGAGCCCTAGTCTGGGAAGATCCCACATGCCGCAGAGCAACTAAGCCCATGTGCCACAACTACTGAGCCTGTGCTCTAGAGCCCACGAGCCACAACTACTGAGCCCACGTGCCACAACTGCTGAAACCCATGTGCCTAGAGCCCGTGCTCTGCAACAAGGGAAGCCACAGCAATAAGCCCGGGCACCACAACAAAGAGTAGTCCCCGCTCGCCAGAACTAGAGAAAAGCCCATGTGCAGCAACAAAGACCCAATGCAGCCAAAAATTTAAAATAAATAAATTAATTAATTTAAAAAAGAATAAACAGTCCTTAGTCTGAGAAACAGCTGGAGACAGTGTATGAAGGTAAGCTGAAACATTCTGCGTGAGGGGATGCATTGATGCTTGCTTTGTTTCAATGAACTGGTCACATTATTGAGTCAGAGAGAAATCCTCCCTTCCCATGTTTAAAAGTTGGAAGCTTATCTCTATCTGCTTCTCCAAAAACTGCTTTAAACACATCAGTTTTAGACATGTCGTATGCACATGTTTGGTCCCAGAGATATGGAAAAGTACTAGAAAAAAATTCACGGGATAACTTGAACCTCCAAAGAAAATATTCGACTTCACTGGGCACATATGCTCAGTCTCTGCCACCTCCCCCATCTCTTTCCTGTTGGTGACTCCTTCCCCTCATCTGTACTGCTGTCTGTCTCCCCACCTTTGGATTCTGCCCTCCACGGCATTTTGCTGTTTTTGCTCTGGATCTGTAGCTCACTGCCAGGGGCTGGTGAACAAAGACTGTCCTCCACCTCCTCTGCTCAACGTGTCTGTGTTGCTTCAATCCTAGAACCCACTTAAACCCGCTCAGGCCCTTCCTTAGCTGCCATCACCCACGGCTCTAGTGGGTGGGTGCTGTGAGGAAAATACTTCTTGAAAGGAAAGGAGCCCAGCGGCTGCCCTCAATTCTTGGTTTCCCAAGAAAAGCTCCAATATCAAGAGTCCTGGTGTAGATGCTGAGCCAAACTCCCTTTGGGACCCATTGGAAGAAGTGTTTCAGACCCATGGAGAACAAGAAGCAGGATGGATGCACTGTCCCTGGTTTACCCATCACCATTGCCAGAGCTCAGGAACGATGCTTGCCAAAGAGCACAGCATCCCATTAAAGGCTCATAATAAAATTCTAAAATTTACAAAGATAATAATGACTGAATTGGGTTTAAGTAACACTATCCTGTTGCAGTTGCTTCCTTCAGCTTCTGTTACATCTCAGAAGAAAAAGAAATCACAACAGAAAAGGACACACAAAATGTCCCTCCCCAAGTCTCTGTAGGGGAATAGTACATGTGAAGGCTGCCAATGGAAACCTTAACTCCTTAAAGGATAAGTATGAAATAATCCCCCTAAGTGTGGATCTTAGATTTATTTGTTTTATAAAGACAGGTTGTCCTGCTGAGGCCATAGGCAAATATGCACCATAGAAACTATCTTTCCTCTTGGCCACACCCGTGGCAGGCACCGTTAGTGGATCACCTACTCTTTCTTGCTAATCCTCAGTAGAATACTTTAGGAGAAACTAATGAACGTTGCCAAGGGAGGTGAAAGCTCTTTTCCTTTCTGACCTAGAGGAAGCACACACCCCTAAAGGAGTGGACTATTATCCAGAGAAGATGTAGCCCTTCATACAGAATCTGGAAACTTAGCAGATTCAGCCTACCGTGGGAGGGAACTCCTGTCTCTCTCTCCCTGTGGGTCTGTCTTGAGAAGTCTAGCTGTGCTGGAGTGCACCAAGTGCAAAGGGAGAGAAAGATGTGGGGATATGCCAGAAGCTAGGCAGGGAGACCCTGGAGAGGAACACAAGCTGGAGATGAGTAAGTTACACTTTGTAAGCCAGATTCCTTAGTTACAGCTAGCTTTCTGGGTCTGTTTTCTCTTTTGCTATCCTTGAGCCATAAGCAAAATTCATTCATCCATCCATCCATCCATCCCATCCATTCATTCATTCATTTAACAGATATTTATTGGGCATCAATCTTGTAGCAGTCTCTGAACTATGATCTAGAATATGGGGATTAGTGACATAGAGACAGTCCAGGGAATGCAGACCAATGACAGCCATTTATGCTCATTTACACTCAAATGGCCATTTATGTTGTTTGGGGGAAATGCTGATGTTATGGATCACACAGTAGGGGAGCCCAGGCTGTCTGAAGTCTAAGTGCTCTGGTTAAGGGGTGTCTATTCTCCAACATGGTCTCATTGGATGGACTGGATACAGAGAGTAGCATTATGGACAGGGCTTGGGCAGGAAATTAAAGAGGACCTCTTCCCTGGGAGTCGTGGCCATGAGAGTCAGGCACCTTATCCACATAAAGGCTCTTTTTCCACTGCCAGTCTTGGAGGATTGGGTGTGATACTAGTAGAGGTTTGATTTTTACAGGGTGGGAGCTAAATCTGGGATCTGCCATTGTGTTTTTCTATTCTCTCCCAACGGTGATTCTTAGAAACCTCCACTCTGAGGACCTCTTGTCCTTCAATCAAGCATCCAGCACATCCTCACAACTCCCTTGGATCACCCTGAGGCCACTCTTCTCACCATTGACACCACTACCATTATTCCTGACACATGAGGCAGGGTGATCCAAGACCAGAAGGTCATCATGATCAAGAGGTGAGCAGATAGTACTTAAAGGCAGAGAGGGTTGGGATTGGAGAGGAATTCCCTAATAGCTATTATAAATGGAGATACAGCAGGTTTGAACAAACGACCTGGAACAGGAAGAGGGGAAGAGGGGGAAGTCAGGCAGAGATAATGCCAAGAGTGGATGCCTGGGCTGTGCAGGGACATAAAAGGGGCTCAGAGAGGGCTTAGGGAGCAGATTGGAAAGGAAGATAGTGGAGGAAGGTAAAGACTCCAGTCTTTGGCATTCAGGTGTGTGGCTGGGGATTGTGAGAGACTGGATCAGGGAACTTGAAGGCTGGGATGTCCGCTGTGTTCTTGGAATGACTTCCTGAGGGCTTCGCATGTAACCAAATATTAGCACTCATTTACTAAATAAAAACTCTTCTGTCCCTGGGCTAGCAGGGAGTGGAGTGTCATGCCCCCCACCCTCATCACAAAGACAGGTCAGTCCCCGTCCCTAAGACTGTCACGACCTAGACCAAAAAGTGCCCCGAGAGCCTGGCAAGATCATCCTGGTGCACAGACTCAGTGTCCAGGGGTCCTGAGTGGCCATAGGAGAGCCAGGGCTCCTGCCTCCCATAAATCCAAGCCAAGAACAGTAAAACACAGAGAAGGGAGGTACGTAGGAGCAGGGAGGAGAAAAGTCCCAGAAATGCAGATTAGATTGTAAATAATAATAAAGCAATAACCTGGCTGAACTGCGTCCAATTCAGTTCAATTCACCAAGTACATGCTGAGTACCCGTGTGTGCCCGTTCTGAGCTAGTATGCTGGAGAGGAGGGCTACAAGAAAAAATGAGCAGTTTGGTGGAGGTCAGGCATGCTAAAGAGAAGGTATCTTTTCAGGCACCAAAGCTCTGCCGTGCAGATGGCTGCCTTTGCATTGGAGGTCCCCTGACAATTCACAGGAGATTTCTCTCAAAGACCTTCCAAAGCAGTTCCTCTAAGACCCTAGTCCGTGCCCCCAGGCAGCCAGGAGTCTGTTCCATTTGATACAGACCAAGCAGACCCTTTCTGAAGTTTTTGTAGAAATGGAAGTGATCTGATTAGAGTAGGGAATTTTAAAGGTGAAAAGAGGGGCAAGGATGGAGAATGGATTGGAGGTGGAGAAAATGCAGAAGTAGGGAGTCAGTGAGGAGAACACGAATACTCCTGTTTCACTGAGTTGGTGGCAGTGAGTAGAGCAAAGGGACAGAAGAGGATGAGGACACAGAGGCTCCGCCAACTGACTGGCTGTAGAAGACAAAAGAAAGAAGAGTTGGAGATGGCCTTGGGCAAATGAATAAGGAGAGTCAGGGGGCTCTGAGGGGAAGCATTGGAAGAAGGAAGGTAATGAGTTCAATGTTAGTGGTAATACAGGATTCCATCCTTCCTTTCCTGGATTCTTCCTACTGGTTCCCCTTCTCTAGGCTCAGCCCTCCAGTTCCCTTTTCATGGGGTTTCTAAAAGGCAAACTTTACTGGATCATTCCCTACATCCAGCCTCACAGTGGTTTCCATTACCTTCGGTGAAAGCCCACTGTCCTGAGCACAGCATACGAAGCCTTGGAGCTCTGCCTTGCCTACATCTTAGCCTCGTCTCCTGCCACTCTCCCTCTGGGACTCAACACTCGAGAAATCCTGAAATATTTGCATTTTTTCAAAGAAGGCAGTTTCATGCCTCAGTGCCTTTTAACTGTAATGCCTCACCCTGGAAGTTCTTTCCCTCCTTAACTGCCTGGTGAACTCCTCACCATTTGTTCTCAGATGGCTTAAAATACAACAAAGCATTCCCCAATGGTCCTTCTCACCCTCTCAAAGGAGGTTTATTCAAAGAATGCAAAGCTGTTCAATACTTGAAAATCAATCAATGTATCCACCATATTAATAGCTAAAGAAGAAAAATCACACGGTCTTATCGACTGATGCAAAAAAAAAATTTTAACAAAATTCAACATGTATTCATGATAAAACTCTTAGAAGAAAATAGGAGTAGAGGGGAACTTTCTCAACTTGTTGAAAAGTATCTACCAAAAGCCTACAGCTAATATTACACTTAATGGTGAAAGATGGAATACTTTCCTCCCAAGATCAAGAACAAGGTAAAGGATGTTTGTTCTCACCACTCTTATTCAATATATTATTGGAAGTTCTGATCAAATTAATAAGACACAAAAAGGAAATGAAATGCATACAGATCAGAAAGGAAGATATAAAACTGTCCCTATTTGCAAATGACATGGTTGTCTATGTAGTAAATCCCATGGAATCTATAAACAAACAAACATACAAACAAAAACAACCCAAATCCTGGAACAAATAAGTGAGTTCAGCAAAGTTGCAATATACAAGATAAACATACAAAAATTGTACACATTTGTATTTCTAGATATACAATTGTATATGCAATTGTTATTTCTATATATCAATGAAAAGGTGGACATCAAAACTCAAAATACAATGCCATTTTCAATTACTCAAAAAAAAAAGAAATGCTTAAGTGTAAATCTACAGAACTTCTATACCGAAAACAATGTTGAAAGAAACCAAAGATCTAAGTAAGTGGAGACATAGCATGCTCATGGATTGGAAGGTTTAACATAATTAAGAGGTCAATTCTCCCAAATGCAGGTTTAATGCAATTCTTATCAAAATCCCAGCAAGATTTTTTATAGGTATAGACAAAAGTATTCTAAAATATATATGGGGACTTCCCTGGTGGCACAGTGGTTAAGAATCCGCCTGCCAATGTAGGGGACACAGGTTTGAGCCCTGGCCCGGGAAGATCCCACATGCCACGGAGCAGCTAAGCCCATGCGTCACACCTACTGAGCCTGTGCTCTAGACCCCACGAGCCACAACTACTGAGCCAGCGTGCTGCAGCTACTAAAGCCGGCACGCCTAGAGCCCATGCTCCACAGGAGAAGCCACCGCAATGAGAAGCCCGCGCACTGCAACGAAGAGTAGCCCCCGCTCACTTCAACTAGAGAAAGCCCGCGCACAGCAACGAAGACTCAACGCAGCCAAAAATAAATAAATAAAAATAAAAATAAATAAAATTTATATGGAAATGCAGATGAACCAGAATAGCTAACATCGTCTTGTAAAAGAATTATACAGTGGAAGGAATCAGTCTACCTGATTTCAAGACAGAGCTGTGATGTTTACAGAGTGATAGACACATAAACCAATGGAACAGAAGAGAGAATCCAGAAACACATTAACACAAATATGCCCAACTGATTTTTTACAAAAGTACAAAAGCAGTTCAATGGAGGAAGGCTACCTTTTTCAATGAACCTCGACTTAAATCTCACATCTTATTAAAAAATTAACTTAAAAGGATCATTTTAAATGTAAAATGTAAAACTACGAAACTTTTAGAAAAGAAAATATCAGAAAAAAATCTTTGGGATCCAAGGCTAAGCAAAGAGTTCTTAGATTTGCCACCAGAAGCATGATCTATAAAAGAAAAAAAAATTGAGTTTCATCTAAATTTAAAAATTTGCTTTGTAAGTATCCTGTTATGAGAATGAAAAGACAACCTTCAGACAGTGAGACAATAAATTTGCAAACCATACTTCTGACAAAGGAATGGCATCTAGAATACATAAAGATCTCTCAAAATTCAACAGTAAATAATAAAAGAAAACCAGTTAGATTTGGGGGAAAAGGCATGAAGGAACATTTTGCTGAAGAGGATATAGAGATGGTAAATAAGTATGTGAAAAGATGCTCAACATCACTAGCCATTAGGGAAATGTAAATTAAAACCACAATGAGTTATCACTATACATCTATCAGAAAATCTAAAATAAAACATAGTGACGGCATTAAACCTGATCACTTATACATTGCTGGTGGGAAGGTAAAATGGTATAGCCACTTTGGAAAAGTTTGGCAGTCTCTTAAATAACTAAAAATGCAACTACCGTATGACCCAGAGTTTCAATCCCAGAGAAATTTTTGCAGAGAAATGGAAACACGTTCAAACAAAAGGCTGTACACGAATGTTCAAAGCAGCTTTTCTGGTAGCAGCCCCAAACTGTAAACAACCGAGATGTCCTTCAACAGGTGAACGGCTAAACACACTGTGGTACATTCATATCATGGAATACTTCACAGCAGTAAAAACGAATGTACCATTGATACACACAACAAGTTGGATGAATCTCCAAGGAGTCATGCTGGGTGAAAAAAAGCCAATTCCAAAATGTTACATATTATATTAAGACATTTACATAACATTCTTGAAATGACAAAATTACAGAAATGCAGAATGGATTAGTGATTGCTGAGAGTCGAAGATAAATGGGGGAAGGAGATGCAGGAGGCAAGGGGGCCTGGCTATAAAAGGACTACAGGATGTAGTGATGGTATTGCTCTGTGTCTTGACTGTCTCAATGTCAATATTCTGGTTGCGATCTCATACTACAGCTTTGCAAGGTGTTACCCTTGGGAGAAACTGGGTAAAGGATACAAAGGATCTCTCTGTACTGTTTCTTACAAATGCACAGGAATGTACAATTATCTCAAAATAAAAAGTTTAATTAAAAAAATAAAGCAAAAACCACACCCCTTTATCATCTCACAGGTCAGAAGTCCAAGCATAGCACAACTGGATCTCCTGCTCAGGTCTCACCAGGCTGAACCCAAGGTGCCAGCCAGAGCTTGGGGGTCTCATCTGAGGCTTGGGGGTCTTCTTCCAAGTTCAATCAGGAGTTGGCAGAACTCAGTTCCTTGTGGCTCTAGGACTGCTCTCCCATTTCCTGGCTGACTGTCAACCAGGGACCATTCTCAGCTTCCTAGGGCCTTCCTGCTATTTCCTGCTATGTGGCCCTTCCCATATTCCCTCTCATGCTTGGAAGGGCTCAGATCCACTTACGGCCTCATCTGATTAGGTCAGGCCCACCCAGATAATCTCCCTTTTTATTAACTCCAAGTCAGTTGATTAGTAGCTTAACCGTGGGCGTGATAGTCCATCATATTCACAGCTTCTGCCTGCACTCAAGGTAAAGGAATTGCACAAGGCATGTACACCAGAGGGCAGGAATCTTGGGCTATCTTAGATTTCTGCCCACCACAGACCATCTTAGCCCCAGTGCTCCAGGTGGGATAGACTGAGGTCTTTGTTGGGACTGCACCGCAGTGCAATTCTTCTCTCTGCTCAGCCCTTCAGCCTTCATTCCCCATAGTCATTGATCACCAGAGCACTTGCCAATCAATTTTCTGCCTGTGAGTCTGTTTCCCAAGGAACCTGACCTAAGACAGTAGTGCTATACTAGAGGGCATGGAAGACAGATTGATAACATTTTAAAAATCCCTGAGCCAGTTATATGTGAGACTCTACTTAAAAAGGATGTTGACAGAACTCTGGGGGGTTATCCCTAGGCTGTCAAGTCAGGAGCACCACATGGGTAATCGTTGACAATGACAACCAAGTCACTCAATGGTCTGCCTCTAGATTCACCTTAAACTCAGTTCTCCTTTAACATCATCATCATTACTATGATATCGTAGTTATCATACACTGAGAGTTCACTCTGTTTCAGAAACCATGCAAAACATTTCGCCGACCGTCTAATGAGCCATTATAGCAGAGTGGTTGAGAGTACCAGGGGTTAGACGACTCAGCGTTGAATGCCAGCTTCTCCATTTGATAGCAATATGGCTCCAGTTAGTCCAGCTTTCCAAGGCTCAGTTTTCTCATCTATAAAATAAGGATGGTATCTGTTTTATAGAATAACCCTTCAGGTAGAACTCTTAATATGTGCTTGGTACAGAGCAAGCATTCCATAAATGTCAGCAATCTTAAAGCCTCATTTAATTCTTATAACAGCCCTGCACGAGGGTTTATAGCTGAATAAGCTGAGGTTCAGAGAGGTCAAGCAGCCTCCTAGTATCCAACAAACAGCTAAAAGGTGTCAGAGGCAGGATTTAAACCAAGCTCCTTCTGACTACAAGGTCTTAGCCCTTAACCATTATCCTGGCTTGCCTCACTTTGTGGGTATCCACGGGAGCAATGAAGCCAACATTGCCTTAAGCACAACGCAGAAAGAAAGAAAAAATGAAAAGACACACGCAGAGTCTTAAAATCCCTGGGAGGGAAACGCAGGGGGGGAGGGAGTTGCCACTGGTTCACCTGAAGGACGTCAGGATTCTGAGCCTGAAGCTGTGTGCTGCCACGTGGCTCCCTAAATGGGGTGGTGGAAAGCAGAGTCTCTCTTCTCAAGACAGCTAAGCCCTTCAGGAAAATGTTATTACAGGTCCATGATCTCTTATTCAAACATTTTGATTCAGACAGCTCGGAATACCAAAAGTTTTTCATCATTCTGACTTGACCCAGATTGACCTGAGCTCTTTGTCGTCTTTGCAGCTTCACAGAGGAATGAATAGTCATACATTTGCTGCAGAAATGTTCGTGTGATCATTTCCTGAGGTGTCAGCTACTGAGTTACCTTTCTAAGATCTGAGAAATCCTGAATTTCGGATGAGGGCTTGGGGGCCTTTAATTATTATCTCTGACAATTTTTTGCTACTTACCAGAGCAAAGAACACAGACACACCAGATTTCGTTCACGGAATGACTTTCATGTAAAGAGCTTTTATCCAAGAGTTCTTCAGAGGATCCCTTGTTCCCCACAAGGAAGAATAACCAGCCCCAGGCCATGCGTACCCATCCAGCTCTACCTGAAAGCAGGCCGGGTACCCTAGCTGGCTGCTGCCCAGTCTACTTCCCAGCACCATGGTTTTCCACTCTGTGTTACAGAATTGTCCTGCATTGTTTTCCCGCCCAGAATGCTGATTCTGGCGTGACTTTGTGTTGTTTGGGGCTAAGGGGGTTGAGGTGGAGAGAATGTCGAGGCTGTGGGTGCTGAAGAGAGACAGGAATCGTGACCCTCCCCAGCCTCCAGTTCCTTTCCTGGAGCCTCTGGGGATAGTAGTCGTTTGCTCACAGTATTTTCCATATAATCCCGAAGTGTAAACTTGACCTATTTTGAATGCGTAAATTCCACGCCATCCTTTCTCCTTCTTCACTATTTAAATGAGACAAAATATCCAATGAGGTACAGACTTGGTCTTATTTAAAATCACAGGTCTACAACTGCGAAGGAATAGAGTCCCTATAAGGAATAAACGGGCCGTATCTCAGTATTTCTGCTGGGTCTATTTTCTACCATTGAAAACCACAGGTAGCCACTTTGAGGTGGGCTGAATAGGTGGGGCATCATTTTACCACCATTTGTTTAGCTGCACTTGGCAAATGTCAAGTCCAAGTCTGTGTATTTGGACAAAATGAGGTCAGCAGCCTCCTGATGGGCTTTCTGTCTGGCAGACAGCAACTCACCAGCCTCCTCTCCACTAGGAATTGCAGGACTCCTAGGGAAGCATCAAGTGATTAAGGTTCCTGGTTGCTTTCTTCTCTTCAGGATAAATATCAGAGATCAGCCAGTATAGAAGATATTTGCCGCTACTGCAGCTCCAGAGCCCACCCTGAGTGCAAACTCAGTGAAGACTTGGAGCATTTAAAGTAAAAAACAAACTAAAAATGGTTCTACATTTGGTCACTTCCAAATTATTCTCATACTTACGGTCTATCCTTCATTTCCTTCTCATCAGTTATCTGTCTTTGGCCAACAAATCATCACTGGTGATTCCTTTTCCAATACATGGCTGGGAAGCAATGAGACAGAAAAACAAAATTGTTTTCTTGTTTGAGTTAAATTCAATTTTACAAACAAATTGAGTTTGTGCTAATGGCCAGGTATTCTGCTTGGTACTAGGGATAAAAGGACTGGGGATTACAGTCAAGTGATAGGGAAAAGACCAGTTGATTCCCAATGATGAAAAGTTAGCACAGATGCTACAGGAGATGTGAGAGTCATTCAACTTTGCCTTGGTGGGGGTAGTGGAGGATCAGGGAAGTCTTCCTGGAGGAGGTGACAGCCATTCTAAATCTTGAAGATTGAGTAAGAGTTACCCAGGCAAATGGGTGAGAAGGGGGTGAAGATATTGTATGCAGAGAATACTTCTGCAAAGGTTCTGAGGTGAGTACGTGGCATGAATTATATACATACAATTTAGTTTCAAATACTTCAGCCTAGACAGAGAGATGTATCTGTTACTTTTTTTTTTGGATCTGTTACTTTTATTCTACATCCTAGGAGCAATTTGTTAACATCTGAAGTGCCCTGCTCAGGAATACACATTCCAGAGTGTTTGTAAGCTTTGATAGATGCTAACTGGATGTCACGCTCCAGAGGTACCTTCTACAAGAGCTTCGGCCATCTTTTTTCCTTTCCAGCTTTATTGAGATATTACTGACTTATAATATATGTAAGTATAAGGTGTACAATGTGATGATTTGATACATGTATATATTACAAAATGATGACTACAATAAAGTTAGTTAACACCTTCGTCCCCTCACATAATTACCATTGTTTTTTTGGGGTGATAAAATTTTAAATCTGTTCTATTAACAACTTTCAAATATATAATACGATATGGTTAATTATCGTCACCATGCTGTACATTGGATCCCCCGAATTTATTCATCTTATTGCTGGGAGTTTGTTCCTTTGACCAACACCTCTTACCTTCCCCACCCCCGGCCCTTGGCAACCATCATTCTATTCTCTATTTGTATGAGTTTGACTTTTTTAGATTCCTCATATAAGTGAGAACATAAAATATGTCTTTCTGTATCTGACTTACTTCACTTAGCATAATGTCCTCAGGGTCCATCCATGTTGTTGCAAAGGCAGGATTTCCTTCTTTTTTACGGGTAAATAATGTTTGTATATATATATGATATATATATATGTTTGTATATCATATATATCATATATATGTATATCATATATATGATATATATACACATTTTCTTTATATAGTCTCTTTATATGGACACTTAGGTTGTTTCCACGTCTTGGCTATTGTAAATGATGTTGCGATGAACATGGGGACACAAATATCTCTTTGAGTTGGAGTTTTCATTTTCTTTGGATACATGCCCAGAAGGAAGGTTCCTGGATCATGTGGTAGTTCTATTTTTGATTTGTGTATCTTCTTTGGAAAAATGTCTATTCAAGTCCTTTGCCCATTTTTAAATTGGATTGTTTGGTTTTTTGCTGTTGAGTTGTATGAGTTCTTTCTATATTTTGGATATTAACGCCTTATCAGATAGACAGTTTGCAAATATTTTCTCCTGTTCCGTATTTGGTTTGCAAATATTTTCTCCTGTTCTCCTTTGTATTTTGATGATTTTTCCCTTTTTCGTGCAAAAACTTTTTAGTTTGATATAGTCTCACTTGGTTGTTTTTGCTTTTGTTGCTAGTGCTTTTAATGTCATATCCAAAAAGAAAATCTTTGCCCAGACCAATGTCAGGGGCTTTCTCCCTATGTTTTCCTCTAGCAATTTCATAGTTTCGGGTCTTGCATTTAAGTCTTTAATCCACTTTGAGTTAGTTTTTGTGAGTGGTGTAAGATAGGGATCCAATTTCATTCTTCTGCATGTGACGATGCAGTTTTCCCATCACCATTTATTGGAGAGACTATCCTTTCCCCACTGAGTCTTCTTAGCCTCCTTGTCAAAAACTAGTTGGCCGTATATGTGTGGGTTTATTTCTGGGTAGAGTTTCAGCAATCTTTATCTTCCATCCTCACTAGAGAGTTTGTTCATCTGTATAATGGGTTTAGAAATAATTTTCATTGTTTAAATGAATGGTGAAAAAGATATGGTGGATAGCTAGAAATACAATATGGGCTCTCCACGGTTACATGAACAGAGTGTAAGGATGTTGCAAGCTCAAGGGCTCACACCCTTCATAATGGCTCGCCATGCCTAAGATTCCACCTAATCTCTGTGCCTCACTTAACAGATGAGGCTGTTGCCTGATTCTGACCAGTAGCCCAGATGAATTCTGCCACTAGAATATTGTCTCTTTATACAAGGTGTGTGTCAGGCAGAGAGCAAACTTAGGAAAAAAAAGATTGTGCATGTTTGTAGTGCCTGCTTATTAGTAAATATTTGTACGTATAGCAGAATTTGGTCTGGGTCTTGCTTTCAAGGCAACCTACCCAATGCAACCAACCCCTTAGTTGGGCAGTCGTGGT
The DNA here is from genome assembly GCF_028021215.1 of Eschrichtius robustus. Taxonomy (NCBI): domain Eukaryota; kingdom Metazoa; phylum Chordata; class Mammalia; order Artiodactyla; family Eschrichtiidae; genus Eschrichtius; species Eschrichtius robustus. The sequence goes on along the minus strand of NC_090840.1, from coordinate 46,759,246 downwards.
AGAGGAGATCTATAATCCTCAGCTCCCTTTAACTATGGTAGGCTATAGATACTCTGCACAAAAAGCCTAATAATTATCAGGATCCAAATTGGCTGGAGTCAGTTTCCTGCAGCACGATTCCTTTGTTTGTTTTTAACAGTGCTAGCCATCCTTCGCCACCACTCCAGCGGGGGAGTTATCCAAGGCAGCTCAGTTCAACCGAGCGGCAGGAAGGACAGAATCCCATGGAAAGGAGCCAAAGTTCTATCAGGAAGACAACACCAGTTCTGACAAATCTGGAAGGTGATGCAAGGACAAAAATAACACCACTTGGCGACTGGGAGCTGAGAGCAGGATGGAAAGGGGTGTGAGGCACAGGTTAGCAATGAGCAAGTCAGGACTGAGGCTGTGACCAGCAGGTGATTGCCAGAGCACACCTTTGTCATGGTGCCAGAACATATCATGCCTCTTAAAGGAGCCACATGCAGCTGGACACCAGTCAACTCTCCATGGTCACGCTTGTTACCTATTGCTTCACCACTCACCTCCCCTGAGTACAATGTGTCTCCTGTGTTTCCCATTCAGCTAATGGCATCACCATCCACTTAAGAATCATCTTGGGCATCTCCAATATCATCTTCCCAATTTTAATCAATCATCAAATCTAAAAACTTCTATCAGCGAAGTATCTCTTGACCCCATCCCCAGTCGCCTTGGTTCTGGCTCTCAACATCTCTCCGTGGGACCATCACTGCCCACACTGCAAGAGGTTCCTCTCCGGCGTCCCGCTCACAGCATCCCCTTCCTCTCTACCATGGCACAGCTGCCTCTCTGCCCTACACATTAAACCCTTAGGAGGCTCCCCATTGTCCTTAGCAGACCAAATTCCAGAGCATGGCGTATTAGAGCAGTTTTATTATGATAGAAACTTTAGTAGGACTATTTGGGACGAAAGGGGGAAATTTATTGATTTACATAGCTGAATTGTGGGAAATACACCTGTTGTGTCCCAGATATTTGAATCAGGGGCTTGAATACCATTGGAATTTTTTCTCTTTCTCTGTGTATTGTCAACATTGTCTTTGCCTTTTTCCACAAGCCTGGACCATGACCCCTGGCCCCTTGGAGCCCATATCTACCTAGTTGCTGGTACCACTAAAGTGGGTAAGGCCCCTCTTTTCTTCAATTCCAATTTGAAAATTTCCAGGGAAGAACTCTTACTGGTCTGGCCAGGATGATGGGTCCATCCCTGGTCTAATGAATACTGCTGGGATGGGGAAGGGGAAACCATGGTTACTATACATGTCCCTGGCTAGGGACCAAGAGCATGATGTACCATCAATATTGATGAAAATGGATGTCCTTAGATAATCTACCAAAGTTCTCTGATAATCTACCAAAGAAAACATGGTCCAAATAATTTTCTTCCTGGCCGGCTAACCCCTAGCAGTATGGTACAGGAGTTAAGCCCTTATGCTCTGGAATAATATAGACGTAGGTTCAAATCCCAGCTCTCCCAGTTCCATTAGTTGTATGACGTTGGGCAATCCAGTGAGTCTCAGTTTCCTTATCTGTAAAATGGGGAGGGACATATATATCAAGAGGTCTGTGTGAACATTTAAGGAGACAGGCATCTGGAGCACCTAGAACGGAACCTGGCTCACAGTGCGAACTAGGGGAGCTCTTCCTGCCCACATGAGTGGGCAGCCTTTGGAAGGCAGCAGGGCCTCAGGCTACTGCCTGCTGCCAGCAGAATGAGATCAGGGTTACTCAGAGGAACAGACTGACCTGATTCACAGCACTCCAGTGAAGGGACCCATCTGACACCCCAGAGAAGACGGTGCCAGGAAGAGGAGTTGCTTGGCACACGATATTCTCAAAAGCAGGGATGAGGGGTCCTTTCAAAGCACCCTGTCTCCCTGCCAGAGGAGGACAACGTCTGAGGGGGGGGCACTTCTCCAGTGAGATGCTTATAATGCCGCCAGCCTCGCGGATTACAGCCTGGAATCATGTCTTTATTAAATAATAATTAAGAGGCCCCTGTAAAGGGAATCTGGGTATAATTACCTGACTCATTAAGCTGCTCAGTCGAAACTGGGAGGCCGTTTTACTTCAGTGGCCGCACTCTTAGGCAATTTTCGTGTTTCTGGAAGCTGCAAGTGGAGTCTCACTTTTGTGGGGGGCTCAGACTCAAGGTCGTGTGTCCTCATCCCTCAAGAAGGCTCCAGCCAAGCCTATGATTCAAAGGGCGAGCCCTCCCCTTTCCTGTTCCGACAGATCTAAATTGGTCTTGGAACAGAGCACAAGGAAGGGTGGAGGGACCAACTGGGCAAGGAGTCAGCTCATTAGTAGCCTCTATGGAGGTGCTGAAATGAAGCAAGTTAAAAGCATATTAGTTTAAATGAGACTTTTCATCAATGAGGGGAGGTGTTTAGGTAGGAAGCAAATGTAATCATTTTGTGATGGGGCGTAGTTTGGTAATTAATGGGGAAGTTGTCAGTATAATCTTGAGGGAGTCCCAGGAAATGAAGAAATCTATCTTTATTAAGGAAAACCCAGGAGAAAAAGTTATTGGAATGCAGATAATTCACCAGCAAGGTCCTGGTAGCAAGTTTTTATTAGATGCATGAGTCGGGACAGTCTCTCTGCTCCATCTGTGTTTTGTCCTTGCCCAGACCCACTTCTTCTCCTTTTTTTTTTTTTAGTTGAAGTATAGTTGATTTACAATGTTGTGTTAGTTTCTGGTGTACAGCAAAGTGATTTAGTTTCTCATATATATATATGTTCTTTTTCATATTCTTTTCCATATTAATTTATTACAAGATATTGGCTCTAGTTCCCTGGCTATACAGTAGGACCTTTGTTGTTGTTGTTGTTTTCTATTTTATATATAGTAGTGTGTGTCTGTTAATCCCAGACTCCTAATTTATCCCTACCCACCTTTTCCCTATGGTAACCGTAAGTTTGTTTTCTATGTCTGTTTCTGCTTTGTAAATAAGTTCATTTGTATCATATTTTAGATTCCACATGTAAGTGATATCATATGATATTTGTCTTTCTCTGCCAGACGCACCACTTCTCCTAATGGAAATACAGAGAAGAAAAGAGAAGGTTGCAGGGGTCGTGAAGCAAGCACAGGTTTCTTTCTGCTTCTCAGAAGGGCTGGCCAGCACCTCGGCCATGCTCCTCAGGAATGGCTGGGAAAACGAGCCTACCTGGTGGGCCAGCCAGGTTCCTGCTACCTGAAGCCCTGCCAGGGCTGTGCAGACTCCCAGTGGCTGGAAAAGGAGTCTGAGGGAAAAGTCCTACAAAGGCACCCGTAGCACAGTGGTTAAGGCAGGGCTCTGGGGGCTTCCCTGGTGGCTCAGTGGTTAAGAATCCACCTGCCAATGCAGGAGACACGGGTTCGAGCCCTGGTCCGGGAAGATCCCACATGCCGCGGAGCAACTAAGCCCGTGTGCCACAACTACTGAGCCCGCGAGCCACAACTATTGAGCCTGCATGCCACAACTACTGAGGCCCGTGCGCCTAGAGCCCGTGCTCCACAACAAGAGAAGCTACCGCAACAAAGAGTAGCCCCCGCTCGCCGCAACTAGAGAAAGCCTGCACGCAGCAACAAAGACCCAATGCAGCCCCCCAAAAAACAATAAAGTCAAGGCTCTGGAGCCAGAATGCCCGCGTTCAGCTTTCTGCTCGGGGTCACAGTGGTGTGTGACCTCAGGCCAGCGACTCAAACTTTCTGAGCTTCAGTTTCCTCACATGTAACAGGGACAATAATTGTGTCTGTCTCATAGGGCCGTTATGATGATTAAATGAGTCATTCCACGGTAAGCATTAGCAGCAGTACCTGGCACTTAAGGTCTGCTCAACAAGTGTTAGCTACTATCTAGGACTTTGCCGTCCAGTATGGTAACCACTAACCACATATGGCTATTGAGTGCTAGAACTGTGGCTAGTCTGGCTTGATAGGTGCTGTAGGTACAAAGTACACACAGATTTCAAAGACTTTGTAGGAGAAAAAGAATATAAAATATCTCATTGATAGTTGTTCTGTTGATTAACTGAAGTTGATATTTCAATTGTATGTTGAAATAATAGCATTTTGGAATATACTGGGTTAAATAAATACATAATATAAAAATTAATTTTACTTTCTCCTTTTATTTTTTTTTAATTTTGGTAAAAAACACATAACACGTGACACACATTTATCATCTTAACTGTTTTTAAGTGTACAGTTCAGTGTGTTAATTATATTCACAAATACAGCTCTCCAGAACTTTTTCATCTGGCAAATCTGTAACTCCATATCCATCAGATAACAACTCCTCTTTTCCTTCTCCCCCCTAATCCTTGACAACCACCATTCTACTTTCTGTTTCTAAGAATCTGACTACTTTAGATACCTCATATTAGTGGAATCATATAGTATTTCTCTTTTTGTAACTGGCTTATTTCACTTAGCATAATGTCCTCAAGGTTCACCCATGTTGTAGGATGTGACGTGATTTCTTTCCTTTTGAAGGCTGCATAATATTCCATCCTTTTAATGTTTTTAAGATAGCTGCTAGAAAACTTAGAATTTAATTTGTGGCTTGTATTATATTTCTAGGATGGTGCTAGTTTAGAACCAGTAGTTCTTAACTCCATTAGTCCCAACCCTGCCTTATAACAACTAATTTGTAATACCTCCTTCACTCTCCTGAGAGTTACAGATAAAATAACTCATCTATATGCATAATGTAAAAAAAAAATCAATATAATGGCCTAACTATAATGTGAAGGATAAAAGAAAAGAATCTACAGGGAAAAAAATGTATTTCAACTTATGGCTAGACATGAGTACTTGAAGACAAAATAATCAGATGCTTGAATACATATGCAGAATTGCCTTTAATGAGATCACTATTAATGCAGAGAACTAACTCAAATTCTAGCAACCATGTGGCCATCAGAGATGTGATTTTCTGAAATGGAACAACTCAGTCAAATGCCAGCAAAACAAAGTACAATTTTTTATTTTCACTCTTGTGAAACTGAGTATACATTTAAATGGCACAAAAAGTATATGTATATATGGAAACTGTAGTTAGAGTCTAAGCTCAGAGACCAAAAAATTACTCTGGGTTCCTCTTGATTTCTAAATATTGCATTGGATAGTCATTTAGGTGAAAAATCTATTTACAAGTCCATATACGTTGTGCAGAACTGTCTCGTGCATGGTAGGACATCTTGTATCCCCGTATACCCTGTACGCCTATTGAAGACTGGTGGCCTCGTCCAGTCACTGGAACAACCGAAAACATCCCTTCTGTTCTCCCATGCTCTGCCTCAGAGGCAGCAGAGGCCCCCCTGCAGTGGTATTGTATTGTGAGAGACACAGGACGATGGCCCCAAAGGTCCAGTATCCAGTGGATTGCTCTGCTTCCTTGCCTGGAGGTCCCATCTATGACCTTCAGTACCTCAACACAAGGCTAGTCCTCTGACCCAGCCCCGGCCACTCTCCAGCAAGGACCAGGAGCCTAGACTGCAGTCCTTCCAGAACCTCAGACACAACAGACTCAGTATCTTTCCCTTCAAACCCGTGCCCCTACTTGACATCCACGTTTCAGTGTCCCCAAATGCTTTCTCAGGACCAGAAACTTCTTTTCCTCTCCCTCCAACATTACTCCTGACCCTCGCAGGTGGCAGAGTCATGAAAGCCTGTTCTTTCTTTGCCTGTGGTTCTCTCTCATGTGCCCCGTTTCCAGCTCACTGCCCCTCCCTTGTAGCCAGCTTTCTCGTGGTTCCTCATTGCTCTCCCTGACTCTAAGCTTCACTCCCCCGCAATCCATCCTAACCCTGTACTGCACCTCTATCCAAGCTCCACTCCTTATTAGCTGCCTATGGGCAAGTGTGTTAGCCTCTATGTAGCTCCTTCATCTATTCAATGGGATCACAACACCTGCCTTGCAGTGCTGTTACAGAGAATACCTGAGTGTGTGCCTGTAAGACACCAAGCACTGGCCTGGAACATAGGAGGAAATATAAACAAATGCGGTGTCCCTAGACCCCATTTTCTCTTCTTTAGCCTGTTCCTTTTCTCTAGGCACCGAGCCAAGTATTTGCCTATTTCTCACATCATCCCAGCCAGGCAGTTGTCCCAGAAAAGACCACAGGGGGCTAAAACCTCATTAGAAATGCAATGAGATGAAGAAATTTATATTTACTAGAACACAGAAAGAGCACTTTGGATGGGTGGTAGGACTCCCAAGGGACATGAGAAGTTACAACTGAAGGTCACTGAGCAGGTGACCAGGTAACTGCATGGCTTTGGGCTTGCTGGGTGGGGTGGGCGAATTTGGGTGGAGTGGAATTGCAGAGGCGATAGAGGCCATGAGCCCTGCCCCTCTTGGTCCTGGACACCCTCTGCAGCGAGTCCTCAGTCTCTCTTCCAGATACACATCAAGCAAATATTTTTAGCTCGTCAGTTCGAAGGAGTGTCCAACTGACGCCAGCCCAGGGGACCTTGTTTCTTCGTCTGGGTATGGCCACGTCCATACTCAGGCTGCTGTTCCTGGACTGAAGGGCCCACCTGCTCTGGGACGCTTTTCCTGCTCAGTCCGTCCATGAGCATCCTTCCTTTCTTGGAATACCCAGCAAGCACACTCCCGATAAACTTCTCACTTGTGTTGTTTTGTCTCCCGGTGAAATGATGCCCGTCTCATGAGCAGGGGCAGTGCCTTCTGCTTCCTCCCATACCTCACAGTCCCGGGACACAGCTATGCTGAGAGATACATGATAAATGTGATATGAATGAAGGATAAAGATACATCTTGGCAAACTAAGGAAGAAATTTCGGCATGCAGGGCATGAGAGAGGTTATCAGGCAGTCCTGACGGATGGCTTAGGTGGTGGTCAACCCCGGTGGTGCCATGGCACCTCATTCATCAAGAGCTTTGTTCTTTCTAACACACATGCTGGGGATCTCAGAAGGATACATCCTCCTCTGGGCAGATTTTGCCACATATTATGAGGGAAGGATCAAAATTAGGTGCAGTCTCTTTTTTTTTTTTTTTTTAACATCTTTATTGGAGTATAATTGCTTTACAATGGTGTGTTAGTTTCTGCTTTATAACAAAGTGAATCAGTTATACATATACATATGTTCCCATATCTCTTCCCTCTTGCGTCTCCCTCCCTCCCACCCTCCCTATCCCACCCCTCTAGGTGGTCACAAAGCACCGAGCTGATCTCCCTGGGTGCAGTCTCTTCTAACTAAAAAGTCGAAGGCCACTTCAGAGTGCCTTAAGAAGATGGACTTCATCTATCTAATAGTGCCTATCAACAGCTGAAGAAGAAATCGTTTTGGCATGAAAATCCAAGCATCCATTTGGAGACCCCCCCCCCCCGCCTTAAAAAATTTAAAAGAGAAAGAGCTCATTCCTAAAGTTGTTTCTCCTGAATATAGAACCTGCTTGAAACAAAGTTGAACATTTCTGGGGTTCGAGTTCATTGATTCTTCGCATATACAAATTCAGCAACTTCTTTATTTCTACGAACAAAGCCTTCTTGAAAAGAAAAATATCTCTGAAGTGTTCTTGGACATCAAATAATTCTTCAGAGGAAACACTTTGATGAGTTATGTGTAAATGAGTAAGAAACATACGGATTAGATTTCTCATATAGTACACATGGATTTCAGAATTAAGAGGAAAAATCTTTTTGGAAAATATGGTTTGGATTTTGATTCTGCCTACTCCACACTGATGAAGTTGAAGAATATGGATTTTCCCTGTGTCTCGCTCCCCACCTTCAGCCTCAGGCATTAGCCATCATTCTTTCTAAAGTGTACCATCAGCTTTCATAAAGACCAGGAAGGATTTTTAAACAGGCAATTCACAGATTACTATTTAAGAGCCAAATAGTTTTTGTAACAGATTCTCTTCCCATCAGATGGGTTCTAAAGCGTTTTTCAGAAATATCTCTCTGTTGGCCAGCGCAGCTCACTCACCAGGAGGGGCTCTGAGCCCTGTGTTTTGGTGACCTGAAGACACCGCCCTCTGGAAACCACCCTCTGTGGCCAGCAATCCCATTTCAAGGATGCCTCTTCCTACCCTTGGGTAGATGATTCTACCAGTGGTGGCCTTGATTCGACATTGTGCATATACCACGAGTTGAGCCCGATGGAAAATGCTTTCTTTTAGTCAGCACAAACTTTCACACAGTGTAGATAAGAGATTAAGTGGCATTAGGGATGTGAAAGCAGTTGACACTGGATGTGGCACATCGAAGGTGTGCATTATATGCTGGTTCTGTCTGAGAAATCTGAAAATATTCTCCTATGACCTCTGAGGATGGGAGCTGCTCATCCCACGCAGCCCCGCTCAGGGGTGGGCCTGGCTCTATGGACTAGGCAGCTCTGCTTCCCTGACACTGGCCCACGCTGGACAAATGAGTCTCCATCCAGGGGATCTGAAATGGGGTTACAGAGATTTCTATTGTCCGGGAGCTGGGCTGGATGGAACGGAGTGTAAGCCCTAGAACAGCCCCTTTTTCCCTTGTGCATGGAGAGGAAGGGAAATGAAACAAAGGCACAGAGCAAATAGAGAGGCTTCTCCTCCTTTTCCAAACCAGAGTCAGGTCCTGTCGGCTTGCCTCCCAATATGGGTCTTTTTTTTCAAACAACAGGTTTATTGCGATATAATTCACATACCATATAATTCACTCATTTAAAGTGTACAATCCAATGGCTTTTAGTATATTCCCAGATATGTGCAACCATCATCACAGTCAGTTTTAGCATATTTTCATCATCCCAAAAAGAATCCCCACAGTTGTCTCCTCTCTTCCCATCATCCCCTCCCCCTAGCCCTAGGCAACCACTGATCCACTTTCTGTCTCTATAAATCTTCCTATTCTGGACTTTCATATGAATGGAATCATATAATATGTGGCCTTTTGTGACTGGCTTCTTATATTCAGCATAATGTTTTTAACGTTTATCCACATCATATCAGGACTTCAATCCTTTTTATGGCTGAATAATATTCTACTATATGGATATACCGTATTTGTTTATCCATCCATCAGTTGCTAGGCTTTTGGGCCATTTCCACCTTTTGGCTATTATGAAGAGTGCTGCTATGAACATTCATGTGCCCCAAGTATGTCTTGACCCTGCCTTCTCTCCACCTCTCCTGTCTCCACGTTGGTCTAAACCATCGTCTGCAGGAATCCCACCCGGTCTCACCACCACCCCCCCGCCTGCCTTCTTCCTCTCCAATCCACTCTCCACCTGACCTCCAGAAGGATCTTCTAGAAATATAAATCAGCTGATGTCACTCCCACTCCCTAGCCTAAAACTCCTCAACGGATTCCCATTGTGTTAGAAAAGAAATCCAAACTCCATTCCATGGTCAACAAGTTTCCATGTGGTCATGCCCACCATTACACACGTCTCTTTTCCAGCTGTTATTTCCACCTTGATCACCCTCCTCCAGGCTCATGGCCTTCTCTCACTTCCTTAGCACACCCTTCCCTCTGCCTGGAATTTTATGTGGCTGATACTTCCTTATCCTTCAAGTTGTGCCTTCAGTGTCATCTCCTCAGAGAAGAAATCAATGATCAACGATGGCAAAGTTGGGCACCCCCTCACCGCCCCCTCCATTATATTCTTTCTTACGGCATTTGCTTTTTCCTTCATACAATTTATAAACTTTGGAATTTCTTGTTTATTTGTTTATTACTCATCTTCCCCAGTGTAAAGCCTATTTTATGTACAGTTGTACCATTAAGGCCTAGAACAGTGGTGCCTGCTGTTGACAGAATAAATGTGGGTTCTGTAGAGATAAAGAGAAGAACTTTGATTAACTCCAGTTTCTGCATCCAGTATTTCCTGAGGCCCCATCTCGGGTACCATGAGACACCCCTGTGTTCTCATAATAAGCTCCTCTTTTTTTGAGCTAGTTTGAGTGGCTTCTGTTCCTAACACCTCAACAATCCATGACTAATGACTTTTTCTGTCATTGTTAGGTATGACTTGCTTCTTTGTTCCACACATTTATTTCCCCAAATCTCCCCAGCAAACTTGTCCAAACTCTTAACTTCTGTATCCCTTTAAAAGCATTTCTGGGGCTTCCCTGTTGGCGCAGTGTTTGAGAATCTGCCTGCCAATGCAGGGGACACGGGTTCGAGCCCTGGTCTGGGAAGATCCCACATGCTGCAGAACAACTGGGCCCGTGAGCCTCAATTACTGAGCCTGCGCATCTGGAGCCTGTGCTCCACAACAAGAGAGGCCGCAATAGTGAGAGGCTTGCGCACCACGATGAAGAGTGGCCCCCGCTTGTCACAACTAGAGAAAGCCCTTGCACAGAAACGAAGACCCAACACAGCCATAAATAAATAAATTAAAAAAAAAAAAAAGCATTTCTGTATTTGTATACCCATGTTCATAGCAACATTATTCACAGTGGCCCAGAAGTGGAAGCAACCCAAGTGTCCATCAATAGATGAATAGATTAACAAAATGTGACTGTCACACACGCACACACACACGCACACACTGGAATATTATTCATCCTTAAAAAGAAGGGGAATCCTGAGAATTCCCAGGAGGTCCAGTGGTTAGGACTCTGTGCTTTCACTGCCAAGGGCACAGGTTTGATCCCTGGTCGGGGAACTAAGATCCTGCATGGCATGTGGCACAGCCAAAAAAAAAAAAAAAGAAGAAGGAAATCCTGTCCCATGCTGCAACATGGAGGAATACTGAGCACATTATGCTAGTTGAATTAAGCCAGTCACATATGGTTCCATTTATATGAGGCATCTAAAGTTGTAAAATTCATAGAAACAGAAAGTAGAACGGTGGTTGCCAGGAGCTAGAGGGAGGGGGAAATGGGGACTTGTTCAATGAGAGTTTTAGTTTCACAGGATGAAAAATATCTGTTGCACGAAACTGTGAATATACTTAACATTACAAAACTGTACTCTTTTAAAATTTTTTTAAAAGAATTTATTTGACTGCATCGGGTCTTAGTTGCAGCACGCGGGATCTTTCGTAGTGGTGCGCGGGTTCTTCATTGCGGCATGCGGGCTCCAGAGTGCGCAGGCTCAGTAGTTGCAGCGCGTGGGCTTAGTTGCCCCGTGGCATGTGGGATATTAGTTTCCCGCCAGGGATTGAACCCGTGTCCCCTGAACTGGAAGGGGGATTCTTAACCACTGGACCACCAGGAAAGTCCCCAAAACTGCACTCTTAAAAATGGTTAAGATGGTAAATTTTTTGCTATATATTTTTAACCACAATTAAAAAAAAAATTACAAAGCACCTTTACTTCATACTCCATCCCTTCCTTCTTTTTCTCCCTCCCTTCGTGGTTGAGTATCTCCAAGTCTAGGCCACGGCCCATGATGGGCGAGGAACTAACCAAGGTGCAGGCCCTGTCGGGGATGCTGTCGGGGTCTCAGGGCGTGCCTGATGGACACTTCCTGTTTGCAGAGCACAACAACAAGAGGCAGGGCCATTTCTCAAGTGGCCACAGCTGGAGGCTCACTGGGTCTCCAGTGTAGGCTGACTGCACACCAGGGGTTCCCCATGAGGCTGTCTCAGACCAGCTCTGACTTTGTCATAGATTTTTTGGCCAAGGTTAAATTGCCTCCACTTCAGTGTCTTCACTTTTGCTTATTTCCAGTTGATTTCTCTTTCCCCCCATCATGAATATTGCAAAAACTAGGATAATAGACTTAAGTAGGCTTTGGAGCATGATAACCAAGAACACTGTTCAGGAGAAAATATTTTTAAATAAGTATGTACAGGAAGAACCAATTCATGCCTAAGGCTCTTACTGTGTAGTCAGAAAACGTCTATTTAAGTATTAAGTAGGTTTAAGTTCACTCTGACAGCAACTACAAAAATAATATCTATTTATTATACATTTAACTGTTTTTCTAAAGAATTAGAATATCCTATTCATTCGCTCTCATAAAGCTATTATTACAAGAGAGTAACTTGCCCAAGGTCACATGGCCAAGAAGTAGAGCCAAGATTTGAACACATGCCTGTGTGAGTCCAAAGTGTGTGTGGTCATCAGACCATCATAGACCTCTCTTACTAGTCTATCAACATCTATTAAGTTCCCAATAAGGACAAATCCCTGAACTAGGCTGTAATGAGGCCATAAAATAAGAGAGAAAGAACCCATACATAGGGAATGGTCAAAGAATAATTTTTTAAAAGTACACATAGTATCTATTCAATATATATGAATGGGAGTTTAATATATATGAGTTGACTACCTATGGAAGAGATCAACAAACAGACTAGCTGAGAATTTGAATCATGGAATCGCAGAGCTGGAAGGCATCTGGGAGTCATCTAATCTCATCTCCCACCCAAAGCAGAGATATCTCCTATAGAATCTATGGTAGTTCCATGGCCAACCTAAAGGTAGCCACGCTAATATCTTTGTTTTCTAGCTTTTGATTATTATGAAGTTCCTACTTTTCATCAGCCAATACCTCCCTTTGGGGAATTCTCCCATTGGTTCAGTTTTTCCATTGGATCTATATCAAATGTCAGCTTTCTAAATGCTATGGTTGCCCTTCTTCACATGGAGAAAGAGAAGAGAAGCATGAATTGACCACCTACTCTGCTCCAGGGCCATCACAATAACCCCACTAAATGGAAAAGATGATTTCTTATCTAAGGGCTCTGAAGCTAAGATGTTGAGAAACTTGTCCAAGGTCACACAGCCCAGAAGTACTAGAGCAGAGATTTGAGCACAGACTTATCTCTTTTACACTATACTACACTGTCTCCCGAAGTCAGTTATCAACATGCCCCTTATCTTCTCTTCTACAGACCATCTAAATAGCCCTGGTTTCTGCAGAATTTTCTCCTCCGGGCACATGTTCTCCAGAATTCTCCTGATGTTCGTCATTCCTTGAACATTTTCCTATCTGTCAATGTACCTCTCAAAATGGAACATAAGACCAGAATACAATTTCCAGTGTGGCCAAACCACCTTGGCTGACTTGTTTGCCTTCCAGGCCATTGTACGTGCCCAGGGTGACTTTGGAAGCATGGTAGCCCTATCACATATTTGGCCTGGGCTGGTCTTAATGTAGCTGCAACCCCAGGTCTTTATCATATGAGCCAGTTTCAAGTCAGAGTTCATCTATCTTTTATTTATACTATTGATTCTAACAAGTCTCAGTAAGATTCTGTTGGATTCCTTTCTTTGTTTTAAGACAATATTTCAGCGTGTTATATAGCATATTAACTGCCTCTCTCCCTTTAGGGTATCTGAAAAACTTAAAAGTAGGTCTTCCATGTTGTGATGAAATGTTGAACATTCCAGGAGACAGGGCAGAGCCTTGAGACATTACATTAGAGACCCCCCCATAGGTGACTATTAATCAGTTAACTAAATGCTCTTTAGGTACAGTTGTCTACCTAGCTCTGATTCCAACAACCTATTTTTTAAACCCACATTTCTCTACCTCCTTCACAGTTGATATAATAAAAAACTCAGCAAATTACCTTGCTGAAATTTGTCTAAAACCTCCTTTTCCAAGTGTGTTTTGTGGATCACTTGCTCAATGGGATAATGTTAAGTAGGTTCTTCAGTGCAGGACTTCTCAGAGCCTTTAATGAGTTAATGTTCACTGTAACTCTCAGAAAAGAACTATAATAGCACACTGGGTTTCAAAAAGCTGAGGTGGGTATTTTTTAAATTTTGAATTCTTTTTTAGCTTAGGTGGGGTTTATGCTCTGAGATTTGCTCATTTGTGATATTCCTTGGATCTCCCAATCTGGTAATCCTGTGAAAAAAGGACACATCAGCCTTGCATGGCTTGTTTAGTGAACCTCTGCTAATACCCAGTGATTAATGCTTTCTTCTGTAAGTATGGACACAGACCACCTTTAATAACCTGTTCTAGAACATTACTGTGCATTAATACCAAGCTTGTTGATCTGCAGTTTTCAAAAATCTACCTCTATCCTGCTGTTTTAATGACACTTTCTTGTTTCTCTGGGCTTAACACACAAGGCTGTGAAATTCAGCACCATGATATTTACATGACATTTACCTAGAGATGACATTTTTAACACAGTTAGGTGCCATCTTGGGCTTCAATTCCCTCCCACCAATGCATATTCTGCCTTTTCCAAGTTGAATATCATTCTGTTGATGGAGACTATATAAATGAAATATAAATCACTCAGCCTCATGGTCAAGGCAGATTCCTAACTGACCCTACCTCAGACTTTCATGCTTCCCATTGACTTCCTGGATCTCAGCTAATTCATATCATTTCCTTCTAAACCTAGCTGCACCATCTATCACTTCATTCAAGTCTTTCCTGACTAACCACATCTCTCCCTCCCTTTATTTCTTTGTCATGCTTGTATTGACTTGTCCTGTTTTCTCTATCATCTGTTCATTAAAGAATTCATTCATCCGGGGACTTCCCTGGCAGTCCAGTGGTTAAGACTTTGCCTTCCAATGCAGGGGGTGTGGGTTCGATCCCTGGTGGGGGAGCTAGGATCCCACATGCCTCGGGGCCAAAAAACCAAAACATAAAACAGAAGCAACATTGTAACAAATTCAATAACGACTTTAAAAAATGGTCCACGTCAAAAAATCTTAAAAATAAAAATTCATTCATCCAGAAAATATTTGCTGAGTACCTGTGGTGCTAGGTGTTAGATATCTGAGAGCAGACAAACCAAAAACGGTCTGGAAGTTAATAACTTGGCAGGGAAGACAGCTGTTGAGCAGGAACTAAGAGTTACAAAAGGAGATGGATGGTGCTATGGAGGGGATAATCTAGGTTGGGTGTTGATGAAGGTCCTCTCATCGAAGTGATGTTCTAATTGAGAATGAAAGGACATGGATGAATTTACTAGAGGAATAGTCGGGGATGGGATGTGATGGGGAAGACCCTTGATGAATATTCAAGTAATGAAAATAGGTCAGAATGGCTAAAGTAAAGAGATTGGTGGTGGGGGGGCAGGTGGCGGGCAGTGCACAGGAGGGCCTGAACTTGACTTATGAGCCAAAATAAAGAGTAAAGAGAAATCACAGAAGGACCTGCAGCAGGAATAATCATCAGATTGAACTCTTCTTCCAAACAGTGGACGCCATTCTTTTGTTTTCCCCTTCTTGTCCTATATGTGACTTTCAAAAGCGCTCCCCACCTTCATTTGAAAAATTGCTCTCAGCACTTTCTAAACACCTCCAATCACCCCAGGCCTTGGCCACTCTGGATACTCTACTTTTACGGGGTGTTGCCACCCTTTTAGAAGCATCCTTGGCTATGAGCACTCTATTTTTGTATATGCCCTTTAAAATTCTGAACCTGTTAGTCAGTGATAGAAGGCGTCAGAGAGTGAAGCTGGATTCTGAAGGTGAGAAATGTGCAGTGATGGGGCAGGGGAAAAAAAAGTTTGGTAGAAAGGACAAATCCCCTAAATGCATGAGGCCTGAGCAGCTGCACAAGCCACACAGGTTCGTCTTCTTCTTTGGTACTTGTGTGCTGGGGCAGGAACATCGCAGCAGGGATCTAGAGACAGCCTGATCCCTGGCTCTGGTACAGCCAGCTGTGTGACCCTAGCCAAGTTGCTTCACTACTCTGGGCCTCGGTGTCTTTCTTTTTTCTCTATGTTTTTTCTAAATTGTGGTAATATACACATAAAATTTACCATGGTCATTATTTAAGCATACAGTTCAGTGGTTTAAAATACACTCATTGGGATTTCCCTGGTGGTCCAGTGGTTAAGACTCCGTGCTCCCAGCGCAGGGGGCTTGGGTTCTATCTCTGGTCAGGGAACTAAGATCCCGCCTGCTGCGTGGTGCGGCCATAATGGATAAAGTACATTCAGAATGTTGTGTTACCGTCACCACCATTCATTCCCCTCCATAACTCTTTTCATCTTGTAAAACTGAATTTCTGCATCCATTAAACTCTCCATTTTCCCCTTTCCCTCAGCCCCTGGCAACCACTGTTCCACTCTCTGTCTCTGTGACTTTTTGTCTACTCTAGTATCTCATGTAACTGGAACCATACAGTATTTGTCCTTTTGTGACTGGCTTATTTCATTCGGCATAATGTCCTCAAGATTCATCCATGTTGAACGTATGGACACCAAGGGGGGAAAGCGGCGGGGGGAGGTGGTGGTGGTGGTGTGATGAATTGGGAGATTGGGATTGACATGTGTACACTAATATGTATAAAATAGATAACTAATAAGAAACTGCTGTATAAAAAATAAATAAAATAAAATTCAAAAATTCAAAAAAAAAAAAAGATTCATCCATGTTGTAGCATACTGCAGGATTCCTTCCTTTTAAGGCCGAATAATATTCCATCGCATGCATACCAAGATTCTGCTAATCTGGTCATCTGTCAACGGACGCTTGGGTTGCTTCCGTGTTTTAGCTACTATGAATAGTGCTGCTGTGAACATGGATGTACAAATCTCTCTTCGAGTCTGCTTTCCATTCTTTTGGATGTATACCCAGAAGTGTAATTCCTGGAGCATATGGTCATTCTATTTTCACTTTTTAGAGGATCCTCCACACTGTTTTCCAGCAGCTGCACCATTTTACATTCCCACCAACAGTGCACAAGGGCTGCAATTTCTCCACATCCTCACGAACACTTGGTAGTTTTTGTTCTGTTTTTATTTTTTGGATAGTAGCCATCCTGATGGGTGTGAGGGGGACCTTGGTACCTTGACCTGTGGACTGTAGGGGTACAACCACAGGCTGCCCCTGAGCCCCTTCTCCAAATGTCTGTTTCCTCTATCTGTGTGTGTGTGTTACAACATGAAGGTTATGTCATGCGGGCCCTGTGTCATCCAGCCCACAGCCTCCTTCTTGAACAGTTTGCGAGTCAGAAGCTGGACTGAAGAAACAACATCTGGGAGCAAATCTCTTTAGATTGGAAAGGAGGTGAAAATGTGCTATTCTCGGTCATTTCCTCAGCCATCTTTTAATACATCCCAGTCTTTTGGTTTCCATTAGCAGAAGGGCTCTGCTGGCTGATCACGGGATTGTAATTTTGCAGAATGAAGGTTGCCCTCTCCCTGCAGCCAGGTGAGTGATGCATTTTTGGCTCAGTTAACCCCAGAGAGAAGTCAGATTCACGTAGACACTTGCTCAGAAAAGGTGGATGCTCTACATGGGGGTGGCTTTCTTGAGGAAACATAGTTTCAAAAAACACATAAGTGCTTTATTCAGGGGATAAAACACTTTACTCAATGGTCTGTCATTGCCTGTTTGGAAAGCTTGTGGTGAGCAGATGCGAGGGGGAAGAACATTTGCATTCAAAAGCAAAAATAATTCCCCAAACTAAACTGGTCCCAGCAGGATAAAGTTAGCTGGTTGAAAGATTATTTCAATCTGGGGAGAACCACCAATGGAAGTGCGTTTTCTCTGGGGCCCTTTCCTCATTAAAGCAGTCACCAGGCCTTGCAAGATACAGAAGGAAGGACATCTTTCCTAGACACACAGCAGACGCAGCTCCTGGCAGTCCAGACCCTGTGGCTCCGGAAAGAACCCCCATGAACACCACTGTCACCATCTGAGAACCAGAGGGGCTGTCAGGAAGGAAGCAACACATATGGGAGCAGGAACTCCTCTGTATATTGGCAGATATGACTAGGCAGATCCAGGCAGCTCCTCATGGGGAAAGAAGCACAGAGCTGGGATGGGGGCCTGCTTCTGCAACCTGGCAAGGCACCCACTTGCAATACACTCTATTTGCAAGCTGTTCCCAGCAGGAGGGGACAGAGCTGCAGAGAGGGCAGGAGAGGGGCCGAGAGCTCCACGCTTTCCTTTTGGGGCAGTGCTCATAGGAATCTCCTGGATGGACTAAGTTGGCCCTGGCGGTGATGGATGCTGAGGCCGCAAAGGAAGACTCATCATGAGGGAAAGAGGGGCCTGGCTGGTGAACTGGGTTCCAGGGGGACAAGAGTTGGGTCTGGGGCAGGCTGTATTTGAGACTTGAATGTCTAGTAGACTCCCTGTCCCTGGCACAGTCTCCTGCTCTGAGAACGGCTTTCAGGCATGGTGCCACCTGGCTGCCCAAGCCGGGACACTGCTACTACGGGGTGGGGACTGACAAAGTGTCATGGCCGAGTAGACAGTTGTTCACCACCCTGTGAGGCAGAGTACCTGAGTCAGAGTGCTCCAGGGTCGATGGGACTGCCCAGTTCTTGGACTCAGTTCATGGAACAAATCCCTAATGTTCTTGGAGAGTTTGGATGGGATGGAAAAAAGACTCAGGGGGAAAGGCTACACTTCCTGCTGATAATGGCATCTTGCAGTTTGAGCAATGAATTGGAAGAATCCGAGATGTGGTTTATTTGAACCTGCAGCAGGTGAATCACAATTCGTCCAGGTTCCAGAGGAGGCAGATTCACTGCAAAGTTAGTGACACTTAACGCTTTTGAGTTCCCTTTCACTTGGCCTCTTCCAAGCCTCTGGGAGGTAGCCTAGCATTGGGGCCATACGGCATTTGCTTTTTTAAAAATCAAATTTCAAGAGTAAGAGCTTTTTATATTATTTTTTCTTCAAAAGGACCTCTACAATTTTGAACCCCAAATGGAGGGCTCCACCAAACTTGGATGAATCAGGAACCAAGGGAGAAAATCAGAGCATTTTGGGGAACCTTGCAATATCAAAACGGGTGCTGGGCAGGAGAGTGGATGCCTTTGGTACCTGTCCCAGCCCTTGTGCTGAGAATCAAGAAGTGGTCCCTAGTCATCACCTTCAAAGGAAAGCTGTCCTAAGAAACTTGAAAACAAGGTATTTTCTGATTAACACTCCAAAGGGGCTCTGCCAATTTCCACTGCTGGTGGAAGTTTAAGAGAAAAAAAAAAGTAAACAAGACAGCCCTCCAAAATGCCAGGGTGTGGGCCCAATGCACACAGGTAAAAGCACAGGCTGAAGAAGTAGAGGCAGGTCTATCACACCTTCAGGGAAATGCAAATTTAAACAACAACAAGATACCACTAAATACCTATTAGAATGGCCAAAATCCAGAACACCGACACCACCAAAACGCTGGCAAAGATGTGGAGCAACAGGAACTCTCATTCTTTGTTGGTGGGAATGCAAAATGGTACGGCCACTTTGGGAGACAGTTTGGTGGTTTCTTACAAAACAGAATACACTCTTACCATATGATCTAGCAACAGCACTGCTTGGTATTTACCCAAAGGAGTTGAAAATGTATGCCTACACAAAAACCTGCACACAAATGTTTATAGCAGCTTTATTCATAATTGCCAAAACTTGGAAGCAACCAAGATGTCCTCCAGTAAGTGAGTGGATAAACAAACTGGTCCATCGAGACAACAGAATATTATTCAGCACTAAAAATAAATAAGCATGAAGGAATCTTAAATGCATATTACCAAGTGAAAGGAGCCAATCTGAGTAGGCTACATACTGAATGATTCCAACTATATGACATTCTGGAAAAGGCAAAACTATGGAGACGGTAGAAAGGTCAGTTGTTGCCTGAAATTCTGGGGTGGTGGGGGGGCAGGGATGAATAGGCAGAGCACAAAGGCTTTTTAGGGCAGTGAAAATACTCTGTATGATACTAAAATGGTAGGTATTTGTCAATTATACATCTGTCTAAACCCATACAGTGTACAATACCAAGCGTGAACTGTAAGGTAAACTGTGGACTCTGGGTGATATCGATGCATCAATGCAGGTTATCAGCTGTAACAAATGTCCCACTCTGGTGGCAGATCTGATAATGTGGGAGGCTCTGCATGAGTAGGGGCAGGGGGTATGAGAGAACTCTCTGTATACTCTGCTCAATTTTTCAGTGCACCAAAAACTCCTCTTAAAAAAAAAATCTCTTTAAAGATAAAGAGGGGGAATTCCCTGGTGGTCCAGTGGTTAGGACTCCACGCTTCCACTGCAGGACTGCAGGGGACGTGGGTTTGATCCCTGGTCAGGGAACTAAGATCCCGCATGCTGCACAGCCTGGCTAAATAAATAAATAAACAAGCAAATAAATAAATGTCATATGAGATGGACGATGGTATCATTTAAAAAAATAAAAATAAAGAGTGGAGGCAGCAGGACTTAACTGCAGACCCAACTGCAGGCCAACGTGCAGCTGGGCCGGAGGACTCCATGCGGGATTCCCGTGGAAACAGAGGGAAGTGGAACAGCCGCCCACACCTCGTGTCCACCCTGAAAGGGGTGGTCCTTGGCCTCTGTCCCACAGCCCCACTCACTCACGTGCTCGTTCAGAGCATTTACTGGGCACCTGCTCTGGCGTGGGTGTTGGGGATGAACACTGCTAGGAGCCTGGGCCCAGGAGACCTGAGACAGAACTGCCACTCAGAGGTGGATACAGCACACAGGGAAGGAGCACGTCCATGCCCATCAGGGATCAGGGGAGTTTCACAGAGCACAGGGCGTCTGAGCTGAGATTTTCAGGACGATGAAACTTACCAGGCAGAGTGCCGGGGGCAGACGTTCCAGGCGTGTCACAGATACTGTGGAGCCTGGAAATGTGGTGTACTTGGTGGGCCATGGAAATGGCGGGCGGGGGGTCCCATAGCGCTCTCAGTGGGGGGTGGAGGGCACGAGGGGGGGCAGGGGGTGAGCAGGACCTGATGCTGGACGCATGGCTGAGTCAGACCTTGCTGATCCGTGAGACGCCAAGGAGTGTGGGTTCAAGCCCACAACTCCTTGCTCATCAGGTACCAGCCCCACTGCTTCTCTCTGTAAGGCCTCTCCAGTCTGTCCTCCAATAAGGATCTCATGAGGGACGGATGAGCACGGTGCCCAGCACATAGTTAGCGTTAGTTTTTACTATTAATTGTTTTGCCACGTAGGGCAAAAACACTACCTGCCAGTCACATTAGCGTCTCAGCAGAAGAGCAGTTGGGTGATGCCAACACACTAAATACAAAGAAATTTATTTGGAAAAACTAAACATTCTTTTCCCCCTCTCTCAGTCTGAGCAGCTGCTCATTAAAGGATTTTTTTTTAAAACAAGATACAACTAACTGTTTGCAATGATTTTTTAGACGAGATCGGGTGCATTCGGGGTGGTATGGCTGTAGTGCAATGATTTTTTAAAAACCAAGGGTCAGAATAGGACAGGTGGGAAAGGTTGAGGCAATGAGTCCAGTGTATGATGTGGACTTCTGTTTTCGTCCTTGGGCCACTCTATTATACCCATCTGGGGTAGATTTCACGGCACTGGCCATCTCCACAGCAGCGTACCAGAAGGTGTATGCATGCCCTTGTTCTAAACTTAAACGGCAATTCTGCTGTTCACGGCAGTGTTATCTGAAAAACCAGTAGCAATACAAGTTGCTTTACAGGCCAGCAATCACATTTTGGAGCATTCATTACTCAAGGACTCCAATTTTCTCATTTCCCTTTATAATTTTAACTTACAAACCTTAGTCTAAATATAAGCCTGGCTGTATTAGTCAGGGTTCTCCAGAGAAACAGAACCAACAGGAGAGATACACACACACACACACACACACACACACACATATATATGTCTATACATATGAGGAGAGCTATTATAGGAATTGTCTTTCACAGCTATGGAGGCCTAGAAGTTCTACAACCTGCTGTCTGCAAGCTGGAGAACCAAGAAAGCGGGCGCTGTGATTCAGTCCAAGTCCAAAGGCTTAACTGTGCGTGTGTAGTGGGGCAAAGGGGGAGTTTAAGTCCTAGTCTGAGTCTGAAAGCTGAAAACCAGGAGCAACAACGTCCAGGAGGAGAAGAGGGATGTCTCAGATCAAGCAGAGAGTGAACAAATTCCCCCTTCCTCTGCATTTTTGTTCTATTCAGGCCCTCAACAGATTGGATGAGGCCTGCCCACACTGGGGAGGGCAATCTGCTTTACTCTGTCTACTGATTCAAATGCCACTCTCTTTCGGAGACACCCTCACCGACACATCCGGAAATAATGCTTTACTAGCTGTCTGGACATCCCTTGGTCCAGTCAAGTTGACACATAAAATTACCCATCAGTTGACGTGTACATATTCTATGACCATCACCACTGGGCTTATCTTCACCTTCTCTTGAAATTACTTAGATGTACATACACAGAACCTTCTGGCAGAGACACAATTTTGAGGAATGGACCTGCAGCTGAGGATATCCTGGTAGTCAAAACGTACACGACATCCACTCAGAGATTCCTGAGAACCTTGGCCCTCTCCTCCACGCCCTACGTGTGGTCTGGCTAGTCCCATGCTGAAGCTGAGCCTGGCATTTTGTGAATCAAATGTGGTCCAAAGAAAATGACAGGAAGACATGAAGGCGAGCGTGGGAGTGAATAGGTACTTGTAAGCCTATATATTTCTGTGGGTAGACACGCCTGTGATCTCAAGCATCATGTTCTCATGCACCCTCCTCTGCTGTCAGCACACTTCCTGAGCACACTTCCTGACCACACAAAGAAAAACACAGACCCATCAATTTTAATAGATGCTCTGGCAGACTTGGGCTGTTCTAACAGTAACTTGGGACCCTGGGTGATTTTGCAGCTTTCACCCATCATTTTGAACTGGGACGAGGTTGGGTTTAAGGGCAAAAATGCTGAAGGCCAGCAGAATGATCTCAGGTACTGGATTCTGTGGTCAGAGAAGGGCAGCAGGAATTCACCTGGTGACCAGCGGCTCCTTCCTGCCTCAGAGGAGCAAGCAGCTGCTTCTACCCTGCGTGTGAAATCTCAGCCTGGAGCTGACCCACCCCTGGAATGAAAATTCAAACCCAGCCGCCGTTTGGTCTTCAGGATGAGTTTGCAGCGGTTTTCACTGCTTTCAGCAGCGGTGCAAGTAGAAGTAAGAAGTCTGTTTCCAGTGAGTGAGCAGACCTTGACTGCTAAGAGGGACAGGAAGAGAATTTCAAAACATCTTACAGGAAAAACCTCCTCCTGGAAAGTCAAAATTGGGGGTGGGGTTTGCTAAGTGACAACACCAGGGGTTGGTCTGGAGCAGAGCGACCAGATCGGCAGGCTGATGATTGTGGAGGTGTCACTGTCACCTAGAGTCCTATCCCTCTCCGTGAAGAGAGGCATTTCAGTCTTGGGCCAGTGAGTCATCAGAAAATGCTATTTCTCGTTTTGGAAAAAACACTCTAACCCAGTGGGATATTTCACTGTTATCTGTTCTCCTTAGAAATATGGTGATGGTGGCGGGGGGGGGGGGGGGGGGGGCGGAACGCAGGCCCTTAGAAATTAAAGCCATATGGATACCATATTTAAAGAAAAAAACACAAAACACAACAACCCAGGCCGTTACATTATTGCTGACCATAGGAATTCAGTATTTATAATTTACATTCTTTCCCATACTTTTTGCTGTTTTTCAGAAGTGGAGAGCAGAGGTTTATGGCCTCGCCAGATCGTAAATCAGATTCCTGAGGGCAGAGGGAGCTGCTACGGGCAGGAGGAATTGCCTTCTGACAGTTTGCAGAATGCACCGAAAGACCAGGAGAAGAACCCAAATGGAGAGAGATGGGACCCTGCTTCAAGGAGCCTGAGACACCAGTTATTCCTTCCACCAAGCGTGCAACCAGCTGAAATCACACCGAGAATCAACATCTGCAGTGGCCTGGAGGTTTGGCCATCGCTAGTAAAGCGAGCACCAGGGCTAGGGGAGGCAAAGGCGTGGGCACCCCCAGGGGTTCCTCATCAGCCGTTTGTTGGGGCTGTCTGGGAGCAAGGCAGGGGAATAGGTGGAGACTCGGGTCCAGTAATGGGGCTTAAGACATGTGCCCAAGAATTAAGACAAGGAGCCTGGAGTCGGAGAAAAAGCATAAGGCTCTGGGTTGATCTGACGTCCCCCAGTGGCGGTGTACTCTTGGGTCAGGTACTTAAGCCTCATGACCCCGGAAAACAGGGATTAACAGCAAACTCACAGGACTGAAGAACACACATACATCCCAGGGGTGTGTGTGTGTGTTGGGGGGGGGGTCACAGGGACCCCCTTTCCCTGGAATTAGAAGTGCTGCTCTGGCACTTGGCTCTCCAGCAAAGCCAGCTGAGTGCTATGGTGGCCACTGGGGAGACTCGAGGGAGGGAGGGGTTTCCCAGAGCCCCATCCAGAGGTCTTTCGAAGGATCCCAGTCCTTCAAGCGCCTTTGGAAGATTTGTTAGCGGTGGCCCTAGTGAACTCATCCCTCTGTTCTTGCCCTGGATTTCATATAGTCTAAGAGAAGGTAGAGGATTCTCAACATTTTGAAGCCTTTCCCAGGATGCATCCATAAAATACCTAATCAGCCCGTGAATAAGCAGTTGGACTGATGAGAATGAGTCAGGCAAGTGGGAACAAGAAGGTTTACAGTCCAGATTTTCCAGTATGGATTGTAACATAAATCCTGCCTGCAATTTGACACTGTAATTAAGGCTATAATATGTATACTTCAGACATGAGAATGCAATATTTTAGGTCTTTGGTCTCAGGCTTATCTACTTTTCTTTTAAAGGCAAACAAACCTTATTTCCTGTGTTGTAAAGCCACACGAGTCCCCTTTACTCAGCGTCCAGAAAAGGGGTACACAGGAACACTGGTATCTGAGGCCCTGGGGAGACTGTGTGGAGGGACAGGAGGCCAGGCACATCGGAGAAAACTTTCCTGCCATTTGGGGCATATGGGTGTCCACAATTTGCAGGCCCTTGGAGAACGTTTTCAGAGCATTCCAATAACAAAACAAGCAAACGAAATTAACACCTGGGGCTCAGGAGGTTCAAGCATGAGCCCAGAATGGCTAAGGAGGTTGGGTGGTTGGTTGCCATCAGCCGGGAAAGCAAAACTCTCAGGCAAATTCTATTTTCTAAATGATGTTTCTGTCCTCACTGGGTTTATGAGAAGGGGATGGAAGAAAGGGAATGTCAAGGTAGACAAAATTGCAGATGAATTTCTGAAAGGGATTAAAGGTGATCTTTAGTAAACATAGGTGACAAGGAAAATTTTACATTTCCGCATTCCCACACACTAAAAAACCAAAAACCAAAAATATACACATCCAACTATTTTCCCCCTTCTTTGGTAGACATTAATAAATAATTCCTCTAAATTCACAGAAGACAGCAAAATAAAAAAGCTGTAGGTATTTATTGCATCAAAGGTAATAACAGAGTTCAATTAAAAAATTATGCAACCTTCACCTGTGATAGTCCTAGCATCAGGTTTAGAATAAAATGTGATAAAGCGAAATGTTGTAAAAATCTATTATGGGCTAGCAACCAGACTCTGAAGCCCATTGGTCTTAGCCATTACTAATGCTGAAACTCACAAAGAACCAAATCTCAAATATAACCCTTGCAATGCACATGCACAATGAAGGCAAGAGATGCACCTGTAATGAAACACTGATGAACAGAAGTCTTGGCTCTCCTCACATCTTGATCTCAATCATAAAAGTGGGAAATACATTGAGGATTGCAATTACCTACCTGGGGGATACCTGGTTTTCACAGCAATAAGAACTCTGTAAGTGAAGCCCACCTGGTGAACACGCAGGTAACACTAAGCATAATTCAAAGAGCACAGAGAACACAAATTAATCCCCCGTTTAAAGTGCTCACTTCCCCTGGTTTCCAATGGTTAAAGTTTTTCTTTTCCACCCTGCATTTAGCTCCCCCGTAAGGGCCTGACTAACTGTGCTATTATCAACAAATAAGGCAACCCAAGGGTCCAGTTCCAAAGGGAGACCCCTGACAAAAAGAGGTATCACTTAGAGATGATGCAGAGCGGCTTCAGACGGGAGACCAATAGGGCTGAACCTGATGTATTTGGTAAAGAATTTTATTTTACTTCTCCTAGGTGAGTACTTTACTCATGAGCTCACTACAGAAGCAGTCATGGTGAAAATAAGACTGGCAGTTATAGGATGTCTTTTATCATCAAAATGCTTAAAACAGGTCAGTGAAGTGTCCTAGCATTGCTGTGGGAGCAGTTTGGCCAAGGCTTTTACAAATGGTGAAAACAGACACAAGAAAGGCAGGGAAAGGCCATGGAAAGACCAAGAATGACAAAAAAGAAAAAGTACTCAACACTCCATGCCATGCTACATACAGAGAAATATACGTCAAGAATTCTTCGCACATTACTTCTAAAACAATGGTGCCTTTTAAGAGGGCAGTTTGTAAATGGCAAATGTGAGATCACTTGCAATCAAATCGTTTCTGATACTAAATGACAACTCTGATCTATTTTCATCAATTTGAAGCCCATTTGCACAGAAATGAGTGGAAAAAGTAGACCAAACCCAGCAGCACAGTTTCTAGGAGGAATGGCAGCCGCGGATCTGGCTGGCCAAGGAAAGCACTAGTTTTGGAAACACTGTAGTCAAGAGCTCTTACTGAAAGGGAAAAAAAGAAAGATTAAACTCAAAGAAAAGACCCGGAAAGCAGCTGAGGACTTTCCCGGCCGTTCCGTACAAAGCCACTGAGGAAAGGCTGTCTCACGTGCACGCTGCTTTCACGTGACCCAAGGAAATCCAAGTCATCGCAGGTGGGCGGGTGCCTCCCCTAGGCCGGCCTTGGAGAAGGAAACGTCTTCTTCAGCTGCACCCGGCTATCGATCAGAGGAGGGTTAAAGCGCCAGAAAACGAACTTGGAGACACTCAGGGAGGTGGCCCAGCACGAGGAAGCGGAGTTGAGGCCGACGATGTACACGGTGTCCGTGAAGCACAGAAGTGCTCGGTGAAGCAAAACGAAACAAACTCACCTACTTTCAAAGCCAAACAGATTTTACATTGTACCTCTGTTTAAGAAAGGCCTCTCTGATGGGTGATAAAAGAGCACGTGGGTCTATGGGACGAGCACCTCTTTGCCTCTCTTCAGGACTATCACGGGAAGGATGGGGCCGCTGCTGGGACCGCACGGGCGCACCAGCCCGGTGACTGGCGACACTCACCCCTCACCCCGAGCACAGCAGGTGATCCTCGCTTTGCGTGACTCATTTAACCCCTTCACCCTGGGATTCTTTTGCAGGAAAAGAAAAACATGACACTTCTATGGGTAAAGACTTCCTTAAAGGGGGAAAAGACATCGAAACCTTTGTGCTCTGTGAAATGAGGGAACAAAAGCGTTGCTTTCAGCAAGTTTATATCTGCAGGAAAATCAACTGGATACCGGCCACTTGTTAGAGAAAAAAATCCAACTTGGTTGATGTAACCGTTACCCTAGTAAGAAAACAATGACTATCTTGTTCATTTCCTATTGATCACTTGGGAAGGTTAGGAAAAGGGACATGTGTCTGTAAGCCCTCTAAATTTTCTTTTCTTTTCTTCTCACTATGTAAAACACATACACAGTCATATTATCCTAAAGTCACTTGAAAAATACAGTGATTGCTTACAAATAGTGGAAAATACCAATAAGAGGCAAAGAAATGAGCACTTTACAGAGACAGAATTTGATGGGCTTTAACGTGAACCGTTTTATTTAAAACAGGGATCCATCAGAAGTGGTGAACTATCAGGGTCAACGTTCTAGAGCATGGCACGGATGGATGAAAGGGAATACTCACCAGCACCTCACAGGGGACTAAAAGACAATGTCAGCAACACACCATGGAAGGAAAACAAACAAAATGGAAAAGGCACCTGGCGGGGAGGGGCCGCGGTGAGCACTGCCTCTCGGCAGGTCCACACCTGTGCACTGTGGATAAGTCTGGACAAGCGACATTGGAAAGGGAACAAAAAGGTCCCGATCTGAAGCCCAGGATCCTACGTGGGTAGCTAACCTTTCCTCAGCCTGGTTTCCACCGACCGCTGTGTAGTTTCAGGTCCTAAAAAGGGGAGAAGGCTGCTAAAGTGTAACACAAACTCTCCCCCCCTTTTTTTCCTCTAGAAAAAAAGAGAAACCTCCCCCAATTTAACTTCAGTGGTGGCTTCTGAAGGCCTGTAAGCATCCTGACATAGAAATAAGAAACGACAAAATAAAAGACAGATAAGTGGCCTGGACTTAAATCAGTCAGTCAAACGGAAAGGCAGATTCAGAAAAATGAAACCTGGTGACCAGTCCGTCAACTGGCTGGCTGGTGCCCTGCCTGAGTGAAGACGTTTAAACTGCATCCACAACACACGCAAGCACAGAACTGCTTCTGGCAACTGAGTAAATAGCTACGCTCTCCTTTGAGCGCTGTCCTGCTACCGGTGACCACGTGCCAAGTGCTGAAGTTACAAGAGACACCCGAGTGGCGAAGGACACCCCGCAATGGTCTGCCCCGTGTGGCCGGGTCTGTGGGCAACAAGACTTATGCTCTCAAATAATGACCCCTCCCAGCCCCCGCTCCTTCCCGTTCACGCTATGCGTTTCGACCTCCCCCCGGGGAGGTCCAGCCGATTCCGTCCCCTCCCAGTTCGAGGCACTCCCTGGAACATCTTTGATTAACCAGGGTCTTTCATTTCTTTCCAACTCCGTTGGTGACTTTTGACTTGGAATGTCGATTCCTTCTTCTGGAAGAATGGCTCTCGCTGTTGCCTGGATGCTTGGGTGGGCCGTCTTCAGAACCTGGCCAAAGGAATCAGGACACACCGTCACCGTGGGCTGTGGGCTCCCGGCTCGGGCCTCTGAAGCCTCCGATTCCGGCTCTCCCTGGCCGGCCGCCCCACCGCTCCTCCACTGACCCTTGTGCGCCATCTAGTGGCCTCGTCAATGAATCAAGGCACAGAAACCCCGGCGCTGAGCTAGCACAGCCGGGGCCAGGGTGTGCAAGTCAGGGCTCCACAAAGACAGGAGCGTTCCGAGGATGTTTACATTCACACCGTAGGGTGGATCGTGGTCATGGTGATGGGGACCAGAAGTGAGAGCACAAATAACATCGAAGCACAAAGGAGGGACAATGAAAACAAACCATGTGGGTGTCGAGTCTACCTTAGCAATCAAAGGACGTATCAACTAGGTGTCCACACCTTGACCCGCTACACACCACTGTTTCTAAATCCCTAAATTGGAATGGATTCTTGACTTGGCAAAAATCAAAGATATTACATGCCCTCAATGGTTTGATCTGGAAGCCACCTTTACAAATCAGGCCCCTGCCGCTGCTCATGACAGGCAGCCCCGGAGCCATACACTGAAGATGCCACGTGCCCTCAAGAAGCTCACAGTCTGCAGGGACGGTGTCGTCTGTCACGCTCTATCATTTGTGTGGGAGCTTAGAGAAAGACGTCTACATTGGCTGAGTGCTGGGCAATCAGCAGGCATCAGCCAGGTGGAGGCTGGAGCCAGGGTAGTGGTGGGGTGAGGGTGGGCATTCTGGGTAGGGGTGTGTAAGGCCTGGAAGGTCATCGGAATTTTCTGGCATTAGGCTGGCTCTGCCCTCGGGCTGAGCACGTGGAAAGCCTCTGGCTTAGCAGCTAAGCCAAAAGGTTCTCTGCTCCAGGGCTCAGATTTTTTTTTAAACTGTCTATCTTTCATTTAAATATATCTCTACCATTGCTTATTTCTTTTCGTCTTTTCAGTGGAGAACCCGGAATTGCCACGGACTGATCTCTAGGATGGTTCTGAATAAGGGAGCCCTGGGGAACCCCTGTGCCTACCTCCATCAGCATTCTATATTAGGTAGCTGATTCAGGAGAAACCATCTCAAACAGGGTGACCAGCACTCGCTAGTGTTTTCCCCAGGGACAGCTGTGATGAGCTTCACCCCAAAAGGACTCAGGAGAGCAACTGCCTCAGCAGTGCTTTCCCCTCCCTCGTCCCCGCTTCTCTGAGCAATTCTGTGGCTTAAAATTCACGGGCTCTGACATTCAGTTCTCTTCCTTCGGTCAAGCCCACAATCAGCTCATAACTGACATGGAATTACTATCCAGTGGAGCCTCCTCTGGGTCACTGTTCTACAAGTCAAATTCTTTAGGATAACCAGGTGGCCCCAAATCTTTCCAAAATGCTCCTTGGAGAGAGGCCAGTGGGAGATCCCTGACTACACTGTTGAGATCCCTCTTATGCTGGTCTATCTCTTGAATAAACACGATTAAGTCGATCCACCTCTTCGGAAAGGTTTCTCCTCCTGGCACACAACTCTTCCTAACGCTTTTCACTCGTGATGAAAGTCAAGAGGAAGAACATCCCGATCAGGATGCCTGAGACAGTGGGATCTCGTTACGTTTTCCTGTCTCAGAAAAGGCAGAACCACGTGGCACCTCTTCTTACGAAGCAAGTTTCTTGGGCAGAACCTGTGAGCACTTTGCATGTTTCTTAATAAGTAACAGGAGACATGCGATGTGTAGGTTTGAGACCCTTCAGGGCATATATTTATCAACATTCGGAAGATAAGTATTGATGCTAAATCCCTTTACTGGGCCTTGGGAGGGAGAGGACCCAGGAGAGTTTTTAACAATGAGCAAGAGAGAGATACCTTTTGTACCTTTCCCGTGAGGCCAGGAGATGTCAGGGCTGTAGGTGCCATCTTCACACTCTGAGTAGGTCTAGGGAGAGAGGCAGGCTTAGTGGTGGAATTTCAAGTGCTCCCGGGAGGAGGGGGGGGCCAGCAAACAAGCGAGGCTGCTCAACCCTGGCCTCTCCCGGGCTGGGGATCCCCACCAGCAAGTGGAGGACCACCTCACGCTTATGCTCTCAGCTATAAGATCAAGGCTATATCCCAGGTGATGCAGAATACATCTTCTAGAAAGCACCTTTAGCTCCTTAGACTAAAAGTATGAATAAAGGATGAAAGCTGTTATTTTTACTTAAAAAAAAAATTACAGTTGACAAGACTGCTATAGCATTTTAAGCCCACTCACATCTATCCTCTACCTTAATCTTCATCTACTACGAAGTGGGCAGGGCAGGAGTTTCCGGATGGGAGCCCCAGGCTGGGATACAGGAAGAGGCCTGCACAGAGTGAAAGACCTAGCTTTTCAAAAACTGCTCTGGGGCTTGCCATGCAATTTTAAAAAATATATATATATAAACAAATAATTAAGCTTTAACCCCCTTAAGAAATGAGGATAAAAGTCCTGACCTATTGAATAGGGCAGTCACAAGCAAGGATGGCAACTGATAGGAAGTGAATTCTGAACTGGCTACGTTTCTAAAGTGGGGAGACTGACACCCGGCTCTCACTGTGCCGTACATGCCACATCCTCATGTGAATGTGCTCTGGGCTAAAGTGCCAAGCAGGACGTGGTTAGTTTAAATAAAAGACCATCTCCACCTTCCCTTCTATACCTTTTCTCGGTGACCGTAGTGCTCTGCATACCAAACCATGCCGTACAGACACAGGAAGGTAGTGAAAGCCTGGAAGAGAAAAACAAGCACAAAACCATTTTATAAGTGAGGGTGCACAAAAAAATCCCATTTCCTGGAACTTCAGGGTTTCAATGGGAATTCATACACGATGGCTCGATGCATTTCTGCCTTCTCTCCCGGGATGCCGGTTACAGAAGGGCTGGATGCGGCAGAGGTGAACCCCGGGGGGCAGCAGGGGGGGCACCCCTAAAGCTTTCGGCAAGAAGAGTTCCGATGAGGCCACAGTTACCACTGTGACTCTACTGTCAGAGTGAAGATCATTTCTAGATGTGGGATCAGGTGGGATGCACTTTCTGAACAGCTCTGCAGGTTCTGCCTAAGAGGACGTATAGGCCTCTACATTGTATTTATTTTTTTTCTTTTTGGCCTGATTTTCATAGCCCATCCTCTGCACCCTGCCGCCCATCACTGGAAAGAGTTAAAAGGACTTAGCTTGTCAGCTTCTGAGGGGAAGAGGATTTCTGAATGAAAAAGCAGTTTCATTCAGTCTGGGGTCACAGTGGTGCTGGAGGGCATTGAGGACACACACCCACGTGTAGGTGGCAGACCCCAGCGGGACACCGCTGCCCTGGGCTTGGTGCTGCTTTTTAGTCTCAGTGGCCCCGCTCTGACCCCAGTTCTGGCTGCTTTTGTTTTTCTCAGTTAGGTAGATAGGAAACTAAACAGAAAATAAAAATGTCTTGTGAGCCCTGGTGTGAAAGAGAAGGGCATGGTCCACGGGTACCCAGAGGCCAGGATCACCTCCGTTTCTCCCCGAGTGTGCCCCACTGGCCCCCCTGCACCCTAAATTATACTCTAATTTAAGGAAAAAAATAGCACCTAAGAATCCAAAGTTTAAAAATGTGTCAAAAAACTACAAGTCGGGGAAAACTTCCTGGCTGCCTGGACTAAGCAGTGTGTTGGGCCAGGCCCTCCAGCCAGGCCTCCCCTTCCCCTTGCGACTGTAAGTGAATCACCAAAACCCAACCAAACCAAACTACCCGTCCTGTCATGACATCTCTTCAGAATTCCTTGATTTAGGAACCCATTGACAGTGAATCCTCCTCAAGGATTCCTAACCTCCATCTCTTCCACTGCATTTCCTCTTGGGGACCTGTCACCTTGACCCAGTCGTGGGAACAGCTGTGAAATCATGATGGACTCTTCTCTTCTTGAATAATTTTAACTCTTTCTAAGAATCATAACTGTAGATCTAGAGGCATTGCCTCAGAGATCGTTAATTTCAATTCCCCTCATTTCACAGCAGAGGAATGAAGGCTCAGAGAGGCGACTGCCTTCTCAAAGACACACAGCTAGAGTGTGGCAACACTGAAGCCAGAACACAGGTCTCTTTATATCCCTGGATCAAATTTCAGGGATGGCTATCGAGATAAATACTGATTTTATGTCTACACTTCTTTATATCTCTATTGATCTGTCCACTCATCCATTCCTGGAGGGAAAAAAGCATCATGGGAAGAGCCAGTCCCATCCCATCCCTCTGCACAGCCCACAGCCTGGAGGGTAGAGCCAAGACCGCAGGGAAGGCCGGGCTGTGCGTTCTCATCACCGCAGCTTGTAGTCTAGCCCTGGCCCAGTTCCTCAGGTCAGTGACATTCACTGAGTGTCTGCTGGGCGCACAGAGTCACCTTAAGTCTCAAGAAAGAAAGGAGTCCAAGCGCTCCAGCTGGCCATTCTCCCTCTACATCAATGAAGTGGGAACAGCGGCATGGTGGAGAGGTAACATGAAATATAAGATGACCCACTAGTTCATTTTATATTAAATCCATATGCAAACTGGTATAAATTAGGAAAATTTTTAAAAAAGCTCATATCCCCCCCATCAAAAAATTAGGCAATAATGAATATATTAAAATTATAGAATGAAAACTACTTCTAACCTTTAACATATTCCAGTACTTGTTCAGATTTCTAATATACAACCACCATTAAATGTACGATTTTCACGGCATGGCAAGAGTGGGAAGACTAGAGCATCCGCAGTGTGTAAACCTACGTATATGTCAGCTCCTTGACAAAGAGCAGAACAGGTCGGCCTAGGTTTCACACGGAGGGCAGGGAGGACAGGTTCCACCTCCGAGGACCAGTCAGTGGCTGTGCAGTGGGGGGGTGGGGTGGGGGTGGCGCTAGACCATGGGAGCAGTCAGGGCTGGGCTGGCTGTCGCTGTGCATCCCGCCCACCAGAGGGCAGGCGTCTGGGGCTCTTCCTCTTCCTCCCCCAGCTTCCTCCCTTCCCCGGGGAGGGCAGGAGGGCAGCTGGGGCTGCTCTAGCAGCAGACAGCTGGGCAGAGCTGGCTTTGCAGCGGGGCAGGCAAACACTGGCAGGTGCTGGGAGACAGATGCTTATCATCACGATCGCCATGCAAAGGGCCTGCCACAGCTGCCAAGTTTACCACTTCACCTGGGTACAAGAGGCCCCTTTTATACACTTGTCCCAGGAGACAAAAGCTTGTAATTTATGGGTTTGCAATCACACCTGTGGAAATCTAGGCAAGTACACACTTAAAATGTCAAGGCCTGGATTTAAAATGACAATTGTACGGATTTTGTTTAAATAAAAGGAAGAAAAAAAGAAAGAGAAAAACGTGAGGGCTGAGAGCCCCAAGGCAGCACACCCCCCCCGGTGTGGCTTCCACACTATGGTAAGGTGTGCTCAAATTCACCCAGACTGATCAGACAACTGGTGCTGGGGCAGCTTATTAACCAGCATGTGGGAGCTTTACTTCCACACTGATCTCAAATTCTGTGTACGTTCTCCTACCAGGCAAGGCGAATAATTGGGGGCTTTGTTTCTCTTAGTGTGGAGGCCTGGTGTAACTCAACGCTCTCTTACTCAATAATGTTTGCCTGACTCCTAAGATTGAGACCAATCCTGATCTTTAATAAAGGCCATGATTATAAAAACATGCCAGGACCTTATTTCCACTCTTTTTCTCTAACTGGTAAATGTGCAAGGCAGTGGGGACCCCTACTCATCCCAGCCAAAGGCCTCTTTTCAGGCCAGGTCCCCCTCCATGGCATTCATCACTGCTAACACTAACTGGGGGATTCTGCTTATCTTCAGAGTCCTCTTTCCTGTGGCTGTTTCTTGCCCTTGGCCTGGCCTCTAAAATGTGGTTGCTCCCCAGACGCCATTCTCAGCCAGCTTCTCCTTCCCACACTATGTTCCCCGACTCTAACCGACCCAACGGCTCCAACCGTACCCTACACACGGATGCCTCCCACCTCTTTCACCTCCACCGCCGACCGAGTCTCTCCAGTGCTACTGGACAGACCAGAATTTCCAGTGACACAAGACACCTTCACCTGTAAAATCTAAGGGTCCCTCACACCTAACTCATCTCCTTTCGAGGGGCTTCTCTGATATCCTCCAACCTGTTACCAGCACCAAAAGCCACCAGTGGCACAAACAGGAAAGCCTGGAGTTGCCCTCCCCAGCTCTCGGAAGAAAACGGCGTCTATCGAGTTGGGCTCTTTAGCTCTCGGATCCAGGCCTTTCTCTGCATCTTCAATGCCGCTGCCTTGGATAGGTTCTCACTGAGGTCCCTCCAACACCCTCAGGCTCACCCCTTCTCCAATCCCCTCCGCCCCATACTCTCCCACCCTCCAGCTGCCCCGTGAGACAGTCTTTCCTCTGAAAAACCTTCGAATCTCCAACCAGGACACACAGAGCCCATCCTACGCAGACGATCCCCTCCGCCTCCAACTCGCTCTCATTCTTGCTCCCCAAACAGGTCGCCGTCCTCTTGTGACGCGGGCACTGGCATGGCTTCGAGTCTTTGGACGTGCTTGTCTCTCAACCTGCCTCTGTGTCTCCCGGTCTTTGTCCCTTGACCTCAGTCCTTTCTCCTCCCTGCGTTTGCCGAGTGTTTCCTGTGCATCAGGCACTGTGCTAGTGTCCGTGGGGACAAAAGGACAATGGAAACTTATTCTTTGTGAGCAGGAAGTGCCATGTTGAGGAGACCGACATAAATACCCCAGATTACATCACACTGGGGCTAGAACTCAAAGAAACATGTACCAAATGCGACTGGTCCCCCGAGGAGGGAGTTGTCTAGTCTGCCTTGCAGGTTAGAGCGTATTTCATGGAGGACACGGATATAGGTTTGGTCTTGGCGTTAAGATTCACCAGGTAGAGAACGCAGGGAAAAGCACTCAGATCGGGCAGAGGAAGCCTCCTGGGTGAAGGCAAGACAAGTCTGGGAGGACGGTGGGTTGAGGTAACTAGGAATAGTTTGGCGGAGCCCGAGCGCAGGGTACAGGGGGTGGGGGTGGTGAACGATCCAGAGAATGACGGCCCTAAACACACAAGCAGGACTTCCTATTTCAGCTGGTAGGTCTGTGGTGGGGATGAGGCTTCCTTCTTGCTGTTTCTGTCTACACAGAGGGAGCTTCCCTGGTATAACACTCCTGCTTTCCCTCACCCCTCGCCCCTTCCCCAGGGAGGCGAGTATCTTAACTGCCTAGGGAATAACAGATAAGGAAGCTGGGCGTCTCCCGTCTTTCCCTCTGGGTGCCCCTCTGGGTGCGAGGCCACCAGCGCAATGCGGGGGGCCTGCTTCCTGGGGCTGCAGAGGAAGCGTGTCTGCTTCTGGGGTTCACTATTCCGAAGCCCCTTGTTGGCACGCACCTGAAGCTGATACTGAAAAATGTGGACCCTCAGTAGTAAAGCTGCCGTTCTGTCTCCATAGCCTTCGTCCATCCTGACTATCTCTAACTGCTCTGAACCTGGTGGGGGGAAAATGTTGTACTGTTAGGCCCTCTAGGCCCCAACAATAGGGAAAATGATTCTACGCAGGGCAAAGGGGTTCCGATAGGAATTCTGGAAGATCACTCTGGCAGCAGTGTAGGCAATGGAGGTGAAGGGCAGGATGGAGAAAATGGGTGTCTAGAGACAGGGGCAGAGGCAGTGGGAACAGAGAGGAGGGGATGGAGCTGGGCCACCCGGGTGAATGAGTAGAGCCGGAGGGCTGACTTGGGGGCTGACAGAGGAGAGGAAGCAGCCGCCTGGGTCTTAGGCTGGGGCACCTGAGGGACGGGAGAGCCGTTCACTGTGATCCTTTGTGATCCTGAGCACACATCACCTCCAGGAGCTTCGCCCAGCTTGTCTGCTGCTCTCTCCAGGGCTCCTCTAGCTCCGTGCACACACATCTTTCTTTTTTTTTTTTTCACACCTTTATTGGAGTATAATTGCTTGACAATGGTGTGTCAGTTTCTGCTGTATAACAAAGTGAATCAACTATACGTATACATATATCCCCATATCTCCTCCTTCTTGCGTCTCCCTCCCACCCTCCCTATTCCACCCCTCTAGGTGGTCACAAAGCACCGAGCTGAGCTGATCTCCCTGCGCTATGCGGCTGCTTCCCACTAGCTATCTATTTTACATTTGGTAGTGTATATATGTCCATGCCACTCTCTCACTTCATCCCAGCTTACCCTTCCCCCTCCCCGTGTCCTCAAGTCTGTTCTCCACGTCTGCATCTTTATTCCTGCCCTGTCACTAGGTTCATCAGTATCGCTTTTTTAAATTCCACATATACGTGTTAGCATACGGTGTTTGTTTTTCTCTTTCTGACTTACCTCACTCTATATGACAGATTCTAGGTCCATCCACCTCACTACAACACACACATCTTTTATGATGTTTGAATATAAGTAGTTTGCATGTGTAATTCCCACGTGGACTTGGAGATCCTCTGAGGGGGAACACCCGTGGAGGGGGAGCAGGAAATCTCCAGCCAGACTATCTGGGTTTGAGCCCTGGCTCTGCCACATGCTACCTGTGTGACCTTAGGTAAGTTAGTGAACCTCTCTGTGCCTTTATCTATAAAAGAGGGATAATAAAGTACCTCCCCTCAAAGTGTAAAGATCAAATATGCAATTCATGAAAAGTGCTTCAAACAGTGTCTGGCACCTCGTAAGCATGAATAAATCTTCACCATCACCTGCCTGTGTGGCTCCAGCACCAGGGCCGCTCTAACAAGAACGTGGCAACATGACAGACTTATAAGGGACTATGCTAAGTGACACAGAGACTGAGAAACGGGTCATATCCTCAAAATAAGCTACCGTCATACAGACACCAAGGCAGATCAAAATTCACCAACGTAAGAAGGCATATGCTAAGGGTCTAATCAGTAAAACAGAGTGAAAATCTCTAAAACTTAGAGAGAGGCTGGAGGAGCCCCACCGGCTGGGTGACCAGAGACAGCTCCTTGGACACGGCCTTGGGGAGACCTTCCTGGCTGCTGATGCCCCAGGGGGAGGCCCACAGTGGGCCGTTGTGAGGAGGGCCTTTGGCCCACGTCCCAGGAGTCCCGCCTGCCTCAACCTCCCTGGGGTCCCAGCGGCGCCAGGTAAGGGCTGCACCCACATCTGCCCACCGCCATAGGTCACGCTACAATTCACAGAGCTGGGGTGCCCACGCCAGACAGAAATGTGAGGTGCGCATGGTGAGATCTTCTGGCCCATCTGACACACTGCCCCTAACCAATCTTTATATCTAGTCACACTGCAACAGAAAAAATACATCTGAGCGTTAATTCCGGAGCCTGAGTACAAAGGAGATCATTATTCCCTTTCGTTGTTCAAGATAAAACGGGACAGAACAGGCTCAAGGTGCCCTGGCACAGTTAGGATTTCTAGCAAGTAACCCTAAAAATAGACACCATAAAAGGCAATAAGAAGAGTTTAGTCTTGTTCCCCCTCCCCACCAATTAGACCTGAATCTTATTAAGCCTCTAGATCCAGCTACCAATTTACAGAAAATACAGAGGACAAAGAAATCTGTTAAGTTACAGTAAGGATGGAGTCAGTAAAACCAGACTGAGGGAAAATCTAGACAACAGAAGGGCTTGAGAGCTGGAGACAGAGGGAAAACTGTAGATTAAGAGAGACCTTTTATTAAAAGGCATGCCAACCAATTGCAATCAGTGGATGTTGATTCAAATAAACTGCTAAAGAATACAAAATGTAAGGAAACATTAGAAATGTGAACTTTGATTAGCTATTTGACAGTATGAAGGAATTAACTCTTTTTCAGGTGTGATAATGGTACGGTGGTTGCACCAACCAAAAAGCATTCTTATCTTCTTTTAGAGATACATCCTGAAATAGTAAAGTGGGTCTGCTTCAAAGTAACCCAGGGTTGGGGATAATAAGTATGGAATATAAGGACATAAGACTGGCCATGGGTTGATAATCGTTGGAACTGGATGATGGGTGCGTGACGGGTGAGCGACCCCCTATCTACTTCCACATATGTTTGAAATTTTCTATGATCATTAAAAAAAAAAAGCCCGAGTCAATTTTCTGGACCAAGTAAGTAAAAGGGAAGAATCTTAAATGATTCCCCAAAGTAACAAAACAAATTGAGAAGCGCAATCACAGAATTTTAAGCTAGGCAAGATCTTGCTTCATTTGAAAGATGAGGGAAAAGTCCCAGGACAACGGAGCTGGAGGCCCCCAGGGCTCTTCCCTTCCGAGAGGAAAACACATCCTTCACAGGTTTATAATGTCAGCCCCACGGGGAAGAAACTGTATGGTCTGATTACCTCCAAAAACACCTCACATGGCCTATAAACAACAGTCTGTCATTTTGTACATAAACCCTTGGACAGTAATACATATGTTACGGGACACTGTAACCATCCTTATCCCCTCATGGCAGGCCTGACATTTTCAGCAAGTGTAGATGAATTCTCATAAGCGAAATAAATGAGAGTATGATACACCTGCTGAGGGCATTTGACCAGAACCTGCAAAGGTGACCAATTTTAGGTGCCATGTGGTCCTATGTATTTATTCTTGAACTTCAGACTAGTGGCCAGTCTTGCGTTACTACAGTAGAATGTCCTGTCTATAAATTTCTAAGGAACCTTGGTACACAAGAGTGTTTTGTTTTGTTTTGTTTTAGAAGACACCATGGGGACTTTAACTAACACTTTTGGGTAAAAAAGTAATGACTTACCACACAAAGAAGCCAAAGCACAACATAGAGTATTTGGGTCTTAGAGAAGAGATCTTGTCCAAATTTTATGCAGACAATAGCTTCCAGGAAACCAATGACCCTGTTAGACAGAACAAGAGGTTAAATACGAATTCATCTTATCAGAGCATTATGCATTACCAGAAATATGCATAATTCCATCATAAAGTTCAAGTGGTCATAAGATTTCTGCCCCAAACACGGGAAGCAGGTCCTCAACAAAATGACACTGTGCTTTCTTCAGGAATAATATATATTATTATATATACATACGTATTTAGATTTAATTAAAAGTTTATTGTACCGTCACTCCTCTCGTCTTTTCTGCAGACTATTTTTTTTAGAGCAGTTTTAGGTTCACAGCAAACTTGAGGGGAAGGTACAGAGTCCCTATAGCCTCTGCCCCGACACATGCACAGCCGCCCCCGCTGTCAACATGTGTCACAAGTGACGAACCTGCGTTGACACATCACCCAAAGTTCATAGGTTATGTCAGAGTTCACGCTTGGTGATGCACATTCTATGGGTTTGGACAGATGTATAATGACAGGTATCCACCATTAGAGGGTCATACCGAATGGTTTCACTGCCCTGAAAACCCTCTGTGCTCTACCTCTTCATCCTTCTATCCGTCGCCAGAAATAATCAAATATTCTTTACATCTTCCTTCCTCACAGACTACAATCTCGACTCGTACGTCTTCATAGCCGGAGGCTGCCTGGTATCATCTAAGTCGGAGCTTATCACAACGGGTGGACAGACGCCCCCTTGGCTGGGACCCTTGCAGGGCCAGGGAACCTACTACC
Source organism: Eschrichtius robustus (assembly GCF_028021215.1). NCBI lineage: Eukaryota > Metazoa > Chordata > Mammalia > Artiodactyla > Eschrichtiidae > Eschrichtius > Eschrichtius robustus. The sequence continues at coordinate 46,719,214 of NC_090840.1, read as the reverse complement.
TCTGTGGGCAGCTGCTTCTGCTGCTCAGTCTCTTTAGCTGTTGGGAAGTCATTCCTTGTCTCCTGGTATCTGCCAGGAGGCTGGTATCTGCCTGGTATCTGCCTCCTTCCACCCCTGGTCCTAACTCTGCCCTCCGCAGTCGTATAGGGGAGTGTGAGCCTTCCAGGTGAGTCTTTCAATAACTTGAAGGCAGCAATCACATTCCCTCCCAGCCATCTTAGAATTTCCAGATTTAATAGGCTCCAGTTCTGCTGCTGATAAAAACCCTTTATCCTCTGCATCTGTAAGCAATTTTGCTGAATACAAAAACGTTGGGAAAAAAACCTTCCATGTTTCCCTCTTTAATTAAAACATGAAAGAAGAAAGCTAATCTTGTATAATACAACTTCATCTATGAATATTAAAATCAGACCTTTATTAAGGTTCAGAGCTTGAAGGTAGGAACGGATGAGGTGAGGGTGACATAGCCGGTCACGTGATCCCAAAGACTGCCCAGGAACAGCGATTTCAGATAAGGCCACCTTAGGTGTGCCTTGCTCACGACAGGATCTAGAGGGACGGGTCTTGTTGCACAGATAATCTCTAAAAGGGCAGGAAGGGGCCCAGAAGGCCCCCGGTCCCCTCCCTACTGGCAGACACAGAGGTCACTGCCATGGTCAAATGGATGGACGGCTCTAAACAACTGAATGCCCAGAGTCAGAACCACCTGTGCAAAGCAGGAAGTCTCCTGGACACGTCTCTAGAGAATCTGGAGCTGTCTTGGCCCACAGCCCCAACGAAACAAGGTTAGGAGTGGTCGCCTGAATCTTTACAGAGCACCCCCTCCTCCTCCCTACCTCCCGGCCACAACAAAGGTCGGCACGTTCGAGAGCAGGGCTGAGGTCGACTGTCACACTGAAGTCGAGGTCGCGAGCCGACACTAGAAGGCAGGGAAGCAGCGAGGGCAAGGGTGCCTGCCAGCGGACACACAGAGCGTATGCTGCCTCTTGCTGGGACCTCTTGCTGGGATGCAGAAGGACTGCATCAGAAACTGTTAAGCCCAGGAAAGAAGTGTGCCTACCTGCCCTTAACCAGACAGAACACCCAGAGCTTTCTGTGAGAGGTTTCTGGGTATTCAAGTCGACTGAGGCAGCTTTCAAGAGCTTGGTGACCAGCAGGCTAGAGCTGTTTCTCCAACTTCTGTGATCTGAGACCCACGGCAGGAAGCATATTTTTCACTGTGGCCCAGTACACACACACACACACACACACACACACACACACACACACACACACACACGACTGAAACAAAAGTCACACAAAACAACTGTCCCCTGGCTCTGACATCTTCCTACTCTATTTCATTTTCAGAAAATGCTGTTCAGGACCCAGTCTGTTGACTTCATAACGACCTGAAGTTTGCCCTAAAGACCAGTGTTTTTCAGTCAGGAACTTTAGGATATGACTTGACCCCACGTGCTGAGGAATCTTAGCTGAGCTGTTGTCCGTGAAGGTGACCTTGAGCAGAGACTGGGGCGGGGGGGGGGGCGGCGGGAGGGGGCCAGGAGTGAGGGGAGGGGGCAGAGCGAGGTCAGGGTAACATGGGTCTTGAGGGCCACCCCAGAGCTTGGCTTTTAGTCTGAGGGACACGGGAGCTCCTGGGGGGTTGGAGCAGAGGGTTGAATGTGATTCACTCTACGTTTTAAGGTGATCGTTCTGGCGGCTGAACTGAGAACTGCGGTAAGGAGCAGAGTGGTGCAGGGGCGCTTTTTCTAGTCCAGGCCGAGGACCTGGGGGGAGATGTGGAGATGTGGGGATGTGGGAAGCGGCAGGAGCTGGGATGCATCAAACCCAGCAGTCACGTGGACCCTTTACCCACCAGCCATGGCCCCTCACCATCATCCCTGGCCCTGAGGAAGTGATAGCTGAGCTGAGCCTTAACCACATAGAAAGCACTTTCAATCATGCTCCATGGAACGTCCTGACTGCCTAAGAACCCCCGGGACAGGACGGAGAGGGTGAGAAGGAGGCAAAGGGTCCTGGGGGGCGCACCCAGAACCATTCTGCTCAATTGTTTTGCTGTATGTTAGGGTCTGGAGCAAGATGTCCTTGGAGGAAAGGGATTTTCTAAAAAAAAAATTTTGTGACTACCGCAGAGGCTTGGGGCTGTCAGTGCAGGTGTTTTTGAGCAAGGGAGCAGAGACTGGCAGGAAAAAGCGTGGTCAGTCTGGAGGAGGATGGGATGAAGGGGAAGATACCAGAGAAAGGAAACTGGCAACAAAGCTACCCTTGCAGCGTGAGCGCTGAGAGTGGGAAACAGGCGCGTGGGCCGGAAGGAAGGCGGCGTGAGAGGCTGTGAGCAAAGGTCAACGGGAGGATGGCGGTGACCAGGTGTGCTGGGGAGGTTGGAGGGGTCGGGTGAGGCCTCCTCCGGTTGTCCGTTCCCCTCTAACACTCCCTCATCCTAGAAAGACCCTGTGCTTCACATTGTGTCTACCCTTTAAAAATAAAAAAGGAGCCTGGAAGAACAACGGCATAATTACAAGAAGCTGCAGAGAGCAGAGGGGTGGAGGGGAAGCCAGCAAAGGAAACTGAGATGCAGCAGAAAAGGAAGCGGAAAACCCGCAGGGCAGCTGCTGTAGAAGGAAGAGAACAGTTTCAAGATGGCAGACACCGCGCGGAGAAGACAGGAGAGATGAGGGTGGAGAAGGACGTGCTGATGTGGAGCTGACCTTGGACAGGACAATCGGCACAGCAGCAGAGGCGGCAGCTTACTGTCAGGGGTCACCAGTAGGGCTGGGATAACACGTGCCAGGAAGCTAGTGGGGTGAGGGGCGGTTCTGAGAGCAACTGGGCCCCAGGCACCGCTGACTCTGACCCAAGCCCTGGAGGCCCAGCAACTTTCCAGAGGCGGAAAAGTGACTGCTCACTCCGGTTACAGCCAAAGCTCGGATGCTTGCCTTCCAGGGCCAAGGGATCCAACAACCTTTCTTCATAAACCAGCCCTGTTCTCTCCTTTGGAGGCACAGAAACTCAATTATAATTGGCGGGAGCTGAGTGGGGAGAAAGGCGAAGATGAAGATGGTGCACACCTGGGGAATCTGTCCACCTCGCCCTGGCCCTGACACGCCTACGGAGCTGCAGGAACAAGAAGCTGAACTTTCCACACTCCTGCTTCTCCCCGGTGGGTTCCCACTCCCCGGCTGGATAGAGTCCTATCTTGGCTGGGCTCGGCACGGTTAAGTGTAATATAAAAGGCTGTAAAGTTCAGATCTACGGCACAACTGCAGGAGGCCACATTGCAAGTCTGTTCTTCCTTACATCAGCAGCTGTTAATGCCAACTTTCTGAGGGTGTAACGTTTACAGAGGAGGAAAGTGCCCTCTTGAGGAGAACACAATGTGGGGTGTGGGCATGGTGGGCAAGCAGCCTCAGGTGGCCCTGCTCACCTCCCCACCGCCGGCTCCCCAAAGGCAGAATACGACCGTCACTACACGGGCTCCTACTCTGTTCCCTCGCATCTCCACACCTCGATAGAGCCAAAGTCATTCCAAAGTTAGTGAAAAGAAAACTATAAAGCAGGGACTAGGTGTTAAAGGAAATCAGACATTTCAGCGGTTGCTGTTTGATAGAACATGAAAAAAAAGACAAAACGAAGGCAACAGGGAAGCCTGGGGAAGGAAGGGGCAGAAGGTGGGAGGTGGTGGGCTCCAAGGGGCAAACACCAGAGAAGAGACTGGAGGCCGGGCCTCCTGTTTCACCATCACGGGCTGATCGTGCTGACCGCCCAGAGGCAGCTCCTGCCCCTGTTCATGCACCAGGCAGGTCTGCCCTGCTTGAGTTACGAAGAGGGACTTGCTATTTTTCAGCATGGCCCACTAGTTCTCAAGGTTCACTAACCTTGATATCACCATTCTGGGCGTCCTCGAGTCTCTATAATAAAGCATCCTAAGTTAGCCAACTGACCTCTGCATCTCAGATCATTTGCATTTTACTTTCTTTCACCACTTTTCAGCAAGGTGCAGCTTTCTGGAGTGGCGTTTGCCACCACTCTCTGGCCTTGCTCCTCTCGGCCATTTCTCCCTCCACGGGGATTATATTTTCAGACCGCCTGATTAGAAAAAAACTTTGTTGTAACACTGCCTCTCTCTCTGATCCGCCATCTCCTTTTCCTCAACAGGTAAGTAGACAGAGTTCTGTGGCAAATATACCCACTCTCCGTAGAGTAAGACCGTGGCAAGGACTTGTAAACGTGAAGAGAAAAATGCCCGTGGGAAAAGAGGCATGTGGTGGAAGAAGGAAATGCAGGAAAGATCCCCAGTCCTTGGACAAGACAGTAGGAAGGTAGCCCATCTTCCTCCTTCCTGTGACAGAAGTATATTAGAAATCTGGTAGATGTGTGAATTCTCTATCCCGCCAGATCAGTAATCAATGGAAATCCATCCTATCCATAGGATGGAAATCGAATCCATCCTATCACCCTTTAAGCTACTTTGTGTAGGAAAATCAGCTTACATCACAGAATTTATGAGAAACAGTGACAACGGCCCTTTGTCTTTTGGAAAGAAGGCAGTGGGAAACTTGCCTAGATCAAACTTCACTAACTCCCCAGAATCTGGAGTGAGAGCTCCAGAGACACACACACACACACACACACACACACACGCATGCACACATGCACGCACGCTTGGAAGGAATGACAATGCAACGTAAGCAGCAAGTATCTCTAAATAGTTGATGTCTTTGGATGATGTTTAGTTTCTTTTTTTACATTATCAATATGCATGTAATACAGGGAAAAAAAAGTTACTCTGTTTAAAAATCTGTTGGGGTTTTCATCAGATTATCTTTATGCTGTCACACTCCATTTAGAACCTAGGTTAGGTCCTGAATGTAAGCTCTCTGAGGGACTGAACTTCACCTACAGGTGTGCTGGATGTCTCTGGAACTTCAGTGGCTAAATGGCATGGTGAGATGTTGATGGTATTGAAGCAGAAGAAGCACTTATCTGAGACACTGAAGAGTATCTCACATTTAATATTGGGGGTTAAACTGGATGACCTCTGCTTTCTTTCAAATCATTTAAATAATCGTAAATTCAGATACAGCATTTGTATCTGTAGTGAGACAATAAATTGTCACCATGTGTTAGTTTTCTTTGGGACAATAAAATTAGACCCCGGTAGACAGCAAGCAGCCGCTTTGTGGGGTCTTTCTGGTGTGAAACTAACGTAAAATGTGGTTAAGCCCATCACGATATGTTGTCCCAAACTCACCATCAATCTCACAGGGAATTCAAATAACTCATTTTCTAATTTATTTCAAGAAACAAGGTCTCCAAGTTCTACATGGGAATTATCTTTTGATTTCCTAATATTTTTTTAAAAAACAGTTTCTACACCCTCTTTGTGTAACTTGCCAATTAACTCTTCTAAATTTAAATCAGAAAAGGAATGTTAAAAATGAAAGACACACAAAAACAAAACTGCGCTGAAAGGCACTTAATGTAGGGTTAAGAAATAACCCAAGAAATTCAGAGGCTAAAGTGGTTTTATATGTCCACGATAAAAGATTACTCACCCAAACACCCAGCACTGTGTTCCCACACGCTTGCACTGTGTGTCGGTGAGGTAAGCATAGTACTGTCTGAAAGAACAAAGGTGGAATTCACTGAGAGCTTCTGGAAGACCAGCAAGTCAGTATAGAATTAAATCACTTTGACAGGGTGAGTATAAAAAATGTCTGCCTTGTTCCACATACTTGAGCTGCCTGGTCTAGTTCTATTTAAGGGAATAGGAAGCCGGTGCCTGTTGAAACCTTCCTGTAAGAGGCTAAGAATTTGGACTGGGCTGAAGGGGGATGGTTTAAAGAGCCAGATTATTGGCAGAGGCGGTCTTGATTCAGACACAGACTCCCACAGCCTTGAGCCAAAGCCACCCCAGGTGGGTGCCTCAGTCTCTCTCCATGGAGGTGATTCCAGAAGGTCTCCTGTATGGTCACTATCTCCTCTGGCTCTTTCCAGGAAACAGGTTGCTGATCGTAACCAGGAGATAAATATATACATCTGTGGCTCTCAGAAACTGGAATGGGACTGTAGCTGCGCCTCACTGTCACTGAGGCCGATAACTTTGAATGTTACTGACATGATCAGAAAAGAGGCAATGACACGGAGTTGAGAGGCTTCGTGCAGCAGTCACACAATAGAAATACAGTATGAGCCTCAAATGCAATTTAAAGTTTTCTAATAACCGTGTTAAAAAAGTAAAAAGTATAACTGATTCACTTTGTTATAAAGCAGAAACTAACACACCATTGTAAAGCAATTATACTCCAATAAAGATGTTAAAAAAAAAAAGTAAAAAAGGAACAGATGAAATTCATTTTAATAATTTATTTATATATAATCCAATATATTGAAAACATTATAAAGAAGCATTTTATACTGTGTTTGCACTAAGCCTTCAAGGTCCAGTGTGTATTCTACACGTACAGCACATTTCAGGGTGACTGGCCACACTCCCAGTGCTCAGTAGCCACACGTGGGAGAGGCTGCCTGTGGGACAGTGCGGGCTTAGAGTCTCATTACTGCCCCTGAAACTTAACCCATCATCTTCTGGGGGGGGGGGCGTGTGTGGAGGTGGGTCACAGACTCCTCTGAGGGTTTGATGAAAGCTATGATAAAGGCACATAAAACATGCACACAGAATTTTGCATTAAACTTCGGGGGTTCACGGATGCCTGAAGCTCATCCAAAAACTATCGCCTCTGTACCCCAAAGTGAAGAATTGTAACTATAAAGAATTCAGGTTTTCCTCTAACTTCCCATTTTCATTACCTAATTTGCTTTTGCCAGTTCAGCTACTTTACTAATTCTGTCCATGTCCTATACTGCACATTATATTATTAGATTAAAAGAATGTTCACTCAAATATCTTCTCAAAGCACAGTCATGTGAAAGTCTAAAAGGGAAGAAAGCGGAGATCTGGCATGTATGTATGATTTATACTGAAGCCTATGAGCTTTCTCTCCCTTTTAGGGCCTGGCATTTCCTAATTGGGACCTAAAACCCATCAGAGTACTTCCATCTTTCCAAGAAGCTTGTCAAACCATCTCCTTACATATGAATAGCCTCAAGTGGTGTAGGAACACAGAAAGGGGCTAAGTTCTAAACAAAAAAGAATTGTGTGGAAACCCATAGGGTTTGGCAAAAATTTTAAGGAGCTCTCGAAAAGTCTGAACACTGGATTTTTAGTCTCTGGTCTAATCTCTAGTTTTTGTTGTGAAATGTTTAACAATATTGAAATTTTCATGATAAATCACATGTGATTTGCTGTTCTGTTTTATAAGACATTTCTTTCCCCGCTTATTGACTTTGTTGATTGCTCCTAATTTTATGAAGAAACTGCTGCTAATCTTTCCTGAAAATAACTGGAAGCCTCAAATTAAGTCAAATTTTAAATACAGTAGGGAGGCTCCAACCCACCAAAGGAAAATTGCATTCCTGAGATAACTACTTCGACGGACCACTGGTCTATAAAGTGACAAAAGGCTGCGGTTTACCAGCTGTTACTTTCCTGTTTATATATATATATATATATATATATATATATATATATAATAAATATATTTGTAATAACGAATGAGGACAAGAAAAGGTGCTAGCTGGGGGTGAGAGCTATGTCTGACCAAGGAAAACACCCACTCTCCCTGGCAAGTGAGACCTTCTACTTGTGGAGTTCACAAGTCCATTACAAATAATGAATTAAGTTATCCTACAGCTTCTAAAGAGCAAACCCTTTTATCTGCTTGGTTTGTATTTATATCAGCTGTGCAGAGATCTTGGGTGTTTCTACTGATCAATGCCGGTCCTCCATACTAGATATAAAACCCCAATACCATTTCCAAATAGGAACAATGAAACCAATGCCAAGTGTTTTGCTTTGAAGTCCACTGGGATCGGTCCACGTCGGGGACAGTCTCTGAACACTGCCACATCTCTAAGGCCCTACATGAGTCATGAATCCAGGAGAAGGATGGCATGGACACCCATCCTTGTCCCTGTTGTCCTGGAGGACCACAGGAAGGACATTTTTAAAAGGAAATTAACTTAACTGGCTCTAAAAGAACTAATAAAGTCTCATTCTAAAAATAACATAATTTATTACTTCAATCCACCATAAAAACGGTTGTTATTTTTCAATAATCTCAGGAAGAAAACCTTAGCATTTCTGTTACTCATTTTGTTTTAAGTAGGATGGTATGGGGGAAAAAAGAACAGCAGTGAAGATCGTAAAGGGGTTTGAAAATAATGGTGTGGTGCTGGTCTTCATGTTACTGAGGTCTGAGAGGCAAAACGTTTTCTTCATATTCTGGATGTATAAGTCTTTTTTTTTTTTTCCCCCTGGATGTATAATTCTTCAGAATGACATTTTCATGGAAAGTCTGCTAGTTTACGTGACTTCCCTTATGCTACATAGGAGAATACAAAGCAGGTAAACATGCCAATTGACGGTCAGGCTAACACAGAATTACCTCACTGTGGGAGCCGTGATGCCACCAATAAAGAGAATTCTACACCAACTTAACGGATGACCGGCTTGGAACACAAAGATGTGTTTCAGGAAGAAGGTATTCAACTCAGTCAGCTGCAAAAGAAGGAGGCGTGAGTCAACGTGGTGCTTCGTGCTAAGTCATGAACATCTATTCCTTCAATGGACATTCTACAGCTAAAAATAACTGGTATGTTCAAAGCATTTCCAGAAAAGATACCGGGTCTCTAAGGGTTGCTGTTTAAGCCCGGTAACAACCAGTACAACACAGGCACCAACCAAGCAGGGGTCCAGGGGAGGTGCTGTGTGTTGAGAGGGGCACAGGGGGCTTCAGCCATCTGTTGTGTTGCCAGATTCATGTGACTGTCACCTGGCTCACGTGTGTGAGCTGCTGGGACAGTCGGGAGAGAGATGCTTTGAGAGCGAAATGATGAAAACAAATCTGTGCCATGGAACACCTCCGCAGCCCGACAGAAATGAGGCCAGGTTGAAAAGTCTGACAGCAGCAAAGGAGGCTCTTCAATAACCAAAAGAAGCTTGAGGCGCGTGTGCGTGACTGAGAGATGACTGTGGACTCGGTCAGCTCGTGCCAGGGACCGGGCAGACCCTCAACCGAAGGCAGCTCTTAAAAGTGGGTGTGGGGTTGGCCCAGGCTTCACCTGGCAGTGGGATTGCTCCCTGAGGGCGGCGCCCAGTACCGCTCGTCCCATGACCCGTCCTGGCAGCACAAAAGAGATGGCCACCAGGAAATCTGTGCTCAATGCCCAGAGGCCACTGCATTTCCCCTCCAGATTAAGCAAGGGGCAGAGATTAGGAAAGGTCACTGCTTTAAGAGCACATCACGTGGACCAGCAGGTTCATTTCAGTGACATAAAATGTGCGTCTTTCCCCACAGGGCTGAGTTTAAGGATATAAAATAAAAACAGTTCACTCATCACCACATAAGGAAAGCTGAGCACTGCACAGTGCTCACGATCAAGGGGAAAGTGGGCCCAGTGGAATTCTGCCGTTCTAGGAGCACATTCCGCTCTCTCTCCTGGGCAAATCCAAATTCCTCCTGGGTCCTCGTAATAAAAGAAAACCTCTACCTTCCCTGGCATTGCCCCATAAGGTAAAACTTAATCGCGCTCCATTTGCATACACACTGACTTCCCCAAACCACGGTGACTATGTAACTATTCACAAACACTTCTGTAGCCATAAACTCCATTTATTGACATGGGCATTATTATTCTCCCTCTGTGGACAAGGACCGTCTATCTTTAAAGCGACACATGCCCATTTTCTCCTTACGTTGGGAGTATTTTGTGCATATGTGTTCAAAATGTGTCTGATGATTCTGAAAGACCCTTCAGGTGCAAGCTGGTTTCCCTCAGCTAGTCTCCCAAAGTTGTGAAACAATTAACCTGGGGGCAGGAGGGACAGTAAAAAAGGCTGCCTCTGGAAAACAGAGTCGTTGGGTAATCCCTTTCCAAGACCCCTGGCTGTCTGAATCGCTTCAGTCTGCTTGGAGCGAGAGCCACTCTCCACCGCCGACGCCACTCTGGAGGACCCAGGTCCCCAAAGGGCTCCAGTCCCCACAGGCAGCAGAGGGCTTCTGTATTTAGCGTTCTACAAATTACCCAAAGTGGTAACAGCTGAGGCACAATTTTAAAACTCAAATACTGAATTTGGACTGTAAGAAAAAGCCTTACGTTTATTGCTGTGGTCCTGAAAACGATCATTCGAGAAGGTAATCCAATGCCTAACTCACTGGGGGATAGATGCCGAGCACCAAGTTTTTACAGGGAATTTTAATCTGTTTCCAATTTGTAATTCAAAGATCCATATTTTAAAACGTCTTCACGACGAAGCAAGACCTTAGGTGTAACAGCATCTCTTTGTTTAATTATTCTCTCTGTCAGCTGCAGAATATTGCATCTTCTAAAGCATCGAGCTGATAAGTAATGTCAACTAGCATGAACCCTAAATTCCTGGATGGTTTTTATTTTGTTTTTGTTTTCCCCTACTTTTGAGCATTTGAAGAAATACCTGCCAGATGATCATGAAAAGGTATATTCCAGCCACTCTCTGAAATGAAGATTTGGGGTCAAACCACCGGACGTAGGTCCAGCTAGCAGGAGTGAACTGGAGCACGGCTCTTTTGATTTTGCCGGTGGTGGTGTGGATATCCCTGTGAGAAGAAAACAGCTCCGGTGAAAATCCAGAGAGATAGGAGGGGGAAGAAACAAAAAAGCAAAAGACTGTAAAAAATGCATTGACTCTCTTACAGCCAATGCTCAGAACAGAAAGATTCCTTTCTATTTGAACGTCTCTCCAACAGCGGCCTCTATTCACAGGTGATGCGCTGAGAGCGGCAGGCCAGGTGGGGAGCATCAGTGGACTGGCCACGCCAGCACAGGCCGCAGTTTGTGAACTGGCGACAAAAGAAGCTGAGGTACATTAAAGACAGCCACCTGGAACTAGGCCAGGAAGGACACGACTCCCACCCATGCCCCCGCCCCCGGGGCGCCCTGATAAAGCAGAGAACATGCTGCATATGTGAGGTGACCCGCAGCATTTCCTCACTCTACAGCTTCCTCAATTAAGTGAACAGTTTGGAGTGACGGTGATTTTTAACCTTTCTTAGTTTCAATCCTAGAGATCACTCAGTTTCATATTCCTGTGATAGAAACAAATAGTCCCACGGTTCACAGATGAGAACACTGAAGCTCCGAAAAAGGGAATGGCTGACGCCGGCTCACTTTGTAAACCTCAGAGTTGGGGGTAGATTCTGGTCCTCTTGTGCTAGACCAGGAGAGCCGAAATCCAAGGTCATAGTATCTAATAAACGGTAAAGATTTTTTTAATTCAACAAAGATGTATATCGAGGACCTTTAGGTCGTAGACACCGTTTTAAAGTGCTGACGGCATAAGGATAAACAGGCCAGGCCTTTTATTCTTGGGGAGGGAGGGGGGGGATGGGAAGGGGGAGTAGAAGGAAACCAGGTTTGTTCCTTCACTCACTCACCCACCCATCAACAAGCATGCAGTGAGAAAATCTCCCAGCAAGAAGATTTGAGGCACAAGGCCAACAGAGAAACAGACTATCCAAAAATAAACAAGAATGATGAAGAATCTGTATATAAAAAATGGTGAAACGTCACGGAAAGAGGTAGAGGAAGATGGGAATAAACAGAGATACAGCGTGATGGAGAACTGGAATACTTAATGTAGTGAAAAAGGTTAATCCAACCTGATCTATATACATTCATATGTTTAATGTAACTTAAGACCAACAGGACTTTTTTGTTCATTAGTTGCGCTTACGTCTTGGGAACTTGACAGGATGATTCTCAAGTTGAATTTGAAGCATAAATGTATGAAAATAGGGAAGCATTATGGAGTGTTTAAGGACCCAGACAGCCTGATGTAAACTCAGACTCTACTGCTTGCTTGCTGGGTGTCCTCGGGCAAATTACTAAACTGAACCCTCAGTACCTTCAACCCTAAAGTGAAGAGAATGGCAGTGTCTATCCCTAGGATTGATGTAAGGCTCAAATGAGATACTGCGTATGAAGCTTGCTTGGAGCAAAACCCAGCACTGCTACGGATCCTGTTACAGTGTATACCGTATGAAATATATTAAAAAGTGTCCTTTCAAGTCAGGGGCCAAAGAAAGGATTATTCATGAAAGGGATGGGGAAAACTGGTTAATCAAATACAATAACGTTGTGAAATCTCCCCCTTATACCACATAACAAAATAAATTTGAGATAGAATAAATAAGTGACTTATAATTGCCAAGCCTATGGACTTTGTCCTAAGGCCCATGAGAAGCCACCACAGGGATATGACATGATGGATGTGACGTTCCTAAGAAGATCATGCAAGCAATGGTGGCAGAAGGCTTAGAGGGGTTAACCTGGGGACGAGGGACGAATCAATCCAGCCATGGGAGTCTGAATTCAGGCTGAGGCATATGGATAAAAAGGAGGGGATGGATTTGAGAAACTCGTAAATGATTTAGCATTTTCTGGATCAATGCCTGAAACTGGGTTTATAATCATTTTTTGAGTTCCAGTTACTAATGCATAATTTATTCCTTATCATCAGAGAACGTACTCACGTTGCGTGCTACTGAGGCAGTTAAATCTACATTGTGAGAAACCGTGACTCAGGGCCCGGAGGAAGATGACTCACTTGAAGCTTGCCCAGTGGTAAGTCCTCATCTCTAAAAACCGGCAGACGACCATGCCCAGCCAGATGCCACCACCGTTGCACAGCAGGATGTCCAGAATGACTTGGTCCCACCAGCACTCGGCGAAATTGGGCAGAAGGTGCATGAAGAAAAGCTGAGAAACACAAGCGATGATGAAGAAACAAACGTGAGAAAAACAAACCCGGGGTAACACGCAGAAAGATAACTTTCCTTTTTAATAGTACATTCTCTTAGCAAAACGTGTTGACATCTTAGGTTTTCCTGATGTATTAAAAAAAATAAATAAAACCGAGGTCTGTAATCAGGTTCTTGTTTATTTTGTGGATGGTCTGCAAATACTGCTACTCCAAACAGCTCCCCTTTTTTCTGGACACAGGGCTTTAAGGAAATGATGACTCATCTTGAAAAATACTACCAGTAACTTACCTTGGCTAATGACAACATGACATGGACCCAGGAGAGAGAAGAGAGCAAAATGTTCCTAACTGCCTACAGAACACTGGCAGAATCCTCAAAATTAGCAGCTTGAGAATTTAAGCTGCGTGTTTTAGAAACGGCCTATAGATAGTTGGGAAAAACAGTGAGTAAGCGGTAAATTCGCTTAATAGGAAATCTCACACTAAGTGATTTGCAGCGATAATCTTTTATTAAGTGCCGACGATGTACGAGGTGGTGAGATAAAATGGATCAAGGTTCTTGATCTTAAGGGCAGAGGCCAGACGCTTATTCAGAACGCAAAATCAGGTATGCTGTGGCAAGTGTTACAATGGTGCCGTAAATCGAAACAGCAGGGACGCTAAGAGATTCATTCTGGTAGACGGCAATGGCGGTAGACTTCTGGAAGGAAGACAGGGTGGAGTGGGATCATTAAGGACAGGAATGACTGATTTCAAGAGATGGGAGACGAAGGTGAGGACATTCCAGCAAAAGGGCACGGTGAGATCAAGGGTGGAACAGAAGTCTTTTACGGAAAGAGTTTTGTCCAAAACATAGGACCCATCGGCTGTATCGAGCAGCATGGCGTGCTGTGTGAAGGCCCGCTTTAAGAAGGTCTGAAATTAACAAAGACAACGCCTGACGGTTCTCTGGAAAGAGGCAACCCCATGATTATAAACCTCTGAAGTAATATAATAAATGCTACCAGTTAAAACTGTTCACGAAAGCATTTCATAGATTGTAAAAGAATACAAATATTGTATGAGGAGTTTGCCTTCCTGATATGCCTGCTTCCGAGGAGATACTGAACAGCTCCCGCATGTGACAGCGAGGGGCTGTGTGCTGACCCCCAGCGGGCCACGTACCACCGGGACTGCATTCCCAGGTCCAGGCCATGACATGGAGCATTAACTCACACGGGGCAGAGAGAAACTTCTGCAGAAGCCAACAACAGACTTGCTGAAATAATACTGGGTAGGGGAGGTGGAGGACATACGTCCACCCGAGGAGCCTTTCTGGAAAGTACCGGATTCGGGGGTGAGACAGCCCAGAGAGAGCGGAGTCGGGGAGCTGGAAGGAGCCACATTTGTTCACTCCCTAGGGATCTGGGAGCGTCTGCCTGTACGTATGAGGCAGAGCGCTGGGGTCTGGGACCGGGCAGACATGGGCCCTGCCCTCTTGAGGCATAACGTTTAGCAGAGAAGGAAACATCTATCAAGTATTTAACCTATGCTGAGTGTGTCAGAGGAGAAGAGCCAGGTGTACAAACATGAGCCCAGCCAGTGCAGAGACAGGGCAGAGAGGGAGGAACTCAGAGGAAGGCTCCGTGGGAGGAAAGGACGCAGCATCTTTGAAGCGAAGAATGCAAAGCTGGCTGGAGCAGAGGGCAGGTGAGAGGGTTCAAGGAGGCTGGGGAGGTGGGCTGGGCCAGCTAACACCAGGCCTCAGGGGCTGGTTCAGAAGCCACCTGGATTTTGTCTTAAGAGCAATGGACCAACAGGCAAGAGTTTTTAGTAGAAGGATGTGATCGGGCTGAGGGGTGAAAGGTTCACTTTGGCCAAAGACAGTGTGCAGGGAGGAGATGGGAAATTCAGATGAGAGAGGAGAGCGGAGCAGAGGGGTGAACTGGAGAGGTGTTGAGAAAAGAGTCACCAGGACTTGGGGACGACAGGATGTGAGGAGCAGGAAAGGGAGGCGCAAGAGGCCCAGTGGGGGGGGAGGGGGGGCGGGCAGGGGAGGAAGCAAGGGAGGCTGAGGAAGGCCAAGTGCCCTGCACAGGTCACACGGCGGTGAGGTCCTGAAGATGCCTGCAAGTTAGAGGGAGCCCGTGGTACGAGGGCAGGAGCACGGGCCGCGTTCCCCATCAAGCACCTCTGGATCCACTCCTGGCTCTGAGCTCTGGTTCCCATCGGTACACTGGGAATACACACTGCCCTTCTGGGTTATGGTGAAGATTCAGGATGATATATGAACAGTGCTGGGCACTGTTATGGGTTGAATCGTTCCCCCTCAAAATCCATATGTTGGAAGTCCTAAGCTCCGGGACCTTATAATGTGAGCTTATTTGGAAATGCAGTCACTGCAGATGTAATAGTTGAGAAGGGGTCGTACTGGAGAAGGTCGGCCCCTAATCCAACATGACTGGTGTCCTTATGAAAAGAATGCCATGTGAACGTATGCAGGGAGAAGGCCACGTGAAGATGGAGGCGGAGATTGGGGTGATCTATAAGCCAAGGAACACCAAAGATGACCAGCAAACCATGAGCAGAGGCCTAAGAGAGGCTTGGGACAGGTTCTGAAGGAACCAACCCTGCCCACACCCTGAACTCGGGCTTCAGGGCCATGAGAGGAACATTAATAGAAGCGAATATCTAACTGGCATGTTTTGCTAAAAGCTAGGGTCACGACAATGACTGGTATCAAGAAATAACTGGCCAAATTTTGTCCCCTGGGAATGATTAAGAATAACATAATAACTGAACAATAAATGAATTAGTTCCCAAAATATCATTTCGGTAATAGTTTTTCAAGAATATATCTCTGGGCTTCCCTGGTGGCGCAGTGGTTGAGAATCCGCCTGCCAATGCAGGGGACATGGGTTCGAGCCCTGGTCTGGGAAGATCCCACATGCCGCGGAGCAACTAGGCCCGTGAGCCACAATTACTGAGCCTGCGCGTCTGGAGCCTGTGCTCCGCAACAAGAGAAGCCGCGATAGTGAGAGGCCCGCGCACCGCGATGAAGAGTGGCCCCCGCTTGCCACAACTAGAGAAAGCCCTTGCACAGAAACGAAGGCCCAACACAGCCATAAAAAAAAAAAAAAAAAAAGAATATATCTCTTTCATTCATTGAATGAGACAAACTTTTGATGACCGTGGTATTTGAGCTATACTGGGAATCCATTTTTAGGTGACAAAATGTCCTGGATGGCCTCATAATTCCTAAACACCACAATTCTATTTAACTGGAAACTAGTTAGTGGGTAAACTACCTATTAACTTCTTAGCAGATGTCCTCATTGCCACTGAATTATCTTGCTTAGGATTTTAACTTCATTCTTTAGCTTGATTCCATTTGTTTCTCTTTAAGACTTGTGAGACAAAGCAGACCTTAAGTTGACAAGGAGTTTCTCAGTTTGTTTGACAAAGGTATAAAATATCCCTTGGGGATGTAAATAGTTTTGTACCACAGGAGCTGCAGAATGGATTACTTGACTCTTAACTGATGGACCATCTTCTTCCTGCATATAAACTGTCCACACTGTAGCATCTAGATAGCAGCCCACACCCCCTTCTTACCTCAGTCAGCTCCCAGGTAATACTGATTGTCCAGCAGAGACCATAACTACGGATCAGCAAGGCCTTCATAGCCCAGCCCCAGAAATGTCCAAAGGCAAATATATCAAAATGGCTGATAATCCTCTCCCAGGTGATAACATGGCAGTTCACAGCATACTCCTGTTTAAAATAAAAAGGAAATAATTAGTAATATTCTAGAAATCAACTTGCTTCCAGGATTTGGACAATAAAATGAAAAGAACTGATATGATCTTGATAATTAATATATGTCCTACCCAATAAAAAGTTTTGGTAACTGAAGATGCTTGAGGAAAAATGGACAAGTATTAGAGTTTATACACCAGAATTGCTTTGCTCTGAATTGCAAAAGCTTGGTTAGAGTGGGAAGCAAAACCATTTTACAAAGGCTTAACCCATCTTAAAGAAGTGGTATCGGGACTTCCCTGGTGGCTCAGTGGTTAAGAATCCACCTGCCAATGCAGAGGACACGGGTTCGAGCCCTGGTGCAGGAAGATCCTACATGCCACCAAGCAACTAAGCCTATGCACCGCAACTACTGGGTCTGCGAGCCACAACTACTGAGCCTGCATGCCACAACTACTGAGCCCGTGTGCCTAGAGCCCGTGCTCCGCAACAAGAGAAGCCACTGCAACGAAGAGTAGCCCCTGCTCGACGCAACTAGAGAAAGCCCGTGTGCAGCAACGAAGACCCAACGCAGCCAAAAATTAAAAAAAAAAAAGATAAATAAATAAATAAATTTATTAAAAAAAAAAAAAAGAAGTGGTATCATATAGCCCATGTCACTTGCCCATAGGGAAACTGTGTTAAAGCCATTAACAAAAACATAAATAGAATCCCAACAAATAAAGAATAAATAGAAACCCAATAGGTTCAGAAATTTTAAAACGTAGCTCTAAATATCATGGAGTAAAAAAGAAATCATAATAGGAATTTAAAATATATTCAGTATTAAATGATAATGAAAACATTACACATCAAAATGATGAGATGCAGTTAAGCAGAAGTTAGAGGAAAATATAAAGCCTTAAATGTTTTTATTAGGAAAGAAGAAACGCTGAAACATCCAACTTCAGAAATTAGAAGAAAACAGAATTACTCCTCCACCCAAAAATGTATCAAATATTACATAATTTAAATATTAAAACATTATAAAGCTTTTAAGAATTTAGGTTCCACTTCTAATCTTTTCGTTTTTAATATATTTTAAAGTAATTTTAAATCAACTTCCTTATATTTCTGTGTTTGTTATGAAGTAATTATCATATGACAACATTTCTCAGGAAGCTCTACATTTCACATTCTTTTTTCCCCAAATTAATCTGATAGGAAGGAGTAAGATTTCAGCCAGCTGACAGAATTCCTATAAAGTATAATATTTTCAAATTTTAGAAGCAATACTTTCTGAGGGAGCCAAAAGAGCACCATGGTGCCCCTCTGTCTCTTCTGAAACCCACCGCATCAGACTTCTGGAGCCTTTCTCAGACCTAATCCATTTTAATTTGCAAAGCTGAAAGGACATTTTTAAAAATTGTATTTTTTTGAGAAACATTCTGATGTGGTATTATGATGTGTAAGTGGGAAATCTAGAGAAAAGAGGAAAAAATCAATAGGGGTGAGTCAAGATAAGGCTTAAAAAAACCAAACTGCACTGCAAGGAGATGAAAGTTCTCTTTCCAGGCTCTGGAGCACGTGCCCGTCACACGAATCACAGACGGACAGAGAGAAACACCCTTGGGCTGAAGCAGTAACATGTTAGGTTAAGGAGAGCTTAAAGGTTAAGGAGAGCTTAAGGCCCCATCAACCCCAAATTCCTCACCCACCCTATCCTCTTATTTACTCCGGAGTGGGCTGCTTAGGGTTAGATAAGAAAGGGCTAAGTTCTGTTTTCAGAAATCTGTTCTTAAGGGAATCATGGATTGAAGACCACTTTGGAGGCCTTTCTACTACTCTCTATGAGAATATTTATGTGTTCAACAAATGTAAAGGCACTTTGAAAACCATAAAGAGCCAAATGTGTCTACTGGCATATAATTATTATGAACAAATCTGCCAATAATCACATCTGGAAGATCCTGAGACCCTGGTGCTGGGAGGGATGCAGGACACCGTGGTCTAATGCAGATGGGGAGCGGCACACGCAGGCACGAACCCCTGGAAGCGGGAGGACAGGGCATGAAATGAGGACACAGAGGTGGGGAAGCCAAGTCTGGGGAGGTGGAAGTAAGCAGTAGGTAAGGACAGAATCTGCCCACCTCCCAACTGGTGGCTCGCTGATCTGGGTGGCTCCACCCTCTCCCTTGCTTGCCCAACACTTAACCAAACACCAAGTCCTATTCATTGTACCTCCCCAAGTGTTTTGGCCTCCATCTATCTCACCACCGCTGTTATTTCTTGCTTAGATGCCTGCAGTAGCTTTCTAAAACTATGAAATGTATACGTGATGCTCCGATAAGCACCTGACTACCCAGCTCTAGCTTAAGACTGCAGATTTTAACTGGTCTCTCTGTAATCGATTCTCTACATACAAAATGATTTTGCAGATCACAAATCAGACCATTTTGGGTGTGTGTGTGTTTGGGGTGGGGGCTGGTGTCTGGGAAGACAGCCTTCCCAATGTGGAAGGATCTCTGGGCCTCCTGCCCTGCTCTCTCACTCCTTCCTCCCTGGGGAAGGTGGTGACCTTGGAAGCAGAAAGAACACCTGTACTCCACCCTCTTTAGGGTCCTCTCTATGGAAATTATTCGCCCACAGACAGCACAGATTCCCATCTGTTCTTTCAACCTTGGAGGAATTTTTGTGAGTCAGGCTCTGCCTTGTGGGAAGAAGCCCGTGGTTGTCCAATGGGACAGGGGAGCAGAAACCTAATTCGGGGCGGGGGATTAGCACAACCTCGTGGCCCAGGTCTAAAGCCATCTGCTTCACTAAGCTTCAACCAGGAAGACATCAGCTGATACTGTGCACCTTTTTTTCCCAGTTTCAACACTGGACTGGAGATGGGCGTAATGTTTACTGACCCGCTAAAGCACCAATGGAGATCGTGTACCTCCTCTGCTTATAAACCTTCAGGGTCTTCTATTACATTCACAGTGTAATCCTAACTCCTCACCAAGGTCTCCCCAGCCTCAGGAACTGCCCTCCTCTGCCTCTAATTCCTACTCTCCTTCACTCTTGACTGATCCCAGCTCCCAAGTTGGGGCCTCCATGCAGGCTGTTCCTTCTTCCTGAATAATGGCCTCGGCCCCCTACTCCCACTTTGCTTGGCTAATTCCCACTCATTTTTTAGTTGTCAACTTAGACATCAGCTCTTACAGAGGCATTCCCTGACCTTCCCAGACTAGACTGGGGTTCTTTTATAAGTTCTAATAGCACCCATATCTTTTTCTTTATCGCACTGCACTGTATACTGAAATCATTATGCTTTCATTCTTATTTTTTTTTAATTTTTTTATTACAGAAGAGTTGCTTTACGATGTTGTGTTAGTTTCTGCTGTACAATGAAGTAAATCAGCTATATGTATACATATACCCCCTCCTTCTTGGCCCTCACTCTCCCAACCCGATCCCACCCATCTAGGTAGTCACGGAGCACCGAGCTGAGCTCCCTGTGCTACACAGCAGGTTCCCACTATCAATTTTACAAATGGTAGTGTGTATGTGTCAATCCTAATCTCCCAATTCGTCCCACCACCTACTGTCTCAGGCCCCCTGTGTCCACACATCTATTTTCTACATCTGCATCTCTATTCCTGCCCTGCAAATAGGGTCATCTGTACCATTTTTCCAGGTTCCACATATATGTGTTAATATATGATATTTGTTTTTTTCTTTCTGACTTTCTTCACTCTGTATGACAGACTCTAAAAATCACATCTCTAAAAATGACCCAATGTCATTCCTTTCTATGGCTGAGTAATATTCCATATATAGGTACCACGTCTTCTCTATCCATTCCCCTGCCATTGGACATTTAGGTTGCTTCCATGTCCTGGCTATTGCAGATAGTGCTGCAATGAACATTGGGGTACATGTGTCCTTTTGAATTGTGGTTTTCTCAGGGTATATGCCCAGTAGTGGGATTGCTGGGTCATTGGTAGTTCTATTTTTAGTTTTTTAAGGAGCCTCCATACTGTTCTCCACAGTGGCTGTATCACTTGCATCCCTGGGATAAATCCCACTTGATCATGGTATATGACCCTTTTAATGTGTTGTTGGATTCTGTCTGCTAGTATTTTGTTCAGGATTTTTGCATCTATGTTCATCAGTGATATTGGCCTGTAGTTTTCTTTTTTTGTGATATCTTTGTCTGGTTTTGGTATCAGGGTGATGGTGGCTTTGTAGAATGAGTTTGGGAGTGTTCCTCCCTTTGCAACTTTTTGGAAGAGTTTGAGAAGGATGGGTGTTAGCTCTTCTCTAAATGTTTGATAGAATTTGCCTGTGAAGCCATCTGGCCCTGGACTTCTGTTTGTTGGAAGATTTTTAAATATAGTTTCAATTTCATTACTTGGGATTGGTCTGTTTATATTTTCTATTTCTTCCTGGTTCAGTTTTGGAAGGTTGTACCTTTCTAAGAATTTGTCCATTTCTTCCAGGTTGTCCACTTGATTGGCATATAGTTGCTTGTAGTAGTCTCTTATGATCTTTTGTATTTCTGTGGTGTCAGTTGTAATTTCTTCTTTTTCATTTCTAATTGTACTGATTTGAGTCCTGTCCCTTTTTTTCTTGATGAGTCTGGCTAAAGTTTTATCAATTTTGTTTATCTTCTCAAAGAACCAACTTTTAGTTTTACTAATCTTTGCTGTTGTTTTCTATTTCATTTATTTCTGCTCTGATATTTATGATTTCTTTCCTTCTACTAACTTTGGGGGGTTTTTTTTGTTCTTTTTCTCTAGTTGCTTCAGGTGTAAGGTTAGATTGTTCGAGGTTTTTCTTGTTTCTTGAGGTGAGACTGAATTGCTATAAACTTCCCTCTTAGAACTGCTTTTGCTGCGTCCCATAGATTTTGGGTCAACATGTTTTCACTGTCATTTGTTTCTAGGTATTTTTTTTTTTATTTCCTCTTTGATTTCTTCAGTGATCTCTTGGTTATTTAGTGGCATATTGTTTAGCCTCCATGTGTTTGTGTTTTTTACAGTTTTTTTGCTGTAATTGATATCTAGTCTCACAGCATCGTGGTCGGAAAAGATGCTTGATACAATTTCAATTTTCTTAAATTTACCAAGGCTTGATTTGTAATCCAAGATGTGATCTATCCTGGAGAATGTTCCGTGTGCACTTGAGAAGAAATGTATTCTGCTGCTTTCAGGTGGAATGCCCTATAAATATCAATTAAGTCTATCTGATCTATTGCGTAATTTAAAGCTTGTATTTCCTTGTTTATTTTCTGTCTGGATAATCTGTCCATTGGTGAAAGTGGGGTGTTAAAGTCCCCCACTATTACTGTGTTAGTCAATTTCCCCTTTCATGGCTGTTAGTATTGCCTTATATACTGAGGTGCTCCTATGTTGGGTGCATAAATTTTTATAATTGTTATATCTTCTTCTTGGATCGATCCCTTGATCATTATGTAGTATCCTTCTTTGTCTCTTGTAACAGTCTTCATTTTAAAGTCTGTTTTATCTGATATGAGTATTGCTACTCCAGCTTTCTTTTGATTTCCACTTGCATGGAATATCTTTTTCCATCCCCTCACTTTCAGTCTGTATGTGTCCCTAGGTCTGAAGTGGGTCTCTTGTAGACAGCATATACACAGGTCTTGTTTTTGTATCCAATCAGCCAGTCTGTGTCTTTTGGCTGGAGCATTTAATTCATTTACATTCAAGGTAATTATCGATATGTATGTTCCTATCATCATTTTCTTAATTGTTTTGGGTTTGTCTTTGTGGAATTTTTCTTCTCTTGTGTTTCCCACCTAGAGAAGTTCCTTTAGCATTTGTTGTAAAGCTGGTTTGGTGGTGCTGAATTCTCTTAGCTTTTGCTTGTCTGTAAAGCTTTTGATTTCTCTGTCGAATCTGAATGAGATCCTTGCTGGGTAGAGTAATCTTGGTTGTAGGTTTTTCCCTTTCATCACTTTAAGTATATCCTGCCACTCCCTCTGGCCTGCAGAATTTCTGCTGAAAAATCAGCTGATAACCTTATGGGGATTTCCTTGTATGTTATTTGTTGATTTCCCTTGCTGCTTTTAATATTTTTTCTTTGTATTTAATTTTTGTTAGTTTGATTAATATGTGTCTCAGCATGTTTCTCCTTGGATTTATCCTATATGGGACTCTCTGCACTTCCTGGACTTGGGTGGCTATTTCCTTGCCCATGTCAGGGAAGTTTTCGACTATAATCTCTTCAAATATTTTCTCAAACCCTTTCTCTTTCTTTTCTTCTTCTGGGGTCCCTGTAATTCAAATGTTGGTGCGTTTAACATTGTTCCAGAGGTCTCTGAGATTGTCCTCATTTCTTTTCATTCTTTTTTCTTTCTTCTGCTCCTCCACAGTTATTTCCACCATTCTATCTTCAGGCTCACTTATTTGCTCCAGATTTGCTATATTTTCTGCCTCAGTTATTCTGCTATTGATTCCTTCTAGTGTATTTTTTATTTCAGTTATTGTGTTGTTCATCACTTTTTGTTTGTTCTTTAGTTCTTCTAGGTCCTTGTTAAACATTTCTTGTATTTTCTTGACCCGTGCCTCCATTCTATTTCCGAGATTTGGGATCATCTTTACTATCATCACTCTGAATTCTTTTTCAGGTAGGTTGCCTACTTCCTCTTTATTTATTTGGTCTTGTAAGTTTTTACCTTACTCCTTCGTCTGTAACATATATTTTTGTCATCTCATTTTTTTTTGATGGGTGGGGCTGCGTCCTGTTTTGCTGGTTGTTTGGCCTGAGGCGTCCAGCACTGGAGTTTGCAGGCAGTTGGGTGGAGCCGGGTTTTGGTGCCGCAATGAGGACCTCCAGGAGAGCTCACACCGAGTAATATTCCCTGGGCCTGAAGTTCTCTGTTAGTCCAGTGGTTTGGATTCAGTGCTCCTCCCACAGGAGCTCAGGCCTGACACCCGGCCTGGGAACCAAGACCCCCCGCAAGCCGCACAGTGACACAGAAACACAACAAAAAAAGGGCAACAAACAAAAAGGAGCAGAACAATAACAAAGAATAAAAAATAAAATAAAATTACAAAAATAAAACATACATTAGAAAAAATAAAAATAAAAATGAAACAAGAACAAAGCAAAACAGAACCACAACAGAAAAAAAAAATAATAAAAAGGCCAGAAGAGGCTCTGGGGGGCGGGGCTTAGGCTCAGGACCTCTGCGGCCAGAGGGGACCCTGGAGGGCAGAGTTTCAGGCCTGGGGCCAAGCAGGCAGGCGAGATGCTGGCTGCGTTCCCCTCCGATCCCCCAACCCCCCGAAGGTCTCTCCCTGTCCACGCTGATTCCCTCACTGTGAGTGGGCCCTTCCGAGCGTCAGAACCCCTCCTCTCCCCCACATTGTGCTTTCTTGATTCTAGGACACATCTTTTTCACATTTAGCATTTTAAGAATTGGGTGGATATTTCAACATATTACAATGTTTGGTGCACATATAATATAAGGTTTCCCTTTTCCCCTTCCCAAAGTCATACTTGTAATTGATGGTGCATCTTACAATTGATGCTGACCTCCTGACCCTATGATCAAGCTTAATGTTATAAAAGAGAGACACCTAGACACCGTGTGGCTCTTAGTGTGATACACAGCAACATCTATGAGCAGCCCTGCCATGGAAACTGGACTGGAATCTGGACCCCATCCAGCCTCTACATCTAACTTCCAGTTTATAGGAAATACAGGGGGACAGAGAGATACGTTAACGACACCCTGGAAATGCAAGCTACAAAATCCAGACTCGAGAAGCTACATAAAATAAACAATGTGGCTTCTTTGACAAACAAACTTCAAGGTTGAAAAACGGTATGGAGGGACTGCAGATTAAGAGCTGCAACAAAGGCAATATGGGGACCTTGTCTGGATCCTAATTTGAACAAATCAACTGTAAAAAAAAACTTTACGAGGTGACTGGGGAAATGTGAACACTGCATACTGTTACCTTTAAGTGACTGAAAATGGCATTGTGGTTATGTTTAAAAAAATCCATATATTTGGATATAATGTCTGATAATGCAAGATATGTGTGTGTTGGTGGCGGGGGGAGGGTGGAATGAAACAAGATTGGGCCTGTGTTGATAAAATTTTAAAAAATTATTGGAGTTGTCTTAGACAACTCACTTAGAAAAAGAGCCAATGATAATTTGTTTAATTTGCCTTCTTGTAGAGTCTAAGCTCCAAGGGGACAGGGAGTGATTGGGCCTACCCTCTTCCCCTCTACCACCAGCACGGTGTCTAGCACGTAGGAAAAGCTCAGTGAGTATTTACTAAATGGAAGACTGCTGCTGCAGACCACCCAATCTCCAATTCGGATGTGCTCACAAAGCTTGTCTGAAGCTTAGAACACATATTTTTGAATAGAATAAATATTTAGGAACATAGCAAAGTTTCCAATTATACAAAAGACTGCCTCTAATAGGATTTCAATGACTGCCCCCCCCCCAACTCCAAGTTATAATGTTAATTTTAAGGGAAAAGGGAGTCTGAATTTCAATGTGTGATACCAGGCACGGACTAGAGCCTGGTACCAGGATTAGGAATAGGTGGCAACTGAAGAATAGGGAAGGCAGAGGGCTCCTGGAGCCAGGCAACTAAAGGCTTCTGTCTTGCATAAAGGCGCTTCTCCTTACCACAGGTTCTAACAAGGAAATGCGTTTCTCTAGAGCCATCAATGAACAGGTCCTTAGAACTGTAAAAGATTCCTTTAAGGAAGTAAAAAGTGATAAGGGATTGGAGATGGAGAAGACTGAGGCTGGTCTACCACCACCTGGAACTGCAGAAGTTGAAAACAGCCTCACGCTTTGTTTGGCAAGAAAGAATTAGCCAATCCTTGAAAACCAGTTTTAAATGCCAGTTTCAGCTCTTTTGGGGCGGTAATTGTGACAATTGGATGTCCCTGTGATGTCAAATTCCTAAGGAAGGTAGATGTCATAGTATTATTAGATTCAACCTCCCCCCACTGACTGTGAGAACAAGACTGAGAGACACAACAGCAAATCCACCTGAAGTTAGTTTACTTCGTAATATGACCAATTTTGCTTAAAAACCCAAGAAACTTGTTGGGAGAAATATAATCTGGGATATCCTTCTCCCGATCTCCATTTTGTAAGATGCCTGTGAGTGTCAAACACTTGTTATTATAATAACTATATGCTTGAGGCACAGGCCTAAGGGGAAATGTAGGTTTTGGACCCAGAGGGATCTTATATTAAGCTTCTATTTCCTCCTTGGTGAAATGGAGACAGTAACATATAGACTGTATATAAAGCACCCAGCACACTGCCTGGCAGAGCAGACAATCCACAATGAGCAACTGCTGTCAACCTCACTGTAACTGTCATTAACAGCATCATTAGAAGCTGTACATCACCCTGTACCATTCTCTTTCTTAGAGGAAGAAACTCCAAGACAGACTTTTCTCCTTGACACTTTTAAATAATTTTTGGCATTCTTATTTTTGTCTTTAGCTTGTCCTTTATAAAAGGTAAAGATAAAATCTGGAAACACCATTCCAAGAAGGGTCTGACCAATCTCAACTATGCTATAAGGAATGATCACTTCTTGGACAGTTTATTAAGTCCCTCTGTATTGCTTTTTTGTTTGTTAAACAAGGACCCATCTACGGTCCAAATGCCTGTTCTCCTATTCTGATCATCACTAGGTGTTTCTTCAATCTGCACTAAATGGTAGGCACTTTAAAAAGTGAAAAAGGAAAGGAACAGTATTACAGTATAAAATAGTCTCTTCACTAAAAGTCAAAGTACAGAGTAGTTTTAGCCCAGAATAAAAGTATTTATTGTTATTTAATAAAAATAATGAATGAAATGGCCTCCATCATTACAAATGGCCCCTTCATGGCAAGCAAGCGGGAAGAGTCACAGCATCAGGGCCGGGGTCAGGGAGCAGAGGGGCCAAGGGTGACACTGACGGAGCAGGAGTAGCCGCCCTCAGAGGACCTGGTGTGTGCGAGGCATCGTGTTAGGCCTTCGTTTAGTTCACAATAAACTTCCAAGATAAGTATTATTTCACTTTACAAAAGAGGGAATAGGCTATAAGTTCGTAGCCCAAGGTCCTACAGCTTACAAGTGTCAGAGGCCCAATTCCCACCCACGGCTGCCGGATGATAATATTCACATCTTCCTACCACCCCCTTTGGGCCAGGAGAGGATTCATTTCCTTGGACTGTATCATTCATGGAACCACGCACTGCACCAACCTGCCCAGAGACCTGGTGTTTAGATATCTACGTAGGAGGTATGGAGAAGGACCAATTTAAAACGTGAAGTCAATTACCTCCTATACCCAAGAGTCAACCAGTTTCTCTAAGACACAGCAGACAAGTACGTACCATGATATCTGCTTCCCTTGTGGCGTATCGAAGGTTCGGATCTAGCCAGTACATCAGGGATTTAACCTGCTCAAAGTTCAGGAAGAGGAGGAACACCAGGAACAGGAAGTAGAGCACGCTGAGCCCTGAGGGAAATAGAAACATCCTCAAGTCGGGGAGAGAGCCGGTGTCAGACGCACAACACACGCTGTACTCAAATTGCTCATGGCCCAAAGCAGACACTGGTGCTGTAACATGGGCTGTGGAGACCCCCGTGACAAGCTGGTCTTTCCTGTGATGAGAGTCTGACACACGGTCCTAATTCAGACCGAGAGGAGTCAGGAACCGTCTCTGAGAAGGGTTGATACTGATGCTGAGAGCTGGAGGAGTGGCGGACCACGGGCCAGAGCGTGGAGGAGTGGACGCGGCATTCAGGCAGGGAAGGCAGGCAGAGGCGAGCAGGCAGGTCCCCGGAATGAGGTCTGGGAGCCAGCACGTGGCTGGGTGCTGGCAGAGAGGGGCACGGAGCAAGGCGGCTATGAAGCGATGGTCAGGGCTCGGGGCCACGGCGAAGACGGCAGACTTGATCTTAAGTCAAAGAAGGAGCACCTGACGGGTTTCAAATGGGGAAATCAGATGATGTAGGTAACATTTCAGGAAATGGACTCTGGTCACTGGGTGCAGAGTAGACGGGAGATGGGCGAAGCCAGGTGGACAGGCCAGTTTGGGGTAGAGACAGAGACAGGTGTGGAGGCGAGAGGTGGCCCAGGGTCACTCATCCCCATCTTACACCCCACCTTAGTCCCTGTGGGCATCACATTACTGTCACATCATATCGTAACTGGTATCCTAATAATCACCCCATATCGTTTAAAAAAGACAGTTAATAATCTACTTTAAGAAGGCAAAAGCCTGTAAATACATTTTAGAAAGACTTGAGAACCAGCCACCAGTGGCTTTGTCACTTCTTTTCCTGCTAGAATGAAAATGCGTATGTAGAACATCTAGACGCTGTGATACAAATGACCTTGGACCACAGTACCCCATCCAAAGTGGGCTGGCACCAGTTCCCAGGGAGCTGCTCCAGAGGAGAGAATGTCCGTGGCTGAAATTCTCCATAGCGGCTACAGCACAGGCCTTCAGAAGGGGCCTCTCCCGGTCCTCAGGGAGCTCGGGGGGCCTGCGAGTAGCACGGCTGACTCAGTCATGCATCCCGGGGCCCAGGGCACACGTGTTTTTAGGCAAACTTATACGATAACCTTCTTATATATTATGTACCAGCTACTTTTACTGATTTTCACTTCAAACACCCCCTACTACACCCTCTTGAAATAATTATTTTAAGACAGAAAGAAAGTGTTTGTGCAGCAGGAGGCTCTTAACCTAGAGTTCACAGTTGGTCTTCAACATCCCTGAAGCCCCAGATATAATACACAGAACTCTGTGTGTGTGTGTGTGTGTGTGTGTGTGTGTGAGCATCTGTGTACTGGGAAAGGGTCTATAGTTCTCATCAGGTTATCCAAGTGTTCCATGATCCCAGGGAAGAAATAAAACTGCTCATTACTTATGATGGACCATTTGAAATCTGAAAAACTCAGATGTAGCCAACTAGCTAAAAAGGACACAACTTCAAGCAGCAATATTAAGTACATGAGCTATAAGTATAATGCACCCAGGACTATCTTTTAAGAAATATAAATGAATCATGCACTTCTCTGCAAAAAAAAAAAAAAAAATCCTCCCATGACTTCTTCCTGCCCTTCACAAGCCCTGTGGGGTCCCATCTGTGCCCAACTCTGCCTCTCTCACCACTCCCAGGCCTGCTACCCTCCGGCCACACTGACTGGGGACACACCAAGCCTCTTCTAGCTGGGGACCACTTTGGCAGTCTTGCCCTTAGCCTGGCTTTCCTCCCTGCATCTTTGCCTGGATCCTTCTTTGCAGGCGGGTTTCTGCTTAAGCACACTTCCTTCAAGCCACCCCTCACCTGAAAGTGAAAGCAGCTACTTAGTCACTATTGCATCTTGTGGTTTTAATAAACTTCCTAGCGCTTCCTGACATCAGCTACTTTTTGATTATTGATTTGTTTCATAGTGTGTTTGCTATAGCTGCCCTCCATTCCCCGGGGCCCCTCCACCTGCAGCCTCGGGGCCAGAGCAGCCACCCACGCAGAAGGACTCGGTGAACACCTGCTGAGCGAACGACCAAGATTCATTACTAAATTCAAAGAGATTTGCCTATGATCTCTGAAGGGTGAAAAATAAACAAACTTGAGCAAAATGTCCATTTTTTGGTCCTTTTGCATAAGATTAAATTTTCTGAACCTTGAATAATTTATTTGATGATTATTTAGGTAAGGTGAAGCCAATATCTGAAGTTCTGAAGATATGCTTTAAATCCACTCAGGTGGTTTTACTCTTTGGACTAGAAATCAAGTAACCATAAGAGATCCAACATTTATATGAGATGCTTATCACTAAACCTTAGTTCAAATCAGGGCTCTTTGCTAAGACTTCTCCTTTTCTAAGTTCTTTCCCATTCACAACACTGGGGAGTTTGCTGGGGTTTCAGTCTCTCCTGGATGCTGACGAGACAAACGTGCTCATACGATGCACGTGAGCTTGCACTAGCGAAGAGCAACGTCAGGAAGAACAAGCCACATTCCCTCATGTCAAGTCCTGTGCATTAACAGACAACAGCATGGGGGCGGGGTGGTGAGAGGGGTAGGGGCGGGGGGTTGAAACAGTTCACATGTTTGAGAATTTCAGCTGTCACCAGCACTTTTTTGTGGCAGAGCATTTTAATAAAAAAATTGATATCAGGAACACCAAAAAGTAAAAAGCTATTAAGTTTTACAGTAGAGTGGTAAGGAAAACTGCTACAATATACAGAAAAAGATTTGCTTCAAGTAGAATGGATTTTTAAACCGACTAATAGGTAACTCACCAAAAACCATTCGCCACAAGGCCGGATGAGGTCGAGTAAACGGACCTGCAGAGATAACATTACAAGGTCAGAACAGACTGCTTTCAAACCAAGACTAAAATAAAGACAGTGATGCTGATTTCCACAGAGATAAAGGGTTAAAAAAAGCTCTCCACTGTTCAATTTTTTTTTCTACATAAATACTCTGGGGTCAAAAGTCTAGGTTGAAATGTTTTATCCACGTTGTAACAACCATTCCCCACAATTGTAACAGGCACCAATCTCAACAGAGGCTTTTTTTTTTTAAAGCTTTGTCTTCCGAACTCAGATCCTAATTTCCCGTGGACACAATGTTATAACAGCGAGTAGGTCACCAGGCCAGCCTTTAACTGTATGTAATACTTACTGGACATTAACAAGAAACCTCACAGCCCCCCAGGAGCTAGTGGACATCGTGTGTGTCTGTGTGTGTGTGTGTGTGTGTGTGTGAGAGAGAGAGAGAGAGAAAGAGAAAGAGAGCAGACACTGAGGGGCTCTGACAATAAAAGAGAGAAATACCGTGCCTGGAAAACAAGTGCAACGGGGAGTGACACTGAAAGCAAACCCTTGGAACAGTGGAACACGCTGGTGCAGGAGCTTTTGATGACCTGTGGTAACAAAATACCTTTGACTAGCTCAGATACACAGATGCAGATTCCACACGAGGGAAACCAAAGTTTCACAGGATGAAATTTACTCTTACTCAAGTGATACAACAACACTCTGTCTTCTGTTTTATTTCATTAAAAAATAATAATAGAAGAGGAACGCAAGTAAGCTGGGCCTTGGTCTGTTAAACTGATTTACCACCGACTGAAGGGTTACAGCTCGCAAATATTGACCATTGTTCTAGAGGGCACCTGACCTATTTGGGGCTGCCCACGCTCTCCTGCACTTGGAGGATTTCTAGCATTGTGATCCCACGTCTCCAGGAGAGATGCCAGAGCTTGCTGCTCAGCTTTTTTATAAGTGGGTCCTGGTCCTTTAGTCGCACCCACGCCAGACAACATCAGGAGTGGGTGACAGTGGAGGTAAGTATGCAGAGCTCTCCTCTCCCTCCCTCTCTCCCTTTGGCCCTGGCCAGCAGGGACACTAGTGGGAGGTGGCACTCCTCACACTGGTGAAGGTGGCACTCCTCACACTGGTGAAGGTGGCACTGGCGACTGTGGCAGAGGCAGTTCCATTTAGAGTTGTCTGTACACGTGATGCTGGGACAGACTGTAGCCAAGGCTCCCTCATTAGACCAGGCCTGGGTAATGTGCCGCCAGATCCTAGAAGCTTAGCCTGGGGCCTGGTTTCCTAGCCCTCCTAGGACTCCTCCAGCCGGTCAGTATTGGAGAACAGGCTTTTGCATCAGCAGAGTCAGCTTCTATTGCTTATGACCAGGAATCCTCTCTGCAGCAAACATTACACTGTAAATTTTATTCTGGGACTCATTCTAAAGGGCCCATCTCTTCTTAAAAAGACTACACTGAAACATTCTAACTGCTTTCTTTGGAGGAATCAAGTTCATTTCAGTAATATCAGTTACAAGTACCTCTACTCTCCAAATTGATTCAGTTTCTGAGTTTAAATGAGGAGAGATCAGAAGATGAGTTAAGTTTGAGGGACTCTACTTTATTCAAAATAATATGGTGTCTGAGTTTTGGATGGCAAGTTGAGAGAGCTCAGATAAGTGAGGGATTTGTCTGAAAGTTTATCTGTGCCTGTTCGATTTCTGAGTTCTGACAGCAAAGGCTCAGACAGCACGGGACACCTGTATTCTTTTTAATCAGCTGTTTTCTCAAAAAAGACACAGCAAAGCATAGAAACCAGAATCCCCTCCCAGGTAACATAACCTGGTTAAATTTCTTCACAAGTTATTGGAAAACTGATGGCTAAATTTGTCTTCTTTTAAGTAATTTTAATAGTTTGACTTGTCACCAGGAATGACTTGTCTTATGGTAGCAGTTTGGTTTGCAAGCATTACTTCATCCAAACTATTTTTTTTTTAACATCTTTATTGGAGTATAATTGCTTTGCAGTGGTGTGTTAGTTTCTGCTTTATAACAAAGTGTATCAGCTATACATATACATATATCCCCTTTATCTCCTCCCTCTTGTGTCTCCCTCCCACCCTCCCTATCCCACCCCTCTAGGTGGTCACAAAGCACTGAGCTGATCTCTGTGCTATGCTGCTTCCCACTAGCTATATAGTTTACATTTGGTAGTATATATAAGTCCATGCCACTCTCTCACTTCGTCCCAGCTTACCCTTCCCCCTCCCCATGTCCTCAAGTCCATTCTCTACGTCTGCGTCTTTATTCCTGTCCTGCCCCTAGGTTCTTCAGAACCTTTTTTTTTTTTAGATTCCATATATATGTGTTAGCATATGGTATTTGTTTTTCTCGTTCCGACTTACTTCACTCTGTATGACCATCCAAACTATTGAATTAACCCCTCAGACATAACGTGGGACCCCAGTTTTCTCTATGATTTCTTCTTATAAGGTGAAACTCTGAAATTTTATGATCTATTATTTGGCTCGCAACAGAATTCCATGCCCAGTCGGTACTTGGCAGTGGGGTGGTGAGAGGACCACCATCATTCCCATTTTATAGATAAAGACACTGGGGCATAAGGAACTCACCCAGGGTCACAATGCTCACAGGACTCCACTTCAGGTCTGACAGCCCATGTGCACTTTCCCATCAACTGTCAGAACTGGGCCAGCTTGGGAGGAGGAGGAGGGGGGAGGGGAGGAGTTGACGGTCTGAGCCAGGACTGTCTCGGGGCCAGGAGAGGGGCAAGAGAGAAGCAAGCTAGTGAGGGGTGTTTAGCGCTGCCGCGATGTGGAATTGATAAGCAAGGTGAGGGAGAGGGCAGGGAACTGATACACGTTCCCGCGCCTCACATCCACCAGTAGAAAGGCCTCCAAAGTCGTGGTCGGCCTGTGATTACTTTAAGAGCGGCCTTTGGAAAACAGAACTCAGCCCTTTCTTATATCTAACCCTAAGCAGTGTGCTCCAGAGTAAATAAGAGGGTAGAGTGGTTGAGGAATTTGGGGTTGATGGGGCCTTAAGCTCTCCTTAACCTAACAGGTAACTACTTCAGCCCAAGGGTATTTCTCTCTGTCCGGCTGTGATTCCAGAGACAAGACACACGTTCCAGGGCCTGGAAAGAGAATTTTCATCTTACTGCACTGCAGTTTGGTTTTTTAAAGGCTTATCTTGACTTGCTGCTATTGAATTTTTTCCTCTCTTCTCCAATATCCCATTTATACATCATAATATTACTTCATAAATGTTTCTCATAAAATACAATTTAAAAAAAAGTCCTTTCTGCATTTGATCTGAGGAAGGCTTCAGAAATCTGATGCGGTGGGTTTCAGAACAGACAGCAGCGCACCAAGGAGCTCTGCCCTGAACCAGGTGGTGAGAACAGATCACTGGGGCCTTTTGCCTACAAAAGGCAAGATAAGGCCCTGGAATGTTAGATGACCTTTCAGTTGCTAACTTTAAAACCCAATCCAGGCCTTACTTCAGTCATCCAATCTGTCCTCTGCTTTCTGAGAAGAAATTCTGAATGCTTTCATGTAGTATTTCCAGAAGTACATGCCTGTAGCTTTACTCACAAAGAGTCGCCTCTTCACCATCAAAGACAATAATATTGCTGAAAATACTATTTTGCTTTTTAAAATATCAAGGATGAGGCTGGTATTTTCCTGTATGAGAAGCCTTGATACTTACGCTCACTAGGTCACCCACACTTGGTTACTCTGGTCAAGTCACCCTGAAAGCCTCCTACAGCATCCACCTGCCCAGGTGAGTCTAGCCTTCCTGGAAAATTTACCTCATCCCAGTACCTTCCCACAGGTCTTATTCCCCAGCAAACTATTTTCTCGGTGGTCTTCCTCTGCCCAGTGTTATGGCCAGGACATCAGTAGGGGTGACCCGTCTCACGGTGGGCTTCTTGTCTATACTTCTTATTTGGTAAAAGCTGCCTGGAAGAGTCTGGGTCTTCAATTCAGTTATGCAGGAGAGATGGAGAAGGTGTCTCAGGGTGGTGATGGAGAAACAAGTGCTGGTTTTATTTACAAAGGTGGTTTTCTTACAAGGCACATTGAAAAATTACATGTTTTACTTTCTCATCAGTCCCTATGTCTAGAATACATCATTTTCAATCAGATATTAAGAGCAAGTTTTATTTCAAAAGAAAATAGAAACCAAACGACTCTGCCTTGAGAAAGCAAGCATTTAAAACACTTCCTCAGAAGTCAAAACATAAGATCTCAGCTTGACTAGACAGCAACCTAATGTCATATCCACGAATAACGGAGTTCCAGGGACCAACCCTAGGGAGGCAGGACCCTTTTAACCAAAGTCAGAAGCTGCATCTTCGCAGCTGCACGTCTGTGCCCTCAGGTCCTCTCAGGCTGCCTCTTCTCTTTATTATCTCTTTTTCAGCTTTATGTGGTATAATTGACAAATAAAATCACGAGATATTTGATTTGTATGATTTGAAAGTTTAAATTCCTCTAGGAAAAACCTAGAAAAGGTGAATAAAATTATCTCTAAGCAAATTTCAAACCTAAGAAAGAATTTTTCTACAAGAAAAAGTAGTGGAGCAGGAGACAGAGAATGGGGGGACATAGTACCTTTTTTTTTTCTCATTTTTATCACCTTCATGTGTCAAGGAGATGTGATTCGCACTATCTCAGCTCAGAGAAATCAGAAGAGGCCGAAGGACAAAGAGAAGGATAAACTCAGGAAAATCAAGAAATATTAGTTATCTCACTCTCTTCAAAATACCTTGAAGAAGTGCTGAATGGCGCTCCTCTTGCAGATGAGGAAAGGAAAAGAGAGGGCTAATTCTGTGAACTTTTTTCCTGGCAGATTCATTCTTAATTCAACATATATTTACTGAGCGCCCACTCTGGGCCGGGCACTGGGGGTACAGGGTAAGGCTGTGGTGGTTTGGGTCGGGGCATGGGGGAAGGGCAGGAAGAGTCCATGGAGGCCCTCAGGAGCTGGAAAAGCACACAGAAGTCACCTGTTGAAAGAAATCTCACAGCCAGCTGGAGATGCAACAGGTTTCTAAATTTCACTCCAGTGACAGAGTGATGCAATTGTAATTACACTCCAATGACACAGTGGCATAGTTAAAATTACACTTACACTTGAGTGTCAGTTACTATAAGGAGGTGGACGTGGCATTTAAAATAGTTTTTTCAAGGGAACCAAAAGAGAGAGAATGGGAGAGAAGACAGCAGAAAAGAAGCGGGCGTAGGTAACAGACCCTCTCCCTCCAAGGTCTCCCCTCAGGGTCTCTCTCCACGTCTGTTTGTAGGACTGAAGGAAGGAACTCTAGACCTCACCCCACCACTCACCCTGTTGACTGTCAAATGAAATTCTGAGTCTCCACTCCTCCCCCATGTAACTCAGGGGTAAATTCTAAGCCAATGGAGGTTATCCTGTTTCTCTTTTATTCTTTCAGTCAGTGAAGATCTACTAGAGATCTATGATTGCCTCTGATGTCCTCCAGCCACTGTAAACGCCTGTCCTCAGGTCTGCTTGGAGCGGAGGCATGTGGCCCAAGCCTAATCAAAGAGGAGTGAGGGCAAGTGTGCTGGGGGGTCTCTAGAAAAGGCCTCTTCACTCTTAAAAAGATGCATGGGAAGACATGACCTCCTCTTCTGTTGGACACTGTCTGTGACTACATTTCAGCAGTGCAGCAGCTGTCCCAAGACCATGAGGGCAGCAAAGCACAGGCATCTTGCTGAAGATGGTGGAGCAGAAACAGGTAAAGAACCTGGGTCTTCACGCATCACTGAGCTGCTGAATTAGTCAACCCTGAACCACTCTATCTCAGAACTTCTTGTAATGTAAGAAAGCAAACATTTTATTTATTCTTTAAGCCATTTTGAAAGGGGTTTCGTATTACTTGTGGCCAAAAGCATCCTGACTGTCATAAACCTCATGGAGAAAGTCAAGGGTCTTCTTTGCTATCTAGACTCTGTACAAAAAGAACCAGAGGGCCCCCTCCTGTAGGAGCTGATCAATTCTAGCACACACAGAGCATATGTAAACTCACACATACCAGACATATGGACACAACCAAATTCAGGCCTATACTTAAACATTCAGGGCAGCCTTTACTAGGTCAAGGATAAATGCGTTTGAAGTTGCCAAAACAGAGCCATTCTGGGAATGCCATCCACTGCAGGCACTTCCCCAAAACTGCCTTTCAAGGACAAGGCAAATGCTGGGCTCCATTGCTCCCATTCATTCCATTACTTAATTTGAGAATTTGTGCCAAGGGTGGGGAGAGAGGAAGAGAAGGTGACGAGATTGGAACAAGAAGAGTCGTGTCCATTCCACTCGGAGAAGCATCCACCTAGCATCATGGCTCCTGCAAAGGCTGTAGTCTGAATGCCAGCTGGGGGGGGGCAGCCACATGCCCAGGAGTACCCTTTCCCAGTGCCTGCCAGCTCCCCCATCATCTCTATGGCGTGCTCCAAGGCCACCCCCAATTTAAAAAATATTCAATAACAGCATTCTTTAACGTGGAAAACTTAGTTTTACTAATCTGATGTAAAGTGTGAGCAAATGGCTCTTTAGAAAACAAGGCTGACACTGTGTTTGCTTTGTACACATGGCTGCAAGACAGTCCCTCCAAGCACTGCTTCCCTAACATCCTAATCCTTCCTGCACAGAATGCTGAATGGACTTTGTCCTTTTCTAAACCTGAGCCCTTGGTTTTGGTGGCAGAAGGTTCAGATCAATCTGCGGGCTGACATTTGGGATCCAGAGGAGCAAAGGCACAACCACCGCCGCTGGGCCTGGGGTCCAAAGCACACTAGGCACAGGCCAACTCAGGCCCTAAGACTGCGCTCCTGGGAAAAAGAAAAGTCAGAGACTGACAGAGAGAAGAAGAAGCAGAGGGAGATAGAAACATGTAGAAGACAGAGACGAAACACCTCACGATGGGCCTCGTATGAGAAAAGGCCAGGACTCCGCCGAGTACAGGAATGTGTGGGAGCCGGAGCCCTAACATCAGGCTGGCATCAGTGCCTGGGTGGCAGCTCAGGGGTGACTGATGGCCTTGGGTTCAGCTTTCCGAGCCGTAAACGGAGAAGGCTGAACTACATGAGCCCTGTGGGTCCTCCCCACTTTGTGTGTATCACAAAGTCCGGGCAGCCAGGATAAGAAAAGCATAAAACAAACAACTTTTATCTTTCCAAGAGGAAAACAAAAGCCCAGTCCCACCATGAGAGACTCAGCCAGGTAAGTGGACATTGAAGATTAGATGTCTTCATGAGAGAAGAGAGGAAAAATCAGCAGAAATCATGCAAATGTCACGTCCAACAGATTTAATCCCCCAACCTTCAGGGCTTTTGGAACCTTAAGAAAAACAGCTGCTGATGAAGCCCCAAAGCCCAGCTCCTGCCAAAGCTCCACAGAAGGGACATCTGTAAAATCATGGCTATGGCGAGACTGATCTTTGAGACTCCTCAAACTTCCAAAATGGCTCTCAGAAATAGCAAGTTTAAATTTTTAAAAAAGCAGAAAAGAAACCTTTGAAGCTGTGAAGAACTAGGAAACAATTAACACACAGCCAAGGAAAGCTGGAGACTTGAAGAACAGACATACCTTTGGATTGATCCGTTTCCTGCACATGTACTATGTTCTGATTGACTGATTTAAAAATAAAAATTTAAAAAAAGGATGGTAGGGCACAGACAAGATGAGAAATAGGAATAGAGGGCACAGAACAATAATGTTCATGGCATCAAGTGATGGCTGGGAAGTAAGCAGCAGAACTTCACAGGATACAGAAGGTAGAAGGCTGAGGGGGGTGACGGTGACCACTACCTGAACTGTCACCTACTCACCTTCCCCAGGGGCTCTGGTGGCCATAGACCTTGTGTTGGTATCAAATCTGAGATGCAGCTCATCATCTCCTCTTTCTGGGCTGTATTCTTACTCCATCTTTGTAAAGCCAGGTTCTAGAGCTCAGGGGGACCACCCATAGCCTCTGGTATTTTCAGTGTGTGTAAAAGGCTTGATGCCACAAGTGGCCACTTAAGTTGCACTACAGCACAGCACCCTTGAAAGAAAGGATGGGCTCCATAAGGTCCAAGCTCTCCCTAAACCTAAAATCCTGAGATTTTATGTGAAGGAAGTGGTAGCAAAAAGAAAGTTGGCAAATAGCTAGAAAAGCTGTTCAACACTGGGGACTTTTCCTAGAAAGCGAATGCCATAGCGACCAATCCCCCTTCATTCCATGACCTATCTATATTTTGAATGTTTTATCTTCATACTCCAATCACTCCGCATTATCAGAACTTTCATCATTGTGGAAAGGCCAAACTATGTTGGTCATACCTGCATAAGGTATGCAGGTGCTGTGCACTGAAGGTCTGTGTCCCTCCAAAATTCATATGTTGAAATTCTAACCCTGAAGCTGAAGACTGTTGGACCTCCTGGACCCTACAGGGCCTAACCATAGAGCTACCTGACTGTGAACATTTGCTATCCTTTAAGACATAGGAAGAAGGACCCCAAGGTGGCTCAGAGATCATCCAGGCTGTCATTTCCACCACAGGGCCATGGGGGGAGGGGAGGAGGACTGCCTCCACCTTGGTTTCAAAGGGCAAGACCAACACCCGGCTCTGCTGGGGCAGGGGACCGGAGCCCTGGGGATTCGACCCCCACTGGGAAAGCTGTGGCGCAGACTACTGCTCCAGTGGGTCTGGAAGGCAAAGCATCAAGCCGAAGAGGATTATTCTCGAGCCTTGAGATCTCCTAGAGTTTGCCTTCCTATGTTTTGGACTTGCCTGGGGCTTGTCACCCCTTCCTTCTTTCCTGTTTCTTCCTTTGGGAATGGGAATGCCTACTCTGTGCCTGGCCCACTATTGTATTCTGAAAGCACAGAACTTGCTTGATTTCACAGGTTCACAGCTGGAGAAGAATTCTGCCACGGGATGAATCTTCTGCTGTTTAAGCCGCTCAGTCTATGGTATTCTACTATAGAGGCCTATACTAAGACAGAGGTTTTCATATCTTGAAAGGTTCTCACTAAAAAAAAAAATAGTAACAATAATAAAAATAAAATAAAAGTAAAATTTAATCTAAAAGCTTGAGTGGTTAGAGAGCTAAATGCAGCTGCCAAATAACTTGGCTATCTAGAACAATCCACTCTCTGAAGGATTCAGAATCATGGTTTTACTGGTTGGATTATTATACTACCAGCAGAACCCACAAAAATACAGAACGAAATTCCACTGCCAACATTTTGGAAGGCCTAAAGGACGTGCCATGTGTGATACTGTGATGTATAAGAAGTAAGTATTTGGTCTTTGTCCCCTTCCTGGAACAGAATCCTAAACTCCTTGGAAGTTCCTAAGCGATGAGAGTGAGAAGCGTCTTTTGTTACGTTAATGAGGTGACTTTTGGGAAGCCGCTCAGGATGGGGGTCAGTGAAGCCAACAATGGGATTAGACGGTAGGAACCCTCAGTCCCACCCGCCCTGAGCTCTGGGGAGCAGGGAGGGGCTGGCGGTTGAATCAATGGCCAAAGATTTAATCAATCACACCGACGTAATGAAACTTCCATAGAAAACTAAAAGGATAGGGTTTAGAAAGCTTCTGGGTTGGTGAGGGCGTGGAGATTTGGGGAGAGTGGCGCGCCTGGAGAGGGCTGGGACGCTGGTCGCCCCTCCCCACAGACTTTACCCTGCGCATCTCTTCATCTGGCTTTTGATTGATGGTCTCAGTAATCTAGTGAGCACACTGGTTTCCTGAGTCCCGTGAGCTGTTCTGGCAAATTAACCAAACCCAAGGAGGATTTAGAGCCGTCTGGTCAGAAGCACAGGTGACACCCTGGACTTGTGATTGGCATCTGCAGCGGGGGCAGGAGCAGCCCTGTGGGACTTAACCTGTGCAATCTGATGCTACCTCCAGGTAGACAGTGTCAGAATAGGGTGGCACTGTAGGACACCCAGCTGATGTTCAACTTGCTTGTTGGTGTGGGGACACCAACCCCCCGCCACGCACACTGGAATGGGTATTAGAATCCTATCACCACAGTGCAGCTTCAGATAACAATCAGTAACGTTCATGATGAGCTCCTAATATTACACATTATATTCTACGATGGGAGGATGGAGAAGAAGCGCATGTTAAATCATCATATTTAAAACCTGAGCAGGGCCCATGAAGCATAACTCATAAAAAGAGACTGAAACAGTTACAAAATATCCTAAGTGTAGAAGAAACAGTAGGGACTTCTCTGGTGGTCCAGTGGTTAAGACTTCGCCTTCCAATGCAGGGAGTGTGGGTTCGATCCCTGGTTGGGGAGAATGCCTCACAGCCAAAAAACCAAAACATAAGACAGAAAGAAGCAATATTGTAACAAATTCAATAAAGACTTTTAAAAAATGGTCTACATCAAAAAAACAAAACAAAAAAAACAACAAAAAAAACTTAAAAAAAAAAAAAGAAACAGGATATAAAAAGTGAGAATTTAGAAATCACTCGCAGAGAATAAATAAGAGAATATTCCAGGGAGAAAGTACTAAAGGGGAATAAGAAAAAATAAAGCAACTCGTAAGGGACAATTCAGAGGAAAGGTATGAATCTTAAGTATGGCAAGATACCAAATTCGTTTTTAAACCAAGGCTTTTGCCTCACTCTATAATCATGATGGGGGAAAATTTCACAGTAATAATTTTTTTTAACCTGATAATGAAAATTCTTATCCCAACAAAGTTTACAGTTAAGACAACAATTATTTAAGTAATACTCTTTAGAGCACTGACCCTGTCCTTAGCAAAAAAGGAGTAACTGAACAGTAATTGAGTATTTTATGACTCGGCTGATAGTAACAAACACAGCAACAAGAACAATAGTTGACATTCATTGAGAGCTTACAATTTGCCAGTCACTGTTCAGAGTATTTTACTTGTTTTAATTCAGTTAACCCTTACAACTGTACTTCTCTCCATTTCAGAGAGAAATGTCTTAAAGAGGGACAGAGCTAGGAAGTGGCAGAAAGGGCAGTCTGTCTCCAGAGCCTGTGCCCCTAACCACCATACAACACTCAAGAGTCTTTTTTTATTCCACCCTCTAGTTTCATCTTCCAGATGACATGCATCTCAAAAATACCAACAAGGGCACAATGCACAGGAGAAATGTGATAAAGCATTACATCACTTACCATTGGGGAACGCTAGTACACTGATGATAAGAAAGAAGAAAACTACGGAGAGGATACCCCTCCAGATGTTGTCTTCTGGGACAGAGTCATCCCTGAAAATAGAAAAGGAACATTGAGTATTCATTTTTGGATCTGAATAGTCAGCCTAGAAGGAGTAAGAGTTCCATGTTCTTAAAACTGGGGGACTGCTAACTTTATTTTGCTGAGCTAAGTCATTACACACACTATTTACTATTCACTATCATTTCCTAAAATAATACAGTGTCATAGTCAAGTCCAGTTCTTGTGAGGAAGGCAATTGGCAATCTCACACCCCAACACACAGTCTGCTCAGACAAGCATTTGAGAATCCCTGTTCTTTAAAAAAAATTAAAAATACCCAGGATGTCAAAAGGTAAGGTTTATTTTGGAGAAATACCTTTTGGTTTTAAGACTAACTAAAGATGACCTTTACTACATAGACTGTGGCAGAAAAATTGTTCAGGAATCAGAAAGGAAGCATAAGATTATAAGGAATAAGGGTATAATGCAATGAGATTATGCAGTCG
This sequence comes from Eschrichtius robustus, assembly GCF_028021215.1. Classification (NCBI taxonomy): domain Eukaryota; kingdom Metazoa; phylum Chordata; class Mammalia; order Artiodactyla; family Eschrichtiidae; genus Eschrichtius; species Eschrichtius robustus. The sequence goes on along the minus strand of NC_090840.1, from coordinate 46,677,561 downwards.
CTTGTCAAATATGGGCAGTTGGCTATCTAAGGGATGAATAAAAATGGGGCAGTGTAACATAATCAGAAAGCACCAGTAAAAAATGTTAAAAGAAAAATTAAGAGCGTATGAATATGACTGGTTCACTTTGCTGTACGGCAAGAAACTAACACAACATTGTAAAGCAACTATACTCCAATAAAAATTAATTAAAAAAAAAGAAAGAAAAATTAAGAGAAAACAAAATACAAGATTTAAACTCAGAGCAGAAGCAAAAGAACTGTAAATAGGAGATAAGCTTCCCCCCTCTCCTGCCTGGTCATTTCTAATGTATTACTGTGTTTAACTCCTCTATAACCCCAGTAACTGAAATGATTACATTTGTTGGTTTATATGTTGTCTATCTTCTCTGTAGAAAGTACACTCCTAATGGCAGGGAATTATTCACTAATAGGCCCTCAATATATTTCTGGACTGATTATTGATTATGGAAGAAAATTTACTGTTTTAAAATGAAGTAAAATTTCCCAAATGGAAATTGTCTTAACATTGATGGTGAAGAATTTAGGTTTTGACAGTTTGCAACAAAAAAGAAGATTCTAGTAACATATCTGGGGCTCAGACAAGCAAACAAAAGTGGGAAAACAGAAATACACGACAGTAAAATTTTCTGAAGTATTGATAATTATTGAGAAGCTTGGGAGAGGGAAGTTCAGTGTTTCAGTTTCAAAAGACGCAGGATGAGTAGACAGAAAATATGAGATGAAACAGAATGGAAGGAGATAGTTTAGAGATGATGAGACTGGTAGCAATAAATCTTAAAATGATAAAAGAAGTTGGGTTTATCTAGAGAAGGGCTGTAGTGAAAGAGTTTTCAAAAGACAAATATTAAATTAAGATTAAATATTACTAAAGGAAAAGAAACAGGCCAAAAAAAATCTTAGAAGAAAACCAAGTTTGCGTAGAAAGAAGTTCTAGACCATCAGAATACATACATGAAAAGGTAGGAATGAAACAATAATGAATTACCTAGTTAAGGACTGGGTCCTGGGGTGTTGGTTTAAAAGCAGAAGTTAACTTAGATGCCAACTTCTGTTTAGGCTGCTCAGTTTCTGCACCCAATGAAATGATTTCCAGACTTATGACAGGATTGAACATAAGGTTCTGAAATAAGAGATCATACAGATCTTAAACGTTTCCTAGATCACCATATGGCCAAGTAGCCGTAAACTAATGCTGGACAAATGATGCTTGGCTGTTAACTTCAGAGATCTGATTACAAAACCAAACTACAGAATCAGACAGACTTCCTTCTGCAGGAAGGAAGTGCATTAAAAAGTACAATCTTATTTTAATGGACATACTAATAATTAAAAACCTGCCCAGAGGTTATGAACACAACCTAAAAATGCCAGCCCGACCATTACCAGGGCACTTGCCATGCCCTCTGGCTTATGCAGGGAAGCCCCATATCCAACTTCCAGGAACACCAACTTTTACCGAAGGATGGCTACACACAGTGAGGGTAGGAACACAGTGTCCTCATTCAGACCAAATCACACTACTGATATTGCTAATAATGACAGCAACGATAATAGCTCCTGTTCATCAAGTGTCTACTGTGTGCCAGGCACTGAACAGGCAGTTTCTAGACATTATCTCTAATTGTCACAACCCATTGGGCTATTATCAACCATCTGAGGTAACAAAGGCTCAGATAGGTTTAGTAACTTGCCCAAGATTGTGGAGGTAAGAAGTTACAGAGCCAGCATTCAAAACCAGGCCTGCTAGACTCTGAAGATGATGATCTTTCCTCCTTGCCAAACTGCCTCATGAAAACTTATCTGTCATCCTAAATCAACCTGACTCATGGTAGATGCACAGGGATGGCATAAGAGAGTTTGACAGGGCATGCAATTTGTAAGTTACAAAATAAAAGCAAGGCTAAAATGAATAACTGTGGCCTAGGAAAAGAAGATGGAGTCCCATAACTCACAACTTATACCAAAATACATTCTGGATGATTCAAGAAACTAAAAGTAAAACCAAAACAAAATTCTAGAAGAAATGATGGGAGAATTTAAAAAAAACCCAAAACCCCTAAACAAGACACAACAATCTCAGAGTGGGGAAGGCCTTTCGAAAGTACGATACAAACCTCCGAAGTCATAAAGGAGAAAGCTGACAAATCTGCATGGCAAAGAAATCAGTAACAAAATCATAAACTTGGAAAAAATATCTGCAACTCATATGAAGGCAAAGGGTTAATTCCCCTAATTACAAAGCTCTCCCCCCAAATCAATTAACAGAAAGAACAAATGGACAAAGAAAAGCAAATAGAAAAATGGACAAAAGATATGAAGGGACAGTTCACAGAGCAGAAAAATCCATTGGCTCTCCGGCAAGTGAAAAAAAAAGATGCTCAACCTTGTTCATGGTAAGAGATGGGCAAATGGAAACAACACAAAGAGACCATTTTTATCTACCTTATGGACAAAGGTAAAATTTAATGACTGAGCTGGTGAGGCTATGCAGAAATATATAAACAGGCATTCTCACATACCACCTTTATGGAGTGCCATTTGGCAACATATTAATTTACAAATGCATATACCCTGTGACCCAGCAATTCCATGTATGACAATGTATCTCACAGATATACCTTCATTTATGCAAAAATGACATATGTACAAGGTTGTTCACTGTGGCATTATATGTATTAGCAAAACTTGGAAACAACTAAATGTCTACCGAAAAGGGACTGATTAAGTAAATTATGGCTCTGTCTCAAAATGGAGTACTAGGCAGCTGTAAAAAGAATGAAGCTTTTAATTAATTAACTGATACAGAATAATTTAAGAGATCATGAAGTAAACAAAGCAATTTGCAGAGCAGTGAGTATAGTAAGCAACTTTCTATGTAAAAAAGAGAGCGTGTGTATGTATATATAACTTGTAACTTCTGCTCGTGGCTGCATAGCATGTCTCTGGAAATCCATCCGAGATATGGTGACACTGGTTTTCTCCAAAGAGGATAAAAGAACAGTGAGGTGAGACTTTTCACTATATACCCTTTGGGGTACTTTGGATTTTAAGCAATGTAGATATGTTACGTTTCAAAAAAGTCAATTATAGATCAACATTAAATTTGTAAGAACTTGAGATCAGTGATAAAACAATGAAACTGCAATTTTGTAAATTTTGAGCCATTTTATTAGAAAGACAGGATCAAAAGAATGGCCTAGTTTCAGAAGTAAAAAAAAAAAGGCCAATTAAACCTGAATAAAACAGCAGCGAGTCTGAAAAGCTGGCCGTTTTATATTTGCCTAATTAGAAAAACAAAAAGTATCAAAGATGGACAGCAAGATCTTTGGCAAAACTGAAAATATATAGTACAGGAAGATCAGACTCCTGTGATCGAAGATTGAAGGGTAGGCAGGTGAGCGAAAGAAGAAATCCTGAGTCCTATCAGACTAGCAGCCCCAGATACACCCTCTGGCTTTCCTGAGAGTAGAGAGGGTGTACCCTCGGCATCCAGCACAGTCCCTGCAAGAGGTGGGCGTGCAGAAAGAACGGAATGCATGACTGAGGAGGCTGCCCACCCCACCAGCCTCCTGACAAGCTGACCACACAGGGCCATTCTGTAAGCTCTGGTGTGGCCTCTTCTCTCTCCGCTCCCAGCAATCCAGAGACTTAACCATATGCCGAGGGACACAGACATTTTCCACAGTTAATCATGAAAAGCAACTTGGCTGCAAAGGCCCCAAAGACCACACTACTGACTCCAGAGACCCTCAATTAGAGGACAAGAAGGGTTTATCTCTGGACATCCACTAGATCTGTGCCTCACTCAGAAAGCTAGCTAGCTGCTTTGCATGTTAGCTCTCTTAATCTTCCTAACACCCTCAAAGGGGGAAATGATCATAATCTGCATTTTACTGACTCCAAAGTCTAAGTTTTTCCCCCTTTAGGAGGCTGTTTGGTGCAGTGACAAGGAAGACAGGCTTGTGGCCAGACTGCGTGGACCAGAATTCTGACTTCACACTTATCAGCCTGTGTGACCTTGGGCAGATTACTCAACCTCTCTGTGCCTTGGTTTCCTCCTCAGTATATCAAAGGGTAATAATAGTTCTACCTCACAGGGTTGTTGTGAGGATAAAATAACATGTGCGATGGACTTAGAACAGTGCCTGGCACAGAGGGTCTGTCAGTTATTAGTTTACAATGTCTGTCCACCCATTCCGTCAGCTAGCTGACACCTATCGTTGGGGACAAAGATGAACAAACTTGGTCCTGATTCTGGCGAGAATCATGATGAAAAGCAGAGTAAGACATAAAAATTAAATTATTATCTTAGTATAACTTTGGCCTGAGAGAAAAGTTTTCAATTCGCTGGCACTGCCTCTGATTAACCTGATAAAACACCCCCAAAACCAAAAACCCACCTCGATTGTTCACACAAGACTGGCCCCTGTTCGTGGGGTTGTTACCATCTCCTCAGGCTTTGAGGGGGCAATGTAGTTCTCACTTCCCAGGGGAGCTCATAACCTGCAGTCAGGGCTGCCAGACCCCCATCTTGACTTTTCCTGGCCTCAGGATTCTTGCTCAAATAAGACATTTTACTTTACAGCCACAAAAAATAAAAAGACTTCAAGCTTTCAACTGTGATGCCGTGGCAGTGCCCTGACCTCTTTCCTAGGTCCTCTTGAGGCTCTAATAACAAGCGCCTCGGTCTCTGGGGCTCTGAACTTTCCAAAGACCTTTCCCAGCTGGCATTTGATTGAACTGCTCCACAGTTCTGTGGGGGAGTATTATCTCTACTTGAAGGATGAAGAAAATAAAGCTCTTGCTTTATCTTGCCCACAGTTACAACAAATAGAGGCAGAGTGAAGTAGATGCCAGGGCTTCTGGAATGCTGGCTCTAGGTCAAGACTGCTACCCTTACCGGTATGATACCGACAAGCTTAGGGAGGCAGAGTCCTTTTCCCTGAAGTTCTGCTAAATTTAGGAGGAGCTCCAGAAGCACGCTGGCGTAGCCCTGACCATACACGGTGAAAATACTGAATGGATTAGAGTAAAATTGTAATTTCAGGCCCCATCTCATTCACCCACTGTATCTCCAGTGCCCAGCACAACGCTTGGCACAGAGCAGGCCTTCTCAATGTGGTGGGTGCCAGAAAGAGCAAGAGGCCAGGGCTGAGCGGGCCCGAGACCCAGGTAACATGAGGGGGAGTCATGGCCTGGGCCCACAGGCTCCACTGCACCTTCCCGCCCCAGTGCTGACCAATCAAGTACTCAAACATCTCAACTCCTTCTGTCACCCCTGTTTGAGTATAGGTAACTACCCAGGAGAGGACCCTAAAAGCAGGACAAGTATAAGGAAAGCCCTGAGTTTTTTTAACAAAGGTTTGAACTCAAAAAGTTTTGGACTCAGATTCTTAAACTTGAACAACAGGCTACAGGCAAGGAGACCGGGAAAACAAACTCCATTCACTCACAGACAATCTTTAGACAAGGCTGTCTCCCTGGGGCCAGGAAGGTAAGAACTCTATTCTGACTCCTAAGGCTGCAAAGTTGATTGTCCCCTCTCCCCCTCCTATCTTCTCCTTTCCATCTCTTTAATAGGAATCCTTGAAACTGAGACCCACAGGTAGGCTCATGTTTATGAGGCTAGTCACCGTTAAGGATCCTCTCTCCCAATGGAAAACTCAGTCCCGGGTTACAAGGTGGACCGATGTTAACTAGCTTTGAAGACTACATTCGTTTCATTTTATAAAAAGTTAGGATTCTTTTTAAGAATTACAGCTGACGTATCAACTAAAAGAGAAGAGTGATAGTTTTTGAAAGTTCATGTTGTATAAATGATTTTTTTTATATTTGATTCATTTAGCATTTACTGGGTGTGTATTCTGTTATGATTAAGATATCTGGCCTCAAGAAATTGATATAGAAACAAATACTACAACAGGAGAGATACAATAATAAAAAAAGGGGCTTCCCTGGTGGCGCAGTGGTTAGGAATCCGCCTGCCAATGCAGGGGACACGGGTTCGTGCCCCGGTCTGGGAAGATCCCACATGCCGCGGAGCGGCTAGGCCCGTGAGCCACAACTACTGAGCCTGCGCGTCTGGAGCCTGTGCTCCGCAACAAGAGAGGCCGCGATAGTGAGAGGCCCGCGCACTGCGATGAAGAGTGGCCCCCGCTTGCCACAACTAGAGAAAGCCCTCGCACAGAAACGAAGACCCAACACAGCCAAAAATAAATAAATAAATTAAAAATAAATAAATAAATAAAAATAAAATAAAAAAAAATGTTTGGAAGTATATAAACATTTCTTCCTCTGAGCCTCCTGGAACAATCAAGAAAGGTGGCTGGAGGGGGACCATCCAGGTGCGTTGCCAGGGATGCGGTGGGCTCATGGCAGGAGAGCAGGAGGTGCTCTCCAGTCAGAGAGAGGTGCCAGCCTGGCATTAGATGCGGAGCCAGGGAGCTGTCTGGGCCTGCTGTGTGTGCCGTGTACAGGTGTGGGGAGATGTAAGGCTCTGTAATGAAAGAGCTTAGGGTCCAGCGAGCACGTGCTATAGGTGATGGGGATCCAGGGAAAGAGTGTAAGCAGGGGACGGATGAGATCACGATCTTGATTTCAAAAGGTCATGAGGAAAGCAGTGTGGACGATGGACCGGAGGGAAATGGAGCCAAGGCCTGGGAGTGTCTATCCCAGAGATCAGGGGGTTTGCCGAGCCAAAGCCTGGGCATGGGCAGAGGAGGACAGCTCTGAAAGCTACTAAGGCCCAACTGGACCTGGTGAAGATAAACTAGATGAACTCCAGGATGGCGGAGACCTGGGCTGGGCGGACTGTTGAACTAAATTAAATGTGATGCCAGGACCTAGGGCTCAGGAAAGCAGTCCTAGCTGCCTGGACGAGTCCCTGGCTTCCAGATTTGTTGCGACTAAAACGCTGATAACTTCCCTATAGAAATCTGGGGCTAGAGGGATTATATCACAAGATAAACTATATTACACTTGGTAATAGAATTATACCTAAAATGCTAAACACTAGGCAGCAATACTAGACATGTAAACTCTTTGAGGTAAGCATCATGTAAACCAAATAAATATTTGAGTCACTCAGATGCTTATTTACTACAGAAGACCCCAAAGAAATATGACACATTTTCTCCTTCAATAAACGTATAATCTTATTAAGGACATAAAACACCAGAAATAAGGATGAGAGAGGATAATTAAAAGGTGCTTATTTATTTATGGCTGCACCATGGGGCATGCGGGATCTTAATTCTCTGGCCAGGGATCGAACCCGCGCCCCCCGCAGTGGAAGCACGGAGTCTTAACCACTGGACTGCCGGGGAAGTCCCTAAAAGGTGCTTATTTAAATCCAATTAAAAATATGATTCAAATAGGAAGTGAGGAAGGCAAATGTTAAGATGGCTGTTGGGCTTCCCTGGTGGCGCAGTGGTTGAGAGTCCACCTGCCAATGCAGGGGACACGGGTTCGAGCCCTGGTTTGGGAGGATCCCACGTGCCGCGGAGCAATTGGGCCCGTGAGCCACAGCTACTGAGCCTGCGCGTCTGGAGCCTGTGCTCCGCAACAAGAGAGGCCACGACAGTGAGAGGCCCGCGCACAGCAATGAAGAGGGGCCCCCGCTCGCTGCAACTAGAGAAAGCCCTTGCACAGAACCGAAGACCCAACACAGCCAAAAATAAATAAATTAAAAAAAAAAAGATGGCTGTTAACTGGACCTCTTTAGATGGCGCCACCTAACACAGTGCACTCCTTCACCTCCAATGGTGTAGCCCCAGTACACAGCCGACATGGAGGATCATTTAACATTGCTGGTGTCCTAGAACAAGGACAGCCAGGCCTTCTGTTATTGGCAGAGAAAGAACATGATGTACGTAAAGGAAATAGGCTCAAGACAACTGAATCGGCAGGATCAGGAGTTATTTTCTAATGGGAATTGATATGGTCTACAGGGAAAGAACAGGGAAGGCTGGCAGGCATCCAGGAGGGAAGAGACACAGAAGGTGGAACTATGGCTCCGTGATAAGATGAAGAGCTGGAGCTCCAAAGCCACTAAAGGAAATGAAGTAAAAACCAGTATCACCAACAAAGAAAAATCAATCAATCAAAAGTCTGTCTATTTCCCTGCCCTCATCCGCCTCCTCAGTCCCATATCAAGGAGAAACCATAGGTAAGCAGATGATCCCTTAGGTACAGGAAGCAGCGGGAAGGCAATCTCTTCTGGGTAAGTGATGATTTTTTTGCTGGACAAGTGTCACTGGAGAGACTGACTCCACTGTTTTACTGCCAGGTGCCTCTTAAGGAGAGAGTGAGCTGCTACGAACGTCATTTCGTAAATTTTGGTGTTTTCAAATCTAAAGCCTGAGTGTTTGAAAGTGAGGCCATTCAACGTTTCCAAGTTTACCAACCTATGAAAGCAGCGTAAATATGAGGCACTCTAAGCTTAAGAGAAAGGCTCTCCTTGCCCTACTTTGGCTGAACAAACTTATAAGACATATGCCAAAGCATTTAATTTCTAAAAATACTTATCCTAAAATGTGGCAAAGTGAGCTTTTCCAATCTTAGGGGGAATGATTCAATAACATCTGGCTTTATTGTTAGTGATAGGGACTGGAGACTTAAACGCTATGATTTAACAGTGAGTTGGCCTAGTTGTTATTTAACAAAAGAACTGCTTGATCAGTCCAAACTTGTCTCAGACTTCTGTGACAGGCATCTAATCCTTGCCAATCCTAAATTCTTGCTGTGTCTCTGCAGCATGTGACATGACCCAGGTACTGTTTCACACATACGGGTAATCTGACACCCCGAAAGTATTCTATCCCTGGCTCTCTTCAACTACTAGTCTTTGAAAAACAAACTTTAAGAAGTAATTACTTTCAGTCTTTATGGAAGAAGACAGAGCTATCACTGTAATGTCTCAGTTTCAGGGGTCACAAATCATTACAAAAAATGAGGAAGACACAGTAAGTACTAATTGTACTAATGGTGCTTATGATTTTCTATAACATGAAACTTGTTATTAAGTAGTTCTTTAATATGTGACTTCTATCTCTTTGAAATTAGTGGAAGAAGTAAAATTATTATCATTTTTGGAAAAGGCCATAGCCTGAGGTTCAGATTATGTCTTTTCTATTACGTTTGACAAGCTGTTAAAATTCATATTCATTTCTTAAAGTTTCACTGCTGTAATTTATTGAATGCTTTGGCAGAATATGCTGTAAAAGGGAAATTCCAGAAGAATGTGACTTTCTGTATTAGAAAAGAGGAAGAGAAATCTGTTCTGAAAGGGTCTAGAATAATATTAAAGATAAAAGTTTGAAACTAACTGCTCATTCTTGCTTCTCATTATTTAAAATAAAATGCCATAATTACTTTTCTAAGTTCCAAAGAAACACCTGCACTAATTCCATCTCTTGCCAAACCACACGAGATGAAGTGAAACTGAAGTTAATATTGAAACAGGGATGTATGTTACCTGAGCAAAGCACTGTCCATTTTTCCAATGTCTTTATCCCTTTTCTTAATTATAGAGCACACCACACTCTCACTCAATGACAAACATAATTTAGAAGGCATTAGCATACAATGAAATGATGTAATAATAACAATAGCTAATGTTTACCGAGCACTTACTATTTGTCATGCATTGAGCTAAATACAGATTATCTAAAAAAATGAATTGAGCCCTTATAACAAAATCCTATCAGGTATTACTAGATATTTTCACTTTACATACAGATAAGGAAACTGAGGCTTAGCAAAATTAAGTGGCCACACAGCTACTAGGTGGTAAAATCAGATGACATGATAAGTATTTGAGGGCAACCATAAATAGGGACAAGACTGATTTCTCTCCAAAGCTAGAAATATGTTCTTGGTTGGATACTGTGGAAAGATCTGGTCTTACCCCACTGCAGAGCATTAGCAGAAGATTTTACAATAATAGTAGCTGTTTCCCTCAATCATTAAGAGTAATTGTTTATATGCTTTATGGCTTTAGATAGAGTCATGCAAATAGATAAACAGTTACAAAATAAGAATCAAGAGTCAAATGGATTGTGGAGATAAGGAACAAGTGTGATGTAGGAGGACATTATTAGTTTTATGAAAATCTGAAAAAGTGCATTGATTCTCAAGGGAGACACCATTGGCACTTGTGTGTATACTAGAGTGTAGGTGCACATGTGTGCCTGTGTGTAAGGGACAACTCTTTGTCGTACAATGCTATCCCTTGAGTTATAAACATTTAGCATCCTTAACCTCCACCCACTAAATACCAGAAGTTCCCTCAATGCTTGTGGCCACTGAATATAACCCTGCAGTTTCTGCTGATCTGGGCTGAGAACCATTGATTGTTGGATAAATATACTAGGAGAGAAGTAACTGACATTAATTATGCATCATGTGCCAAGTACTCTGCTAAGTGCATTCACACATATTCATTTAATCCTTATAACTCCATATGAGGTAAGTACATGTTCTATCCCCATTTTAAAGGTGAATCCTGAGTCTCAGAGAAAGGTTAAATAACTTAACCAAGGTCACATGAATAGTCTTGAGACCAACAGTGTGGCTCCAAAACTCCAGTTCTCTGGGTTGGTCTTTTAAGCATGGTATAGGCACACCTTTTCTTGCTTTAAAGAGATTCATTCAGAAAACATGAATCCTTATAAGTAGGACCCAAGGTGTGCCTATCATTTAGGCATGAATCAGTTCCCTGGCTTGGGGTTGAAGGGCCACATGTTCAGTGAGGTAGAGTTATAAGCTCTGGGCTGACGAAAGTTGGGCAGGGTTAACTCCCATGCACAGGTATATATTAGAAGTGCTTTGAGTGTGTGTTTTCAGGGGGATATGAGAGTTGTGCTACAGTGTGTGAGGTTTGTGCGTTTTATTTAACACTTTCCATAGCATTTATGATGCACCAGGCACTGTTACAATGGCCTGACAATGTCTCATTTCAGCATGTATGTTAGGTGATGAACAGAACAGAGCATGCACTGTGTGATGTCTGGTGGGCTGGTGTCTGTGTGGCAGTGCTGGAATGTCCGCTGTGATGTGTGTGCCCACGGCCGCAGTTTCTGTTGTGGTACAGACAGTGGTGTTTGAGGCTGGGCGAAGGGTTACGCGAGATGATTTGCGTGCAATGCATACAGACTGGAGTGCACCGCACGTGTGCATTTTGTGCACGCGGGTAGTGCCGAATACTGGAGGAGTTCCGCGGGAAGGGGTCTGGGTTGTGTCCTGGGCCCGTGGATGGTGCGTGGAAGACGCTGTGGACAGGGGTGTTTTCAGTGTGAAGAGGTATGTGCTGAAAGTGGTGCATACCAGATGATTCATGCGGTGTGCTAGGCAGGGACGGAGGCCGGAGAGGAGGGGGCCAGTGTCGTGATGTGTGTGGGGAGCGACGCTGAGAGCCGCGGGAGAAGGGGGGGCGGAGATCGTGCTAGGTGACCCACGAGTGTTCCTGACGTGGCCCGAGGCGCTGTATGGGGAAAGGTGGTATGGAGAGGGGTGGCGGTGGCGATGGGAGTGGGGATGGGGGTGGGTTGGAGGGTAGGGACGAACGCCGGTCCAGAGGAGCTGTCGGGAAGGAAGCTGGGTGTGCTAGGTGACATGCCCGCCGGTGGAAGAGCGTGTGCGTGGAGCAATCAGCCCACTTCCTCACCCGGCCATGCTCCCCGCCACGGCCTCCCATCCGCCCCTTCCCTTCGCCCAAGGGCGCGCCCCCAGCGCAGCCCGGCCCGCCTCACCTGGTGAAGGCAAAGTACATGAGGCTGACGATGGTGAAGCTGAGCAGAGTGATGGTGTGTGGCCGGTAGAAGAAGTCGATGGTGATGTCCTCCACTTGCTGCTCGTTGATCATCCGGAAATGCATCTTGTAGTTCACATCATCTTTGCTCAGGGTCCGGCTCCCCACGCAGGACGCCATGGCCCGCCTCCCCGTCCTGCGGCGGCGGCGGCGGCCCCGGCCCGTGGAGGCTGGGACCCCGGAGGTGACGAGCCGCAGCGAGAAAGCGGCTAGACGCCGGAACCGGGTCTGGCGAGGAGCAAAGGCAGCAAGCAGAGGGAAGGACAGGCGCGGGAGGGCGGGGTCGCGGCGCCGCCAACGCAGCCTCTGGCGGGGGGCGCCGCTCGCCGGGCCCCGGCTGGCGTTGGGGGACGTGCACCTCTAGGGACTCGCAGTGGCTTTAGGTTCCAAGTGGAAGAGTCTGGAGGGAGGCGGCGCGCAGGAGAAGGGAAACTGTGGCCCTTGGCCGGCTCTGTCCCCCGCACGCCGCCCGCTCTCCCCCCGCGCAACCTCGCAGATGGTCTGGCCACTCCGTCCTCAGCCCACGTGGGCTAGGGAGCTAGGAGCAACCGGCGGGCGGGCACACAAGTGGGGTAGCTGTGCTGCGAAGCAGTCCGCGCGGCCCGGCCAGTCTGGTGGCCCCTGCGAGAAAGACCACGAGGCATAGGCCTCGCCACAGGTAAAGCGGGAGCCGCCGGAGCGCGAGGGGCGTGCTCCCTGCTGGGGTTCGGGTCCGGCCCTATCCTGGTGTAGGCCGCGCCCGGGGACCTCTTGGCCTTTAGGTCTTCAATTAAGGGTGAATAATTTCGTTTTGTTTTCTTGGCTGATGAAACGAAAACGCAATCATGTTTGTTTATTCGCGCGCTTTGCGGAGGACGCGGAAGGAGGTCCAGCATGTCAACGGCCTTCCTCCGGAAGGTTCGGTTGGGGAACTAAAATGGACTTGTTAAAATGGCCTAGGGAGGGCGTCAAGCAGTAGATGAGAGGCCCGTTATTACGAAGCCATCCTCCCACCCACCTTTCATCTCCTGATTTCATTTATTAGCCTTACACAGGTCGAAATCTTGAACCCTCGCCAAAGAATATTTAAGTGCCAATTCCTATTCCTAACGAAATACTAAGGCACACAGTTGAGAACTAGTATATGACATATTTTAATGGACTTAAGAATTATTACAGGTTTTTTTCTTTAACTTTAACCTTCCTGATGAAAAGGGTCGTGTTAGAGGGCTGATCACGGGGTAGGGTTTTTATACACATGCGCAAATGCCTTACCGGGTTTAAATACTGTGTAAGCAGATGAGCTAACCGTAGTTGCAACTGATTCATTTCCGTCCATAGAACATTGGAGCAGCGCAAGGCTCTGGGCTAGAGGGAATAGTCACTGGGAGGGTGGATCCAGAGATGAGACCCAGCCCTGCTCTCGTGAACGAACAATTAATCAACTGTTAAGAGGTATACACAACGATGAAATGATGATGTAGTGAAGATAGTGCGCTTGTAAATAAAAACAGAAGGATAAACATTAGTTGTTTGTTTGCATAAAGATCTTTTAATGAATATGGATAGAATTCAAAAGCAAATCGTTCTAATGTGAGAGGAGTTTTAATTTGAGCCTTACTCTAGAGGCTTCAGAGTGAGTTTGGGATTTCAGGAGTTTGTTTTAAAGTAGGACATTGCTTAGACAAACTGAGAAGTCAAAACATTTTGGAGCTTAAGAATCATCTTATTGTACCCATAACCTTTTTAAGAGTTGTCATTTAAAGAATGGTTAATGAACCCCCCCATCATGGGCCAGTCGTTGTGCTGGATCGCGGTGAGAAACTTAGTCTTAATGCAGCATAACAGGTCTTCTGGCTTCCAGCTCAATGCCCTTCTGACATTGCTGTGCAGAGAATGAATATTGTAGGTTTGAGGGGAAACACGGCAGATTTGGAGGCTCATTTCCCACCAAAGTTTAACAAAAGTCACCTATCCCACAAGGCTATTTATTGTAAATACTTTTTTCCTTTCTAAGATCATTTCAGAATGATAGTGAGACATTTCACTTTTATAAATTCCTTTCAGGAGACTTCCCTTAACCACAGATCTCTAAGAGGAGGTTAGACCCTCAAGCATTTATGTGGTCTAACTCAGAGCATAAAACAAGCTGAATTTCAGAATAGAGAGAAATCAAAAAGTTGTATGCAACAGTTAATTCAGAATTCGTTTATGTTTGGTTGTGTAATCAGTAATAATATTGATGATGATGGCTAACATTTGTTGGGCATTTTGCATATGCTAGACTCTATGCTGTATTTTATATGGATTGTCTTACTTAATATAAAATAATATGCATCAAATTTACCCTTTAATTAAGCTGGCTAAATATAAAAGTCCTTTTCTGATAAAAGTCTCTTTAAAAACAACTGCTTTTTCAGTCAAAATATATATATATTCATTGCTGGTTGCTTATTGTTTCTGTCTGTTCATTTTGCTTATTAGTTTTGACTCCTTTTTTTAAAAGGCTTTTTCTTTTTTCCTACAGTCAAACAGAATTTGGCAAAACTGGTTTTGTTCAGTTCTCGTTTGAGGAAGGGCTTTATCTGTGTAATAATAGTGCTCAACCCTGAGAATGAAGCAAGAAACAACCTTCTAGATAGCAATGATAATATTTTATGATTCATTTAAGACTAAGTAGAATTCTTCCTGTTTTCATTTTGTGATTAATGTACGTACATAAAATGCATCCGAATAATTCAGTGTTATTTTGATCAGCAATCTTCTTCTTAAATGTCCTTCAAACCAAATTTCAAGAGCACTTAATTGCATCACCTGTTTTCTTTAAATATTAACAGGTTCAGCTGTAATTTGAACATTTACAGATTTTGGTTTTAATTGTTTTTCTTACGCCACTGATTTTGCTTTTTGTTTTTAAATTGCAAAGTATATCTTTATTTTTCCAGTTCAGAAGTTCCTGTCTTTTGGTTTGTAACTGAAACTGCCTTGTTTTTGGCTTTTCCTGAGCTTAAAAACATCTGACTGCTTTAGGGATCTAAATTTATTAAACACCTTTTAACTAGAAAAAAATAATTTCCAGTTTATCTTTTTGTTGTTTGAATACTGTTTTAAACATTTAAGTAAAATACGTTTCTCTTTTTTGATAGTTATGTATTTCTTTTGTAGGCTACTTTAAGAAAAATGGCCCTGCTAGCCCAACAGATACCCAGATGGCTCAACTCAATTAAGTTGAGTAGCTCCGTTACTGCTACGCAACTCAGAAAATGTTTTCCGAGAGCAGGAAAAACATTGTTGCCTGGCTTTTTTGCTCAGCCTCAGCTGTCCTCTGACGATTGCTTTCTCCGGTCGGGGTTTAAGACTTATCGGACTTCCTCTGTGTGGAATAGTTCCCAGTCTACCAACTCAAGTGGACAAGAGATTAATTGCGCCCAAAGCACTCTGCTTCCTTCTGTGAATGAGCCGTCACAGAAGTCACAAAAGATACCCAGCTTTGATTCTGAACTGTCTCTAGAAGGTAATTTTCAAGTTTCAGAAAACTCCCCTTTGCCCCACTTCGGTAGATTGAACGACTACCTGTTTACATTTTGTTAGCCCATTTCAAGTCATACTTTGTGCCAGGAAAGAAAAAGAACAATGCCGCTTCTATTCATTTGCTTCTATTCTGCCTCTATTTTACTGACTAAGAAAAAAGTTTAGAGATTAATGTGTATAAGAACGTTTTGTAGCTATATGAATAACACTTTCTAAGTTCGTTATTTAGATTCTTTAAAAAAATTTTTTTTCTGGTGGTAATTAGGTTTATTAGGATTTAATTTACCCTACTCTATATACCTAGTTAGGGTATAGTTTTACCCAAGTAACAGTCCTCCTTTTTGGGTATACGGTCTTATGAATTTTGACATAATGCTTTTAGTTGTGTAACAGCCACCACAATCAACAAATAGAACAAAAAGAACAACAAATAGCACACTCCAAAAAGCGCCCTCATGTAGTTTTTTTTAGTTAGTCTTCTCCATCCTGTGCTTCTTGTTCTAGGCACATTCCTATGCAAGGAATATTTCACCTTAAATGAGATAATATTAGGTTAAGTAGAAGATGAAAGCAAGCAAGCTGGGGGGTAAGGGCAGGAAGGGGAGGCTGGCTATGAGAAATGAGAAAGGGTAGTGATTAGAGACCAAAAATAGAATAAAAAGTCACGGCCCTGATTCCTTAGCCTAAGGTAGGTTACAGTTACCAGCATCTTCTATACTTAAGGGTTTGACTTAAGACAAACCAAACCTCAGACTCAAGGCTGTACTAGAGAGGTCATGTCCTTGGCAAAGGATTGTAGGTGATAGAAGCAGAATCATAGAAGTCCTCTTACAGACATATTTGAGAATAACTTGGAGGAGAAGGGATTGGATCAAAGTGAAGACACTTCAGGATGTGATGACTTGAACCCATACAATTCAGGCTGGTATGTTGTACTTTTGGCCAACTTAACAAGCTGTGGTAAACTCGATCTCTTTCTCAAAACGTACTTGGAGGTCAGTTGGTCTTTAGCATTCATACCTGTTGATTACAAGTGAAGGAAAGGAATTTTGTACTGGACTTCACCAACAGATTTCTTATCTTGGAGGAATAGTAGTTGATATCTCTCAAGAGTCTTAACCTTACCTCTTAGAAGGTAGAAAATATATGCAATTTTGAGATGTTTAATTCAGAAATGATGCCAACATTCAAAAAGAAGCAAACTAGGCAAGTGGCTGTCTTTGTAGAAGGAGCTTCAAGTGTACAGATTGGAGAGCTGACTCGCTTCTCCTTTTCCATATCCTGGCTGCAAAGGACTGGACGACTTGCCTCCATTGTCTCCATTGCAGCCAATTTCTGAGGAGGAGGCCATTCAGATTATTGCAGACCCTCCACTGCCCCCATCTTCATTCACACTGCGAGACTATGTGGATCATTCTGAGACTCTGAAGAAGTTAGTGCTTCTAGGTAAGTCTCAGTAACCTACACTTCTTTTATTGCCTTCCTTTTAAAATTAGCATCTTTAATCTTTATCAAAGTACATACACGTGCATAGAAGTCAAATAGTGTGAAAAGGCTTCTAGTGAAAAACCGCACTCCCAGCTTCATCCTTCCTGACTTCGCACCCCGTTCCCTAGAGTATCTACTTTCCTAGCTCTTTCTGTTTGTATTTAACCTCTAAATGTTCGTGTAATTGCTTACGGTGCTGTTGCTTGGTTCATCAATTTTAGACATCAGTTAATCTCTTATATATACACGTACTTTTCCCTCTCATTCTCTTCAATTCTCCCAATAGGCTATATTAACAATTTTGAGGTTAATCGTTAGTCACTGATTTCATTATAATTCTAAATATTGCTCAACGGCCGTCTAGAAAGTGTGCTATGATTGTTTTCCTTCCTTTACAACCTTTCATTTCCTTGGAGTTAACAATTGCTTTGTTTTTCATTTGATTAGTTTTCTTTAAATTTTCCCACAACTTCCAATGGCCTCTCAGGACAGTTTTTCCTACAGTCAACCCTATCAGATGATATATTACTTCCATTTCCCTACTACCCTGACCTTCCTTCTGGAGCCCGCTATCCTCCTGATGTGGACAGTTTCTCTCTAGGCCTGCGCCATAACCATCTTAGCTTGTCGGCTGGTAGGTTGCTCCTAGCTCTGGATGGTTGAAGGCAGCCAAGGGATCTCCCTGCAAACTTAGGTCAGTCCTCTTACCAATATTTTCAGTCTAGCACCTTATTGCTACTTTCTGCTTTTCCCATTATCTCTGGACCCGGCACTTCTCTTATTTGATTTTCCCAGATAAGAAACCTCCTTTGGGGGATTGAGAGGAACGGGATGGGCAAGGGATTATCTCAAATCCACTGCTTCTCTCCTTGCTTAGTCACTGCCTTAGTTTTCAGTGAAAAGTTCGGAGCTTCCTAACTTGATAGTCTTCCTTTCAGCAGTACTGCCCTGGTAATCTCTCTAACATTAGTGCTCTTTCTAAAATGCAAATCTGCCTATGTCAGTGACCTCCGTGAAATCCTTCTAAGCTCTTCCTGGTCTGGCCCTTGCTTAGCCTTTCAGCTTCACTTGCTTGTCGCTTCCCTCCTTTTTGTTGGCCAGGTCTGACAGCTGGAGAACTTAACTCAAGTTCAAGTAACTTCCCAAATGTCTTCTCTGACCCTCCAGATAGGGTGACCCTCCTCTGGGCTCTTTGCATCACCCCCTGCTTACCTCAGTCCTGGCAATAATAACACTATTATGATTGTTTACTCATCTGTCCCTGTGCAAGTTACTCAAATGTATAGGGAATGGCCTTTGTTCTCAAGAAGCTTCAGGTCTTCAGGAGCATCTAAATACACATACATAAGAATAACAGAAATCCAAAAATGAAAGGTGAAGTGATAAATTCCACACAGAGATACAAATAAAGTGTTCTGTGGGTTCAAAGGAGAGAGAAAGATGACATCTGCTGCAGGCATGAAAGCCCAGGGCTTTCCCAGCCCTGTGAGAGGTGCTACGGGTAATGCCAGATAAACGTAAGACCCATGTGGTCCCTACATTTAAATAATTCACAGTATACCTAGAGCTTTGAAATATGTTTCAGCCATTCCTTCATCTGTATGCTGATACTTCAACAGCACGTCTTGGCAGTAACTTAAATAACAGTACCCTAGAGGAGCCATGATTGCATTGTTAAACAGTATTTTTGAGGACTCAAGTGTCCTGGTTCTTCTCTGCTTCTCAGATCTGTTTTCTCCCTTTCTCTGCTTGTTCTTTATCCCAGGAGGCTAACTTCTGCACTCGGCCTCCTTTGCCAGCTGGCTTCTGGACAGCTTCAGCAGTGGGGGGCACTTGTAGGAGAAGAGGGAGGGCAGATGGGAGTTTTTTTTCCCTTTTCCCTCCCAGCCTTGGGTCATGTAACTGCCTTGCTCCATGGCAACAGCTCCTACTGAGCAGCCCTTTCTTTATAGCTTCCAGCTCCCTCTGGGTTCTCATAACACTCTTTCCTCCCTGTCTCTGTAGTGCTAGGGATGCCCTTGTTTGTTCCCTTGACTCTGCTCACACCACTGTACAGAGTCCCTTCATTAAAGTTTTTTTCATTTGAACTTTCTAGGACAACTACTGTTGCCTGCCAGACCCTGATTGATGCACTAAGTATGTGTAACCATAACTGAATACAGTGGTAATTATAGTTACTGAACTGATGGGGTAAAGCCAACTTAGGCTGTGGTCACCTAGAAGTTAGAATCATGTATTACTCATTTTTTATATCCCCATCAGTGCCTGGTCCATGAGAGGCATTCAGTGACTATTTTTTCAAGTTAATGAAATCGTGAGTAAGCGCAAGTATTTGTGCTGACAGCAGTGTGCTCTCCTGGTGAGATTCTGCTCTCCTGTTGCTGTTAAGAAGCAGCTTTTCAGGAATTCGATTTCGGCACAGTCAGGGTGTGACGGCGCATGCTGAGTGGGGCACTTCAGCACATGTCAGCTGTAATATTGAGATAAGTTTGGAGTCCAAACCCTTTATGTTATTTTCAAAGCATCCCTTCCCACGTTTATCACAGATTTTTGGAACTAGTTTCTATCTTATTTATCCATCCATCGAATAATTTATTTTTCTATTAGTATTATTTTTAAATTATAAAAGAATTACATCTCGTTGTTAAAAGTGCAGGCTGTTACAGGAGAGAGAACTCTTACCATCTCTACGTTTCCAGTTCCACTTTCCAAAGGTAACCACTGTCACCAATTTGTTGAGTGCAAATTTTCTACCCAAGTACATATATTACCCCACCTTTTTCTATGCAAATACATGTATTACAGAAAGCCATACAATGGCTTATGTAGTCATACTTAATATTATTTTTAAAATTCTGTGTTTTCTTCTAGTCGCTTTAGAGTTAGTACATATTTAGATTCTTAATCTATCTGAAATTAATTTTTGTATCAGACATCGAAGGAATTATTATTTTTCAAATATATAGCTAGAGGTCCCATTATATTTTAATGAATAGTCCATCTTTTCCCTCATTGATTTGAAATGTCCTTATTGTATACTAGATTTGTAGTTCATCCTGGATCTGTTTTTGGTCTTCATTCTGTGTCTTCATTCTGTGTGTATGTGTGTTTGTGTAATCTATTTTTCTGTTCATGATCATCTTATATCAATACCTGTTTTAATATCAAGAAATTTGAGTTTGGAATTATATTTGGATCTAATAATACATGGAATTATAATTTATTTTTCTGGTTGTAGACACCATTAAAAAAGAGTGCTTTTATTTCATTGTTTTTATGTTTAAGACTGTAAAGTTCCATCTAGAAATCGGTTTGAGAGTTACATTTTAACCTGAAGAAATATTTTTAAGAATATAAAATTTAAGTCTAAACTAAAGTTTTACATTATTTTCAAACGTTTATTTTAAAGATAAGGAATAGGCCTTTCCTATTCATGTCTAATTTTTTAAAATCAGATAAAAGGAAAAAAGCGAGAGAATAAAATGCTTAGTTTTAATGAGAATTTTGAATCAAAGGTTACGTTGATTCCCTGCCTAATTAACGTGGACATCTAATAATATCCATAACCAAAGTCAAATAACAACTTGCTTTCTCCCCCTTCTTAATCTCTCCTGTCCCTTGTCTCATTTACTTAGATTACCTAAGATTCTAAGGATATGTGAAGGCGGAAGGTGGTATACTTTCTGCTTCATTTTGTACTTGAGGGCTGTGTATGTTCACCTGCTTCATGCAGACATTTCTTGAGCTCCTTCAAGGTACTTGTCTTTATGCTAAAAGCCTGGAGAATACAATGAGTAAGACACAGGGTAACTTTTATTCCTTCTGTGGAGGCGATCATAAACAAATTTTTAAAATAATGCTTATAATTAAAGAAATGATAAACTTCAAAGAAAGTAACAATTCATAGGGTTTGTTACCCTGCAGAATTACCAGTTCAGCAGTTACTGTGGAGATCATTAGGGGCTCATAAGCATCCTGCAAACAATATTCAAGAAACCATTGGTAAAGATGATGATCCTAGGTCAATATGACGTAGTGAATTTGTTTTGGGTGGAAATTTAGCCCCAAATGCACTGTTTTCCTTTATACATGGCTTTGAAATAAGTACTACATTTTTTAAAAATTTATTTTTATTTCTGCAACCAAATTAGTTTAAAAATATTTAGAAGTTTCTATTGGCCTGTCTCAGGTCTCCTTGGGATGGGTTGTTGATCTCCATCAGTAATTTCTTGTGTTTCTGTATATAAAGTTTAATGACTCAGCCAAGCAGTTATCTTCAAATGGTGTTCGTAATTTATTCCAGGAGTGGATTTATCCAAGATAGAAAAACATCCGGATGCAGCCAACCTCCTTCTGCGACTGGATTTTGAAAAAGACATTAAGCAGATACTCCTGTTTCTTAAAGATTTGGGCATAGAGGATAACCAACTGGGAACATTCCTGACGAAAAACTATGCTATTTTCTCTGAAGACCTTGAAAATCTTAAGACCAGGTAGGGCTTTTAGAATGATTTTCACGTAATCCCAGAAGTGGCTATAAAGAAATATATGGGTAAGTTATTTTTTTAAGTCTCAGCAGCACAAGGATCTACTGAGGTAGTTAATGAATGTGAATGTTAGTTTTTTGTTATGGACCTTCTTTGATCAAAATTAAGTATCTAAATCAGTTCTTTTGTTCAACTACCCATTATTATTTTTATGTTTTCAACTTAATGCTAAGTCAGTCCTTTGGAAACTGGGATAAGTTTGTTAAAAAATCCATTAACAATGGCTAAATTATCGGATGGTACACTTAAAATTGTGAAAGCCTGATGTTTTCTGTTGTTCTTTCTGGACAATTTTTGATGGTAGACATGTGACCTTGTTTTGGCAAATATTGTATAATTTGCTTAATCATTTCTGTCTATTTCGGTTTTTCCTTTTGTTCTTCTTTAAATAGCACTTTTATAAACATCTTTGTACTTCATTCAACATTCAAAGAATTTATTGCATCTGTGAGAATTGATACAGTGAGATAGTATTGATCTGTGAGGTAAGAATCCTGCCGGGCATTGGGCACACCAGAGAGTGAGACAGAGTCTGTGTCTCGTAAGTTCACATCTTGGATTTATCATCACCCCCACCTCTCACGTAAATTAGGTCTTCCCGGATTGCCTGAATGAGAGCGCTGTTCACCCCGCTGCCCGAGCAGAAATACCGGTGTTAACTTTGGCTTCTCTTCTTTTATCATCCACATCTAATAACCTACCGAGGCCTGTTGGTTCTATTTTTATCGCTCTCAAATCAGTCAATGCATTTCTCTTAATCTTCACTTTGAATACTTTACCTCGGGTCCCCATCATTTCACGTGAAGAATACCGCAACTGTCTCCCAACTAATCTGCCTCTAGTCTTCTCCCCCTAGACTATTCTCACACTGGTTTCAGAGAGCTTTGCAGTTCCTTGAACTATCAGAGTCTAATGTCTCTGAACTGGGAAAAAAACAGAACAAAAAAAAACTACATTTCTTATATTGAATAGTTTGAACCCTTATTATATATGCAAGGCACTTAGATAGACACACTCTCTCCCTTCATGTGACTTACAGTCTGGTGTAATATAGACAGGCTATTACAACACAGGGGAGGGAAAGGATGATTCTAGGGGACTCAGTCTGACATGTCCAGCTCTGCTCCTCCTGACTGTCTGGAACACTCATTCTCTCCCCATTTGAAAACCAACTTGCCCTTTTGCTCAAGATTTAGTTCAAGAAAGAGTACATACCAGGAGGTGGAGATCATTGGGAACTGTTTCAGAGGCTGCCTACTGCACCATTATTATTAATATCCCCATTTTACAGGAGAGGCACAGAGAGGTTAAATAATTTGCCCAAGATTACCCAGCTAGTATAAGTGGCAGTGGGATTCAAATCCACTTAGTCTACCTCCAGGGTCCTGGCTACTACACTGTACTGTCTCCCTACTTTTAATTCTATGAAGGAAACATAAGCTTAAAAGCAGCTTAAGTTAACTTGCTCAAGATCACACATGCTCCTAACAATTAAAGAATACTCTCATGTAATAGTATAGTCTAATGTTTCCTAAACCTGGCTGACTGCCAAATTAAAGTGGAGCATTTTAAAAAGTTACCTGGAATTTTTTAATAGGTAATTTACCACATGTACTCAAAAGGGTATACAGTGAAAAATAAGCTTCTCCTGGAAGAGGCAAAGGTATGATAATCTTTTTTGAACTTACCTTCTGGCTCTGGTATGTACAGCAGTCTTATTTTCTAGAATTTCTATATTAGCACTGATTGCATATACTTGTTTTCTTTTCAATGAAGAGAATTTGAAATGTATTAAAAAGTTGGTTGATTCTTTTTAAGAATTTTCAAATGAATAATCTGCATTTAAGTTATTAGAAATTTTCTTTCGGCTGGGCCTTATATCTTAATTTTTTATTGGAAAAGTTATCACAGTAGATAACAGTTTCAATAATATTTTAATCAGATATTGATCTTTCCTGTATCCAGAAAAAAGGAAAAAAATGGTAATTCTCCTTCCCAACCTACATATTCCTATCCCTCATCAGCCTTGCAAGACCCATCTATGGAGGGAGCTACTATTATCAAGTTTTTTGTTCAACTAGCTAAGAATGTTCTATCATATACAAGCATGTATGTGTATCTGTGTATACACATACACAAGAACACATGTACATACAGTTTGTAGCATTTATGCATACCATTCTGCACCTCACATTCTTACCTTAACTCTATGTTGGAGATAGTTTTTATTGGCTCTGCCTATTCTTTTTAACCCTTTTATAGTTCATACTATGGATGTGTCTAGTCCCCTTTTGGTAAACATGGTGGTTGTTTCTGGCTTTACTATCACAAAGAAGCTGCAGTGATTCCTCTTATATATACATCATGTCACACATATTGGTGTATATCTGTAGGATACATTTCTAGGCGTAGAATTTCTAGGTCAAAGGATATATGCATTTATAATTTTAATCGATATTGACAAACTGTCCTTCATACAGGTTCTCCAGTTTACACTCCCACCAACACTGTACAGAAGTGCCAATTTCCCTGTTATCCACACTAATACAGTGTCATCAGACTTTATGATTTCAGTTCATTTCATAGATGAAAACATTGCCTCATTGTTTTGGAAATGATGTTTGGAGCATCAGATGTTTGGAGGATCTTTTCTTTTTTTTGAGGATCTTTTCTTATGTCGAACTTCTGTTTACATTTCCTTTTCTATAAATTATAAGTGTCCTTTGCTATTCTTAATTGGGCCTTTTTCTTTTTTTGGTAAGCATTTTTTTATATATTAACAAAATTAGTTCCTTCTCTGTGACATGTTGCAAATATTTTCCCAGACTGTCACTTGTCTGACTTGGTTGATGATTTTTTTTTGCCTTGCATTTTAAATTTTTATGTAGTTAAATTTATCAATTTTTTTCTCTCATTGCCTCTAAGGGACTGGTTTTAAAGGGGTAACGTAATAGTCACTGAGTATAAAATATAATAAGTTCCAATATATGGTATAAAAATATTGTAGTCATTAGAAGTAGGCATGCCTGAGTTCAGGTTTCAGCTTTGTCATTAATTAGCTGGTTGTCTAAGACAAGTTATTTAACTCCTCTGAGGCTGTGTTTTTTCAAATGCAATGTGGGAAATTTACCTGGCTCACAGGGGGTTTTTTTGTTTTTTGTTTTTGTTTCTCTGATGAGAATTAAACAAGATAATGTCCTGGAATATTTTAGGCATTTATTTAAACTGCCTTTTACTATGTTTATAGATTTTAAAAAATCAATAATGTTATTTTATAGTCAAACTTCCTGTATATTGCTACCTTACTTTGTTTCCCAGAAATTTAGCAGGAAACTTCTCAGTTGTTAGCAAAATACATATTGAAGGACCACAGTAAAAATTATTTATGAAAATACATTCTCAATAAATGTACTAAAATAAAAAATTCCAGGAATTCCCTGGCAGTCCAGTGATTAGGACTCCACACTTCCACTGCCGGGGGCCTGGGTTCAATCCCTGCTCGGGGAACTAAGATCATGCAAGCCGCAGAGCGCAGCCAAAAAAAAAATTTCCTCTTTTCAGTCTTAGCCATGCTTGATGGTCTTTCTTTGTAAAAAGAGTTCTAAATCTCTTCTTAATTTGTGTGTTTTCTATTCTTAGCAAAAAAAAAAAAAAAAAAAATCTTAAACAGAAGCTATTTCATTTTTTTCTACCAACTAATAAAATAAGTCAGATTAACTGAAAAGGGAATCTGTCTATTAGTGGATTTCAGAAATATTTTCTGCTTCCAATTATAAATGGAAACCATTCTAGAGTTGGATGGATGCTTGTTTTGTTTTAACCATATTTGGGGCCATTATTATAGAATGTTTTTACTTAAACTTTTTTTTTGGTGTGGGAATATGACACTAGTAAATATTTATCATATGTGCATGTATTTTGTTTGTTTCTCTAGGGTGGCTTATCTACTGTCAAAAAATTTCCGTAAAGTGGATATTGCACAGATGGTCAGAAATGCACCATTTTTGCTGAGTTTTTCAGTGGAAAGACTGGATAACAGATTGGGATTTTTTCAGAAAGAACTTGAACTTAGTGTGAAGAAGGTAAAGAGAAGGGGAGAATTTGTATGTTTCCATGTCAGCTACATTTAGTAACTGTTAAATCTCATGTTTCTAACGGATACTTGGCCTGTATGAATTCTATAAACGCCTGATATTTTCTGTACAAGAATGAATTACCTTGCTAGGTTAATCATATAGCTATATCATTTTGTAATAATTCCATCAAGTTGGTTTCTTCAGTTTTATTCTGAGCATTGGTTTTTTTTCCTCAAACAATATTAAGTTTATGTATTTCTGGGTTCCTTAGCATTTCTCTACTGGGTCATATTTTAAATTTTAGTTTTGTATTCCTAGTAATGCCTTGTTTTTTCCAACCTAGTTGAATATGCATACATATTAATAATAGATTGTTTTATAACTGTAGACTAGAGATCTGGTAATTCGTCTCCCAAGGCTACTAACTGGAAGTCTGGAGCCTGTGAAGGAAAACATGAAGGTAGGATGACTGTTAGTTTTTGAGAAATCAGCTTCTTTAAGTGGTTAAGTCCTCTGAAGAAGATAGATTTGCTCCCATCATCTTAAAGAAAACTAGATTGTAAAAGAAGTTATTTCTATAACGATAGACATAGGAAATGATATAATAAATCTCTAGCAAGCAGTTTATCTTAGTTTATAATTTTTTCACATGTCAACCAGGTGTTACCTGAGTTAGTCTCCTTGCAGACACTGGTACCCCTAATCCTAGAGGAGCAGGTTAGGTATCTGGATGGGACCTGGAAGCTGCTTCCTTTGCCCAGGGTGAGGGTCTGCGTCTTCGTCCCCTAGGCGGGAGATGAGCTGTGGAGCCTGGAGCCAGAAGGCTTCTTTGAAGAGAGTAGTAGCCAGCACATTGCTCTCCTAGAACCTGTGCCAACTGCCGGCTCTAGATCTATCACAGAGCATACCAGACACTCTTTACTGCCCTCCCTCCAAGAGAATAGTATAGAACCAGGGGCAGCTGACTTGTTTGTATACAAAGCTGTCGGAGTATTTGAAATTAGTATATTAAGCCTATTTTCTGAGGTGCCGAAAGTGTTTCATACTCAGCCGTTGAAGAAATGTTTACTGAGCGCCTGCCCATGCCCTGTGCTGGGGAGACAGTCCCTGCCGTTGTGGAGCTTACCGTCCAGTGGGGGGATCTCCTGCAGAGGGATGAGAGCAGCGGATTGGTGAGGGAGCATGGGATACTATGAATGCACACAGAGTACCTAACCTACATTTGAGTGGTTTTTTTTTCAATCATCTCTGTTTAGAATTCTGACATGTAGTTTTTCCAGATGACATGCATAGGAGTGTGCTTGGGAGCAGAGGCTCAGAAAGCACTTTGAAAGTCTTACCGTTGGTCTGTGTGGTGTAGGGCCCATACAGATAACCTGACCAGGCCTCCTGTGAGCACCGTTAACTCTTATTCTGTAATTATGCTAGCTCCTTTTGGTGATCTTCATGATGGTCGTCAGGCTGTGACTAGCTCATCCTCAGGAGAGGGGTTTAAAATTCAGGTTACCCCAGAGGCAGGAAACTATGAACCCTTAAGGTCACTGGAATAGCCATCTCCAGATTTTAATGTCCGTATTTTAAATTTTGAAAGAATCAATGTGTCCTCTGGCATATTACCAAAATAACTATTTCTATCTTTCTTTTAGGTTTATCGGCTTGAACTAGGTTTTAAACATAATGAAATTCAACATATGATCACCAAAATCCCGAAGATGTTAACTGCAAATAAAAGGAAAGTTACCGAGACTTTCGACTACGTGCACAACGTGATGCACGTTCCGCACCACATCATTGTCAAGTTCCCGCAGGTGAGGAGCGCATAGCCCGCTGTTCTGTAAGAGCTGTCATCGCCCTTCATCCGGAGCTGCTCTCCATGTGCACAGTCCGCTCGTGAAAACCCCTTGCTGTTTGTGAAGGAGTCAGGCCAAATGCAGTATAGTTCTGAGAGTCGTATTAAGGTCACATTTCTCTTTGCGCGTCTTTTTAGCAAGACCACATCTAGCAAATGCAGTAGATGGATCGCTTGTGAAAAGTTGACGTCTTCTAGGGCATTCATGTACATCTCCAGAGGAGAAATGAGTGATGAATCTGTTTCCCTGTAGTTCGTAACCTAGTCCTCATTCTGCCTGTTGGAATCTAACATACTCTCTTGTGCTTTTCTCCCTTTAAATTTGAAATAGATCACTTCCCTTAAAGGTCCTTTCAATTCTAAATGTACTTTTCCATTCACAGTATATCTAAATCCATTAGTTAACAAGCCATGTTATGATGATCTCCTACCAAAGCATAAAACAGTTCCAGTTAGCTGTCATGCCAAAGCCATAATTATATTTTCTAAGCTAATTAGACTTTTTCCTGTTCTTTACTCTGTGAATGACATTATCTGCTTGTTCACAAGAATGTTAACTTTTTGAAAGCAGATCTTGTCTGATTTATACACTGCTGAATTCCCAGAGCCTGGAACTATAATGGGCCAATTAGTAGGCACTGGATAGATATTTGTTGAACACATGATTGATTGAATCTCATAAAAGTCATCCTTCTTTCCTGTTTGGCATGTGAATAGACACTCAGTGAGTATTCATTGGATAAATGAAAGATTGAATTTCATTAAAGTGATTCCTCTACTCCACTTGCCAAATGTGTTCTTGATGTAAAGGTGGGCAAAGAACTATGACTTTAATATAACTGTCAGAACTAGACTGCATTTGGTGCAGTTCCCTCACAAATAGTAGTGTTTATTTACCTATCATACTTCACTCTGAATGGGCCCTTAATAGAGCATTTTTCTGTTTCATCAAATGCATGTGCATTCATTATAAAAAGTGTTAGAAGCCTGCAGTGGTGAAGATTTGGCTTATAGAAACATTGTAAAGTAAGTAATCTTCAACTAAAAAGCAATGACAGTTAGTTTTCCACTGGGTTGATAGATAATTCAGTGACAGTAGAGCATGATAAGAGAATATGATTTGAGGATAGAAAAATCAATGAGTCATGGTCTGTATTCTTGTGGAACTCATAATCTAGTGTGGAAGACAAGTTTTTAAAATGTAATTGCTTTACATAATGTTAGAGTCTTAACAGATATTGTATACAGCTATTGATTTAATTTAGGAGAGGTAGGAAAATCATAGAAATAATAAGTTATTGATTGTTCATTTACTGTGTGCCAGCTCTGTCTTTACTGCTTTACTTGTATTAATTCATTTAATCTTCACAACAACCATGTGAGGTAGGTACTGTTATAGGGACCTATTTTCCAAATGAAGAAATTAGGCATAAAAAGATTCAGTAACTTGTCCAGGGGCCAGAGCCAGGATTAGAACTCTGGCAGTCAGTTTGAAAACCCATGCTCTTACCTAAGATATACTGCCACTCTAAGAAGTGACATTTGAGTTGTCAGTAGAATGAATTGGGGTTAACGGTGGACAGACTTTCCAAGTAGAGAAAACTATAAACTTGACTGGATGCATCAAAATCAGTTGTTTAAAAACACAGATTTTAGGCTCCCCAAATCCTAGCTTCTGGGAAGCCTGGTTATAGACCTGTGGCTTCCATATTGGGAGGATTCTCAGACTCTTAGGGTTCTGGGTAGGATTGCTTTAAAAAAAAAACAAAAAACCTCATTGAGAATTCCCTGGTGGTTCAGTG